>NC_083277.1:10660512-11321150 GCF_963506605.1 Zootoca vivipara
ACAATTACATAAAATAATGGGAACATAATGAAATATTGTTGAAGCAGAAAAACATAGAATCATAGAGCTGGAAGGGACCCCAAGAGTTATCTAGTCCAACCCCCTGCAATGTAGGAAACTTAACTAAAGCATCTATGACAGATGGCCATCCAACTTCTGCTTAGAAGCCTCCAAGGAAGGAGAGCCCAGAACCTCCTGAGGGAGATCCATCTTCTACGTATTATAAAAAGTAAACATCACTTTTTATATATATCCTGGAGGAACTATGAGGGGAGAGACTCCGTCAGGCAAGGCCTCCTTCCACCTGCCTTGCCCCACACTCTAGTCTCTGCTTCTCAATTTGTATTGTATTATTTTATGTACTGTGGCTTGCCGTTGTTTTATTGATTATAGTTTAGAAATTATTTATTGTAACTGTTGAGTGGATTTCTGTTTAATTTTTACATGTTGATATTATTATTTTATACTACTCTAATAATTGTTGAATGTTACTTTTTGCTTATTGTAAAGTTTTGTTTTATTATCACATTTTTGTATTGCATTAGATTGCTATAAGATGTACATTTTTTGTTTCTTCAGCTTGTAAACCGCCTTGAGTATTGTAAGATAGAAAGACGGCATACAAATAAAAAATGAAACGAAATGAAAAATGAGAATCACTTATTTTACCCGTTATTTGGCACAGAGGGGGAAACCTACAGATAGTCCAAAAGGCACACAAGGGGTTCTGTATATATGGGAGAATTTTAAAAAGCAAGTGGTCCTCACAGACCTGGTGCAAAAAGATCTTGTCCTCGATGAGCCCTAGCTGCCTAGATAAAACACTATAGCCCCCCCCCCCTACCTGGGAGTAAGGCCCAGTGAGCGCAGTGCAGCTTTCTTCTGAGTAGACAGTTATTTACTAGATGCACGTTAGCAGCACCAGATAACCCCGCTTGGCTAGGTGCTGGGGTGGATTTCACCCCACGCCTTGCAGAGCCAGGCCGACGCTACTGACAGGCCCTGTGCACCTCGGCAACATCTAAAGGCCCTGACCCACTAGGCGCTGGATTGCACCCTGCACCTTGCTGAGTCAAGCCCAGGCTGCCACCAGGTCCGGCACTGGCAGCAGCAACAAGCAGTTCCGGCTCGCCCAACTCTAATCATTGCCACGCCACCACTGCACTTACCTGACCAGGGGGTTCTGGATCACGGGCTCCACTGGTCAAAACAGGAATCCCAGCGATCGCCCACTCCCGCCGGAAAACCCCCCCAGGACTACTCAAAGAAAACGCACATGGCAAAAAGGAGCACCAGTCCCTGGTGGGCACCCCCTTACCTGCTTGGGATTGGCCAAGTGGATAGTCAGCCAATCAGGGGATATATATATATATATATATATATATATATATATATATATATATATATATCACTTCCCTCTGTGGCCCCCTAGCCTCTTGCTGTGGCCCCCCATTTATGCATTTTTAACCTGTGGCGCCCTTGGAATATCCTGGGGGCCCCCAGGGGGTCATATTGCCCCCAGTTGGGAAACACTGACCTAGTCCACCCCCCTGCAATACAGGAACCTTTTGTCCAATGTGGGGCTTGAACCCACAACCCTGAGATTAAGAGTCTCATGCTCGACCAACTGAGCTATCAATCTTCTGATTGAGATTATTATTGCCGTATAATGTTGCCTGCTGCTTTGTTACACATTTGATGAAGAGGTACACTCCTAAACATTTAAATAAAAGAAGGTGAACCCGACTGGCCGATGCGAGGAGAGAACATGGAGCCAGGGCGGGACTTTGGCCTGATCCGGCAGAGGCCTCTCCTCTTTATGGCACCGGCTTCCGCACCTGGGTGGATCTCCTCCTGGTGCTCGGAGAAGGCCGAGCTGTCATAGAGGCTCTCCCCGCCGTCAAAATACTTGTAGGCGTTGTCCCCCGAGTGGACCCTCTGGTGCTTAGTGAGGTAGGGCCTCCATCGGAAGCTCTCGCCGCACTGGAGGCACTTGTAAGGCTTCTCCCCGGTGTGGATGCGCAGGTGCTCGGTGAGGGTGGAGCGACGGTTGAAGCTGCGCCCGCACTTGGGGCACTCGTAGGGCTTCTCCCCCGTGTGGATGCGCAGGTGGGCGTTGAGGTGGGTGCTCTGGAAGAACCTCTTGCCGCACGCCAGGCATTCGAAGGGCTTCTCCCCCGTGTGCGTCCGGTGGTGCTTCACCAGCTCGAACTTGTACTGGAAGGCCTTGCCACACTCGTGGCAAACATGCTTCTTCTCCACCTGAACGATCTTGATCTGGCTGACGTCCGTGACGTCATTCCCTTCCACTTCAGTTTTTATAGGCCTCTCAGGCGGCTGGCCTTCCATTTCTGGGTTAAGGCCGGCCCCACCATGCTGTCCTGCCACCTCCTCAAAGGTAGCATGCTGGGGAAAGGCCTCCACGTTTCCACTCCCCACGGCATCATCTTCTGGAGAGCAAAGGAAAGGGCAAGTCAGAGAAAGAGAATCCCACGCATGTTTCCGAGCATAATTTTCAAAGTGTTTGTGTTGACCTTTAAAGTCCTAAATGGCCTCGGCCCTTTATACTTAAAGAAGCATATTGGTTTACCCCAGTCATTCAGCCCGGACACTGAGGTCCAGCTCCGAGGGTCTTCTGCTGGTTCCCTCACTGTAAAGTATGAGATTACAGGGAACTAGGCAGAGGGCCTTCTCAGTAGTGGCGCCTACCCTGTGGAACACCCTTCCATCAGATGTCAAGGAAATAAACAACTATCTGAATTTCAGAGTCATCTGTAGGCAGCCCTGTATAGGGAAGTTCTTGATGTTTGATGTTTTATTGTGTTTGTATATTTTGCTAGAAGCTGCCCATTGTGTCTGGGGCAACCCAGGCAGATGGGTGCCATATAAATAAAATAAAATAGTAGTAGTGTTAGTAATAGTAATAGTACTAATACGGTACTACTACTACCACTACTACTACTAAAGTCCTGAAAAGACTCTCCCCGCCCCCACATTGTCCTAGGACTCAGCTACATTAGTAAAGAAAAAGCTATTTGAATGTTACAGGTAGGTAGCCATGTTGGTCTGCCGTAGTCGGGGGGGGGGGATTTTCCTTCCAGTAGCACCTTAGAGACCAACTAAGTTTGTCATTGGTATGAGCTTTCATGTGCATGCACACTTCTTCAGATACACTGAAACGGAAGTCACCAGACCCTTATTTATAGTGGGGTGGGGAGGGGTATTACTCGGAAGGGTGGTGGGAATGGGTGATTGGCTGATAGGTGTGGTAAACCTGTGGACAACTGTTAACGACTGCTCATACCAATGACAAATTTAGTTGGTCTCTAAGGTGCTACTGGAAGGATTGTTTTATATTTTGTTTTGACTATTTGAATGTGTTATAAATATGCAACACCAGATGGAACTAAAACCCAAAAGAAATTTCCTCATGATTTTCCATAGCATTTTTTTCTTTTGTTCTAACAATTTAATTTCTGACTTATTTATAGCAGGGTTCCCCCCCCCCCCGGGTAGACCCACCCCTAGCATGCCTATTTATAGTCTTTAAAGGCATGGATGCGGGCAGGTTAGAAGAACCAATTTCTGCAAACCCTACATATTGGTCTATCTAGAGCACAGGTGGAGAACCTCCAGCTTGCGAGTCATCTTATTGTGTTCTTATGCTGTTTGGGTTACAAAGTTAATAGCACTCACAACCAGGACATTGGCATGATGCCCTATTGTTATGAACTGATTCACAGAATGCAATCTGTCTGAAAGTCCTTTGGAGAGCAGTGCAAGTTTATAAACCATCTTTCTCTAATTTTCCTTTCTTAACACTGCAGGGTTCAGCAATTTGGATGGGCAGCACAATCTCAGTGAATAAACTCATGACCATTTCTGCTTATTCAAAAGAGAGCTCGAGTCCAAGATGAATCCAATCCAGAACATTTATCAGAACCCATCATTGCATGACATTTGCACAAATCTTTTAATTTGCATACATCAATTCTGCTCATGAGCGGGCAGGGAGCACGCAGAAGTGGCCACTGGGACTGCCTATTTTTTCAGGAATTACATTCCTGGCACAATGCTGGAAAGAGCAACCAAAACCAAAACCAACCTTCCAGAATGCTGAACAACAGAGCATTTGACTGCAACTCTTACATTTGAATTGTACTATAGGTGCCCTCCCAGCCATGCAAAGTCAGAGGTATACCTAGGCAAGCACGCACACACACACACCTCCTTCCAGGAAAGGAAGCATTTCGGGTCGATCCCCTTTCTCTCATTGCAATTTCAATCAATTATAAGAATGTATTATCATACTGCTATAGCCGCTCTGTAGCCCATCAGTTACAACCTTCCACTACCCATTTTCGTTCTGCACGAAACCTGCAAACCCTCCCATATTTTGTAAGATCCCAAATTGGCAAATGCCACGACACATTGCTGGGCGCCCGCTGCTGCTGCTAGCCATTTTATCGCTCGCACTCACAGAATCACAGAACCGTAGTGTTGGAAGGGGCCCCAAGGATCATCTAGTGCAAACCCCCTGCAACGTGGGAATCTCAGCTATGGAATCCCTACTTTACCAACCCAGCAAAATGAATAAGGAAAACAAATCTGCCGCTGTTCCCTCAACACACGGGCTAGACAACGCTGCAGCCTAATTTGCAATATTTGTGTGACAAAGACTACGCTCACCTGGGTGGCTTCCCTGCTGCTCATCAGGGGGCGGGCTCTCAAACATGGCTTCCCTGTCACTCAGGCCTTTGTAGACAGTGCCGCCCACGTGAACCCTCTGGTGCTTGGTGAGGTAGGGCCTCCATCGGAAGCTCTCGCCGCACTGGAGGCACTTGTAAGGCTTCTCCCCGGTGTGGATGCGCAGGTGCTCGGTGAGGGTGGAGCGGCGGTTGAAGCTGCGCCCGCACTTGGGGCACTCGTAGGGCTTCTCCCCCGTGTGGATGCGCCGGTGGGCGCTGAGGTGGGAGCTCTGGATGAAGCGCTTGCCGCACGCCAGGCACTCGTAGGGCTTCTCGCCCGTGTGGGTCCTCCAGTGCAGCAGGAACTCGGACTTGCAGTGGAACCACCGGTCGCACTCGGGGCACATCAGCTTCTTGCGCCCCACGTGGAACATGCTGCGTTTCGAACTCGCTGCCCGCAGGTGCCGCGACGGCTCCCGCCACACTGTCGCCGGCGGGATTTCCCACTGCCTCTGCAGCCCATGGCGGCTCTCTGGGTTCAGGGGGTCGAGCCCCGGCGGAGAGCCCAACAAAGCTTGGTCCAAGATTTCTCGTTCAGGAACCTCTTCTTTGATCTCCCGCACGATCACTTCGCTTGCCGGGATGGCGGGAGAATTCAAATAAATGTCATTCCCTGAGAGGGAGAAAGAAAGTGGTCTGAAGGGAGAATGCAAGGCAAAGGCTGGAAGAGTGAGTCTCTGTCTGACTCACAGAATCACAGAATTGTAGAGTCGTAAGGGACTCCAAGGGTCATCTAGTCCAACCCCCTGCAATGCAGGAATCTTTCACCCAACGTGGGAATCGAACCCACAACCCTGAGATTAAGAGTCTCATGCTCTATTGACTGAGTTATCCCTCTCTGGTCTTGCCCACTTCCTAACTACCCTCAGTGTGTGAGCAGTTCTGCTATATTCATTCGTCAGACGTTTCAAGCACTCCTGATATACAAAGACAGCACGATTACCCGCTCTCAAACAGGTCACCTGTTGCGTCTCTTTTCTCAGCACGCGCTTCCTTTTTAACTGGCCTCTTTAAGCACGCAACTCAATTTATCAGCATCAAGGATGAAGAGAGAATTTTGGCTGTGGCAGTGCAGTCACAGAACCTTAAAAGGAGGCTGCCTGTTGCATCTCTGAATGAGCAAGAATTTCTGGGTCTCCTAAAGAGTGCAAATGGAATTCTTTTGCATCTCTACATTCAGGGTGCACATGGAGAGAGAATGCGTGTGAGGGAACATGCTGTCACTCCCAGTACAGAGGAAGGTTTTGTATCTCTGAATGAGTTCTTGCTCTGATGTTTTTTCTTTCAAGCTGTAGAAATATCGCTTTTTCAGTTGCCAGAATGAAACGTGCCTCCAGTTTAATATGTGTGTGTGTGTGTGTGTGTGTGTGTGTGTGTGATGTCCCATTGCTAGCAGAAGTTTGAGAAATCCTGCTCTATCCCCTACACTACACTGCCTCTCTATGCATTAATATATGTATGCAAAATTCTAAATCTCAGGCAATTCATAAAACCTACCCTCAGACCTTCTTAAGGAAACATGAAGGAATTGCGCCTGGCATGCAAATCAATGCAACTCCACCTCTTCCCGATTTGCATAATCCCCAACTGAGGAGCCTGCAGGGGCAGCTCATGCATTTCAATGGGGTCTGCTTTTCACCTACTGCCCTATTGTCATTTGCATGAAAATTGATGCCAGAACCGCTTTTCCAATTGCATCCATTATAAATCACACTGGCATTCAGAGAGAAGCCTTTTGTAAACTTTCCCCAAAGTTGCTCTGGGCACCCTGAAATAACCATTCCAGGCACGCTTTGGGTGGCATCAACTGGAAGCCTCAGAGGCCCAGTTGTGTTCCCAGTTGAGTTTTTCCACCCTTTTTGCAAAGGTGTTTTTTTTTTCCTTTCGGAAACTGTAAGGCGAAACTACCAACAAGCCTGCTGTTTTTTGGGAAGTGGGGCCATAAAAAAAAAACACAACCCAAGGCATGCACATACACTTCTAATCCCCAAACTCCCAGAACTGGCCCAACCATTAGGGAGAGTGATACAGTCGTCTCAGGCAGTTGATTTGGGGTGTCCTGACAAGGCAGCAAATTTGTTGGGTTAATATTGTAATATCGTAAAGCAGAAGGAGGGGCACTTGTCGGGTTTTCTGCTTTAGCTGCCAATATATGACTTGACCAGCCACACACCTTGTAGGGTAGGTGGGGAGAAAATTGCTATTTTTGCCTCAGGCAGCAAAATGTGTTTGGCTGGCCCTGTCGGGACCCCTTTTTTGAAGGTTGTAATCAACCCCAGGCAGGGGCCTGTTTTATCCTCCTACAAGTACTAGCTTAGTACTACTACTAGAATTAGTACTTCCAACATAAAGAGGCCATAACTATACATAACTACTACTGGCAATATATTACTATTGTAATTACTAATACTACTAGTATTTGTAGTAACAGTGGTCCCAACACAATGAAAGCAAAACTACAAAAGGGAGGGGCTTACATTTTATACTACTATTGTTACTAATAATAATACACATAGTAGAAGTTCCAGCACAATGAAGGCAGAACTATTCTTTTAGGGTAGGAACCTACTTTTTATATTACTAGTAGTAGTAGTAATAATAATAATACAAAAGTGGAACCTCGGTTTTCAAGCATCTCGGAAGCAGAATGTTTCGGCGTTTGAACACCAAAAACTTGGACGTAATTGCTTCTGTTTTTAAACGTGCCTCAGAAGTTGAACGGCTTCCGAGGTGCGATTCTCCATTTTCTCAATTGATTCTGCAGACCGTCCATTCAGCGTCGGTTGTCAAACGTTTCGGAAGTCGAATGGTCTTCCGGAATGGATTATGTTCGAAAACTGAGGTACCACTGTAATATTAGTAGTGGTGGTTCCAGCATGAGGTCAGTACTCTTCAAGGCAGGTGACTAAATTTTATACTACTGGTAGTAGTAATATGCTACTATTGCTACTGCTACTACTCATAGCAGTAGTAGTTCCAGCACAATGAAGGCAGAACTACATGCTCCCACGTGCTTCCAACAATCTGTTCCCTCTGGTGTGGGCTTTTGACAGGGTGGAACTTGATGGGAAGGACAGAAAAAGAAGAAGAAGAAGAAGAAGAGGAGGAGGAATTTGGATTTGATATCCCGCTTTATCATACCAGAAGGTGTCTCAAAGCGGCTAACATTCGCCTTTCCCTTCCTCCCCCACAACAAACACTCTGTGAGGTGAGTGGGGCTGAGAGACTTCAGAGAAGTGTGACTAGCCCAAGGTCACCCAGCAGCTGCATGTGGAGGAGCGGAGACGCGAACCCGGTTCCCCAGATTACGAGTCTACCGCTCTTAACCACTACACCACACTGGCTCTCACCTTTTACCTTTTTAAGCCTTTTACCTGATTCTTCATCCACTCATGCCCTATCCCAAAACAGTTTCTTTACCTTCTTTACCTTGGCATACTTATTCCCGATATCACTGCTTACCCGAATCTGAAATCCCACCATTTTGGTAACAATACCAGGATGGAGACAGGCAGAGAGGCGTTATGCTCCCGGTATTCCATGAAGGAAATACTATTTGTCACCCGCATTGTCATATTTCAGCTGGAAGCACCCAAAGATAAGGCCCTCCTCATGAAAATGGCACCCATTTACAATGCCACTGGGAACCTCCCCTCTCACCTTGGCAGGCACTAATAGAGACCTTCTTGTCCTCCGTGGCCTGGGGGTTGGAGATCCATGGCTCTTGCCCTCGTTCCAGCCGGGAGATCAACTCGGGTTTAGGAATTGGAACAGCTCCATCATCCCCCAAAAAAAGAAGAGGGGGAGGGGGAATAAAAATCTCCCATTAAATGGATGTCAGGTTGCAACCACTAGGAACATTGGCACATTTCAGAATGCTTCGTTTGACGAGTTTTGCTCAGTTTTTACTGCAGGAAAACACTAATAAGAACATGAAGCAGAAGAGCAGGGCTGGATCCCAGGCAAAGGGTCTTCTGTTAGACCCCCACCCCACCCCCCTCAGCTGGTTGCAATGCCAACTCTGGATAGCTGTGCCAAGGCACTCTTTTTTACAAAAAGAAAAAAGTTCCCGAATGCCTGATGGAAACATGGTTTGGTTGCACCAGATCAGCAACAAAAATACTGGAGAGAATCAGAGACTCAGACCCATCTTTTTAATGTGATATTTGTTTTTAACTGCATGGAGAAGCATTTAATAAAGGCCAAGTCTCCCCACTCCTCTGTTAGCTGCAGCCAGACACAGGATTGCAGACCCAACACATCTGGTGTGTTGCAAGAACTGGAAGCGCCTTTTCAAAAGCTCGCATCTTCTGGAATTTATGAAAATTATTTTGAAACGTTTGTATTTTTAGAAAGCAAGATTGTAAACCGTAACCAGCATTGTACGGGGAGTTTGGAGGGGGGGAGAGAACCCTTCCGATGAATCAGGGTTGTGAGCATTGAAGATTTAGGAGTGAATTAGATGTAACCCATGTTCTTGCCAAGGGTGTGACTTTGCAAGGTCTCAAGATGGAGGTCTGCTAGACACAAGCAGAAATAATGCGGAAACCTTCCATGTGCAAAGTGCATGCTGAGCTAATGGGACACTCAGCTAAGAATGGAGGAGGAGCTCTCTTGCACTATGCTGGAGCAATGTAAGATTAGAGTCAAAATGGGGCTACGAAGAATTAAGAGGGGAGGGGTTATTACATGCTCAGGGGAAACCCAAGGTCTGAACTAAGGGAGCAGCATTTCCCCCAAAAAATAGCCCAATAAGGACCACTTCCTGGTGCAACTGGACCCCTGCAGTTCCTTACCCAAGGATGCCACATTCTCATAATTCTCTTGCATGACATCCCAGTAAAGGTCCCTTTGCTCTGCGTCCAGGAGAGCCCACTCCTCCTCTGTGAAATACACGGCCACTTCTTCAAAGGAGAATGGCGGTGCCTGTAGGAAAAATGAAAATAAAAGATTTGCTGAATCGTTTTTTAAAAAACCCCTTTTTATTTTTAAACTGCTAAAGTGCTATTGTCCCCCCCCCCCAATTCCATTCTCTACCTGTGCTGGCTCTGTGGCAACCATCTCTCTTCCCCCAGGAGGAGGAAATGTTCCAAAGACAAACACACACATCATTTTGCCAAGATCTGTCAGGGAGAAAAGGGGAATGTCAGAAGGGGTGGCTTGGCTTGGCTTGGGCAGCCATCCGTCAGGGATTCCTTTAGCTGTGATTCACGCCTTGCAGGGGGTTGGACCAGATGACCCCTTAGGGTCCCTTGCAACGCTATGATTCCCCCCTCTCTTTACTATTGCAACCATTTTTTGTTTTAAAAAAGGAACAGCAACAGGGTTTTGCTTTCAGCCCCATCCCGCCTACTCAGCCCTCTCCAAATATTGTATACTCAGCATCTTTTACATCTTCTTTCCCCACCCACCTTAT
Source organism: Zootoca vivipara (assembly GCF_963506605.1). NCBI lineage: Eukaryota > Metazoa > Chordata > Lepidosauria > Squamata > Lacertidae > Zootoca > Zootoca vivipara. The sequence continues at coordinate 10,670,677 of NC_083277.1, forward strand.
TTCACTGCACCAAACATATCATTTTCTGGAAGGCCACAAGGGGGAAAAAACCCTTCACATGATTTTAGAGAGGAATCGCGTTCGTGTTTCCCTACACGACAGACGCGCAAACTTTTCCTCCAGCCGCCTGCGCTTTCCCCCCATCCTCCAAAAATGCGTTTCTCCAGCCCCACATGCCCGGGACGACGGTCACCTTTTGCAGGCTGGCTCTCTCTCCTGCTGAAGACGCATTAAACTAGGCTTGGGGCCAGTACCTGCGGGGCTCCCTCGCCTTTTGCAAGGAGGGGAGAGGAAGGGAAAGGAGAAAGGAGTAACTGCCACGGGAGAATCCCGCCCGCGCTGCCCGCTCCCCCTTCCTGCAAGCGGCCTCTCCGGAGGGCGCTCCTCCCGGGGACTCGGCCGGCCGGTGGCCTCCCTCCGTCTAGGCGGGCAGCAGCCCCGGCGCACGGGAGCCCCAGCTTTCCATCTCCATAGACGCCGCTGACCGGATCTCGCAGCGGCTGCTCCAGGAAGCTCTGCCCACCGCCGCCGAGGCGCCCGGCGGAGACGGGAAGAGCGGAGCCTCGGCGAGGCGCCGGAGCAGAGCCGCCTGGCGGTGGGACGCGCGCACGGGAAGGCGTCGGATAGAATTCGGATCGCAGCGCTGCCTGCGCCTGGGAGACGGAAGAGGGAGATCGGCAGCAGCGGCAATAAAGGGTTGCAGTGCAGGGAGGGTGCCCCTGATCAGGGTTGCGGCCAGGCATAACCTTTCTCAAGACACTCCATTTCACACCCCTCTCCCCAATTTTGTGTTTCCGTCCACCCCGCACAATCTGATTTCTGATCATGCTCCTGTTATTAAGGGCACCTGCAACAAAATGTTGCAGCGTGAAACGATCCCCGTTCACCGACACCAGGCCACTGCATTTCATTAATTTACCGCCCCACTGGGTTTCTGTCCTTCCCCCCACACTCCACAATAGTCACCATTCTGTCCTCCCCGACCCCTCACCTGTTGTTGTATATATTGTTATTCATCAACTTGTGGGCAATGCAAAACGCTGGGTTTTCGTTGCAAAACTAGTTGGCGCTAGTTTGAAGTGATCCGGACACTGTTGGATTTCGGGGTGTTAACTACGAACCCGGTGTTTCAATTACTCAGTTTGTGGGGCGCTGCAAAATGCGAGGCTTTCGCTGCGAAACTTTGGCACAGATTTGGAGGGGACCCAAAATTTAGTTAATTTTCAGGAAGCCTGCTGAAAGGAAGAGCAGCTACGGTAATTCTGAGCAAACCAATCGGACGGCAACGTCTTTTCCACTTGCTTTTTCTCTTCACATTTTCCTGGAAGTGAGAGCGTTCTCCGCAGAGAAAGTTTCTTGGGATGAAACGCAACTCGCATGGACGCACCTGGAGACAGCCTGAGCCCCTTTCAATGCCAAAGTCCGAGAAGAGCAAAGGCCCACCTCGGCCAGCTCCAGCTTGATATGCAGAGAACCCTACAGCTTCTCTCTGCAGGGAACCGCCTTGCTTCCCCTCAATCTCCGGGGTGGGAGGGAGCAAGGAAGTGGGGGAGGAGAGGAAAAAACACCCCAAATCGAAAGCTACTCGGCTCACTTCCTCTCCCTCGCGACGAGCTGGCGGCGGAGGCTCCTGCCTGGAAGGTCAGTCCATTCCTGAATTAAACGGGATCCGCTTAGCCTCGCCCTTGGCCTCCCCAGGAAAAGCCCCCTGTCCTTTTCCCCCTGCAGAAAACAGGCGAAGCGGAAACTCAGGCGGACCAAGTGCTAATGGGGGTTTCATATTTCTCTTTACAACAGGGGAGCTTTCATCTAGGAAAAGAGGGCTGGGTTTCTGCAAAACTTTAATATGATTTCAAAAAAAGCTGGACCAGGTAAACTTGAAGAGTGCTTGCCCACCCATCCCCCGCCAAATTGTAAGGGCAAGTGTCCAGTCCTCAGGGAGGAGAGGAAATGGGTGTTATTTTAGCAAGCCTGGGGAAAGGAAGTGGGTGGACAAAGATGCAGTTCACCCAGCAGCAGTTGGGGGAGCACACCAATCTCTGGTTGTTGCTACACCTGAAGGCTTTAACAGGTGTTTAACAGACCATTATATTTTAATATTTTGTTGGAAGCCGCCCAGAGTGGCTGCGGGGTATAAATAAATAAATAAATAAATAAATAAAATCTTGTAACACAGAAAACATCTTTTATCACGAACTGGGGGGCGGGGGCAGGACTGAGCGGGCAGAAGTGACTATGAGGAAGTGTCACCTCGGACTGTGTTTCTGATCAGTCCAGCTCCCTGTCCCCAAGTTGCTAATCTCCCTTTCCTTAGCAAGGTTCTGGAGTGAGTGGTCACGGATCAGGTCCAGGCGCTTTTGGAAGAAACTGATTATCTAGACTATGCTCAGAATATTATGTTTGTCCAACATGTTTACAAATCTGTCACTCAGAGATCTGAACAATACATGCAAATTGTTTTTCCGGGACTTGCCAGAGCAAGGTTCTGGAGCGAGTGGTCACAGATCGGGTCCAGGCGCTTTTGGAAGAAACTTATTTTCTAGATCTATTTCCATTGGGGTTTCGACCCGGTTTTGGCACGGAAACTGCTTTGGTAGCCCTGTACCTCTGTCAAGGTAAGGGTAAAAGTAAATGACCCGTGGACACTTAAAGTCCAGTCAAAGGCGACTATCGGGTGCAGCACTCATCTCACTTTTCAAGCCAAGGGAGCCACTGTTTGCCCACAGACAGCTTTTCAGGTCATGTGGCCAGCATGACTAAACCACTTCTGACACAACAGAAACACCGTGACAGAAGCCAGAGCACACAGAAACGCCATTTTCCTTCCCACCGCAGGGGTACCTATTTATCTATTTGTACTGCTGTGCTTTCGAACTGCTAGGTTGGCAGGAGCTGGGACAGAGCAGCGGGAGCTCTCCCCGTCATGTGGATTCGAATCTCCGACCTTCTGATTGGCAGGCCCAAGAGGCTCCGTGGTTTAGACCACAGCGCCACGCACTGTCAAGAAAGAGAGAAGGGAAACATGTCTCTTGTTTCGGCTAGTGGTCCAGCTGCACCGTTATCTGGACAGGGATAGCCTAACTATTTTTGCCTGTGCTCTGGTAACCTCAAGGTTAGATTACTGCAATGTGTTATACATAATGTTGTCCCAGAAGATGGTTCGGAAACTTCGGCTAGTGCAGAATTGGGTGGCCAGGTTGCTCATTGGAGCAAGACGCTTTGAGCATATTGCTTGGCAGGGGGTTGGACTGGATGACCCTTGTGGTCTCTTCCAACTCTATGATTCTACACCGATCCTGGTCCAACTGCACTGGCTACCAATTAGTTTCCGGGCCCAATTCAAAGTGCTGGTTTCACCTATAAAGCCTTAAACAGCACAGGACCACAATACCTCAAGAACCACCTCTTTCCATATGAACCTACGCAGACCCTGAAATCATCTTCTGAGGCCCTTCTTCGTGTGCCTCCTCCTTGAAAGGTCAGGAGGGTGGCAACAACAGAAAAGGAGGGTGGCCTTTTCTGCAGTGGCCCCCTGTCTGTAGAATGCTCTCCCCAGGGAAGTTCACCTGGTGCCTTCATTTTACACCTTTAGGCTACAGGCAAAAATGTTCCTTTTTAATTAGGTCTTTGTTTGATTTAAAAATGTATGCAGGGGGATGTTATTGGGTTGTTGTTTCTGTTTTGATTATGTATTCTCTGGTTATATATTCTGATTTTATTTTGTGAACTGCCCTGAGACCAGCGGGTATAGGGTGGTATATATAAATACAACCAGGCCCCAGTCTATGTTTTCAGGCAGCCATTCTCTGCTATGTGTTTTGACCCAAAAGACCAAATTAGATGGAATGCTCAATATGTCTCCAGCTGCCAAATACTGGGCAGGGTCTCTCTGGCCGTGAGGAAAACCACTTCCCCCACAGATGCAGCCATCCCCAAGACAGTTTTTGTAGAGGCTGTCCTCTCTGGTGAGTACATTAGTGGCTTTCTAGTGCTAGGCGAAGAACTTTTCAAAATCTTATTTCTGCGTTTAAAACACTCTTTACATAAGAACATAAAAGAGCCCTGCTGGATCAGAGAGAGGCCTGCCAATTCTAGCCTCCTGTTCTCATAAGATGCCACACTATAAACGATTCAGTTCTTGCAGATGCAGTGCAGGTATTATATGGTACCTGTAAAAGTTCCAGTTCCGTGGATCAAACTGGTCAAGTGGGCCCATATGGGGTAAGGTCACCTTGTAGGTAAATAATGAAGAAGCGTTAAAAATGCTTTTTGGTTTTGGTTTTATAGATGAGTTTCAGGCAACTGGACTAATAGTGAAGGTGCCATTTCATAAGAATATAAAATGCAGAATTGGTTTCATAGGAAGAATGTGGAAACGCTTAACCCTGAATAGTTTTGACCTTACAAGCTTTTTTCTTCTTCCCCAGTTGCCATTCTACAGCCATTCTACAGCCACCTCTCATCTCAACTAAGCCACACACTCTTGATCTGCCATGGCTTCAGCCCCACCATCCATAGATGTGGACCAAGAAGTCTTGTGCCCCATCTGCAAAGACTACCTGACAGGACCAGTGACACTGGACTGCGGCCACAACTTCTGCCAGGGCTGCGTCACCAAGTATTGTGACACATGGGAACCAATGCAGGTGGGAGATTTGGAGTGTCCCGTCTGCAGAGTTCGGATCCAGAAAGGGGATTTCCGCCGCAATTTCCAGCTGGCAAACATAGTTGAAAAAATTAAACTCTTGGCACTAAATGAAAGGTTGGAGGATCTTTGTAAGACACACAAGGAAAAACTGCACCTCTTCTGCAAAGAAGATGGAGAATTGGTGTGTTTGTTTTGTGAGCGATCCCCAGAACATAAATCACACACTGTGGTCCTCAAGGAAGAGGCTGCCCAGGAATACAAGGTAGAAAGTCATTTTGACACTTACTAACACAATCCTTTCATATCTATCTGTGTGTCTGTGTGCAGAATATGCTGTCAATGTAGCTGTAAAGGAAACATAATAAATTGCTAATCTGCACCATAATGTGAAGCAGAAATTATGCCTGGTCTCTGTGCTATCCAAAACAAAACAAAAACTTTGTTTTGCATCAAAAGCAACTTTTTAAAATGTGTTTTTGTTTTTAAAAGCACAATTTTTTCTAATTTTGTGCCAAAGGGCTCCTGTGTAATGTAATGTAATGTAATGTAATTTAATGTAATGTAATGTAACGTAACGTACAGCAAAAAAACAACAACCGTAGAACCTCCTAGAGCAATGATCAGATAAAAATCTAATAGTAGGGGGCCACAAAAAACAAATATATGTATAACACTGAAGCTCCCAACCTCCAGCCCTAATCAAATCTGATATTTTGTTTTCTCTTTAGACACTCATCTGTGGTCGCCTGGAGCATCTGAGGAAAGAGAGTGAGAAAATTCTGGCTTATGCAGCAAAAATAGGAGAAGAAAGCCACAGCCTGCTTGTAAGTGTCACAATTACTACAAAGAGAACAAGTATACTTGAAGGACCAAGGTTGGATCTATAGTTATATGGAAAACAGTATTAAAAATTAGCTCTGAGTGCAATTTCTCATTGGGACAGATCACAGCTCTACAGGGGTCACCTGGGGTCACATGTTTATAATGAATCCAGTGTAGCTGAATCCCAAGTCATGGTGTAGCCCCATTCCTGAGTGATTTACCATAACATGGAAGGTCATTCTAAAGACTCTGGCCTCCTCTTTCCCTCTTTCCTCCTTCCTCTTGCAGAAATTAACAGAAACTGAGAGGCAGAAGACCGTGAAGAAGTTCAGACAACTGCAGCAGTTTCTGAAAGAACAAGAAAAGCGTCTGCTGAATGAAATAGAAGAGATGGAGAAGGAGATAGCAAGAATAAGGGATGAGCACCTGGCCACACTCTCCAAGGAACTCTCCTCTCTTGAAAGGAGCATCCTGGGGTTGGAGGAAAAAAGTCAGCAGCCAGCGAGTGAACTCCTGCAGGTAAGACGGTGGCAGAAACAGCACAAAGTTTCCATCAGGGTTTCACCACAGTTACCTTTTGCCTCTTTGTCCAGGCTATGTCCAAGTGCACTTCTCTTGCCCCCACAGAGCTTTCCCCACAAAAGTTTACTCTTTAAAGCTTAGTGCAACAAACAGCATTTGATTCAACTTTAAAGGGAAGATTTTTTTTTTGCAGCAAAGCTCCAGGGGGGGGGGGGGAAGTATGGTCGGACAACTATTCATTCATTCATTCATGAAATTTATATACTGCCCTATACCTGGAGGTCTCAGGATAAAATTAGATAAAAACAGGATAAAAACAGGATAAAATTAGAATATAAAAACACAGAGTACACAATCCAAATAAAAACAGAAACAATTGAGTAACTTCTCCAAAAACACATTTTAAAAGGTCATTGGATGACAAGCAAAGGCCTTGTTAAAGGGGAATGTTTTTGCCTGGTGCCTAAAGGTGTATAATGAAGGAGCCAGGCGCACCTCCCTGGGGAGAGCATTCCTGTTCTCATCTTGCCACCCTCTGGACCTCTCATGGAGCTGTTTAAGGCTTTATAGGTCAAAACCAGCACTTTATCTGGCAATTTTATTTGGCAAAGGAAACACCTGAGAGTGGATACTTTTACTATATAGAATTCTATGCAGAAAGGAGGACTGGCAGTACCTAATTTAGCTAAATAGTACGAAGCTGCCCAGCTCACGTGGTTAAAGTTAAGGATATCTCAGAAACTGGAAATGAAACTCTTTCAACTGGAATCATTATTCATAAATTCTCCTCTGGCCACTATACTATGGACACCTTGGAAAAACAGAGAAGAAGATCCAATGAATCTAATCTGGAGAAATGAACTTAATATCAGAAAGATAAAAACTGAGAGAAATTGAAATGATAGATTAATCCATCCCTATCCAAAACTAGGCAGACTCACCTCAGAGGGCCAGAGGGCATCCCTTCTAGGGTCTGATGGGTCTTCATTATAGGCCCTGTGGTAGGCAGTGAATCCCATTCTTCTTTTCCTCTTTTCCTTTCTAGGATGTGAGAAGCACCTTGCAGAGGTAAGTGGATCCTGCTCATTTCCATTAATATCAGTCTGGGAATTGTGGGGAGCACGGGATAAAGAACACAGCGGGAGACAGAATGTGGATCGGAAGGTCGCCCAGAATGAAAGCAGGCACCCCCTTTTATTGTAAAGTTTCAGAACTGTCAATGATTAACTAGAGGTGCATCCTTCATCCAATGACAAGTGGTCAACTCCAAAAGAGGTGGTGTCCTTGCATAGGTCACATCCTGCCAACACCCCAAAACTCCGCCATAGAGGAAGTGCCTGGTCCTCACATACTTCTCAGACCTCGCCCTGTCACATGCCTACTCCTTAAACATCCCCCTCCTCTCAATCTTGTGATCCTTGGGGTTTTTCCACCACTCTGCCATTTTCCCATTGTCTTCTTCCTAACCTGGGTCTGACCCTTCAGGCTTGGACCAGCCTCCCCTGTTCTAACCTGCTCTAACCGGTTCCATCAGGATCCTCCCAACTCTGGCCAGCCCAGTAGTGACCTGCTGCCCTCTAATGTCCCCCTGACCCAACTTGTGGATGCGTGTTTGTGCATACTGACGTACAGGAAGGTTTGCCAGCACTGTACGTTGTGTTTGATAGCTGAGGTTTTTGATAGCTAGTTTTATCTGATGCGGTTTGCCAGCATCAATCTAAAATCACTGCTACAGGGAATGGTCCAGGAAGTGAAGACATAAAACTTGCCCCTCCAGGCTTTTATGATGTGGTGAAAGATTCCAAGAAGGAAACAGGAGTTGGGGTGTGTACCATGTTCCTGAACATATCTCAACTGTAACTTCAAGGTGTCACTCGGGTTCATGATAGCGGTTAGAAGGAACATTTCACTTTAGTGAACAGCAGCAACCATATTTCTCTCCTCCACATTTTTCTTGCAAGTTGTAGGTAATACAGCCGAAAGGGAAACGCTCTGAGCAGGATGGTATCACTTGATTTTATTTCTCCACTTGAGTAGATTTAAGTGAGGAGATTCAGAGATCTGGGGCTGCTCCTTTGGCCCTCAGATGTCTGGCTCTGGAGTCCCTAGTAAGGAGGAATCTTCTCCCCTCTGTCTCCATTCCTCTGTGTCTGTGTCTTGGCTTTCCTCCTCTCAGTTGTTTTCTTTTGCCACACTCAGAAATTCTGCAACTGAATGGGTTAATGTTTATTTTCCCCATCAGGTGTCAGCAAAGGGAGACATTTAAGGATCCAATGGCTTTCCCACCAGAATTGAATAAGAAGATCTCAAATTTCTGGGTTGCAAATCCCATTCTATATGTTGAGATCAAGGAAATCAAAGGTAATGAGTGGCTGCAAGGATTTTACACTGGACAATATATTAGTCCGAAAATTGAACATGTCAGGCTCTTACTGTATTTTATTTACTCTTGCCACAAGCAGCAATAGGAGCTGCAGAGTTTCCTTCTGGGTATCATGACCCCTGTATACTGTCACTCAGAGGCTTGGTGGGGACAGAGAAAAATAAAGGCAGCCTGCACCACAGTGTACAGTAAAGTCAGGATTTAGTTTTTTCCAGTGTTCAGTTTACAGTTGTACTGAACCTCCTTTGCATTTTGGTTTTTTAAATTCCACTAGTGTTTCCCCATCCTGAAGGGCGTTAGAAAGGCTCTTAGCAAACACACAGTTCCTCCATTCCCAGCTCAAGCTTGCTTCCCAGCAGTGGAGTTATCTCCCAAGTTCTCTCTTCTTCCTCACACTCTCACCGGCAGCTGCCATATCTAGCGCTGCAACTACCGGTATCACAATCTCCTGTGTGTTGTGGTTTCTACAGCAATTTGTGGTGGTTTTTAAAAATTTTTTAATCTCCTTGAAAATTCGCAAGGCTCTCTTGACATTTATATTTCTACAGCAGTTTCTGTTGGTGGTTGTTTAATGCCCACTAAATTAATCAGCATATTTTCTGAGGAACAAGCTTCTGTTGCATGAGCCCCTTGCTAATTCTTCCTCTGCATATTTAGTTTTTCATTATGATTAACAATTCTGCCTTTGATTATTGATTTCCCCCAGTTTATTTGGGGCAGCTGTTAAGGCTGTGGACAACTCTCCTCTGGATTCTTTTTAAAGATTGATATTGCAGTGTTTTATCATGTCTCAGTTTAACATTTTTTATTTTTTATTTCTTCTTCATAGTTTTCTTATGTGTAATTGTTGGTTTTATATCTTCATATTTTACCTGAAATAAAGAAACAATTGATATGTCATTTAGTGAAATTGTTGTTACCAAATTACTTGATGTATAAAAGTCTAGCTCTCAGTCTTTGTATCTTTTGCTTCCTCAGATGTTCTGTCATTTGGATGGCCTCAGAAAGGTAACTTTTTGGTGAATGACCAAATTCAAGCACATGTTGGGAGCTGGTGTTTCATTGGGATTAAGTGGTCTGTCCTTTCCTTGGTGTTATTCTAAGAGAGGGAGGAGAAGTACCTGAACTTCTTCTTTGGCCTGTCCTGCTTCCTCTGGCATGCATACATCTTCATCCACCCTCGTGGATTAGAGGATTTAGAATCAGTCTTTGTTGTTGTTTAGTCGTTTAGTCGTGTCCGACTCTTCGTGACCCCATGGACCATAGCACGCCAGGCACTCCTGTCTTGCACTGCCTCCCGCAGTTTGGTCAAACTCATGTTCGTAGCTTCGAGAACACTGTCCAACCATCTTGTCCTCTGTCGTCCCCTTCTCCTAGTGCCCTCAATCTTTCCCAACATCAGGGTCTTTTCCAAAGATTCTTCTCTTCTCATGAGGTGGCCAAAGTATTGGAGCCTCAGCTTCACGATCTGTCCTTCCAGGGAGCACTCAGGGCTGATTTCCTTAAGAATGGATAGGTTTGATCTTCTAGCAGTCCATGGGACTCTCAAGAGTCTCCTCCAGCACCATAATTCAAAAGCATCAATTCTTCGACGATCAGCCTTCTTTATGGTCCAGCTCTCACTTCCATACATCACTACTGGGAAAACCATAGCTTTAACTATACGGACCTTTGTCGGCAAAGTGATGTCTCTGCTTTTTAAGATGCTGTCTAGGTTTGTCATTGCTTTTCTCCCAAGAAGCAGGCGTCTTTTAATTTCGTGACTGCTGTCACCATCTGCAGTGATCAAGGAGCCCAAGAAAGTAAAATCTCTCACTGCCTCCATTTCTTCCCCTTCTATTTGCCAGGAGGTGATGGGACCAGTGGCCATGATCTTGGTTTTTTTGATGTTGAGCTTCAGACCATATTTTGCGCTCTCCTCTTTCACCCTCATTAAAAGGTTCTTTAATTCCTCCTCGCTTTCTGCCATCAAGGTTGTGTCATCTGCATATCTGAGGTTGTTGATATTTCTTCCGGCAATCTTAATTCCGGCTTGGGATTCATCTAGTCCAGCCTTTCGCATGATGAATTCTGCATATAAGTTAAATAAGCAGGGAGACAATATACAACCTTGTCGTACTCCTTTCCCAATTTTGAACCAATCAGTTGTTCCATATCCAAGAATCAGTCTAGATAAAGGTAAAGGGACCCCTGACCATAAGGTCCAGTCTTGACCGACTCTGGGGTTGCGGCACTCATCTCGCATTATTGGCCAAGGAGCCGGCGTACAGCTTCCAGGTCATGTGGCCAGCATGACTAAGCCGCTTCTGGTGAACCAGAGCAGCACACGGAAACGCCGTTTACCTTCCCACCAGAGCGGTCCCTATTTATCTACTTGCACTTTGATGTGCTTTTGAACTGCTAGGTTGGCAGGAGCTGGGACAGAGCAACGGGAGCTCACCCCGTCATGGGGATTCAAACTGCCAACCTTCTGATCGGCAAGCCCTAGGCTCAGTAGTTTAACCCACAGCATATAGTATTTTGGACTGAGGGGTAGACTGATAGCATATACTATTTTGGACTGATTAGAGGATTTAGAATCAGTCAAGATTGGCATATACTATTTTGGACACGGGAAAAAACCTTGTGCTCCAAGCGGGTTAGTGTGTATGTAGCCTCAGTCTTCTCTTTCCCCTTTTGCTTTTGCTGGATTCTTTGGTCTTGTCCATATCTGAGTATGATTTGACTGTTAATTTTGACTTTTCGTCCGTTCCAATTAGACAAATAGTCCACACACACAAATACAGTGGTACCTCAGGTTAAGTACTTAATTGGTTCTGGAAGTCCGTACTTAACCTGAAGCGTACTTAAGCTGAAGCGAATTTTCCAATTGAAAGTAATGGAAAGTGGATTAATCTGTTCCAGACAGGTCCATGGAGTACTTAAATTGAAGTACTCAACTTGAAGTGTACTTAACCCAAGGTATGACTATACCTGAATTTATACGCGTTGCTGTGGTTCTTTCCTGTGATTCCCCCCACTTTGTTCGGACACATGACTTATCCTGCCCCCTCCTCCCCCCACCCCCTGGTTCATCCCTGTGACTGCCCCCACCCTGTCCCAACCCATGAGCTATCGAGCCCCCTTTCTAAGGCCATTTGATATGTAAACTTAAAACATCTGGATTAACTCCTAATGAGATGAAAGAATAGTGCCTTGTTGATCACCTATAGGCTCATTCAAGAATTAAAGTAAAATATGATTGGCTTAACACTGAAATACACACATGTGCTAAATCCTTAAAACCTGTAGGTTTTGAAATGTTAATTGCTTGAGCTTGAGCACTTTTGCTGAATGTGTTTTGCCTACTCTATCCTGGAGTGGATGTAACAACATGCGCTCTTGCCATGCCCTGCCATGCTGGAGAGGGCCCGGCCCCGGCTTTTCTGTTAGCTTCCATACGCATGTATAAGTTAATTCGTTTATACCTTTGTTATTTTTAATTGTAACCTCTTTGTTGAGAACTGCATAACCATTCTTGTCTAACCTTATTTTTGAATAAATAGTTAAAAGACGTTTGTCTGGGTTTTGTTCCTTTGGCTGCTTAGCTGAATCTGGTCCTAGACTGCTCGCACCCCTACCAGTGTATTGTGTGCTTTGTCCTGCCTGGGGAGTCTAGCGGCACCTTGGATGAAGGGCTGGAGCAGGGAGAGACAAGAGAGGTGACTCCCCAACTTCATGATACCCCCACCCTACAGCACATCCATGTGACTGGCCCCACTCTGTCCCAACCCATGAGCTATTGAGTCCCCTCCCCCCCCACCCCTCCGGCACATCCCTGCGACTGGTCCCACCCTGTCCTGACTCATGAGCTATCAACCCCCTCCTCCCCCACCCCCCTGTCTGAGCCCTCTGCTGTCTCCGGGGAGTGTTGGCCCCTCCCTCTGTTTCTCCATACCTTGGCCCCCATCCTTGGAGAAGGAACTGTCAGTTTCTGGGTTCTATTTCCCAGTATTTACTTTTGTCTGAGCCCTCTGTTGTCCCCGGGGAGTGTTGTCCCCTCTCCCCTGTATCTCCATACATTGGCAACTGCGCACGCATCATGAACATTTATATATATATATATATAGATTTATTTATTTTTAAATAAGAACATGAGAAGCAGAAGTTACTATTGTTTAATTTTATTTTTGGGTTTGTCATTTATTTTGGTGGGTATTGTATGATTTGGGCGTTGTTGTGTGTTTTGTGTTTTGTTTGTTTGTTTTGGTTATTTGGATTTTTTAATTTTTGAGTATGTGTTTTGAATGCAGGATGTGGTGTTGGTTTGAGGACTTAAACTGGGGAGAGAAATTGCATGGTTGTTGTTTTTTTAAGACGCAGAGGCTTGCAATCAGTCATAGTATAAAGCCTAGATTAAAAGGGGCACGACTGCCGTTACTTAAAATGGCCACCGGAGCCTCGCATGTGACACAACGCCCGCTAAATTAAAAAGCAAAAACCCCTCGCCGTGCCCCCAAGTGTGTGTTAGGGGAAATGATGAACGACTGCTTAATGCTGCCAGGAGTTTATTAATGTAGCTGCCGGGAGAGGCAGGTTCCGGGTTGCCTTCAAGGAATTCTTGGGCCTGTTCCGACTGGTGGTGTCAAAGACTTTGCCGAGTGGGAAACTCCCATCGTTACACCAGTCAAGCTAGACGGGTCGGTGAGAATATGCGCTGACTACAAGTGCACAATCAACAAGGCACTTCAGCAGCATGCTTATCCAGTTCCCGTCGTCCACCACCTGCTGCACTCCCTGGGTGAAGGCAAGGTCTTCGCAAAACTGGACCTTGCCCAAGCCTATCAGCAACTGCCAGTCGACACCACCGCGGAAGCCCAAAAGATCGTCACCCACCGAGGTATCAGCCGGTTGTAGTTTGGGGTGAGTGTGGCCCCTGGCATCTTCCAAAGCCTTATGGAGCCTTCCGGGCATGGTACCGTACTTCAACGATGTATTGGTGTCAGCAGAGTCTACCCAACAGCTGTTCGAGCACCTCCGCACCGTGTTGACCAGATTCCAGGAGGCTGGGCTCAAGGTAAAGAGAGAGAAGTGCAAAATTGCTGTTCCGGAGGTGGAGTTCCTGGGCTACTGTGTCAACGCCTCTGGTCCCCACCCAACGGAATCCAAGATCCGGGCCATCCAGCAGGCACCGATTCTGAAAAACAAGACAGAGTTGCAGGCGTTCCTGGGGCTGCTAAACTTCTACAATATGTTCTTGCCCCACAAGGCAACTCTAGCCGAGCCCCTCCATCGACTACTCAGCACAAAGACGCCATGGTCTTGCGGTCATCGCGAAACAACGGCCTTCAATGCGGTCAAGGCTCTTCTCTCATCGAACAGTGTGCTAGTGCAATACAGTGAAGCCAGGCCGCTGGTCCTCGCCTGTGATGCCTCACCTTTTGGAATTGGCGCCGTACTGAGTCTACTTCTCCCAGACACTGGCACCAGCTGAGCGGAATTACAGTCAGCTAGACAAGGAGGCGCTGGCACTTGTGGCAGGAGTGAAGAGGTTCCACGAGTATCTCTACGGCAGACCCTTCGACCTCGTCATTGACCACAAGCCGCTCCTGGGCCTCCTTGCCGGGGATAGACCAACTCCACCAGTCCTGTCACCACGTATGCTGAGATGGACTATTCCTAGCAGCATACAATTACCAGCTTGTGCATCGCCCCGGAAAGGCACTGGGCCACACTGATGCCCTCAGTCGCTGCCCCCTTCCAGCGTTTGTGCAGGATCCGGCTCCGGCTTCTTATTGAGGACCTCCCAGAAGCGCCAGTATCAGCCGCTGATGTGGCCTCTGTCACCCTCAGACGTGTGCTCAACTGGGTGTGGAGGGGGTGGCCGGAAGGGCCCTTCACAGTGGAGTTCCAGCCTTTTGCATCCAGGCAACATGAGCTCTCGGTTCATCACGGCTGTTTACTGTGGGGAGACTGAGTCATGGTTCCCCAAAGGCTCCGACAACGCGTCCTCGAGGCCCTGCACATCGGACACCCAGGAATCATCCGAATGAAGGTGTTGGCTCGGTGCTACGTATGGTGGCCTAACATGGACGAGGCCATCACCACTTGGGTTGCCACCTGTCAACCGTGCCAGGAATCGAGACTGGCACCACCAGCAGCAAAAGGACACACCTGGGAGACGCCCAAGACACCCTGGTTGAGGGTGCACATCGATCTGGCTGGCACTTTCCACGGACGGACCTTTATGGTGGTGGTCGATGCCTATTCCAAGTGGCTGGAGGTGGCCCTGATGACATCCACCACGACAGAGGCCGTCATCTGGGTGCTGCGGGGGCCTGTTCGCAACCCATGGGTGTCCTGATGTCCTCGTCTCCGACAATGGACCGCAATTTACTTCAGGTACAGTTGAGCTGTACCTCCTGGGGCTTGGCATCCGCCATGCGCTGACGGCACCATTTCATCCTGCCAGCAACGGTCAGGCGGAGAGAATGGTGCGCTCGGCAAAAGAGGCACTGGCGCGCCTGAACCAAGGGGACTGGCACAAATGAGTCGCGGCGTACCTGCTCGTGCAGCACCTCACCCCTCATACAGCCACAGGGAGGAGTCCTGCCGAACTACTTATGGGCCGTCACCTCAGGTCTCCGCTCGGACCGGCTACACCCGGACTTTGCTGTGGCCGAACCCCCGGGCTGTGCGAATGCAACACAGTCTTTTATTCCAGGGAACTGGGTTTTTGCCCGGAACTTTGTGGGGGACATTCCTTGGGTACTGGCCACGGTAGTGGGGGTCACTGGGCCTCGCTCGTACCAGGTGGCATTCGAGGAGGGACGCTTGTGGCGCCGACACATAGATCAGCTGAGGCGCCGGGTTGGGAACTTGGACAATACCACAGTGCCCCCAACTGCGGCCTCAGTTCCGGAGCAGACACCAACAGAAGGCGAGGCTCCATCAACACCCCCCTCACAATCTATAGACTGGGAACTTAGCCAAGCCGCGTCAGAGGTTCGGCTGGACTCTCCAGAGGTTCGGACCTTTGCTGAACCTGACCGTCCGCAGAGTCCACTTGCGGAGGGCCCCACAACAGTAGCAGAGCCAGGCGACTTAGGCTCACCACCACCTTCGGCCGCACCGTGGTTTCAGCAGGCAGCGGGCAACCCCATGGGCTCGAATACTGGCCCTCGGCAATCCAACCGGGTCACCAAGCGGCCAGCCTATCTAAAGGACTACGTTCCCTAAAATAATAATAATTTTATAATAATAATTTATTATTTATACCCCGCCCATCTGGCCGGGTTCCCCCAGCCACTCTGGGCGGCTTCCAACAGAACAGAAATTCTAAAATACAGAAATCCATCAAACATTAAAATACAGAAATCCATCACACATTAAAAGCTTCCCTAAACAGGGCTGCCTTGAGATGCCTTCTAAAGGTCTGGTAATTGTTGTTCTCTTTGACCTCTAGTGGGAGGGCATTCCACAGGGTGGGTGCCACTACCGAGAAGGCCCTCTGCCTGGTTCCCTGTAACTTGGCTTCTCGTAGTGAGGGAACCTCCAGAAGGCCCTCAGAGCTGGACCTCAGTGTCCGGGCAGAACGATGGGGGTGGAGACGCTCCTTCAGGTATACCGGACCGAGGCCGTTTAGGGCTTTAAAGGTCAACACCAACACTTTGAATTGTGCTCGGAAACGTACTGGGAGCCAATGTAGGTCTTTCAGGACCGGTGTTATGTGGTCTCGGCGGCCACTCCCAGTCACCAGTCTAGCTGCCGCATTCTGGATTAGTTGTAGTTTCCGGGTCACCTTCAAAGGTAGCCTCACGTAGAGCGCATTGCAGTAGTCCAAGCGAGAGATAACTAGAGCATGCACCACTCTGGAGAGACAGTCAGTGGGCAGGTAGGGACTCAGCCTGCGTACCAGATGGAGCTGATAAACAGCTGCCTTGGACACAGAGTTGACCTGTGCCTCCATGGACAGCTGTGAGTCTAAAATGACTCCCAGGCTGCGCACCTGGTCTTTCAGGGGCACAGTTACCCCATTCAGGACCAGGGAGTCCTCCACACCCGCGTGCCTCCTGTCCCCCACAAACAGTACTTCTGTCTTGTCAGGATTCAATCTCCATCTGTTAGCCGCCATCCATCCTCCAACCGCCTCCAAGCACTCACACAGGACCTTCACCGCCTTCACTGGTTCTGATTTAAAAGAGAGGTAGAGCTGGGTATCATCAGCATTCTGATGGACACCCAGCCCAAACCCCCTGATGATCTCTCCCAGCGGCTGCATATAGATGTTAAAAAGCATGGGGGAGAGGACAGAACCCTGAGGCACCCCACAAGTGAGCGCCCAGGGGTCTGAACACTCATCCCCCACCACCACTTTCTGAACACGGCCCAGGAGGAAGGAGCGGAACCACTGCATGACAGTGCCCCCAGCTCCCAAGCCCTCTAGACGGTCCAGAAGGATGTTATGGTCGATGGTGTCAAAAGCCGCTGAGAGATCCAGCAGAACAAGGAAACAGCTCTTACCTTTGTCCCTAGCCCGCCAGAGATCATCGACCAGTGCGACCAAGGCAGTTTCAGTCCCATGATGAGGCCTGAATCCTGACTGGAAGGGATCCAAATGGTCCGCTTCTTCCAGGCGTGCCTGGAGTTGTTCAGCAACCATTCGCTCAATCACCTTGCCCAAGAATGGAAGATTTGAGACTGGGCGATAGTTGGCCATATTGGCCGGATCTAAAGATGTTTTTTTAAGAAGCGGTTTAATAACCGCCTCTTTCAGCGGGTCTGGGAAGGCTCCCTCATGGAGAGAAGCATTTACCAACCCGCGAAGCCCATCGCCCAACCCTTCCCGGCTAGCTTTTATAAGCCAGGATGGGCAAGGATCAAGGAGACATGTGGTTGGTTTCACTCGTCCAAGCAGCCTGTCCACATCCTCGGAGGTAACAGATTGAAATTGATCCCACAAAACTTGACTAGACAGGACTCTAGCACTCCCCCGCCCTGGCCCTGCTCCCACGGTGGAGTCTGTTGAGATATCACCATTGGAAGGTCCAGCCGGCAGCCTCCTCTTCGTCCTCTTCCCCGGCGATTCCCATGGAACACGACTCAAGGTCTTTGTGACCTGAGCATGCAATCAGCAGAGCTCATTCCAGCGTTAGCGTGGTGTGGCAGCAGCAGCAGCAGCAGAAGGAATACTCAGAGAGAAGTCCTTGCATATTTACAAGCGTTTATTACAAAGCATCTAAAGCATCTCGGAAGATAGACCAAACGTGTCTGTCTCCATCCTCAAAGCGAAAGCAAGACTAACTAACAGCATTACAATAGTACAACCCACGGAAATATATATCATGTGATACATTCAACATCCTCTGCCAAGCCTGTTCCTGTTTAAGGTGGAACAGAATCTACTATGAAATCCTAACAAAACTCCCCCATTCTGTGTAACCTTAAACTTCAGTAATCCCAACTGTAGCTTTGGCACATCCATCTGTAGTTGTTCTCTGTTAACAACCTTGGACAACACATTAGCAGGAAAATCATTACCTGGCATGTAGGACACTTGAACCAGTCCCTTCCTGATACACTCTCTTGCATGACGTACCCTCATTTGCAAGAACTTGGACCTTTGCTTGCAACCTTCTGAAGCTAGCAAATCCAAACAGGAAATGTTGTCCTGATACACCTGTGCTGGACAAGTCACCTTGACTTTGACATCCTGAAACAGTTGCATCAACCACTCGCAATCTGTGAGCGAGAATGAGAGAGTGTTGGGTTCCGCTGTATAGGAACTCAAACTCACCATTGTTTGCTCCTTGCACATCCAACCAACCAGACAGTGGTTGTACAAGTAGCAAACCCCAGAATAGCTTGTGCCACCTGTGGCATCACCTCCGAAACTTGCATTTGCAAAAATCTCAAGACCTCCAGTCTTCTGACTTGTCAACTTCAGCCTGCAGTGCATAGTGCTTCGAAGATAGCGACCTATGCGCTGCAGAGCTTGCCAGTCCTTAACAGTAGGATTGTTTGCATGCCTGCCAAGCAAATTACAGCTTGCAGCAATGTCAGGTCTCGAACATTTTGCAATGAAGCATAGCTTGCCTAGAACACATCTATACAAAGTGGTGTCAGAAAATGCTTCTGCGTTATCATCTCTCCGATAACCTGGCACCATAGGTGTGTCTACAGGATTTGCATCACCCAAATCCATCCTGTTCAATACCTCTGTAATTTTCTGGGTCTGGTGCACCAGAAAATTACCTTCTATGTCTTTCTCAACTTCTAGAGAAAGATAGTTGGAAACTTCACCAAGATCCACCATGGTGTGGTGTTCCTGCAACTTAGCAAGTGTACGCAGGTACAATTCCTTGTGTTTCCAGAAGATAAGCAATTCAGCATCATAACAAAAGCAATACAGTTTGTGCTCCCCCTCTTCCTTGACAAACACACATGAATCAGCAATACTTTGGTAAAAACCTAGAGAAAGCAACATCTCTGTTAGTGTTGTGTCCCAACACCTGGCACTTATCTGGAGACCAACCAGGGATTTCTTCAACTTGCAGACCATCCCCTGTGGTACATGCATTCCTGCAGGTGGAAGTAAAAACAGATCCTCCTGCAAAATCCCAGTCAAAACATTTGCATCATTAGCATCCAATACAAAATGTGATACGTGCATTTTCTCTTGTGAAGCAATCTTGAGCAAAATCTTTAAGCTCTCATACTTCACATTTGGTGCAATAGTCTCAATGTTGTTTTCATCTTGAACCTGTGAAAACCCTGTTGCGACCAGTTTGACTGTGTGCCTCACTACCTTGCCATGTTGGTCAGTTTCGGCCTTAAAGACCCACCTGCTCTTTACCAGCTTCATTCCTGGGACCATTTTGACCAGTTCCCAGGTCTGATTCCTATCTAAGGAATCAATCTCTGCTTTCATGGCAGCTAGCCATGGTTGAGCATCTTTTGAGGTCATTTCCTGAACCTCCTCGAAACTTGCAGGTTTAAAAACCTTTTCTGAGCTTCTAAGAACAGCAACAGCAGTCTTAGGAAACTCATCAGCAAATCTCTCAGGCTGTTTGCCTGTTGTGGCCCCTCCAGATTTGCAAACACTCATTTCCTCTTTCTCAAGAGAAAAATTATCAATGGTGAGCAGTGGTTCTCCCAATTCAGTGTCAGACTTAAATGCAGGTCTGAGTGAGGTTTCAACACCTTCGTAGCCTGCTGCATCACCAGTTACAGCAGTACCACTACCTCCCACTGAATTTGAACCATCCTGACCATCATTTGCAGCTTGTGCTGCTCCATCCTCACCTGGCAAAATTGCATTCTCACTTGGGTGAATCACATTATTTGCATGAACCAGGAAAATTCCCCCACCTTCCTCCCACTTGGGATTGGTAGCACCACCTAGGTGAACCAGGGAAATTTCCTCCTTTACCACCCCCTTTGGATTGACATCACCATCTGGGTGAACCATGGAAATACCTTCCTTTTGCATCTTCTCTGGATTGGCACTGTGCAACAAGGGTGTTAGTCCCTGCTGCATTGATTTTCCAGAATTCCCAGTTCCCTCACACAAACCACCCTCCCAAGAACTGTTGGGACGTGAGAGATCCTTTTGAATTCGCTTCTCATCCAGGAAAGCATCTAGCTCCTGAGAAGTGAATTCTCCTTCACTGGGACTGGAGCATTTCACTCCAATGGGATCGGCATTACCATCATTCCTGATGTACCCCTCTTCACTCTCTGAGGGAGTCAGTTGACCATCTTGGCCATTTGCAACTTCATCCACTGAAAGTGTCATTTGATCAGCTAGATCAACATGAATCACCTCACAGGGTGTGGAAGTCTGTCTGCTAGACAGCTTCCCATCATTAGCAAATAACTCATTGCAATCAGCAAAAGAATCACAGGGTTGAACCTTTAAACCCTGAACCCTTCCAGGCTCTTCCTTGGACACCTCCTGCAAACTCAGGTGACCATTGGTGTGATCAAAACCACCTGTAAAAAGAAGCTGATTAGTGTTAGCACCACAGGCATCTCTAGGCATACCAACCACATTTTCATCAACATAATCAAAAGTAAACACATATTGATTACCAACTCTTGGAGCATTCAGAAATTCCTCATCGCCTTTCTTGATGAGACAGCTTCCATTTTCAAAAGAAACTCCATATCCTTCTTCAGACATCTGTAAAATGGAAAGCAAATTATTTTGTGCATCTTGCACATACAAAACATCACATAGTGTGAAATTCAGTCCTTTTAAGTAAACATTTCCAGCTCCCTGCACATGTAAAAGTCCTTCACTAGACTTCACGAAAACATCCTGTGAAGAAAAACAAGTAAACAAACTTTCGTCACTGCAAATGTGCTTCTGAACTGTGGAACTGACAAAAAACTTGTGTTGAACTTTTCGAGCCAGCAAAGTCCCGTTTTGCTGCTGTGTGGGCTTCTGCTCCTGGCCGCCCCCCTTCTTCTTTCCAGCCGAAGACTTTTTCTCTTTGCCAGCTGCAGTAAACACCGTTGTGGGCTTCAACTCTCTGCCCCCCTGCTCCTGGCCTCGTGACACTGTTGTCGGCTGCAATTCTTCCCCCTTTAGCTGGGCCTTAGCAACAAGCTTCACATTTGTGGGCTTCTCCTCGCCCCTCCTTAGCGACAAAGCTGCTGCACCTGCAAGCTTCTGTATACGTGTCGGCTTCTGGAAAAACTTTGAAGACTGACCTTCGTTCCCATGGGACTGCACGTCTGTGTGGGATGATGACGCCATCTCTCCCTGAGATTTGCAACTGGCGCCCTCAGCAATTTCAATTGAAGCACTCTGTGCAGCCACTTGCTCCAGGTCTGACGCGACAGCCAGCTCCTGCTGCAATTCCCAAGTGGCGCCCTCAGCTTTTGCATTCACTGGAGACTGCACCCCCACCAGGTCTGACATCTCAGCCAGCTCCTCCTGTGGTTTGCAACCGGGTGCCCCAGCACTCCAGCAATCATTTGGGGAATCGCCATCACAGCTTCCTCCCCCTCCAAAAGCTAGCTTCAATGTTTCCCACATCTCACAAGCTGAATTGCATGCACCAACATAAATCAATTGTCCCGGACACAAACTTGTGATAATCAATCCTCTCGCAAAAGAATCATCTTCCCTCCAGCTGGGGAATTGGTCTGGGGTATTTTCACTTCCCCTTTTTGCGGCAATTGTGTACCACACCCCCGCATCCTGCAGCCTCTTCTGTGTACATTTTGCCCAATTCTGATAATTTTCTCCTTGAAGGAAAATTACCTGTTCAGAGCCAGAGCTGTGCAAAAACTCCATTTTCCCTTCTCTCTTACTAACTGGGAAAAATGCTTGCAGCTCTCTCACAGTCCACTGTCCTCACAGTCATTAATCACTGTGAAAGTTTTACTGCCAGCCATAAAACTTCAGGCTGCGCAGATCAAAGTCTCTTGCTTGCGTGCCTGCTTGTAAAAAGCACCGGCTTTTACATACCTTCTCTCCACTTTGTCCGAAGTTTTCCAGCATCCTGGCTGCTTTCGGAGCATACTGCCTTTTCCTGCTGCCTCCTGGGCGATTAGCCATTCCATTCCTGGGCATGGAACCCTTTTGCCCAGCAATCCATAGTCTGGTGCCCATGACGCTTTGTTCACCGTCTCCACTGGGCCCGTTAATCCTTTGTTCAGGAATCCATAGTCTGGCGCCCATAACCCTTTGTTGAGATACCACCATTGGGAGGTCCAGCCGGCAGCCTCCTCTTCATCCTCTTCCCCGGTGATTCCCATGGAACACGACTCAAGGTCTTTGTGACCTGAGCACGCAATCAGCAGAGCTCATTCCAGCGTTAGCGTGGTGTGGCAGCAGCAGCAGCAGCAGCAGCAGCAGCAGCAGCAGCAGCAGCAGAAGGAATACTCAGAGAGAAGTCCTTGCATATTTACAAGCGTTTATTACAAAGCATCTAAAGCATCTCGGAAGATAGACCAAACGTGTCTGTCTCCATCCTCAAAGCGAAAGCAAGACTAACTAACAGCATTACAATAGTACAACCCAAGGAAATATATATCATGTGATACATTCAACATCCTCTGCCAAGCCTGTTCCTGTTTAAGGTGGAACAGAATCTACTATGAAATCCTAACAGAGTCTACCTCTTCCCGAATCTGAGCGACTTTATCTGCAAAAAAATTAGCAAAATAATTGCAGGAGATCCTGTGGCCTGTACTGGGCCCGGATGGAGCAGGTGGTTCCGCTAAATTGTGAACCACCTGGAAGAGTCTCCTGCTGCTGTTTTCTGCAGATGCGATGGAGACGGTGAAGAAGGTCCTCTTCGCCATCGCCATTGCCACTTGGTAGGCTCGAAGTTGAGCTCTAGCCCGTGTCCGGTCTGATTCAAAATGAGTTTTCCGCCACCGGCGCTCTAGCCGTCTCAACGACTGTTTCATCGCCCTCAGCGCCGGGGAAAACCACGGGGCTGTCCGGGCTCCATGCAATCTGAGAGGGCGCTTCGGAGCCAGATAGTCAATAGCGCTGGTTAACTCCGCATTCCAGCGGGCCACCAGGGAATCAGCTGAAAGGCCATCGACATGGGATAAAACATCCCCTACCACTCTCTGGAAGCCAATTGGATCCATTAAGTAGCGGGGGCGGACCATCCGAATCGGTCCCACCTCCCTGCAGAGGGGAAGGGTTGCGGAGAAGTCCAGTTGCACCAGAAAGTGATCTGACCATGGCACTTCTTTTGTTTCGCTTTTACTTAATGTCAGATCACCAACATCCATAGAGGTAAACACCAAGTCCAAGGCATGTCCGCGGCTATGAGTTGGGCCAGACTTATTCAGGGACAGCCCCATGGTGGCCATGCTTTCCACAAAGTCCCGAGCGGCTCCTTGTAAGGTCGTGTCGGCATGGATGTTAAAATCCCCTAAGACAACCAAGCTAGGTGTCTCCAGGAGCACATCCGACACGACCTGAAGCAGCTCGGGCAGGGAATCCTTGGTGCAGCGGGGAGGTCGGTACACCAAAAGGAATCCTGTACTGCCCCTATTGCCCAACTTCCAGAACATGCACTCAGAAAACTCAGTCTTACCAATAGGACGCCTGGTGCAAACTAATGACTTCCTAAAAATCACTGCAACCCCCCCTCCCCGCCCAGATGGCCTGGGTTGCTGTGCATAAGAGAAACCTGGTGGGCAAGCAGCGCCAAGAACGGGTCCATCGGCTTCATCCAACCAGGTCTCTGTCACACATGCCAGGTCAAATCCTCCATCCACAATCAGGTCGTGGATGGCAGTGGTCTTATTCATCATCGACCCCCTCCCGGGCAGCCCTGACCCCTCCCCTTAAAAACAAAATAAAACCTCTGTAAAAAACAGCAAAGAACGGAACAAAGGAAAAACACAAAAAACACAATAAAACAAAAAACAATAAAAATTACAAATACACTAAAATTTAACAGATTCCCACACCCAACTAAAAATCCCTCCCACCTACCACCCCAAAGAAAATAAAAACATAAAAAATTCTTTAAAAAGCATTTTAAAAAGAACTCTGTGCTGTTTTAAGTTCCCCTGGGCAGCACCAGCAGCAGAGCAGCGGCAGCAGTCCTTATGAGGCCCTCCAGGCCCCGCCCTAGACCAGGTGGAGAGAGGCAGGGACAGGGCCTGTGGGCACTCACAGCAGGAAGAGTCCTGGGCAGCACCAGCAGCAGAGGCCTTCCAGGCCCCGCCCTAGACCAGGTGGAGAGAGGCAGGGACAGGGCCTGTGGGCACTCACAGCAGGAGAGAGTCCTGGGCAGCACCAGCAGCAGAGGCCTTCCAGGCCCCGCCCTAGACCAGGTGGAGAGAGGCAGGGACAGGGCCTGTGGGCACTCACAGCAGGAGAGAGTCCTGGGCAGCAGGATTAAGATTAAGACTGGTAACTGTAACCACTATGTGTTGTACCCAAGGGGAACCACTATGAATATTATTGGAACCATCATGCTCTTAACTAATGCCTTCTCTCAGTGGGGAGGGGTGTTATGCATTGAAGTCAATGTATATAGTTTTCCCTCAGGTCCGAGGCAGTTGTTTTAGGAGGGAACTTTAGGAGGGAATTTTGAATGATGTTTTGTTACATTGTTTGAGCCAGCCTCTATAAAACAGGCTGGCTCAGCACTTCAGTTCAGTTCTGTCCTGACTCAAATAAAGAGCTGTTTGGAGAATCGCTGTGTCATCTGCTGCTTACCCACAGCTTAACACTCCCTATTTCAGTCTTAACCACTCATGGAAAGGGAAAGTTTTTAACTCAGCCCTAATCCCCTCATTCAACAGAGACCCCCTTTGAGTCTGGAAATAACTAGGCATGGGTTATTGTCAACTTTTAAAGTACAGTGGTGCCTCGCTAGACCAATTTAATTTGTTCCACGAGTCAATTCTTATAACGAAAAATTCGTCTAGTGAATCTGGTAGGAATGCATTGAAAATTTTTTTTTTTGCCCATAGGAACACATTAATTGAATTTCAATGCATTCCTGTGGGAAACCGCGATTCGCTAGACAAATTTTTCGTAAAACGAATTTGTCTATTGAGGCAACCTCCGCTCGAAAAATCATTTCGTTAAGCGAAAATTTCGTCTTACACGGCGTTCGTTAAGCCAGGCACCACTGTATACATTTTTTTACTAGTACAATTTCCCCCAACATCATAAATAAGCAACAAGAAATATAAAGCACAAATAGGCTATTAACAAACAATGAATAAACAGAGTTTATTCACAAAAATAAAATTAAAAATGTCTTTGGTTCCTCCTTGCAGTCACACCTTAAGGTTCTGTGCTTGAACAAGAGCCTCATTCAGGATAAAGTTTCGGTGGGGACTTCATCCACATCCAGAATGCAATATACTATATACTGTACATAGAACAAAATTATATATTTGTTTTTCTAATGTATTATTATTATTTTATACCTCACCCTTTTACCTGACAGAGACTAAAGGCAGCTTACAAATAAACGCAAAAACTGCTAAAACATATGGGGGATATTAAACCTATTTTTCATTGTTTATTAATTAAAACAAATATTTAAAAATTTAAAGTACAGTTTAAAAACCTCTCTGGAATGGGTGGTGGTGGTGGTGGTGGTGGGAGGTATGTGAGTGATGGCATAGGCACTGGCCATTAGGACGGCTCCCACTATAGGCAACTTGTCCTTGATGTGGTAAAACTGCCGAGTTCAGTTTCTGCACAGCGTGTTTCAAGATGCTTAAATATAAAAATACAGGTGTGTTTTCAGGACCTTAAAGGAGCTTTAGCATCACTGCTGCCAAAGTCAGAATCTTTTTAACCCTCAGTCAGATAGCCTTTAGCCTGCTTTAGGACAACAAATGTGTGTGTAGTGCTATCATTGTTGTAAGAAAATAATGCTGGAGGTTTGCTAGGGAAGGACATTTATTAGGTTGCCTCCATTGATTTCTTCCCTCTGATTTCAATGTAAGCCACTGAAAGCCCCAAATGCGCAATTCACACAGAGAGATTCAAAGGAGGACAATTTTCCTCTTCTTACCCCTATTCTCCCCTCCTCCCCTTCACTGAATAAAAGAGCTAAGGGAATATTTTCTGGGTTGTTTTGCTTCTTGACAGGAGGGGCACAGTAAAATACGTGGAGTAAAAAGGAACAAAAAACATTATTTAAAAACCCGCAGGGAAGGTATTTATTCTGAGGTGAGTCTGGCAGAAAGAGGGGAGTGAGTGTCCCAATCCTGAATCAAATGTGAGGAATCCCCATTTATCTGAGAGGAAATGTGGTTCTTCTGGGTGTTTCTTAAATCAAGATGTCCATCTCTAACCACCAGCTGATTCTGTCTCTTTTCTTTCCCTCCTCTTCTCCCCAACAGCAAATGTCACTCTGGATCCAGACACAGCCCATCCCAGCCTCATCCTGTCTGAGGATCGGAAAAGCGTGAGATGGGGAGACAAAGAGCAAGACCTGCCCGACAATCCTGAGAGATTCAATAGCTGGTCTTGTGTGTTGGGATGTGAAGGATTCACAACAGGCAGACATTTCTGGGAAGTCAATGTGGGAAGTGAGGAAGAGTGGGGTTTGGGGGTTGCCAGGAAGTCTGTGAGGAGAAAGGGCTTCTTCCGCATATGGCCTGAGGAGGGGATCTGGGC
Organism: Zootoca vivipara; assembly: GCF_963506605.1. Lineage (NCBI taxonomy): Eukaryota > Metazoa > Chordata > Lepidosauria > Squamata > Lacertidae > Zootoca > Zootoca vivipara. The sequence continues at coordinate 10,697,164 of NC_083277.1, forward strand.
TGTGGGGAAGTCGGGAGGCGAGTACTGGGCCTTCCCCTACTCTCATTTCTCTCTTCTGTCCCTGAGTGAGAAGCCCAAGAGGATCCAGGTGACTCTGGACTATGAAGGGGGACGTGTGTCGTTTTCTGACGCCGACTCAGGAGTTGAATTCTACACATTCTCAGGAGCTGAATTCTCCGGAGAGACCCTCCTCCCTTTCTTTGGTCTGTGGGAAAAGAAAACCCACCTCAGAATCTCCTGAGGAAATCTGCCTCAGAAGCCCAGTTGGAGTTTCTTTTTTTTTTAAAAAAATATTTTTTATTGAACATTTTAGCATATGCAACAAAACATACAAATACAAAAAAAAACAGAAAAATACAAAAATACAAATACAATACAGACAAAAACAAAAACATATCATCTTTGATCAACCCTTTGAATCATTGTCTTTTTGGCTTCCCCCGCTCCCCACTATCTGATTTTCATTTTAAATATATCTATAGCAGTTTCTATTTCATCGTTTTTACTTTTCATTTTACTGTAATCTCTTCAAATCCTCTTAACCTCATCTTTATATTTCTATAACATTTTTCCTACATTATAATCTCCTCTTTTCTCCCTATTGCCTTAATTTCTGTGCTTCCCTAGATGTTCAAATTTTCAACTTTCAAAAATAATTCCCTAAATATGTTTTAAATTTTCTCCAATCTTTCTCCATTCTTTCACCTGCTTGATCTCGGAGTCTTCCTGTCAACTCTGCCATTTCCATAAAGTCCAGCATTTTCATTTGCCATTCCTGTAAAGAGGGCAATTCCTCTTTTTTCCAGTATTTTGCAATTAGAATCCTCGCAGCTGTGGTGGCATACATAAACAAGTTAACATCTTTTTTGGGAATTTCTTCCCCCACTATACCAAGTAGAAAGGCCTCTGGTTTTTTCAAAAATGTATTTTTAAATATCTTTTTCATTTCATTATAAATCATTTCCCAGAAGCCTTTTATCTTAGAGCATGTCCACCACATATGGTAAAAAGAGCCAATTTCCTCCTTACATTTCCAGCATTTGTTATCACCTTTATGATACATTTTCGCTAATTTTACCGGAGTCAGATACCATCTATACATCATTTTCATTAAATTCTCTTTCAACACAGTACATGCCGTAAATTTCATACCCTTCTTCCACAATTTTTCCCAATCTGACATCATAACATTATGGCCCAAATCTTTGGCCCAATCAATCATAACCGATTTTGTTTGCTCATCTTTCAAATGCCACTCTAACAATAAATTATACATTCTGGACAGATTCTTGCTATTTGCCTCTATTAATTCTGTTTCTAATTTCGATTTTTCTGATTGAAATCCTATTTTTTTATCTATCTTGAATGCTTCATTTATCTGTACATACTGAAACCAATCACTTAACTTATCCTTCAATTGGAGTTTCTCTCCACACCAGAATGACTGAGATGAAAACATTTGCCAGTTTTGGCCTCTTTGCAGAGACCTTTTGAGAGGAGTCACAGTCAGCAGAAATGAGAAAAGAAACAAAACCTGGGATTTTCTCTTTCCTTCCCTTTCCCAGAATGCAGCTGATCCCTTAACAGACCATAATACTTTAACTGTGTCAATTAACAATCTGTTTATCAAAAGGGTTCAGCCTCCACCAACTTTAATCTGCTTTTCATTGCTCATCTACACCAGCTGTTAAAATACACACATATTCCTAGAAAACAATACCTTCCTACTTTTGCAACTAAATCTCATTGCCTTGTGGACGTCAGGCAGGAAGGAAATGCAAAGAATATTTCTGAGGCACCAACTTAACCCCTCCTCTGCAAATTTATCCTCACTGTCTCTATACTTCCTCAGACATAAATATATTTGAATTCAGTGATGCCTCTGGCTCATTGTTTTTGGGATTGCATCATAATTCTTTTGTATTAACAGTTGGATTCTCTATATCTGGGGTAGCCAATATGGTGTTTCCTGGATGATGTTGGACTACCACTCCCATCAGCCCTAACCAGCGTGGTCTGGAGTCAGAGATGATAGGAGTTGTAGTCAAGCAACTTGGCTATGTGTGCCCTATATAAGTCACATGGAGACTTCTTCACTTCTTCTTCTTCACTTCACTTTTAATTTGTTTACCTCCTTTCTATTTTCCTATAGTCAAGTAGGTTTACAAGCTGAAGAGACAACAAAGAATATGTACCTTATAACAATCCAATCGGATACAAAAATGCGATAATAAAACATAACTTTAAAATATACAACTTATGTCTAATAAAATAACATTCAACAATCCATTAAAATAGTATATAATATTAAACATCTGCGTATAAATATTAAACAAACCCACTATTAACAATTACGATAAATAATTTCTAAACTTTAATCAATAAAAACAATGGCAAGTCACACTTCATAAAATAGTGCAATACAGTACAAATTGAGAAGCAGAGATGCACAACTTCTAGAGTATTTTTTTTTTAAAAAAACTTTGAACGCCTCTCCTCCCAGCTGCTTCTGGTGTTCTTAAAGTCATAGTCTGGGAAACGCAGGTGGAAAAAGGCATTGGCTCACAGTTCTTCCTCTAGTCTAGGGCTAAGCTCCCTTATGAAGACTCCTCGGCGCTGTGGACTCGGGTGGGTTGTGGGTTAAACCACAGAGCCTAGGGCTTGCCGATCAATTTCCGTGTGCTGCTCTGGTTCGCCAGAAGCGGCTTAGTCATGCTGGCCACATGACCTGGAAGCTGTATGCCGGCTCCCTCGGCTAATAACGCGAGATGAGCACCACAACCCCAGAGTCGGTCACGACTGGACCTAATGGTCAGGGGTCCCTTTACCTTTAGGGCTGGAGGGTGGGCCAAAGCAGGTGGGAAAAGGCCTTGCCTGATGGACAGCTGGAAGTCTCTCCCCTCACCCTTCGCTGTGGTCCCCATCTCAGTTAGGGGATGTACCCCCAATGAGAGGTTTTTTCAGAATCAGCAGAATCTCCCCCACTCCTTGGCTTTTATTAACTGGTTTAATATTGTCATGAAGCTCGGGGGCGCCTTTCCGTCTCTTCCCCTGCGCTCCAGTCTCTTCTCCGAGAGCCACTGGATTTTCCCGCTGGAAGGACCAAGCTTACGCCCCCGATACTTCAATAAATCGAACGCTGTGAAACTTAGGGTAGCCGCCACCACTGAACTCTTACATTAAGCAGTTCAGACAAACTATTAACCCGGTGGGCAATGAGGCAAGGACTGGATTTTAGCAATGCGGCCAAGAATAACAAAATCCCCCAAAATACCTTTTAACTATTTATTATAATAAGCATAGTTAAATACTAGAATATAACAGATCTCAGAAAAGGTTACAAAATAAAACAATAAAAGCATGACTAACTTACGAATACAAACTCAGTAAGGTGATAAAGTAACAGAACCGCATCTTCTCCCCCTGGGCAGGATGCAGCCAGAGTCTTGGGCAAGGCTATTCTCATGGCATTTTCCCGGGCTCTCAGAATAGACAAGAAAGCAGACAACTACGCTCTAACTTTTCAGCATCTTAAATCCCTTAATCCCTCCTGAAGGCGTGTAGATAAACACACGTGGGATCGGACAAAAGACCAATCCGCATTAACTTTACTTTCCCGCTCCTTTATACTCTTTATATGTATGATTGTGTCGCTGCCCACCCTAGAAATAGGGTTGTCAAATTTGCAGATGACACAACCGTGATCGGGCTCATCTCTGATAAGGAGGGTGAAACAGACTATAGAGATGAGGTGGAGCGGCTGACAGAGTGGTGCAGAGTTAACAACTTGCTCATAAATACAAAGAAAACAAAGGAGCTTGTGGTGGACTTTAGGAGACAGAAGAATGAGGTCCAGCCACTTTTGATTGACGGAATTTGTGTGGAGAGGGTAACAACGTTTAGATTTCTAGGCATTGAGTTACAGGAGGATCTGTCCTGGAGTGTTAATACAAGGGGGCTTGTGAAGAAGGCGTAGCAGAGACTGTATTTTTTGAGAATTTTAAGGAAAAACCATCTTCCACAAAAGCTGCTGCTTGCCTTCTATCACTGTGCCATACAGAGCGTGCTCACGTACGGTTTATGTGTGTGGTACGGAAGCTGTACTTCTCAGGACAGAGCAGGGCTGTGTAGAATTATTAAAACAGCAGAGAGCATTATTGGCTGCTCACTCACCACCTTAGAACAAATCTACACCACCATTGGGACGGCGATATAGAACAATGCAGGCAAGAACGAGCCGTCTCAGGAACAGTTTCTTCTCCAGAGCGATTTTGGCTTTAAATGGAAAGCCTGGACTTTGAAGTCATCTTATTTTACTTCTTATTTTGTATTATATTTACTGTTTTTAATTAGGTTTTTATAATTTTGGATTATGCGGAATGCTTTATCTGAGCAGATGTAGCAACCGAGTAATTTCGTTGTTCCCGCAAGGGGACAATGACAATAAAGATATCTTACCTTATCTTATCTTAAATGAACCTATAAGCAGGTAGAGGAGCATTTGCCCTGTCAATCAATTAAGAGATTATGCAGATGTCCGGTGTTTGCACATCAATCACTTTGAGGCAATTTGCCCTCTCAGTTCTCAGGCACAAATGAAAACACTAAACTTCTTATCAGCAGATTGTAAGAAGACCAGCTGCAACTCAGTTACAATTAACACTTTTAAATCAAAGGGGAGGAAGACAAGAGTAAAATTCCTTTCCCCAGTTGAAAAGGTCACTTTCTCAAGCCAGCAAGGAGTCCCAGAGCACCTTGCGGTATCTTTCCCAGCTTGCACTGCAGGAACCAAAGATTGGATACTATCAATCTCATGACAAATATACTTTAATCTTTGTTGTTGTTGTTTAGTCGTTTAGTCGTGTCCGACTCTTCGTGACCCCATGGACCATAGCACGCCAGGCACAACTATGTTATTTTCTCTCTTGATGGTTTTTGGTGCTCTGTTAATTGTTCATGATCTTATGCTGTCCCCCCCAAAACAGAAACAATTGTAAAACCATGGGATTTTCTTTTAAAAAATGGGTAGACAGCTTTTGTATTGTTTTCAATCAATTTTATTTGTATTTTATGGATTTCAAATATGGGAGGTATATGCAGTCAAAAAAAGAAAGAAACAGTATTAAAGAAAAGCTCCCAAACCTCCATTGTAGGCTGTTGAGGAGTCCCTCACCTTTTTGCGGCTGTGTACTGTGATGTGTCATTGATGCAATAGTAGTGCCTTAGTCATGGATTGATGCTGGAATATCCACACATCCACTGTTCTTTAGTAGCTATTCTGCAATACTTCCAGAATGGTTACTCCATTATTGCCATTTGGAAGGGCGCTCTTGGGTTGCAATGAAAGAGAAAGCCCCAACAGAACATTTCTGGCATGAAAATTTATCCGATTTCAGCAGGAAATAACAAGACATGGACTGATAAAAAATGAAGAAGTTATGACCACTGCAAACATTTGTAGGCACAAATGGTATTGAGACTGGGAATGCATGAGTTCCCAGAGAGCACTATGTTTAGATGTCATCACAATTACACACACACAAAAAAATGTATAAATATGTATAAAACCTGGGAGTGTTTGCATTTTGTGTTGGAGTTGGATGATTGCTGAGAGTTCCGACTCTGGGTGAATGTGGGCTGAGGATCACAGTAAAAAAAGAAAAGAAAGACCCATTCTACCCACTATTTTAATATATTCAAAGCTGGCACCCATCTATCTAGGTGGGTCTCTAGGGAGACTATGGAGGAGTGATCGTGCTGTGGCTGTAGAGACCAATACAGGAGAGACATGTTTTGTGTCAACTGGGCAGATGAAGGCTGCTCAAGACACCGCTAAGCAGCTGTGCAGGCCTGCCAGGATAAAAACAGCAACAGCCAAGCACATCAGCCCTGAGATGGATGGCGAGTCATTTGCAGACAGGGAAACTCCCACAGACAAACAACTGAGAAAGTGAAAGCTGTGCCTTCACTGTGAGGCAGCAGCCATGATCCAGGATCTCTGTGCTGAAGCCACTTGTCCCATCTGCCTGGATTTCTTCAAGGATCCTGTGACCATTGGATGAAAGTTACGAAGTTAAAACCCTAAAACTAGGGGTTGGGAGAAATTTTACTGAGTCCACACCTCCCTATTTCCAAAGAATCAGAGAACTGTCATGTTGGAAGGGACCCCAAATGTTATCTAGTCCAACCCCTTGCATGGAATCATAACCAATGTGCACTTTATAGATCAATTTATTGTTGTTTAGTCTTTTAGTCGTGTCCGACTCCATTCACATTTGTACTTCTCTGAATTTTCCTAATGCACTTTCCCAGTCAAGTAATGTGTACAAGAATTCATAAATTCATAGCAATTTGCCTCCATGTAATTCATTTTGTATGTTATTTTCACTAATATCCATGCTTTCATGTACCGGTACATATAGTTGGGATATAGTGGTAGTTGTGTCTAATCTCTTTTTGTTGCTGCTGCCTGGCCATATTTCAGGTGTGTGTGTGTGTGTTTGTGTTTGTGTGTAAGGAAGACTACCCAAAGATAGAAAAAAAGGTTGCAATTTTCCCTGTGTGAAGTCTCAATCCAGAACAATATATAGGATAAAATAGGTCTCAGAGCCTGACCCCATTGATTGCTGAGTTGTCACGCAAAACTAGGGTTGCCATAGTTCAAAAAGAAAAGCTGTTGAGCTTTTTTTGGCCACAGTTTTGGAGCTTTTTTTTCTTTTTTCTTTGTGCCAAATTGCAAAGAAATTGGACATTTTTGAAGAATTCATTTTCTGCATCCTAACAAAATGGGTGTGGTGGAACATTCAGACAAAGTTCAAAGCTATCACTTATTAACCAATGTCAAATTTATGATAGCTGATAAAAAGACCTGTTCAGAAAAAACATGGATTTGTTTTATACAGTTATAAATACATGCCAAATGCCTGTTTTTTTCTTTTCATTATTGAAAAAGAGCATTTTATGTTTGGAGTGAGATGAGGTGGTGAGCAAATGGTTGTTCTGTTAGGAGGAGAGAAGATGGAGAGGAAAGCTGAGCACACCCAGCAGAAGAAAAGAACAGTTGCTGGTTGTCGTTACAGCAGTACAAAGTGCACACCCTTTGCCTCGCCATAAAAAGGGGCAAGGAGACAGTAGCAGGAACAGTTGGGAAGAAGGAAAGGTAACCCCAGAACATCTCCTTGATCTACCACACCATCTCCCTGCCCACAAGAGAAGCTAGTCTGGGGGTGAGTATCTGACAACCAAACCCCATTGTATGTTCCCAGGCTGCCCTTTCCCAAGCAGGTCTATTTTCATTCAGTTCCCAATGTGTATAGAGGAGACTTATAACTGTTCCTCTTCCTTGCCTTCCCCCCACCATTCAGCTGAAAGTCAAGCTCCTATGGAAATGCTGTTAGCTCTGGGAGAGGATCTCCCATGGGTGTCAATGGAGGTCTTGTCTTGGCACCCAAAGGAGGACTTGGAGCCCTGCAATGGCTTCTGTCCTTGTCTGTCACCCCGGTGATCTTCCTGGGCCACTCTGGATGCAGCGCCAGGAAAGTAGACCTGCACATGAATGTGTCCCACTGAATGATTATTTAATGGAGCTCCATTATTCTTCCTACTGGACAGGGAATACATGAAGCAGGCAAGCATTTCTGAAAAGGTGACCTGTTTTTCTTTAAATGGGCAATTTTAAGGATGAAGATTTGTGGCGATTCTTCAGCGGAGCTCTTTTTTATAAGACAGATTGCATTGTTTTAATAGATATTTTAAGAGCTCAATATATTTCAGCATTTTTAATGTATTGCTTTGTAATGGCTTTGGCTACAGATTATTTATTTATTTCATAAAATTGTAAAATCCAGAATTGGTTTCATAGGAAGAATTTGGAAATGCTTAACCCTGAATAGTTTTGACCTTACAGGCTTTTTTCTTCTTCCCCAGTCCCTTCACATCCTGCTGCCATTCTACAGCCACCTTTCATCTCAACAAAGCCACACACTCTTGACCCGCCATGGCCTCAGCCCCACCATCCATAGATGTGGACCAGGAAGTCTTGTGCCCCATCTGCAAAGACTACCTGATAGAACCAGTGACACTGGACTGCGGCCACAACTACTGTCAGGGCTGCATCACCTACTACTGCAGGATATGGGAAAAACAAGATGTGGGGGACTTGGAGTGTCCCGTCTGCAGAGTTCGGATCCAGAAAGGGGATTTCCACCGCAATTTCCAGCTGGCAAACATAGTTGAAAAAATTAAACTCCTGCCACTAAATGAAAGGTTGGAGGATCTTTGTAAGACACACAATGAAAAACTCCACCTCTTCTGCAAAGAAGATGGAGAATTGGTGTGTTTTCTTTGTGAGCGATCCCCAGAACATAAATGGCACACTGTGGTTCTCAAGGAAGAGGCTGCCCAGGAATACAAGGTAGGAAGTCATTTTGACACTTGCTAACACAATCCTTTCATCTCTCAATGTTGCTGTAAAGCAAACATCATAAATTGATAATCTGTACATTCATGAGAATCAGAAATTGGACCTCATCTCTGTGCTATCCAAAACAGAACAAAAACTTTGTTCTGCTTACAAAGCAACTTTTTAAAATGTGTTTTTGTATATAAGGAGTTAAAGAAAATTCTGAAATATTCTTTTAAGAAAAATCCAGAACTTTTTCTGCTGGGAATGATGCCGGAAGATATCAGACCAAACGACAGAGGTTTAATTAGTTATGCCGTAGCGTCCGCCAGATTGTTAGTTGCGAAGAATTGGAAAACCCCAGAAATCCCTAGTAAAGAAGATTGGCAAATTAAATTATTCCATTATTACAATTTAGCAATTAGATACGAAGAAGCCAAAGGATCAAGTCTAGAAGAAGCAATTAGATTGTGGAAACCATTTAACATGTATATTAAAGATAAAATAGAAAAACCAAACCTTATCTCAGAAAGATAATGATTCTATATTGGAGAAGAAAAAAAAACACAATGGTGATTACTAATGTATATAAGAGGGACGAGCTTAGTACAGGACGTGAAGTAGGGAGGGCATCGAGGGAGGGTATGGTGGGAGAGGAGGGAGGGATTGGGGAAAATCAAGACAATGTAATATCTGCATTCATTTGTATTTGTTTATTTGTTTATTTGCCTGTAAACAATTTTTTATTCTTGAAATCAATAAAATTTATTTTTTAAAAAAATGTGTTTTTGTTTTTGCAAGCACTGTTTTTCTGCGCTTGTGCCAAAGGGTTCCTGCTTAATGTAATCATAATGATGAGCTGTAATAAGAATTAAGAAATGAAAGTTCTCATGCTTTAGATTTTTAAATGTATATAAAAAACAAACCTAGAAACTCCCAGAGCAATTACTAAGCAAAATTGAACAGTAGGGCCCCAGGCACCAGAAGTAAGCATAATATTAAAGACCCCTCCAGCCCTAATCAAATCTGAGATTTTCTTTTCTCTTTAGACAGTCATCTGTGGTCACCTGGAGCATCTGAGGAAAAAGAGAGAGAAAATTCTGGCTTATGAAGCAAAAATAGGAAAAGAAAGCCACAGCCTGCTTGTAAGTGTCACCATTACTACAGAGGGGACAAGTGCTGGAAGGATCAAGTCATGGTGTAGCCTCATTGCTGAGTGATTTACCATAAAATTGAAGGTCTTTCAAAACACACTGGCCTCCTCTTTTCCTCTTTCTTCCTGGTTCATGCAGAAATTAACAGAAACTGAAAGGCAGAAAACAGTGGAGAGGTTCAGACAACTGCACCAGTTTCTGGAAGAACAAGAAAAGCGTCTGCTGAATGAGATAGAAAAGATGGAGAAGGAGATCACAAGGAGAAGGGATGAGCACCTGGATAGACTCTCCAAGGAACTCTCCTCTCTTGAAAGGAGCATCCGGGAGATGGAGGAAAAGAGTCAGCAGCCAGTGAGTGAACTCCTGCAGGTAAGACGGTGGCAGGAACAGCACAAAGTTTCTCTCAGGGTTTAACCATAGTTACCGTTTGCCTCTTTGTCCAGGCTGTGTCCAAGTGCTCTTCTCTTGCCCCCACAGAGCTTTCCCCACAAAGTTCCCTCTTTAAAGCTTAGTGCAACAAACTGCATTTGATTCAACTTTAAAGAGAAGATATTTTTTTGCAGGGGAAGCTCCAGAGGAGGAAAAAGTATGCTTGGACAACTATTAATTCATTCATTCACTAAATTTATATACTGCCCTATACCTGGAGGTCTCAGTATAAAATTAGATAAAATTAGGATAAAAAACAAAATAAAATTAGAATATAAATAAACGGAATACACAATCCAAATTAAAAGAGAAACATTGAGTAACCCCTCCAAAAACACATTTTAAAAGCAAAATTAAAAAATTCCTTCAGTAGCACCTTAAAGACCAACTAAGTTTTTATTATGGTATGAGCTTTCGTGTGCATGCACACTTCTTCAGATACACGGAAACAGGAAGAACCAGACCCTATGTATATTCAGAGGGTGGTGGTGGTGGGGTGGGGGGAATGGGTGATGGGCTGATAGGAGTGGTAAACCTGTAGATGGCTGTTAACGACTGTTAATGTCTGCAATTGGTCCTGCGGGGGGGGGGGGACAGGGGATGAGGTGCTTAAGAAAGCTTGATCATGCATAATGAGATACGAATCCCATGTCTTTGTTCATCCCAGGTGGCTGCATAGTTTTAAGCTTGGCACAGCCATGGGCACCCGCATGGTCCCACAGTATGCCAACATCTATATGGCAGATTTAGAACAACGTTTCCTGAACTCCTACCCGCTCAAACTGAAGGAATTTTTTAATTTTGCTTCGACTCAGACCAACACGGCTACCTACCTGTAACTAGAACATTTTAAAAGGTTACTGGATGACAAGCAAAGGCCTGGTTAAAGGGGAATGTTTTGCCTGGTGCCTAAAGGTGTCTAATGAAGGAGCCAGGCGAACCTCCCTGGGGAGAGCATTCCTGTTCTCATCTTGCCACCCTCTGGACCTCTCATGGAGCTGTTTAAGGCTTTATAGGCCAAAACCAGCACTTTATCTGGCAATTTTATTTGGCAAAGGAAACACCTGAGAGTGGATGCTTTTACTATAAAAACTCCTATTCAGAAAGGAGGACTGGCAGGACCTAATTTAGCTAAATAGTATGAAGCTGCCCAGCTCACGTTGTTAAAGTTCAGGATATCTCATAAATTGGAAATGAAACTCTTTCAGCTGGAATCATTATTCATAAATATTCCTCTGGCCACTATACTATGGATACCTTAGAAAAACAGAGGAGAAGATCCCATGAATCTTCATCAGGTTTTAAAAAATAATAATCAGAAACTAATCTGGAGAACTGAACTTAAGATCAGAAAGACAAAAACTGAGATAAATTGAAATTATAGATTAATCCATCCCTATCCAAAACTAGGCAGACTCACCCCAGAGGGCCAGTGAGCATCCCTTCCAGGTTTGATGGGTCTTCATTATTTGGCTTGTGGTATGCACTGAATCCCATTCTTCTTTTCCTCTTTTCCCTTCTAGCATGTGAGAAGCACCTTGCAGAGGTAAGCGAATCCTGCTCATCTCCATTAATATCACTCTGGGAAACTGGGAATGGTCTAGAAGGAGAGGACATAAAGCCTGCCCCTCCAAGCTCTTAGGATGTGGTGAAAGGTTCCAACAAGGATGTAGGAGCTGGGGTGTGTGCCATGTTCCTGAACATATTCCAGCTGTAACTTCAAGTTGTCACTCGGGTTCATGATAAGAGGCTAGAAGGAACATTTCACTTTTGTCAACAGCAGCAACCATTTTTTCTCCTCCACATCTTTCTTTTAGGTAATGCAGCCTAAATTGAAAAGTTTTGAGCAGGATGGTATCACTTGATTTTATTTCTCCATTTGAGTAGATTTAAGTGAGGAGACTCAGAGAAAGGGCTGCTCTTTTGGCCCTCAGATGTCTGACTTTGGAGTCCCTAGCAGGGAGGAATCTCCTCTACTCTGTGCCTCCATTCCTCTGTGTCTCCCTCTCGGCTTTCTACTGTTTCTTTCCTCCTCTCAATTCCTTTTTTTTAAAAATCAAATTTTATTAAATTTTCCACTTTGACCATATCACATTAAATATTCCAAATTATACAAATATTAATTAATTAATTAATCCAAATATTCTGCCAAATTATTAAAAAATTAGTACGATTTCCCATGTTTCAGATTTGGAAGATCTGATCATCTTATAATTTACTGCATTCCTAATCATTATAATCAAAGGCATTTCCAATAATTCTGTTGTTATCCTTCATTCTTCTTTTCACAGCCTCTGAGTTGTTTAAGCGAGTTTAACCAAACGGTATATGATTCTGTGTGGATTTTATGCCTATGATTCCCTTCCATAGGTTTGCAATGTCTCCTCACACGCTGGTATTCTGCCAAGTCAGTCCAAGAATACAAGAATCCTTTCACTGCAGGCAGCCACCATCTTCAAACAGTCCCAATAAATCAAATCCAGGCCTCTGTTCGATAGTTTCTCAAAACTGGTTACATAATATAGTCTTTCCAGGAGAGATTTGCCAGATCAAAGCTGGAAATATACATCTAATGTTGTAATTAAGGCTCACTCCCTCTTTGACTGTTATCTATAACCTGGTCTTGACTCCAACATGGGGGATTCCCCAATTAAAACTGCGTCACATCCAAGGATGGTATCACTCTTGACAAAGCTCCAGCTGCTAATGAGATTTGCTTCTCTTTGATGTTAATGATTTAGGGAATCTTTAATCGTCTTCCAAGCAAGTCCGAAAATAAAAGCCTTAATTGTTTATATTTTCATTTCCACACAGTTTATATTTAGAAACCATATTATATCAGCAAATTCCAAACTTTCCAGTCTGACTTGTTATATATGCCATAAATGGTTCTTCTAGGTTTTTTTTTGTTAAGTAAAATAATAAGGCACAATAATAAAAGAGTCTCGCCCCCCTTTTCGTTCCGTTTCATCATACCACTCTGTCTCTGGTGTAATCTTTCTCCAATTTTTTTTCTCAGTGGCTGGGCTTTGCAGAGTAATTCCTTCCTCCTCGTTTAATGTTTATTTTCCCCATCAGGTGTCAGCAAATGGAGACATTTAAGGATCCAATGGCTTTCCTACCAGAATTGAATAGGAAGATCTCAAATTTCTGGTTTGAAAATCCCATTCTATATGTTGAGATGAAGAAAATCAAAGGTAATGAGTGGCTTCAAGGATTTTACACTGGACAATAAATTAGTCCGAAAGCTGCAGAGTTTCCTTCTGGGTATCCTGACCCATGTATACTGTCACTCAGAGGCTTGGTGGGGACAGGGAATAATAAAGGCAGTCTGCACCACAGTATACAGTAAAGTCAGGATTTAGTTTTGTTCCAGTGTTCAGTTTACAGTTATACTGAACCTCCTTTGCATTTTGGTTCGTTAAACTCCACTAGTGTTTCCCCATCGTGAAGGGCATTAGAAAGGCTCTTAGCAAACACACAGTTCCTCCACTCCCAGCTCAAGCTTGTTTCCCAGCAGTGGAGTTATCTCCAGAGTTTTCTCTTCTTCCTCAGACTCTCACCGGCAGCTGCCATATCTAGCACTGAAACTATCACAATCTCCTTAGTATTCTTGTTTCTACAGCAATTTGTGGTGGGTTTTTTTAATAAAAAAAATCTCATTGAAAATTCACCAGCCTCTCTTGACATTTATATTTCTACAGCAGTTTCTGTTGGTGGTTGTTTAATGCTCACTAAATTAATCAGCGTCTTTCATCAGCAAATTTCTCCTACGAAATAGATATTTGGCTAATGTAAAATTCTTCAAGCAGTTTCCAGCGAACTCCATTTTGTGGGTGACTTTCACTAACATATTCAGCTTTATGCAGAGTTTCCCCTAATAAATCAGTCGGTAGGAGAACCACATAGCAAAATTCAAATAAGTGTGTTTTTTGAAGGATTGCTGTGTTTAGTTCCCATTTTGTTTCAGAGAGCGTGAATTTAGTAGATTCACCAATCAATGCAGAATGAACTGAATTTCTACCCATTATTACCTCTACCAAAATGTTTGTTAGGTCGGAAAGAATTTAAAATATTTTTTGAGGAACAACCTCCTGTTGCATGAGCCCCTTGGCAATTCTTCCTCTGCAAGTTTAGTTTGTCATTATAATAAACAATTCTGCATTTGATTATTGATTTCCCCCCAGTTTATTTGGGGCAGTTGTTAAGGCTGTGGACAACTCTCCTCTGGATTCTTTTTATAGATTGATATTGCAGTGTTTTATCATGTCTCAGTTTAACATTTTTTTATTTTTTATTTCTTCTTCATAGTTTTCTTATGTGTAATTGTTGGTTTTATGTCTTAATATTTTACCTGAAATAAAGAAACAATTGATATTATGTCATTTAGTGGAAATGTTATTTGAGATATAAAAGTCTAGCTCTCAGTCTTTTTATCTCTTTGCTTCCTCAGATTTTCTGTCATTTGGACGTCTTCAGAGAGGTAACTTTTGGGTGAAGGACCAAATTAAACACATGTTGGGAGCTGGTGTTTCATTGGGATTAAATGGTCTATCCTTTCCTTGGTGTTATTCTATGAAAGGGAGGAGAAGTACCGGAACTTCTTATTTGGCCTGTCCTGCTTCCTCTGGCATGCATACATCTTCAGGATCTAGAATCAGTCTAGATTGGCATATACAGTGGTGCCTCGCTTAACAAATGCCCTGTAAGACGATTTTTTCGCTAGACGAATGGATTTTGCGATCGGAGGTTGCCTCGCAAGACGATGAGGTTTTCTATGGCCATAAAAAAATGAACCTACGACTGCAAAGTCCAGCGTGTAGCAAAAAATTGTCAGGGGTTTTTGCCGCCTGCCTTCCCCTTGGCTTGGGGAAGGCAGGCGGCAAAATGCTCCCACACTGCCGCACTTAGGCTCCGGGGGACAGAGCCGAAGTGCGGCGGTGCCGCCTGCCTTCCCCTTTCGCACTGCCGCACTTCGGCTCTGTTGGGCGGGGGGAGGGGAAGCGGAGGATTGGATCAGTCCTCCGCTTCTCCCTCCCCCTGCCCGACAGAGCTGGCAACCCTGGGATCTGTCCCTTCTGTCGGCGGTGGGGGGAGAGGAACGAACGGAGAGAAAGGGCTGCTTTCTCTCCGTTCGTTCCTCTCCCCCCACCGCCAACAGAAAGGACAGATCCCGGGGTTCGTAGAAGCGCTGCGCAAGCGCTTCTCAGAACCCCGGGATCTGTGCACGCTTAGCAGCAGGGGAAGAGGAACGAAGGAGGAGAAAGTTCGTTCCTGCCCCCCCCCCCCCCGCCGCCAGAAAGGACAGATCCCGGGGTTCGGAGAAGCGCTGCGCAAGCGCTTCTCCGAACCCCGGGATCTCTCCTTGCTGTCGGTGGTGGGGGGAGAGGAACGAACGGAGAGAAAGGGCTTCTTTCTCTCCGTTCATTCCTCTCCCCCCCACCGCCGACAGGAAGGTCAGATCCCGGGATCTGTCTTTGCTGTTGCTGCGCACAGCCGGCATGGGGCGCAGCTTTGGAGGTCTCCGAAGCTGCGCCCCATGCCGGGGAAGGCAGGCAGGAGGCAGCGGCGAGGAGAAGAGTTTCTCCCGCCACCGCCTCTCGCCGCCCCATGCCGGGGAAGGCAGGCGAGGCGGCGGCCGGGAGAAGAGAGCTTCTCCCCGCTGCCGCCTCGCACACAGCCGGCATCGGACGGGGCTTCGGAGCCCTTCTCCGAAGCCCTGTCGCATGCCTCTGCCAGTCCCCCAGAGCCCATAGGAACGCATTGATTAAGTTTCAATGCATTCCTATGGGAAACTGGAACTCGCTAGACGAAAAATTCGTTACATGAATTGACCCGTGGAACGAATTAAATTCGTCTAGCGAGGCACCACTGTACTATTTTGGACTGGGGGGGGGAATCTTTGTGCTCCAAGCGGGTTAGTGTGATGTAGCCTCAGTCTTCTCTTTCCCCTTTTGCTTTTGCTGGATTCTTTGGTCTTGAGTATGATTTGAGTGTTAATTGGCATTTTTCTTCCATTCCAATTAGACTAGTAGTCCACACACACAAATACCTGAATTTATCTACGAATGATAAATTCGTACCAGTAGGTGTTCCCTGTTGCATTTGTTCCTATCTTCTAATTTGCTGGTTCTAATCATGTTGATTTAGTACCAGCAGGGCATGTGCACAGAGAGCTGCCAGCTTCCACTTGTTTTTTTTCAAAATAATTCCCCACCCAGGAAGTCAAAAAACACAGACAGGCAAATGTATGTTCTCAGTACACACTTTATAACATGGTTCTAGTTACAGGTAGGTAGCCGTGTTGGTCTGAGTCGAAGCAAAATAAAAAAATTCCTTCAGTAGCACCTTAAAGACCAACTAAGTTTATATTTTGGTATGAGCTTTCGTGTGCATGTGTGCATGCACACGAAAGCTCATACCAAAATATAAACTTAGTTGGTCTTTAAGGTGCTACTGAAGGAATTTTTTTATTTTACTTTATAACATGGTTTGCATGTGCAGTATTTTGTTACCTCCTTGCAGTCACACCTTTAGGTTCTGTGCTTGTACAGAGCCTCATTCAGCATAAAGTTTTGGTGGGGACTTCATCCACATCCATAATGCAATATACTATATACTGTACATAGAACAAAATTATATATTTGTTTTTCTAATGTATTATAATTATTTTATGCCCCACCTTTTTCCCTTACAGGGACTATAGGTAGCTTACAAATAAACATAAGAACTGCTAAAACTTATAATAATAATAATAATAATAATAATAATAATAATAATAATATTTATTTATACCCTGCCCTTCCCAGTCAAGACCGGGCTCAGGGCGGCTAACAACAAGAATATCAGCGCAAGAATAAAAACAATTCAATTAAAATACAGATTAATACAATGTTAAAATTCAATTTTAAAATTAGAAACCTACAAGTTCAACCTTATTTAAATATCTGTAGGATAAGGCCTTAGGGGAGGGTAACACCGGGGTCAGACTGAGTCAGTCCAAAGGCCAAGTGGTCTTGCAGGCCCTACGAAACGATGTCAACTCCAGCTGGGCCAGGCATTCCCAAACTTTGGCCCTCCAGATGTTTTGGACTACAATTCCCATCTTCCCCAACCACTGGTCCTGTTAGCTAGGGATCATGGGAGTTGTAAGCCAAAACATCTGGAGGGCCGCAGTTTGGGGATGCCTGCGCTGGGCACTAGTCTCCTGAGAGAGAGCGTTCCACCAGGTTGGGGCTAGTATGGAGAAGGTCCTGGTCCTGGTTGAGGCCAATCTAACCACCTTGTGACTCGGGATCTCCAGTATGTTATTATTTGTGGACCTTAATGTCCTCTGCGGGGCATACTGGGAGAGGCGGTCCCGTAGGCACGAGGGTCCTAAGCCGCATAAGGCTTTAAAGGTCAAAACCAGCACCTTAAACCTGATCCTGTTCTCCATCGGGAGCCAGTGCAGCTGGTAAAGCACTGGATGAATGTGATCCCGCGGCTGGGACCCCGTAAGGAGTCTCGCCGCGGCATTCTGCACCCGCTGGAGTTTCTGGGTCAGTTTCAAGGGCAGTCCCGCGTAGAGCGAGTTACAATAATCAAGCCTAGAGGTGACCATCGCATGGATCACTGTGGCCAGATCAGGTTGAGAAAGGTATGGGGGATATTAAACCTATTTTTCATTATTTATTAATTGTAAACAAATATTGCAAATTTTAAAGTACAGTTTAAAAACCACTCCGGAATGGGAGTGGTGGTGGGAGGTATGTGATGGCATAGGCACTGGCCATTAGGGCGGCTCCCACTATAGCCAACTTGTCCTTGATGTGGCAAAACTGCCAAGTTCAGTTTCTACACAGCTTGTTTCAAGATGCTTAAATATAAAAATACAGGTGCGTTTTCAGGACCTTAAAGGAGCTTTAGCATCACTGCTCCCAAAGCCATAATCTTTTTAACTCTTAGTCAGACAGCCTTAAGGTCCATAAATAACAACATTTTGGAGATCCCGAGCCACAAGGTGGTTAGATTGGCCTCAACTAGGGCCAGGGCCTTTTCAGTACTGGCCCCGACTTGGTGGAACGCTCTCTCACAGGAGACCAGGGCCCTGCGGGATTTGACATCTTTCTGCAGGGCCTGCACGATGGAGCTGTTCTGCCTTGCCTTTGGGCTGGACTCAGTCTGACCCTTATGTTTTCCTCCCTTATGGTTTTGATTTGGGCCATTTTAAAATGAGGGTGCATTTTAACATTTTAAATTTATATTGTAATTTAACCCGTATTTTAATTAATTGTTTTTCTTTCTTTTAGAAGATTTTAGAAGAGTTCTTTTTAATTTAATTGCATCATTGCAACAGCATATTCAACACATATTGTAATTTTACTGGTGTCATCCGCTCTGAGCCTGGTTTTCACTAGGGTGGGCGGGGTATAAATAAAAATTTATTATTATTATTATTATTATTATTATTATTATTATTATTATTATTATTATTTAGCCTGCTTTAGGACAACAAATGTGTGTCTAGTGCTATCATTGTTGTAAGAAATTTATGCTGGAGGTTTGCTAGGGAAGGACATTTATTAGGTTGCCTCCATTGATTTCTTCCCTCTGATTTCAATGTCAGCCACTGAAAGCCCCAAATGGGCAATTCACACAGAGAGATTCAAAGGAGGACAATTTTTGTCCTCTTACCCCCCTCCTCCCCTCCTCCCCATCACTGAATAAAAGAGCTGAGGGAATATGTTCTAGGTTTTTGTTTTTTTTTGAATAATATTTATTTATTTTTCCACTTCAACAACAATATTATATACATTTTCCATATACCGAATAAGATTAAGGAATAAGAATAAAACAAGTCCCGTATCTGGGAGCTTAACATAGAACAATTAAGCTCATAATAACAGTTATTCCTCACAGAACGTTTGTAATCAATTGACTAAAGGAAAAAAAAAAACCAGAGAAAAAAGAAAGAAAAAGGAAGAAAAAAAGAAAAGAAAAAAGAAGAAAAAAAAGGAAAAAAGAAACCACTCTGGACTTCCTGTTACCACCGACGGCTTAGTTTTTGTTCTTCCATTATCGAATGTATATACAATCAGTACTGTTTCTACTTTCAATATATTTTCACATTCTATTTCTTTAAGTTTCCACAAATTCAATAAATCAACCTATCTCCTTACCCTTTCACTCAAACGCTATCATTTTAATTTTATCTTCAGTATATTTTCTAACATATTTCTTGTATCTATCCCATCTTTTAACAAATTCTTCCTTGTCTTTCCCTCTCAAACTATTTGTTAGCTGTGCCATTTCGGCCATTTCCTGCAATTTTTCCTGCCAGTCTATGATTTTGGGGGCCTCTCTTTCTTTCCAGTTTTTGGCAATAACCAAACGAGCCGCTGCTAGAGCATATAGTAAAATTTCTTTTGTTTGTGATGGTATATCTTTTTGAAATGTTATACTTAATAGGAAAATCTCTGGTCTTTTTGGAATGTTTTTCCCTAGAATTTTTTGTATCTCATCATGAATTTTATTCCAAAATTTCTTAATGGTTTCACAAGTCCACCACATGTGAAATAAGTTCCCATCGTTACCACCACACCTCCAGCAAACGTTAGCTATATTCTTATACGTCTTTGATAACCTGGAAGGTGTCAGGTACCATCTGTTATTCATCTTTAACATGTTCTCCCTTATATTGCAGCTCGACGTAAATTTCATATTGATTTTCCAAAGATTCTCCCATTCAAAACATGTAATTGGATAACCACAATCCTGTGCCCACTTAGTCATGGCAGATGTGACCTTTTCGTCCATGACTTCGTGATCTAAAAGCAATTTGTACATTTTAGAAATAAGTTTTGTATTGTTTTTCAATAATTCTTTTTCAAATTTTGTACATTCAATCTGAAATCCTATTTGTTTATCTTTTTTAAATAATTCATTCAATTGATGATAGTCCAGCCATGTGTTAAGATGTTCCCTTATATCTTCATATTTTTTAATTTTGATTTGTCCTTCCTCTTCTAATATCATCATATTGTATGTTATCCAATTGTTATCCATGTTTACTCTTTTTGGTGTTATTGCCTCCATTGGAGATATCCATCTTGGGATTTTTGGTTCAAGATATCTTTTATATTTGTCCCATGTTCTAAATAAAGCATTTCTAATTATGTGGCTTATAAATTTTTTGTGTGTCTTTCCTTTTCCATAATATAAATAAGCGTGCCACCCAAACCTCGTTTCGTGTCCTTCCAGGTCTAGTACGTCCACATTTTTTAGCAAGCACCAGTCCTTTATCCATGTGAGGCAGGAAGCTTCGTAATAAAGCCTAAGGTCTGGGAGGCCAAATCCTCCTCTCTCTGGAAGATCAATAAGTATCTTGTGTTTAACCCTCGGCCTCTTATTTTGCCATAGGAATTTGGATACCTCTTTCTGCCACTTATCAATCATCGTAGTCTTCCCAATAATTGGCAGGGTTTGAAATAAATACAGTAATTTAGGTAAAATCTTCATTTTAATTACTGCAATCCTGCCACAAAAAGATAATCTAAGCCTGCTCCATATTTCTAAACTGTTTTTGATCTCTTTCCACGTCTTTGCATAATTGTCTTCAAATAAATTGATATTTTTCGGGGTTAGCATTATTCCTAAATATTTTAATCTAGGGTAGATGTTTAATTGAGTAGCTTTTTGTACTTCTTCTTTCTCCGCTAATGTCATATTTTTTGCCAATAATTTAGTTTTATTGTAATTTAGTCTGAATCCGGAAACTGCACTATATTCTTTTATGATGTCCAAAACTTTGATGAGACTTTGTTTGGGGTTCTCCACAGTAATGATAAGATCGTCCGCGAAGGCTCTTTATTTATAACTTCTCTTCCCTAAAGTTATACCTTTAATTTCTTTTTCCTCCCTTATTTGTTCGCAAAGGGTTTCTAATGTCAAGATATATATTAAGGGGGACAGGGGACACCCCTGTCTAACCCCTTTATTTATTTCGCATTCTTGGGTTATATTCCCATTTATTATAACTTTGGCTTTCTGTTTCGTATATATAGCATTTATGGCATTTAGGTACCTCTCCCCAAAATCCATTTGGTAAAGTAAGTCCTTCATGAAATCCCATGAAACTCGGTCGAATGCTTTTTCAGCATCAACCGCCATAAAAATTGCCGACTTATCTATTCTTATATCCAGGTATTCTAGCAGATTTATGATGTTTCTAGTATTGTTAGAAATACGCCTGCCTGGGAGGAAGCCCGCCTGATTGTCGTGAATGACATTCAAAAGGATTTTTTTAGTTCGTTGTGCTAGAATATATGCGTACAGCTTATAGTCATTATTAAGAAGTGCAATAGGTCTATAATTTGCTATTACCTGGTGGTCCGTTCCCTGTTTTGGTATGACCGATATGTAACTTTCCTTCCACGTATCTGGCATAGCTCCCTCTGTCATAATATTATTCATAATGTCTTTCAATGGTTCTGTTAGAATATCCTCAAAATTTTTTATAATAACAAGCCGGAAACCCGTCAGGGCCCGGGGTTTTCCCAGTTTTGGCTTCTTTAATTGCACTTTGGACTTCAAAAGTTGTTATTGGCGCCTCCAACATTTCTTTCTGTTTTTTAAGGATTTTGGGCAGGCTATGTTTTTCCAAATATTTTTTAATTTCTTGTATGGATTCTCCCTCTTTTTTGTATAAATTTTTAAAAAATTCTAGAAATTTATCCTCAATTTCTTTTGGATCAGTTATTATCTTTTCATCTAATTTTATTCTATTGATAGTTCTTTCAGCTTCCCGTTTTTTAAGTTGCCAGGCTAATAATTTCCCCGGCTTGTTGGCAAATTCGAAATAGTTTTGTTTCATTGATTTTATTTTATTTTCAATTTCCTCGTTTATTAGCATTGAGAATTGAGATTGAAGAATTTTCAAATCTCTTTTTAGATCTTCCTTTTCTGGTTGTTGGTATACTTCCCTTTCTTTTTTCCTAATTTCTTCCAGTAAGTCTTGTTTTTTCTTTTCCTTTTGTTTCCTCTGGATTACATTTTGTTGGATAAAGAACCCACGGAGTACTGCCTTGCTAGTATCCCATACTATTTTTTGATCCGTTCCCTTGTTTAAATTTAATTCGAAATATTCTTTTAATGTCCTTTTTGCCTTTTCCAAAATTTTTCCATTGTTTAACAGTCCTTCATTTAATCTCCATCTTTTATTTTTTTTCATTCCTCCTTTTATTTTTACATATACTGCATTGTGATCGGAAATGGTCTTAGGTTGAATTTCCGCCACAGCTATTTTTAATGTCAGGTCTTTTGTTGTCCATATAGCGTCAATTCTTCCCGCTGAATTATTTGGATAAGAATAGTAGGTATAATCTCTTTCAAACGGGTTCCTAACTCTCCATGCGTCTTCCAGATTTAGCAAGTCTATTAATTGGAAAAAAGTTTTTGGGAGCTTTAATTGTTTTTTTTTGGCTGCTTTTTTGGATCTATCCAGTTCTGGTGCAACTACCCCATTTTGGTCACCTAGTAATATAATTTTTTCCCCAATTGCCTCCCCTAAATTTTGCACTAAGCTTTGGAAGAATTCGCTTTTCTTCTCATTGGGCGCATAGATACCTATCACAATTATCTTTTCTCCATAAACAGTGATTTGGATAGCAACCACCCTTCCTTGTGTATCCTTGTAAACTAATTTTGGTTCAAGTATAGGGTTTGCATAAATTACCACTCCATTTTTTTTAAAATTTTCCTGATGACACAAATTCAATTCCTAGCCTTTTATTTGAGAGAATTCGGGCATGTTGTTCAGTAATATGTGTTTCTTGCAGACAGATCAGGTCAAGTTTCTGCTTTTTAAGAATGTGCTCAACCTTATTTCTTTTGCTTTTCTCGTTTAGTCCGTTGACGTTCCAAGTCAGTACACTTAAATCCATTTTGACAACTTTTGTTCACTTATAAACTTTATTACAACTTTGTTACTTTTGTTTCCTTTTTTATTTATTTATTTATTTATTTATTTATTTATTTATATTTATTTTGTTATTTCTTCTATAAAAAAAAGAATAAAGATAAAAAATTGAAGTATTGGGAATGAGAATTTTTTTACACGATCCTTATACGATTTTAGCTTTTTAATTCCTCCTCCAACTGTTGAGTTTCCTCCTCTTCTGGCCCTCCTCCCCCCATTGGACCCACCAAGCCCAGTTCCTCCTTATATTTCCTCCAGAATTTCTCTAAGTCGTCCACTGTTCTAAACTTTCTTCTTTTCCCTTTGTAGAAAAAGGACATTCCCTCCGGAAATTCCCACCTATGTCCAATAGATTTTTTTTGTAGTGCTTCTACATATGGTTTAAACTTGTCCCTTTTTTTCAAGATTCTTGGTGGAATAATCTTGTGAATGATAATATCTGTTTCCTGAATTTTTAATTTTTTCTTGCTACTAGTTTGTAATATTCTGTCCCTCATTTCTAAATTCCCAAAGGTTACAAGACAGTCTCCCGGTAAATTATTTAGTCTAGCGAATGTAGATTTCACCCTAAAAGATCTTTCTATACTCTTTTTCATCTCTTCCTCCTCTATTCCCAACCATTTAGCCAGTTCTGTTATTATTTTCTGATCAATATGCTCTCCTGTTTCTTCCGGAATAGATCTGAATCTCAACATATTCTCTTTTCTATGCATTTCAATCATAGAAATTGCGTCTAATACCGCCTCATGAGTTCCCTTCATGTCTGATATTTCTTTTTTTAATTTATCTATTTCAACCTTTTTCTCTCTGTTCTCTTTCTGCATCTTTCTCAATCCTTCCTCCATAGTAACCATTTTCCCTTTCAACTCTTGAACCGTGCTTGACAATTCTAAATTTTTTACCACAACATTATTCATTTTACATGTCAAATCAGAGATCATTTTAGAGTTTTCATCTATTTTTAGTCCCATTGAGTCTAATTTATGGTCTGTCTTTTTTGCGTTATCATTCATTTCTTTCATTTCTTTTTTCATCTCAGACAAGTCTTTTCTCAATCCCAAGAGAAGATCTTTCATTTCGGAACCCATATTTAATTCCTGTAAAGAGTTTCTTCTTTGTGCTTCCTGGTTGGAGTTCCTCCTTAAAGGGTTGAAGTATGTAGATGTAGTCGCTACGCTTGTACGTCTCTTATTACCATTAGACATACCAGTCCTGCCTTGATTCTTAATGGTAACAACCAATAGTTTGTGATAATTATTAAAAGTGAACAGAAAATAAGGGGGAGAAAATACTAGGGATAGAAAAGAAGAGGGGGAAAAAAAGAAAGAGAAAGAGAAATGAGTGGGAAAAAAGAAAAGGGGGAGAAGAAAAGAAAAAAGAAAAAAAGAAAAAGGAAAGGGAAAAAGTAAAAAGTAAAAACGGAAGTTAGGAAAGAGTAACAAATAGGAAGAAAAAAACAAAGGGGGGGGGGAGGACGGAAATAGACAAAGGGAATAACAAAGAAAATTATATAAGGTAGAGGAGACTAGCCAATATCAGGGTTACACCTGTGTTGATAAGAATAGAAAGCTGGACACTTGAAGAGACAATAAAACTGAACAATTAAAGAAGCAATGGAGCTGCCCAAATTACACTATAAAACCTCCGCTGGACGTCCGCTGGACGTACAGATAGAAACGGATGAGGCTGGGCTATAGATTTAACAGGTCCCCCCAAACAGAATTCTGCCCCAAATATTGTTATTATTATTGTTAGTGTTGGTATTGTTTATTCTTGCCTCTGTATATTGTTCTTTCTTTCCTCTGAGGACTCTGCCGGGTGTAGCAGTTCAATCTGTTTCCGGGAGGAATATGTCTTTTCCTGGGCCAATACAAAGCGTTGTATTTTTTCTTGACGATGTATCTTTTCCCAGTGATGTATCTTTTCCCGGACGGATACAAGTTTACTTCCGATATTCAGCCTCTTTAAACCTCTTTAGAGGAAGTTATATCCAGAAGAGAGGAGGGCGTTCTGTTATGTCTTTTTCTTTTCTCCTTCCTTCTCTTTAAGCCATGCAGTCGTTCATTGACAGTGTTTTAGAAGGGAGCACTCCTTATAAGTTTTGGGTTCTTCAATGCCCTTATAAAATATCCCTCCGCAATTTTTATTTTCCCCAAAGGATAAATAGTATAAGTCTTTAACATAAGTCTTGCTTAATTAACTAGCTGGCTGGAGCGGATATCTCACAAAATTCACCATTGGGGGGGTAGTTGGGTGAGGAGGAGGAGTATTATGCCATCAGCCCGTCATTCTCCTTCCCTTATTCTTCCGTGCTGAATTGCAGTCTGCCAGCTGAATCCACTTTGAGGAGTTTAAAGGGATAGTTACAACGATTTCTTAACCTCCTTTCCTTTCCTTTTCTCCTTCTGACAGTTTCTAATTATCAGCTTTTGAGAGCGTTTTAAGCTTAATGTTTCATTTTAATGTTTCGCTTTTAGAATTAGGAATTATCATTCAAAAAGCCGCGGGGGTAGCCCCCTCTTTTCTTAGCGTATACAATGTCCGATTAATTAGGCACGTTCTCTATTCCTCTAGCTGCCTCCGCTCTTTCAGCCCGTTTGAAACTTTGAAGCTTAGCCACGCTTTCTTCCCAAAAGAGCAAGAAGGTTAGCTCTTTCCCCAAGCTTTTTAACTCGGACGTTTCTAAGTTCTTAAAGAATTTACCGCCAGATCGCTCCCGGAGCCAGGCTTTCTCGCTGCAGGGAGGGGCCGCTGATAGGGCGCTCGCAGTCTCCTTTCCGACTTTTCGCCGCTCCGGAGACCTTTCCGGCGCCTCAGCCGGTCCTCTAGGGTGCAGGAAGCCCTCCTGCACTCGTTGTGGGGGTTGTGAAGCCCTACAAACCCCCCTTTTTCCCCTGCCATTGAGTGCTCGCTACAGAACTCCGCAGCGAGCGTCCGGCC
The DNA here is from genome assembly GCF_963506605.1 of Zootoca vivipara. Classification (NCBI taxonomy): domain Eukaryota; kingdom Metazoa; phylum Chordata; class Lepidosauria; order Squamata; family Lacertidae; genus Zootoca; species Zootoca vivipara. Next base: position 10,723,046 of record NC_083277.1, read on the forward strand.
ACGATCCGCGGGAAACCGGAGGTTGTTTTGCTTTTTGAAGAGTGACTGGATTGACAGGAGGGGCACAATAAAATACGTGGAGTAAAAAGGAACAAAAAACATTATTTAAAAACCCGCAGGGAAGGTATTTATTCTGAGGTGAGTCTGGCAGAAAGAGGGGAGTGAGTGTCCCAATCCTGAATCAAATGTGAGGAAACCCCATTTATCTGAGAGGAAATGTGGTTCTTCTGGGTGTTTCTTAAATCAAGATGTCCATCTCTAACCACCAGCTGATTCTGTCTCTTTTCTTTCCCTCCTCTTCTCCCCAACAGCAAATGTCACTCTGGATCCAGACACAGCCCATCCCAGCCTCATCCTGTCAGAGGATCAGAAAAGCGTGAGAAAGAGAGACAAACCTCAAGCCCTGCCCACCAATCCTGAGAGATTCAATGACCAGCCTTGTGTGTTGGGACGTGAGGGATTCACAACTGGCAGACATTTCTGGGAGGTTGATGTGGAAAGTAAGGAAGGGTGGGCTGTGGGGGTTGCCAGGAAGTCTGTGGAGAGAAAGGGCCTTGTCTACAAAAGAATGGGGCCTGGGATTTGGGCCTGTGCTGTGGTGGTTGCCAGGGAGTCTGTGAGGAGAAAGGGCTACTTGCCCATATGGCCTGAGGAGGAGATCTGGGCTGAGGAGAAGTGGGGAGACACGTCCTGGGCCTTCACCTCCCCTTACTACTCTCTTCTGTGCCTGAGTGAGGAGCACAAGAGGATCCGCGTGACTCTGGACTATGAAGGGGGACGTGTGTCGTTTTCTGACGCCGACTCAGGAGCCGAATTCTACACATTCTCAGGAGCCAAATTCTCTGGAGAGACCCTCCTCCCCTTCTTTTATCTGGGTGAAAATAAAACCCACCTGAGGATCTCCTGAGGAAATCTGCCTCACAATCCCATTTGGAGTTTCTCTTTACACCAGAATGACTGAGATGAAAACATTTGGCAGTTTTGAGAGGAGTCACGGTCAGCAGAAATAAGAAAAGAAACAAAACCTGGGATTTTCTCTTTCCTGCCTTTTCCCAGAATTTCCTCTGTAGCTGAGTCCTTAACAGACCACAATACCTTAACCGTGTCAATTAACAATCTGTTTATCAAAATGGTTCAGCCTCCACCAACTTTAACCCACTTTTAATTGCTCACCTACACCAGCTGTTAGAATACACACATATTCCTAGAAAACAACCCCTTCCCACTTTTGCAACTAAAGCTCATTGCCATGTGGACCTCAGGCAGGAAGGAAATGCAAAGAATATCTCCGAGGCACCAACTTAACTCCTCCTGTGCAAATTTGTCCTCACTGTCTCTACACTTCCTCAGACATAAGTATCTCTGAATTCAGTGATGCCTCTGGCTCATTGTTTTTGGGATTGCTTCATAAATCTTTTGTATTAACGGTTGGATTCTCTGTATCTGGAGTAGCCAATATGGTGTGTCCTGGATGATGTTGGACTACAACTCCCATCAGCGCCAACCAGCATGGTCAGGAGTCAGAGATGGTGGGACTTGTTGTAGTCCAGCAACTTGGCTATGTGTGCCCTATATAAATCACATGGAGACTTCTTCACTTCCTTTTCTTCACTTCACTTTTAATTTGTATACCGCCTTTCTATTTTACTATACTCAAGGTGGTTTACAAGCTGAAGAGACAGCAAATATATACCTTACTAGTGTCATTCAGCCCGTTTAATAAACGGGCGCTAGAACATTCGGCCTTTTTCAGTGGCGACTGCCCGTGGGGGGCTTTTATTCCTTGTCTAATTGATTGTTCCTTCCCCCTGCCTTTGATCCTTAATTTATCCCTAATCCCCCCCCCCCGTTCTCAAACCTCAAGCCAAAGTCTCCCCCCTTTTTTACCTTTACAGCCCGGGCTCGGCTGGGGGGGTGCGGGGGGTATTTCTTCCTTTACCACCCCCCCAAACTTGTGTTTGGAGTGCGGATCCCTCCTCACCCTGTTTCTGCGCGCTTTTTGTGCCTGCCGTTTGGTTCCTAATTTTTCCCCGTCAATAGCGCTGCTGCTGCCAGGGCCCAGTGGCCGAATTCCGGCTCCTGGACGGCCCGGGCGGCTGCGCCGGGGCGTACGCCCAGTTTTTCGGGGGGTGGCTCCCACTACTTTTGTTGGCCTCCACGGCCGTTTTTCAGTCGCCTGCTGCATCCGGGAGGGAGCTTTGCTGTCCGGGGGGCTTACGGCCGCCCCGGCGCTTTCTGTTGGCGCTGAGCATTCGGCGGCCTCCCCGCGCCTTTCCTGGCTGTTCCAGCCCAGCGGGGGTCTCCTGGTTGCTTGCACCATTTGGGCCTCAATTTCAGGCCTGTTAGTGAGGAGAAGCTGGGGCCTTGATTTTTTGGTTGTCCCGGCTTCCTCCTCAGGCCCTTGGGCACGTTGAGAGAGGGCCTGCCCTGCTAAGGGGCCTTGCTGCCTGCTCCAGTCTTCCACCTGGTTATTGAGCCAGTGCAGGGCAGAGGGGTGGGGGGTGGGGTGGGGAGAGTGCGTGTCTGTGTGCATGCAGTCTCTGTGTCCAATCCCTGTGTCCGTGGGGCACATGCGCAGTAGCGCGGACACCGGGACACAGGGAATCTGGACGCAGAGACACAGGGACTTTATTATATAGGATAACAATCTAATCTGATACACAAATGTGATAATAAAACATAACTTTAAAATAACCAATTTATATCTAATAAAATAAAGTTCAACAATCCATTAAAATAGTATAGAATATTAAATATCAGCGTATAAATATTAAACAAATTACAATATATAATTTCTAAACTGTAATCAATAAAAACAATGGCAAGTGTCAGTGCATAAAATAGTACAATACAATACAAATTGAGAAGCAGAGACGCCTAAACTTAAAGAGTATTTTTTTAAGAAAAAATATCTGAACTCTCCTCCCAGCTGCTTCTGTTGTTCTTATCTGGGAAACGCAGGTGGCAAAAGGCCTTGCCTCACAGTTCTTCCTAGGCTAAGCTCCCTCATGAAGACTCCTAGGGCTGGAGGGTGGGGCAAGGCAGGTGGAAAAAGGCCTTGCCTGATGGACAGCTGGAAGTCTCTCCCCTCACCCTTCACTATGGTCCCCATCTCAGTTATGGGATGTACCCCCAATGAGGTTTTTTTTTCAGAATCAGCAGAATCTCCCCCACCCCTTGGCTTTTATTACGGTAACTGGTTTAATATACTTTAATCTTTAGAACTATGTTATTTTCTCTCTGGCTGGTTTTTGGTGCTCTGTTAATTGTTCATGATCTTATGCTGTCCCCCCAAAACAGAAACAATTGTAAAACCATGGGATTTTTTTTTAAAAAAAGGGGTAGACAGCTTTTGTATTGTTTTCAATCAATTTTATTTGTATTTTATGGATTTCAAATTTGGGAGGTATATGCGGTCAAAAAAAGAAAGAAACAGTATTAAAGAAAAGCTCCCAAACCTCCATTGCAGGCTATTGAGGAGTCCCTCAGCTTTTTGTGGGTGTGTACTGCGACAGTGGTGGTAACAAAAGATGTTATTTTTGTTTCAATCAATTCCAATAATCAAGGGGGCAACTATATTTAAGGAGTGGCAGAAAATAATTTCAAGCTATATCTGGCAGGGGAAGAAACTAAGAATTAAATTTAAGTTGCTAACATATATTAATAAAAGAGGGGGCTTCGCCTGCCAGACTTGAAGTAGTACTATGAAGCATCTTGCCTCTGTTGGTTAAAGGAATGGATATTGTTAGAAAGTACAGATTTGTTAGATTGCACCTTTGGAAGCAATGAGTTTGAAAAAGATAAATATGAGCAAAAATTGGGTTTCATATGAAAAATTAGTAAGAGAGGTAGGAAATAAATGGAAAATTAAACCTTATGAAGAAGTAAAAATATGTAAATGATTGGTTGCACTATCGCCAAATCAATGAAATGTTGAAAGAGGATTCAAAGGAAAATGGATTTGGTAATAATCAATCAAAATTTGAAATTGAAACATTAAATATTAAATATTGTTTAAAATGTACAAATTGCTGTTGGAATGGCATTTGAAAGACGAAGAGGTAAAGTCGGTTATGATACATTGGGCCAAAGACTTTGGGTATAACATACAGCTAAAAGACGGGAAAATTGTGGAAAGAAGGAATAAAATTTACAGCCTGCAATGCCTTGAGAGAAAATATGATGTTGAAATATACATTTTTAAAAAATCGGAAGCATTTTTACTTGGTATTGTTGGCGAGGATACTAATAGACAAGATAAGAAATTGGTTTTTATATGCGACAACGGCAGCTAGAATATTATTGGCACAGAAATGGAAGCAAGAAGAATTACTGATGAAAGAGGAATGGCAAACAAAATTAATGGACTATGTGTTCTTAGAAGATTGGGGTAAATATGTGAGCTATTTGAAAATCAATTGTAATCAACAGATTACGCCTGTAGGACTGCAAGGAGTTTTGTAAGGAGGACTACGGTATATGAAATATTGCAGGGAAAAATTATGAAAAGGATTATTTGTTATGGACTATTAAACGTAATAGTGAAAATAATGAAATGCAAGATAAGTGAGGAAGATTGAAAATCATTAGATGTGGCTGATGGAAGTCCAAGGCTTATAGCCAAAATAATGTATAAGATAAGAAAAGATGTTATGTGGTGTATGAGAAATACATGCAAATCTATATCTATAAAAATGTAGGCATTGCGCGTGCAGAGGTCACAGCCTTTCTCTGTAACCGCTGAACCAAATTGCATCAAATTAGGACAAAGCGTAACTTGCCCATCAGTGAGGGATCTGGCATAATTTTTTTTTTTCAAAAAAGCAGTTTTCATACCTTAAATAGTGATTAAAAGCAAAAAAAAGTGGCGCACAAATTAGACATCAGCAGCAAAAGCTCTGAAGACTCCAGCAGCATCCAATAGAAAGGCAGATTGCACACTGTCACCAGCAAAAGCTCTGAAGGGCGGCACCAAATAATGACATCATCAACCAAGCAACTGAAACCACCAAGGCGGCCATTACCAGACCCCTAGGTCCCTGCCAGGCTCCCGGGGGGGGGGGGGAGAGGGCAAGCGCCCGGATCGCAGGCTGAAGCACGGCCTTTGTTTTATGTAGGCCCCTGCCAGGCCGCCAGGCCCCCACTAGGCCCCGGGGGGGGGGGATAACCCACAGCAACGCACTTGGGGGCACGGCAAGGGGTTTTTACTTTAAAATTTAGCGGGTGTTGTGTCACATGCGAGGCTCCAGCAGCAATTTTAAGTAAGGGCAGTCGGGCCATTTTAACCTAGGTTTTATACTATGACTGTCTGCAAGCCTCTGCGTCTTAAAAAACAACAACCATGCACTTTCTCTCCCCAGTTTAAGTCCTTGGATATTTGCAGTGGCCAATCCCCCTACCTTTACAATCTCCTACCTTCCCCTTGCCACTTCCTGGTTTTTTTATGGAACCAAACAGCTCGGGCGCTTTGGAACTCGCCTTCTGTTGCTACGGGGCTGTGGGTCTTCGCTATTTGCCCCCCCCCCCCGGTCGGGATTATTAAAGTAGTTCTCTGGGTCACCTACTCCAAAATTAGGAAATCCAAATAACAAAACACACACACACACAAACCCCAAAACACACAACGCCCAAATCATACAATACCCACCAAAATAAATGAGAACCCCAAAAATAAAATTAAACAATAACTTCTGCTTCTCATGTTCTTATTTCAAAAAAATTTAATCTAAATATATAAAAATGTTCACGATGCATGCGGGGCCAATGTATGGAGATACAGGGGTGAGGGGACAACATTCCCCGGGGAAAACGGGGAAGGGTATCCTACCTCCACAGCCAAGGGGTTGGAGGGAGGAGGGGCGGGATACGTCATGGATCGGGACAGGTGGGGGGAATCACAGGCAGGAAACAACAAGACATGGACTGATAAGAAATGAAGAAGTTATGACCACTGCAAATATTTGTAGGCACAAATGGTATTGAGACTGGGAGTGCATGAGTTCCCAGAGAGCACTATGCTTAGATATCATCACAATTACACAAAAAAAGGAATATGTATAAGTCCTGGGAGTGTTTGCATTTTGTGTTGGAGTTGGATGATTGCTGAGAGTTCTGACTCTGGGTGAATGTGGGCTGAGGATCATAGTAGAAAAAGAAAAAGAAAAACCGCATCTACCCACTATTTTAATATATTCAAAGCTGGCACCCATCTATCTAGGTGGGTCTCTAGGGAGACAATGGAGGAGTGAGCCTGCTGTGGCTGTAGAGACCAATACAGGAGAGACATGTTTTGTCTCAATTGGGGCAGGTGAAGGCTGTTATGTCGTGAGTGTGATTTCAGCTCTTCGTGAAGTCAGCTCTAAGTGAATCAGCATACTAGCAAGGAACTGCTAGGAGTCAAGTATAACAAGACCAGTCTTCTTTATTGCAGTAGGAATCTTGACTGACTGGAGGGAAAGGGTGAGCTCCTTTTATACTCTCAGGAGCAGGGGTTGGGGAAAGGATACATTTAGATTTTGGCGGGAACCTATCAGAGTGAGGATCCAAATTGTTCTAACAAGTTAACCAATAGCAACTGTCACCGCACCCATTTTAATCGCCCTGGAGCGGGAAAGGTAGTTACAGGACTAGCAGATAAACTCATATACACAAATTAAACCAATACATAACAAAGGCATCCGGTTGTGCTGCTGCAGATGCACCAGGGTGTTTCTGGCCTTTCCACTCCTTCCAGAGATCATTCCTCTTCTGGCTACTGTTGTGCATATACCACCTGACTGACTGTTTCCAGGCTCTGCGATTGTCTGCAAGGGATTCCAAAATGGCAGGGTTAATGTTGCCAGCCTTCATGTCATGTTTGCAGACATTTGAAACGCAGAGTTGGTCTGCCAGTGGGCCTGGTGCCTGAAGTCAGCTCCCCGCCAGATGAGATCCCAGAGCAGAGCAGGAGATCACTATGCCCAGGCCAGGAAGAGAGAGCGGTCTCTGATAAGCACTTCTTTCTTGAAGCTCCCCGACAATGACAGCACATCAGCCCCGAGATGGCGAGTCATTTGCAGACAGGAAAACTCCCAAAGACAGACAACTGAGAAAGTAAAAGTCAGCTGTGCCTTCACTGTGAGGCAGCAGCCATGATCCAGGATCTCTGTGCTGAAGCCACTTGTCCCATCTGCCTAGAATACTTCAAGGATCCTGTGACCATTGGATGAAGGTTAAGAAGTTAAAACCCTAAAACTGGGGGTTGGCAGAAATTCTACTGAGTCCACGCCTCCCTATTTCCAAAGAATCATAGAACTGTCATGTTGGAAGGGACCCCAAATGCTATCTAGTCCAACCCCTTGCACGGAATCATAACCAATGTGCACTTTATAGCTCAATAAGCAAGCTGAATCACAGCCACTCATTCACATTTGTACTTCTCTGAATTTTTCTAATGCACTTTCCCAGTCAAGTAATCCTATATAATAAAGTGCAAGTGTCTCTGTGTCCAGTCCCTGTGTCCCAGTGTCCGCGCTACTGCGCATGTGCCCCACGGACACAGGGACTGGACGAAGACACTGCAAGCGCGCTCTCCCCCCCGCCTCCTCCAATCGCCGCTCCCGGCCGGACACCGCCTCGCTGCAGGGCATGTCGGGGAAGCGATGGTGGAGGCCGGCGGAGGTGAATGGGGGGAGGAAGGGCACCTTTGAGGAGCCCGGTCTGGCTCCCGCCGCCGCCGCCGCGGCCCCAGAGCCTGATGCCGCCAGCTCGGTCCTCCTCCTCCTCCTCCTCACAACCCTCCCTGGCCCGTGAGAGGAGCGGCAGGGTTGCGGCGGCGGCGGCAGCGGGAGGTCACGAAGCATCGGTGGCGAGGTAGGCGTTTGTGTCCCACGGAGAAACGGGGCTTTCCGCCTTTCCAACGCAGGGTTCGCGGCTGGCCCCGGTGCCGCCTCCAGCCAAGCCAGGCCAGGCCAGGCCAGGGCGGGGAAGGAGCCTCTCCTCCCCGGCGTAGGTCCCGAACCCCGGGCGCTAGAACATCCCGGGGTTCAGAGAAGCGCTTGCGCAAGCACTTCTCCGAACCTCAGGATGTCTCCTTCCTGTCGGCAGCTGGGGGAGAGGAACGAAGGAGGAGAAAGCAGCCCTTTCTCCTCCTTCGTTCCTGTCCCCCTGCCGCCGACAGCAAGGACAGATCCCGGGGTTCGGAGAAGCACTGCGCAAGTGCTTCTCCGAACCCCGGGATGTTCTAGCGCCCGTTTATTGAACAGGCTGAATTAGACCAATTTTCACTAATATCCATGCTTTTATGTACTGTACATATAGTTGGGAGATAGTGGTAGTTGTGTCTAATTTCTTTTTGTTGCTGCTGCCTGGCCATATTTCAGGTGTGTGTGTGTGTGTGTGTGTGTGTGTGTGTGTGTGTGTAAAGAAGACTACCCAAAGATAGAATAAAAGGTTGCAATTTTTCCTGGGTGAAGTCTTGATCCAGAACAATACATAGGATAAAATAGGTTTCAGAGGCTGACCCCACTGCTGAGTTGCCATGCAAAATTAGGGTGGCCATACTTCAAAAAGAAAAGTTGTTGAGCTTTTTTTGGCCACAGTTTTGGAGCTTTTTTTCTTTTTTCTTCATGCCAAATTGCAAAGAAATTGGACATTTTTGAACTACTTCTGAGGGAAATCAGCAAAAACGACTTTGCCGACATGGGCTTCCATACATCTGGATTTTCTCGGATATTTCAATGATTTTCACCTTGACACTGATTCTGGCTGCCATATATGCCCAGATATGCCCTGGAAATTCCGGACGTATGGCACTCCTACCCAAGGGATACATTTGTCCTTTTTTGGGTAGGGGGGGTGTCCCTCTCTGAGTGGTGATGTGTATTACAGTGGTACCTCGGTTTATGAACACAATTGGTTCCGGAAGTCTGTTCATAAACTGAAGCGTTCATAAACTGAAGCGAACTTTTCCATTGAAAGTAATGGAAAGTGGATTAATCCGTTCCAGAGTACTTAAACTGAAGCGTTCATAAACTGAAGCATGGGTGTAATTGGTTCCGTAAGTCTGTTCATAAACTGAAGCGTTCATAAACCGAAGCGAACTTTCCCATTGAAAGTAATGGAAAATGAATTAATCCGTTCCAGATGGGTCCACGGTGTTCATAAACCGAAAATTCATAAACCGAGGTGTTCATAAACCGAGGTTCCACTGTACTTCACTTATTTTAAAATATGGCAAATGTTTCTGGGCCCTCCTGCTCCTTCTGCCAAGTGGGGCCCTAGACTGAGGGCTCATCCAACCCACCTGCTTGTTCCGTGCATAGAAAACATAGGTCTGAAAGGTTTTCCGTTTCTCCTGTGCTTTCTAGGAATGGGTCAAAACAGTTTTTTTTGTTTGCCCCACTGCTTTCCCTGGGAAAACCCACTGAATTAGGAACAAATGTCAATCCTCAGAAAAACCAATGGATCTTTCCCCCGATTCAGCTGCAAACAGCAAACAGAAGTGTGGGTGACCCCCAAGTGCGTCCGTGGGGCAGAGTCTGCCCTAAAGTGCTTCCCTGATAGCACCATGGAGAGGAGGATGAGTAAAGGATCTGAAGCGGAAAGTAAATAGAATTCTTTTTCTACATCCTAACAAAATGGGTGTGGTGGAACATTCAGACAAAGTTCAAAGCTATCACTTATTAACCAATCAATAGCAAATTTATGATAGCTGATAAAAAGACCTGTTCAGAAAAAACATGAATTTGTTTTATACAGTTATAAATACATGCCAAATGCCTGTTTTTTTCTTTTCATTATTGGAAAAGAGCAGTTTATGTTTGGAGTGAGATGAGGTGGTGAGCAAATGGTTGTTCTGTTAGGAGGAGAGAAGATGGAGAGGAAAGCTGAGCACACCCAGCAGAAGAAAAGATCCATTGCTGGTTGTCGTTACAGCAGTACAAAGTGCACACCCTTTGCCTCTCCATAAAAAGGGGCAAGGAGACAGGAGCAGGAACAGCTGGGAAGAAAGAAAGGTAACCTCAGAACGTCTCCTTGATCTACCACACCATCTCCCTGCCCACAACAGAAGCTAGTCTGGGGGTGAGTATCTGACAACCAAACCCCATTGTATGTTCCCAGGCTGCCCTTTGTCCAAGCAGGTCTATTTTCATTCAGTTCCCAATGTGTATAGAGGAGCCTTTTAACTGTTCCTCTTCCTTGCCTTCCCCCACCATTCAGCTGAATGTCAAGCACCTATGGAAATCATAGAATCATAGAATCATAGAATCATAGAGTTGGAAGAGACCACAAGGGCCATCCAGTCCAACCCCCTGCCAAGCAGGAAACACCATCAAAGCATTCCTGACAGATGGCTGTCAAGCCTCTGCTTAAAGACCTCCAAAGAAGGAGACTCCACCACACTCCTTGGCAGCAAATTCCACTGCCGAACAGCTCTTACTGTCAGGAAGTTCTTCCTAATGTTTAGGTGGAATTTTCTTTCTTGTAGTTTGAATCCGTTGCTCCGTGTCCGCTTCTCTGGAGCAGCAGAAAACAACCTTTCTCCCTCCTTTATATGACATCCTTTTATATATTTGAACATGGTTATCATATCACCCCTTAACCTTCTCTTCTCCAGGCTAAACATACCCAGCTCCCTAAGCCGTTCCTCATAAGGCATCGTTTCCAGGCCTTTGACCATTTTGGTTGCCCTCTTCTGGACACGTTCCAGCTTATCAGTATCCTTCTTGAACTGTGGTGCCCAGAACTGGACACAATACTCCAGGTGAGGTCTGACCAGAGCAGAATACAGTGGTACTATTACTTCCCTTGATCTAGATGCTATACTCCTATTGATGCAGCCCAGAATTGCATTGGCTTTTTTAGCTGCTGCATCACACTGCTGACTCATGTCAAGTTTGTGGTCAACCAAAACTCCTAGATCCTTTTCACATGTACTGCTCTCAAGCCAGGTGTCTCCCATCCTGTATTTGTGCCTTTCATTTTTTTTGCCCAAGTGTAGTACTTTACATTTCTCCTTGTTAAAATTCATCTTGTTTGCTTTGGCCCAGTTGTCTAATCTGTTAAAGTCATTCTGAAGTGTGATCCTGTCCTCTGGGGTGTTAGCCACCCCTCCCAACTTGGTGTCATCTGCAAACTTGCTCAGGATTCCCTCAAGCCCATCATCCAAGTCATTGATAAAGATGTTGAACAAGACTGGGCCCAAGACAGAACCCTGTGGCACCCCACTAGTCACTACTCTCCAGGATGAGGAGGAGCCATTGATGAGCACCCTTTGGGTTCGGTCAGTAATCCAGCTACAAATCCACTGAATGGTAGCATTGTCTAGCCCACATTTTACCAGCTTCTTTACAAGGATATCATGGGGCACCTTGTCAAAGGCCTTGCTGAAATCAAGATAGGCTACATCCACAGCGTTCCCTTCATCTACCAGGCTTGTAATTCTGTCAAAAAATGAGATCAGATTAGTCTGACATGACTTATTTTTCAGGAACCCATGCTGACTTTTAGTGATCACAGAGTTTCTTTCTAGGTGCTCACAGACTGTTTGCTTAATGATCTGCTCTAGAATCTTTCCTGGTATTGATGTCAGGCTGACTGGGCGGTAATTGTTTGGGTCCTCTCTTTTCCCCTTTTTGAAAATAGGGACAACATTTGCCCTCCTCCAGTCTGCTGGAACTTCGCCTGTTCTCCAGGAATTTTCAAAGATTATTGCCAGTGGTTCTGAAATCACCTCTGCCAGTTCTTTTAATACTCTTGGATGTAGTTCATCTGGCCCTGGAGACTTGAATACATCTAAACTAGCCAAGTATTCTTGTACTACCTCCTTACTTATTCTGGGCTGTGTTTCCCCTGCTGAATCATCTGCTCCATATTCTTCAGGTCGGGCGTTTTTTTCTTTCTTGGAGAAGACTGAGGCAAAGAAGGCATTGAGGAGTTCTGCCCTTTCTCTGTCCCCTGTTTGCATTTCACCATCTTCTCCTCTGAGTGACCCCACTGTTTCCTTGTTTTTCCTTTTGCTACGGACATACCCATAAAAGCCCTTTTTGTTGCTTTTAACCTCTCTGGCGAGCCTGAGTTCATTCTGTGCTTTAGCTTTTCTGACTTTGTCTCTACACGTGCTGGCTATATGTTTGAATTCCTCTCTGGAGATTTCCCCCCTTTTCCATTTTTTGTACATATCCCTTTTAAATCTTAACTCAGTCAAAAGTTCTTTAGATAGCCAGCCTGGCTTCTTTAGGCACCTTCCATGTTTCCGTCTCATTGGTATTGCCTGAAGTTGTGCTTTTAATATCTCCCTTTTAACAAACTCCCAACCATCATGAACTCCCTTCCCTTTTAGTATTACTGTCCATGGGATTTCACCCAGCGTTTCCCTAAGTTTTCTGAAGTCGGCTTTCTTAAAGTCTAGAATTTGGACCTTAGTATGCTTGGTTGCTCCTTTCCGCTGGATAATAAACTCCAGAAGAGCATGGTCACTCCCACCTAATGATCCTGCCACTTCTACCCCACTAACCAAGTCATCACTATTGGTTAGGACCAGATCTAAAATGGCTGATCCTCTTGTTGCTTCTCCCACTTTCTGGACAATGAAGTTGTCTGCAAGGCCAGTGAGGAATCTGTTCGACCTTATGCTCTTGGCTGAGTTTGACATCCAACAAATATCAGGATAGTTGAAATCCCCCATTACTACTATCTCACTTCCTTTGGAATGCTTGGCCATCTGTTCCAGGAAGGCATCATCTGTGTCCTCAGTTTGGCTTGGGGATCTATAGTAAACTCCCACAATGAGATCACTGTTGTTTTTCTCTCCCTTAATTTTGACCCAGATACTCTCAATTTGGCTTTGAAGTTTTAAATCCTGGATCTCTTCACAGGTATACATATCCCTAACATATAAAGCTACTCCTCCTCCTTTCCTGTTTGGTCTATTTCTCTTAAATAGATTGTATCCCTCTATTACTACATTCCAGTCATGAGACTCATCCCACCAGGTTTCAGTGATGCCTATTATGTCATATTTAGTTTGCTGTACCAAGAGCTCAAGTTCATCTTGTTTATTTCCCATGCTCTGTGCATTAGTATACAGACATTGAAGACCGTTGATCATTCCCCCATGTCTCTTATTTAAGGATATTTTCGTCCCACCACTAGGTCTGCATGCTGCTTGCTCCATTTGGTCCTTGACATTTGGATGATCATCTTCAGCATTTGATAGACTCCTACCTTCAGGACCACTGTCTCCCTCCCCCACATAAGTCAGTTTAAAGCCCTCCTGATGAGGTTTTTGAGTTTTGTGGCAAAAACATTCCTCCCAACTTTTGTGAGGTGCAGTCCATCACTTGCCAGAAGTCCATCTTCAAGAAACTGCAGACCGTGATCTAGGAATCCAAACCGTTCCTGTTTGCACCATTTGCGAAGCCAGTTGTTCACTTCCCCTATTTTTCCCTCTCTCCCTGGGCCATGTCGTTCAACTGGGAGGACAGAAGAGATGACAATTTGTGCATCTAATTGCTTCAACTTCCTGCCCAGAGCCTCATAATCATTTTTGATCTTCTGTAAGCTATGGCTTGCAGTGTCATTGGTTCCCACATGCACCAAAAGGAAGGGGTATTTGTCAGTGGGTTTTATGATTCCTTGCAGCCGTTCTGTTACATCTTTGATCTTGGCCCCAGGTAGACAGCACACCTCTCGAGACATCTTGTCAGGCCCACAGATCACTGCTTCTGTACCCCTCAGTAGGGAATCCCCAATCACCACTACACGCCTCTTCATAGGCTTGGTTGGGATTCTTCTATGTGCTGTCCCTTCCAAGGTTACCTGCATATTTCCAGAGGACTGACTTGGTTGCTCGTCTTCATATTCCTCATCAACTGTGATGAGGGAGAGATCCTCAGGTGGAGTCTGTTCCTCGTCTTCCATGAGCACTTCAAAACGGTTGTGTAATTCTAAGCACTCAGAGCGATCCCTGGGCCTTCTACTTCTATGAGTCACGTTCCTCCATACATCTGGCTGCTGTGTTGGGGAACTGACCTCCTCCTCAGGGAGATCCCCTGTCTCCTCCTTGGTGCAGACAGTGTGCTCTGCTGCATCCAAGAAAAGCTCCAGCTCTTTAATTCTCTGGAGCGTAGATACACGCCCCTGAAGCTGCTGCACCTTCTCTTCCAGAAGGGCAACCTTGTTTTCTAGTAGGGCAACCAACTTGCAATTGTTGCAGGTGTAGCTACCCACATCCTTTGGCAAGAAAACAAACATTGCACAGGAATTGCACGTGACAATGGTTGTTCCCTCCACCTCCATGCTGTTAGCTCTGGGAGAGGAGTTCCCATGGGTGTCAATGGAGGTTTTGGCTTGTCCCAAAGGAGGACTTGGAGCCCTGCAATGGCTTCTGTCCTTGTCTGTCACCTCGGTGCCCTTCCTGGGCCACTCTGGATGCAGCGCCATGAATGTGAGATTTTGTCCCACTGAATGATTATTTAATGGAGCTCCATTATTCTTCCTACTGGACAGGGAATGCATGAAGCAGGCAAACATTTCTGAAAAGGTGACCTGTTTTGCTTTCAATGGGCAAATTTAAGGATGAAGATTTCTGGAGATAAGTTAAATTCTTCAGCGGAGCTTTGTTTTAATAGCTATTTTAACAGCTCGATATATTTCAGCATTTTTTATGTATTTTGCTTCGTAACGGCTTTGGCTACAGATATTTTTATTTATTCCATAAAATACTGCCTAATTGTGGAAGAACCCAAAGCAGTTTACAAAAAAGATAAAAACAATTCAATTATCTCTAAAAAAAATTATAATTATAATTTAAAACATACAAACCATTTAAACCATAGTCGAGTAGCCTAAAACAAATAAAAACTCGTTGAAACTTTCTAATCTGGGTTGTCTTGTCTAAATAAGAATGTTGTCAGCAGGTGCTGAAATGAAGACGGTGAAGGTGCCTGCTTGATATCAATAGGAAGAGAGATCCAATGTGTTGCTGCCACCATGCTCAATGTTTGAGTTCTGACAGATGCAGTGCAAGTATTATGCGGCACCTGTTAAAGTGCCTATTCCTCTGACTGAAGCAGTCAAGTGGGCACATATGGGGTAAAGTGATCTTGTAGGTGAATGATGAATGAGTCTGCAAACTGATTTTTCGTTTGGGTTTTATAGTTGAGTTTCAGAGTGGGACTGTTACACAAAAATTTGGGGTTGACTTATACAGCCCATCTCTCCATCAAGGGACCCAGCATCCCTTAAGTGCATTATCAGTCGGAGAAGAAGCATTTTGTGTGTGTTTGATTGGCATGCGAACATGCACACACTGTTTTTGGCCCAGACTGGGGACGGACTTGCATGCACTCTGCTAACAAAGGGGATTATGTGGACGGAGAGTTGCCTGTACAAACGACACAGAAATGGGTTGTACTTGTAAATCAGACTATGCTCAGAATATTATGTTTGTCCAACATTTTTACAAATCAGTCACTCAGAGATCTGAACAATACATGTGAATTGTTTTTCCGGGCCTTGCCAGAGCAAGGTTCCGGAGTGAGTGCTCACGGATCAGGTCCAGGCGCTTATGGAAGAAACTTGATTTTCTAGATCTATTTCCATTGGGGTTTAGACCCGGTTTTGGCACAGAGACTGCTTTGGTCGCCCTGTACCTCTGTCAAGGTAAGGGTAAAGGTAAATTACCCCTGGGCACTTAAAGTCCAGGCAAAGGCGACTATCGGGTGCAGTGCTCATCTCACTTTTCGGGCCGAGGGAGGCACTGTTTGTCCACAGACTGCTTTTCGGGTCATGTGGCCAGCATGCCTAAACTGCTTTTGGCACAATGGAAACACCGTGACAGTAGCCAGAGCGCTCAGAAACGCCATTTACCTTCCCACCGCAGCGGTACCTATTTATCTATTTGTACTGGTGTGCTTTAGAAATGCTAGGTTGGCAGGAGCTGGGACAGAGCAACGGGAGCTCTCCCCGTCATGTGGATTCGAACCTCCGACCTTCTGATTGGCAGGCCCAAGAGGCTCCATGGTTTAGACCACAGCACCACACACTGTCAAGAAAGCGAGATGGGAAACATGCCCCTGTTAATTCTCCTCTACCTCTCAGCGTTTTTGACACCGTCAACCTTCTGGAGCGGCCATCCAAGCTGGTGGTGGGTGGCATGGCTTAGCGGTAGTTGCAGTCCTACTTGGATGGCCATTCCCAGAGGGTTTTGCTTGTGGAGTGCTTCTCAGCCCATGGAGCCTTCAATATGGGGTTCCACAGGGCTTAATCCTATTCCTTATGCTGTTTAACATCTACATGAAACCGCTGCGTGGGGTTATCCAGAGGTTTGCAGTACGTTGTCAACAGTATTCTGATGACACACTGCTCTATGCCAAATCTAGGCTCCTGTTCTCACAAGATGCCACACTATAAACGATTCAGTTATTGCAGATGCAGTGCAGGTATTATATGGTACCTGTAAAAGTGCCAATTCCGTGGATCAAACTGGACAAGTGGGCCGATATGGGGTAAGGTGACCTTGTAGGTAAATAATGAAGGAATGTGAAAAATGCTTTTTGGTTTTGGTTTTATAGATGAGTTTCGGGCAGTGGGACCAATCGTGGAGGTGCCATTGCATAAGAATGTAAAATGCAGAATTGGTTTCATAGGAAGAATGTGGAAACGCTTAACCCTGAATAGTTTTTACCTTACAGGCTTTTTTGCTTCTTCCCCAGTCCCTTCACATCCTGCTGCCATTCTACAGCCGCCTCTCATCTCAACAAAGACACACACTCTTGATCTGTCATGGCCTCAGCCCCACCATCCATAGATGTGGACCAGGAAATCTTGTGCCCCATCTGCAAAGACTACCTGACAGAACCAGTGACACTGGACTGCGGCCACAACTACTGTCAGGGCTGCATCACCAACTATTGTGACACATGGGAACGAATGCAGGGGGACTTGGAGTGTCCCGTCTGCAGAGTTCGGATCCAGAAAGGGGATTTCCACCGCAATTTCCAGCTGGCAAACATAGTTGAAAAAATTAAACTCCTGCCACTAAATGAAAGGATGGAGGATCTTTGTAAGACACACAAGGAAAAACTCCACCTCTTCTGCAAAGAAGATGGAGAATTCGTGTGTTGGTATTGTAAGCAATCCCGAGAACATAAATGGCACACTGTGGTTCTCAAGGAAGAGGCTGCCCAGGAATACAAAGTAGGAAGTCATTTTGACATTTGCTAACACAATCCTTTCTCTATGTGTGTATATAATATGCTCTCAATGTTGCTGAAATATACTCCGAGTCGAGAGTGAATTTCATGCTCTTTATTCAGCTTGTAGTAGCAATAGAAGAAGAAGAGAAGAATGGCTCTTTCCCCACAACGTCTGCTTATTTACATTATTTATACAATGGGCGTTGCGTGATTGGCTACTTCAAGGCTGCACCTGTGGGCCAATCAGGTTGCCGATTCACTTCTGCCTGCAGCCTGATTGTCTCCTCCTGCCAATCAGGCTGCAGGCTCCTGAGGACCAATCAGACTGCTGCATTCTGGATCCTATTGTTCTAGGATTAAATTCAGTACATAACAGTTGCTGTAAAGCAAACATCATAAATTGCTAATCTGTACATTTATGAGAATCAGAAATTGGACCTCATCTCTGTGCTATCCAAAAGGGAACAAAACTTTGTTCTGCTTACAAAGCAACTTTTTAAAATGTGTCTTTGTTTTTGAAAGCACTGTTTTTCTGCACTTGTGCCAAAGGGTTCCTGTGTAATGTAATCATGATGATGAATTGTAGGAAGAATAAAGAAATGAAAGTTCTCATGCTTTAGATTTTTAAATGTATATATTGTATAAAAAACAAACCTAGAAACTCCCAGAGCAAATACTATGCAAAATTGAACAGTAGGGCCCCAGGCACCAGAAGTAAGCATAATGTTAAAGACCCCTCCAGCCCTAATCAAATCTGAGATTTTCTTTTCTCTTTAGACAGTCATCTGTGGTCACCTGGAGCATCTGAGGAAAAAGAGAGAGAAAATTCTGGCTTATGAAGCAAAAATAGGAGAAGAAAGCCACAGCCTGCTTGTAAGTGTCACCATTACTACAGAGGGGACAAGTGCTGGAAGGACCAAGTCATGATGTAGCCTCATTGCTGAGTGATTTACCATAAAATTGAAGGTCTTTCAAAACACACTGGTCTCCTCTTTTCCTCTTTCTTCCTGGTTCATGCAGAAATTAACAGAAACTGAGAGGCAGAAAACAGTGGAGAGGTTCAGACAACTGTACCAGTTTATGGAAGAACAAGAAAAGCGTCTGCTGAATGAGATAGAAGAGATGGAGAAGGAGATCACAAGGAGAAGGGAGGAGCACCTGGCTGAACTCTCCAAGGAACTCTCCTCTCTTGAAAGGAGCATCCGGGAGATGGAGGAGAAGAGTCAGCAGCCAGCGAGTGAACTCCTGCAGGTAAGACTGTTCTGGAACCTGTTTGGTAGAAACGGGAACTGCAATGGCGTCCAGCACGCTTCCAGTTGCGCAATTTTGCTGTGCCTCTCTGCATCTCCCGGCTTTAGCAGAGTATCTTCCACAGCGGTGTGTGCGTGTGTGTAAGGAGTTATCGGCACAGCAGTAAAACACCCTGACACAGCTTCTTCTACTCTATGAAACTTTAATGTACAGCAGCAAAAACAACAAACCAGCCAGGAGAGAGCGAGGACATGTTGACTCTCCTGTTGCAGTCAAAAAAATGAAAGTAAAAGATGTTCAGTTCACATAACAAAGCATAGTCCCCGTATGTGAACACACCCCAGTGACAGAACGTCATTTCCCCTGAGCTATTAACCCTGTAAGCTCTGGGTCTCCTCACAAAGACTGTGGCAGGAACAGCACAAAGTTTCTCTCAGGGTTTAACCACAGTTACCCTTTGCCTCTTTGTCTAGGCTGTGTCCAAGTGCTCTTCTCTTGCCCCCACAGAGCTTTCCCCACAAAGGTTCATTCTTTAAAGTTTAGTGCAACAAGCTTTTTTGGCAGGGAAAGCTCCAGAGGGGAAAAAGTATGCTCGGACAACTATTCATTCATTCATTCATTCATTCATTCATTCATGAAATTTATATACTGCCCTATACCTGGAGGTCTCAGGATAAATTTAGATAAAATAATAAAATAAGGATAAAAAACAGGATACAATCCTATATAATAAAGTCCCTGTGTCCCGTTTCCGCGCTAATGCGCATGTGTCCTGGGGACACAGGGATTGGACGGAGAGACAACGGCCAACCGCCGCTCCGAAGCCCAGTCTCATGCTGGAGGTGCGTGGTGAGGCGGCGGGGGAAAGAAGCGCTCCCCCCGGCAGCCTTGCTGCCCACCGCCGGCATGGGACAGCCCGCCTGCTTGCCTTCCCCGAGGAAGCCGAAGCGGCAGCGGGCGCCGAGGGAAGCCGGCTTTGGCTTGGCAGCGGCGGGAAGAAGGGGAGGAATTCCTCCCCTTCTTCCCGCCGCCACCAAGCCAGTCCCCTGGCCAAAGTATGGCGTGGCGGGGGTTTTCGCCGTTTGCCTCCCCCTGGGGGGAAGGCAAATGGCGAAAAGCCCCCGCTGCGGACTGGCTTGGCGGCGGGAAGAAGGGGAGGAATTCCTCCCCTTCTTCCCGCCACCGCCAAGCCAGTCCCGGAGCCAAATTGCGGCGCGGCGGGGGCTTTTTGCCGTTTGCCTCCCCCTTAGCTCGCCGCAATTCATCTCTGTCCCCCGCGCGCTTTGGTTTGGGGAAGCAGGCAGGGAGATGCAACAGCCCGGGAAGCTGCGGGCTGTTGCATCTCCCTGCCTGCTTCCCCGAGCCGTAGCGTGTCGGGGGGACAGCCGAAGATCGGCGGGCGCTGTTTGCCGGGGTTGACAAACCCCAGCAAGCAGCGCCCGCCGATCTTCGTGTGACAGGCGGTGGGGAATGCAGGCAGGCAAGAGAGCAAGCACCTGCCTGCCTGCCTTCCCCGCCGCCAGTCCCCCGGTGCTTCGTGCAGTGCTGCTGGGTGCCGACCCGGCAGGCCGCTCCGTTGATCTGGCGGCCTGCCGGGTCGGCGCTGATCAGCGCTGCGCGGAGCACCGGATCGAGGAGCCAGCATGCGTTCTAGCGCCCGTTTATTTAACGGGCTGAAGACACTAGTTGGCATATAAAAGCACAGAATGAAGGAGCCAGGCGAACCTCCCTGGGGAGAGCATTCCTGTTCTCATCTTGCCACCCTCTGGACCTCTCATGGAGCTGTTTAAGGCTTTATAGGTCAAAACCAGCACTTTATCTGGCAATTTTATTTGGCAAAGGAAACACCTGAGAGTGGATACTTTTACTATACAGACTCCTATGCAGAAAGGAGGACTGGCAGTACCTAATTTTGCTAAAATACTGTAGTATGAAGCTGCCCAGCTCACGTGGTTAAAGTTAAGGATATCTCAGAAATTGGAAATGAAACTCTTTCAGCTGGAATCATTATTCATAAATTCTCCTCTGGCCGCTATACTATGGATACCTTGGAAAAACAGAGGAGAAGATCCCAAGAATTTTCATCAGGTTTTAAAAAATAATAATCAGAAAATAATCTGGAGAACTGAACTTAAGATCAGAAAGATAAAAACTGAGTGAAATTGAAATTAGAGATTAATCCATCCCTATCCAAAACTAGGTAGGCTCACCTCAGAGGGCCAGAGGTCATCCCTTCTAGGGTCTGATGGGTATTCATTATAGGCCCTGTGGTAGGCAGTGAATCCCATTCTTATTTTCTTATTTTCCCTTCTAGGATGTGAGAAGCACCTTGCAGAGGTAAGTGAATCCTGCTCATTTCCATTAATATCACTCTGGGAAACTGGGAAAAGTCCAGGAGGTGAGGACATAAAACATGCCCCTCCAGGCTTTTAGGATGTGGCGAAAGCTTCCAACAAGGAAGCAGGAGTTGAGGTGTGTACCATGTTCCTGAACATATCTCAACTGTAACTTCAAGGTGTCACTTGGGTTCATGATAGAGGCTAGAAGGAACATTTCACTTTTGTCAACAGCAGCAACCATCTTTTTCTCCTCCACATCTTTCTTGTAGGTAATGCAGCCGAAATTGAAAAGCTCTGAGCAGAATGGTATCACTTGATTTTATTTCTCCATTTGAGTAGATACATGGTCCCTCGACTTACGAATTACTCAACATCTGAAGTTTTTTCTACATCCGAATGGAAACCGTTGGCGGTTTTAAATGCGGTTTCCTTGACTTACGAATTTAAAATGCGGGTTTTTTTGACTTTTTTTTTGAATATTTTTTTTTCTTTGGGAAACTGCTTTTCGACTTACGAACTTTTTGACCTACGAATGTGCATTCAGAACGGATTAAGTTCGTAAGTCAAGGGACCACTGTATAAGTGAGGAGATTCAGACAAAGGGCTGCTCCTTTGGCCCTCAGATGTCTGACTTTGGAGTCCCTAGCAAGGAGGAATCTCCTCTCCTCTGTGCCTCCATTCCTCTGCGTCTCCCTCTTGGCTTTCTACTGTTTCTTTCCTCCTCTCAATTCCTTTCTTTTGCTGCACTCAGAAGTTTTACAATTGAATGGGTTAATGTTTATTTTCCCCATCAGGTGTCAGCAAAGGGAGACATTTAAGGATCCAATGGCTTTCCCACCAGAATTGAATAGGAAGATCTCAAATTTCTGGTTTGAAAATTCCATTCTATATGTTGAGATGAAGGAAATCAAAGGTAATGAGTGGCTGCAAGGATTTTACACTGGACAATATATTAGTTCGAAAGTTGAACATGTCAGGTTCTTACTGTATTTTATTTACTCTTGCCACAAACAGCAATAGGAGCTTCCTTCTGGGTATCATGACCCATGTATACTGTCACTCAGAGGCTTGGTGGGGAGAGGGGAAAATAACGGCAGCCTGCACCACAGTGTAGAGTAAAGTCACGATTTAGTTTTGTTCCAGTGTTCAGTTTACAGTTTGATATAGGCAAAAATCTGCCCTTATTCCCTTTTTGGGTTCTCCATCGGTTGGAGAATATAACAGAGGCCAACCAGAGAAGTTTGAGAAGCAAAGCCTTTATTTTCGCTGTTGCAACAGGGTCCTTCCCCTCACGCAGGAGAACAAGGAAGGAACCCCAAACAAAGGTGTCCTGCCCTTAAAAAGAAATTTGAAATTGGTTTCAGCCCACCCCCCAGAAGCATCATCCATATGTCACAGAAGGGGTGTAGCCCAAGACCGCCCTCCCTAGATTCATCATAGGTACTTCATGAAAGGGGAGGTCTGGTGGCAGTAATCTGAGCAGTCTGGACCCTGCCCCCTGCCCCCAAAACCTAATCAACAAAAGAGAGATATTTACATTTCCCTGTTTCCCAGCCAAGTCAATCACACCCTTTTGTCTGGCACCCAGGTATCAGGATGCCAGGGATTATCACTTTAATTCCTGAGACAATGAGAAGGTGCCCCCCACCCCCCTTCTTCCTTGCAGAGGAACACCTGGTCAGAGAGAGAGAGTCAAAATGGTGTCAGTCAGGCCTGTCTTCCTGTGCTGCTTCAGACATGTTTCTGTACATTCATGTACATGTTTTATGAACAATTATTATATATATATATGACCTTAAAATTCTTATAACAAGTTGTACTGAACCACCTTTGCATTTTGGTTCTTTAAACTCCACTAGTGTTTCCCCATCCTGAAGGGCATTAGAAAAGCTCTTAGCAAACACACAGTTCCTCCACTCCCAGCTCAAGCTTGTTTCCCAGCAGTGGAGTTAGCTCCCAAGCTCTCTCTTCTTCCTCACACTCTCACCGGCAGCTGCCATATCTAGCGCTGCAACTATCACAATCTCCTGAGTGTTCTTGTTTCTACAGCAATTTGTGGTGGTTTTTTTTAATTTTTTAATCTCCTTGAATATTCACCAGCCTCTCTGGACATTTATATTTCCACAGCAGTTTCTGTTGGTGGTTGTTTAATGCTCACTAAATTAATCAGCGTCTTTCATCTGCAAATATTTGGTTAATGTACAGAGTTCTTCAAGCAGTTTCCAGGAAGAGAATTCTATTTTGTGGATGACTTCCACTAACATATTCAGCTTTATGTAGAGTTTCCCCTAATATATCAGTTGGTTGGAGAACTGTATAGCAAAATTCAAATAAGTGTGTGTTTTGAAGGATTGCTGTGCTTTAGTTCCCATTTTGTTTCAGAAAACGTGAATTTAGTAGATTCACCAATCAATGCAGAATGAATTGAATTTCTACCCATTCTTACCTCTACCAAAATGTTTGTTGAGTTGGAAACAATTTAAAATATTTTCTGAGGAACAACCTCCTGTTGCATGAGCCCCTTGCCAATTCTTCCTCTGCAAATTTAGTTTTTCATTATGATTAACAATTCTGCCTTTGATTATTGATTTTTCACCAGTTTATTTGCGGCAGCTGTAAAGGCTGTGGACAGCTCTCCTCTGGATTCTTTTTAAAGATTGATATTGCAGTGTTTTATCATTTCTCAGTTTAATATTTTTTATTTTTTTATTTCTTCTTCATAGTTTTCTTATGTGTAATTGTTGGTTTTATATCTTAATATTTTACCTGAAATAAAGAAACAATTGATATTACGTCATTTAGTGAAAATGTTGTTACAAAATTACTTGAGGTATAAAAGTCTAGCTCTCAGTCTTTGTATCTCTTTGCTTCCTCAGATGTTCTGTTATTTGGACAGCTTCAGAAAGGTAACTTTTGAGTGAAGGACCAAATTCAAGCACATGTTGGAAGCTGATGTTTCATTGAGATTAAATGGTCTGTCCTTTCCTTGGTGTTATTCTAAGAGAGGGAGAAGTACCTGAACTACTTCTTTGGCCTGTCCTGCTTCCTCTGGCATGCATAAATCTCTATCCACCCTCGTGGATTAGAGGATTTAGAATCAGTCTAGATAAAGCTAAAGGTACCCCTGACCATTAGGTCTAGTCATGACCGACTCTGGGGTTGCGGCGCTCATCTCACATTATTGGCCGAGGGAACCGGCGTACAGCTTCCAGGTCTTGTGGCCAGCATGACTAAGCCGCTTCTGGCGAACCAGAGCAGCACACGGAAAGTTTACCTTCCCGCTTGGAGCAGTTCCTATTTATCTACTTGCACTTTGACGTGCTTTCGAACTGCTAGGTTGGCAGGAGCTGGGACAGAGCAATGGGAGCTCACCCCGTCACAGGGATTTGAACTGCCGACCTTCTGATCGGCGAGCCCTAGGCTCAGTGGTTTAACCCACAGCATATAGTATTTTGTACTGAGGGGGAAAATATTTGTGCTCCAGGAGGTTTAGTGTGTATGTAGCCTCAGTCTTCTCTTTCCCCTTTTGCTTTTGCTGGATTCTTTGGTCTTGTCCATATCTGAGTATGATTTGACTGTTAATTGACACTTTTCCTCCATTCCAATTAGACGAGTAGTCCACACACACAACTACCTGAATTTATCTACCGGTATGTTAAATTCAAAGCAGTAGGGGTTCCCTGTTGCATTTGTTCCTATCTTCTAATTTGCTGGTTCTAATCATGCTGATTTAGTACCAGCAGAGCATGTGCACAGAGAGCTGCCAGCTTCCCCTCCCCCCCCCAAATAATAATTCCTCACCCAGGAAATATAAAAACACAGACAGGCAAATGTATGTTCTCAGTACACACTTTATAACATGGTTTGCATGTGCAGTATTTTGATTTTGGGCTATTATCCTTCATTTAGTTAAAACCAGAAAAGAAATTAAGCACCGGTGAAGAAGTGGGAATGGAAAGTTGAACAGCAGAACTTGACAGTTTATCCCCCCCACCCAAAAGCAGTGAAATAAATAAACAGCAACCTTGAGTAGAGTGGTCAGGAGCTCAATTATCCCCATATTATTGCTGATCAAATCACGATTCTGTAATGTGTCAGCGAGACTTGCACCTCAGATATAGGGGAGTACCTGAAATTCCGAATGAAGCTTTAAAAATGAGAATGGCAAAAGAATTAGGCCAGTTGTTGGTTGAAGTGATTTAAAGAGCCTACAGAATAAAATCCACAAATGGTAAAGGATTACCCAAATTTCATGGGAATATAAACAGTTGCAAATACATTATAAAGTACTGTTTGAATAAAACCTTTGTCTCTGTGCCCAAGTGGAGTCCTGTAATATAAGAGCAGTTTAGGATTCCAGGCAGGAGCAGGCGGCATGCAGGGAGGGGTTATAGAGACCAGAAGAGAGCATGGAAAAGGACTCCCTATTTCGGTCTTAACCACTCATGAAAAGGGAAAGTTTTTAACCAGGGCCGTCTTAACCATATCTGGCGCCCTGGTGCCAAGATCCCTCCGGCGCCCCCCGTGAGTGAGGTGGGCAGGAGGGGCAGGAGGGGAGCTGAGAGGCGCAGAGGAGGCAGCCCCAGGCTCGCACTCCCTGCGCGCCTCCGGAGAGCGGCCTGAAGCCGCTCAAAAACTGAGAGGTGCGGAGGAGGCGGCCACAGGCTCCCGCTCCCCGCGCGAAGCTCCGGAGGCGTGTGGGGAGCGCGAGCCTGGGGCCGCCGTGCTGCGCCTCTCAGCTGTTCAGGCGGCCCCAGGCCAGCACTCCCCGTGCGCCTCTGGAGAGCGGCCTGAAGCCGCTCAACAGCTGAGACAGAGGTGCGGCAGAGGCGGCCCCAGGCTCGCGCTCCCCACACGCCTCCGCTCAACAGCAGAGGCACGCGGAGGCAGACACCAGCGTTCGGCACCCCTTCGGCGCCCCTGATGGCCAGGCGCTCTGGCGCCTTGCACCACCCAGCCCGGGCCTAGGGACGGCCCTGTTTTTAACTCAGCCCTAATCCCCTCACTCAACAGAGACCCTCAGTGTTATGTATTGGTGTATATAGTTTTCCCTCAGGTTCTTGGCAGTTGTTTTAGGAGGGAACTTTAGGAGGGAACTTTAGGAGAGATCTTTGAATTATGTTTTGTTACATTGTTTGAGCCAGCCCCTATAGATGCAGGCCGGCTCAGCAGTCTGCTCAGTCATGTTCCAGCCTCCAAAATAAAGAGCAGCTTTTGATGAATCGCTGTGTCGTTTACTCAATATTTAATACTGGCGACGAGGATGGGATGCAGGGTCCATCCAGTTTTGAGGCCTGAGTTTGAGGCCTGAGTTGAAGCCTGAGTCAGCACTGCAGCACTGCCCTGCCGCTCACTCTGAGCGCAACAACACTGCCATGATGGACTCTGCAGACAACCCCAGTGACAGAGAAGGGCCCACCGCGCCTTTGTAATCGCCCACTACCGCTCCAGCAACAGCACCAGGTACGAGAATGGCCACCGGGCAGAGTCGGCCACCACTAGATTTTGACATGAGCCACCCCAAGCAGTGGCCACAATGGCTCCGCCGGATAAGGAGCTATGTCAGGCTTCAAGGGTTCACTAGGGAAATTGATAACTAGACGTACTTCTCACAGTGCTGGGAAGTTCCGCCATCACCTTACTGGAGGGTTTGATGGCACCTAAGGACATTGAGGCCTGCTCCTTCGATGAGCTAATGAACATGATGACAAGGTACCTCGCACCCCAGCTGACAAAGAACCACCACCGTTACGATTTTGTCCACAGAGAGCAACATTGCAGCTCTCCGGACAATTGCGATGTATTGCCAATTCATTAACCTGGAGGAGCGACTGCTTGAAAGGTTCATCATTGGCGTGTGAGACAGCCATCTCCGCCAGAAGCTGCTGGTGAAAGATGACATCACCATGGTGGAGGCCATGAACATGGCAATGGCTTTCAAGAAGGATAGTGCCCACGAGAAGGCTCCAAACCCCCGAGCTGAAGGGGGCACCCATCGGATTCAGCGAGAGCGATCGTCTTCTGGCGAGTTCCCCCACAAGGAGGTCCACCGAACCATAGTCCAACCTGACCGCCACTGCCGCTCCCAAGCTGCACGCGCATCGTCGAACCAGCATCGCTCAGCTCCACGCAGTACCTGCGCCAGTTGTGGGGAGAACCATGATCGTAAGACATGCACATTCCGTGACGTCACGTGTCGAGGCTGTGGCAAGGCCGGGCACATCATTCGTGTCTGCCGCTCCAAGAACACAGGAACAGCGTGTTCATGAGGCCCTCAATGAGGAGCTGCAGTCAATCTCTTCAGCCAGGGTATATCAATTTTCGTCCTCAGGGTCCAATAAGCTTAAGGTGCAAGTTAGAATCGAGGGAAAGCCGTGCAATATGGAGCTCATCATATTCCATAATATCTGATAAGACATTTAAAGAGCTTTTTCCCAATGCCCCCCCCCTCTCCAAATGGCCACCGTGGTATTACAAGACTTTCAGAGAAAGATAATTCAGCTAAGGGGCATGGGCACTTTCAAGGTCCAGTTTAAAAATCACATTAAGAAATTGGACCTCATCATAACGAAGGGTCCCTTTACCAGCCTTCTGGGTTTGGCATGGTTTGGCCCATTAGGCTTAAGCGTGTCAGGACTTAATCAGATTTCCCATGGGACAGGATTTGAGTCATAGAATCATAGAATCAATTTGCCAGGAGTTTCCACTAGTCTTTGACGGAACCTTGGGCCTTTACAACGGGCCCCCGATTTCCCTACAGATCAACCCCATGGTGCAACCCATCAGGGTCAAGGCCCATCAGGTTCCGTTTGCGCTCAAACCCAAAATTGAGGAAGAACTAGATTGTTTAGTAGCGCAAGGGGTTTTAGAGCCAGTCACATCAGGCACATGGGAAACCCCAATCATCACCCCGGTGAAACCTGACTGCTCCGTCCGCATTTGCGGGGATTACAAATGCACCCTGAACTGGGCCCTACAGGACCATGCGTACTCGGTTCGAGTAGTGAGCCACGTATTGGCAACTCTGGCTGGGGCCAAGGTCTTCAGAAAGCTGGACTTAGCACAAGCATACCAGCAGCTTCCCATGGACGAGTTCACAGCTAGCGCCCAGACAATCGTGACCCATAAAGGTGCCTTCAGGGTTATACGCCTGCAGTTTGGGGTTAGTGTGGCTTCAGGATTATTCCAGAGTCTCATGGACCATCTTCTTAAAGGTATCCCCAGAGTTATGCCATTCTTTGACGATGTGCTGATCGCCGCATCATCAAGAGAGGATTTCGCTGCCAGGTTACGGACAGTGCTTCAACACTTCCAGGCAGCAGGACTTAAGGTCAAACAGGAAAAGTGCCTACTGGGAGTGAGCAGCGTGGATTTCTTAGGGTTCCGAGTGTACGGGACAGCCTCCATCCAACAGAGGACAGGGTGTGTGCAATTTGCAATGCCCCAGCCCCTAAGAACAAGGCAGAATTGCAAGCCTTCTTGGGACTCCTTAATTTTTACCATGCGTTCCTTCCACACAAGGCGGCGGTGGCCGAGCCTCTGCACAGGCTTTTGGACAAAAAAGCACCTTTGGTCTTGGGCCCTCAACAGGCAAAAGCTTTCCAAGGGGTCAAAGAACTGCTTATATCTAATTCGGTGTTTACGGACGGCCCTTCACAATCGTGACAGACCACAAACCCCTGTGGGGACTCCTAGCCCCGGATCGCCAGACACCCCAAATGCTCTTTCCTCGTGTTTTGCGTTGGTCCATCTTCTTGGCCGACTACCAATACTCGCTACAGCACCGACCCGGGAAAGCCATGGGGCACGCTGATGCTCTCAGCCGCTTACCGCTAGCAGAAAGCAGACCAGATCCTGCCCCGGTTCATCAGATATTGCTACTGGAGAACTTACCGGACCAGCCCTTGCATGTGAAAGACGTTGCTACTGCAACAGCGAAGGACAGGTTGTTGGCCCGTGTTGCAGAGTGGGTGGGAAGGGGGTGGCCCAGGAAGCCAGGACCAGAATTCGCAGGCTACACGGCTTGCAAGGACGAGCTTTCCACACACAGGGGATGTCTACTGTGGGGTAGCCAAGTCATAGTCCCTCCCCTGCTTAGGAGAAAGGTTTTAGAGGGCCTGCACGTGTCTCACCCAGGGATAGTCCGGATGAAGGCACTGGCCCAAAGCTACATCTGGTGGCCGGGCATAGACGCCGAGATAGAAGGATGGGTCAAACACTGTGTGCCCTGCCAAGTGTTGCGGCCGGATCCCCCTAAGGCACCAGTACAGTCCTGGGAATCCACACAGTCTCCATGGTCAAGGGTGCACATAGATTTTGTGGGGCCCTTCCAGGGCCAACAGTTCCTCATTGTGTTGGACTCCCATTCCACGAGGCTCAAGGTGACACCCACCTCAACCCCGTCCAGCAGAGCTACCATAAATGCACTCAGGAAGCTATTCGCCACACACGGCTTGCCGGACACTGGTGAGTGACAATGGAACCGCTTTCACGTCAGCGGAATTCTTAGAGTTTGTGACCAAGAACGGAATCCACCACATCAGGTCAGCTCCCTTTCATCCAGCCACTAATGGCCAATCTGAGTGTATGGTATGCACAACTAAAGATGCGCTCAGGTGTATAATACAGGGAGACTGGACCCTCCGTCTAGCGGAGTTTTTGTTGATCCAACACATAACTCCAAGCGCAGCAACTGGCCGTAGCCCAGCTGAGTTGCTAATGGGAAGAAGGCTCACTACTCTCCTGGATCGCATACATTCCAACAGGGCCTTAGAGCAGCGACCATCTACCGAGGAATGGAATGCACCTAAGGGGTTTGCCCCAGGGGATCCTGTATATGTCCGGAACTATGGGCTAGGACAGAGTTGGGTACCGGGGACCATAGGACGCTGTACAGGCTGGAGGGTGGACTGGTTTGGAAAATACACCTTGACGAGATCAGACCCTGGTCATCTCTCAACCCAGTACGTCCAGCGGAACTACAAGGCAGCATAACAGAAACAGTTGGCGACTCAGCAACTGGGACAAGTGGGGAAATGGAGGATTCGCCGCATGAGACACCTAAGCAGAATGAACTTGTCCACAGCAGCCCTGCAACTGGATACCCCTGTGGAGCCCGAGACTCCACACCAGTTTGGGCTGCACCACAATCTCAGCAGGAATTGGGTGGGGCATTGGATTCTGGTACTGGCCCCCAGCGGTTCAGCAGAGTTTCCAAGCGTCCAGCCTACTTGAAGGGCTACGTTCACTGAACTGTATAGTACCTAGTGAGAGGACTCATGTAAATTGTAACCATTATGCTTTGTGCCTAAAAGGAACCATTACGAGCATTGCTGTAACTACGTAACCAAATGATCTTAACTAATGCCTTATCTTGGTGGGGAGGTGTCAGGGGGATGCCATGGAGAGCCACCCCCTGTCATCCTGACTAGCTCCTCACCCAGTGTCAGCACGAGCAGTGAGTCAGGAGAAAGGAATGAAGAAGTGAGTGGGGTGGAGAGAGGGCTCTGGCAGGCATCGGAGCCCCAGCCCCGCTATGATTTTTTCCCCTCACGTCTTTGCAGAGCAGCACCAGGTCCACCTTCTGCCCATGGACTTTCCGCTCCGTGTTTCTACCATTGATGGGAGGGAATTGTGTGTGTGGGAGATCACGCACCAAACGCCCCCCATGAGAATGACGATTGGGAGGCACTCTGAGGCAATGGCGTTCAACGTGACCACCCTATCTGGACCCCCCATAGTTTTGGGCATGAGCTGGCTGGATCTACATGACCTGATCATAGGTTGGCAGCAGCGGTCTCTCACCTTTGGTTCAGCCTACTGCGTAGAGAATTGCATGGAAAGGGGGGGATCAGGAACCACTGGCCATGGTAGCGACGATGAGCGTGGAAGGGGGGGTCATGATTCCTAGGGACTATTGGGACTTGCAAGACGTCTTCAGTAAAAAGGAATCTGACCAGTTCCCCCCCCCCCACAGGCCCTACGACTGCCAGATTAATTTCATACCAGGGGCCAGGTTGCCACCTGGGAAACTGTATTCCATGTCTGACCAGGAGATGGCAGTTGAGGGAATTCATTGATAAGAACCTCAAGCACGGTTTCATATGGAAATCTAAAGCCGCGGGGGGCAGCCCTATGTTCTTCGTGGATAAAAGAGACTCCGCCCAGAAGAGACTTGTAGTGGACTTTTGAGCCGTGAATGCCCTCACGGAACCCGTCACATTCCCCATGCCCAGGGTGGATGATCTGCTGACTGCGGTGAGACGCGGAAAGGTTATCACGGAACTGGACTTGCGGGGAGCGTACAACCTGATCAGAGTGTGGGATGGCGATGAGTGGAAGACCACCATGTACTGGGGGACTTTGAGTATTTGGTCATGCCATTCGGCTTGCAGGATGGCTCTGCCTGTTTCCAAGCCTTCATGCACCACGTCCTGGGATCACTGCTGTTCAGAATCTGTCTGGTGTTTTTGGATGACATTCTGATATATTCGGATTTACTGGAACAGCACGTGAAGGATGTCAGAACAGTCTTGGAGCGCCTAAAGGAGCACCACCTATATGTGAAACTGGAGAAGTGCCTGTTCCACGCCAAGGAAGTAGAGTTCTTAGGCTACACACTCTCCGACAAAGGACTGGCAATGGGCAAGGAGAAAGTGCGTGCCCAAGGACGCATAAAGACGGCCAGAGGCTTTAGGGTTTCGCTAATTTCTACCGGAGGTTTATCAAGAACTTCTCCCATGTCACCACGCCCATCACAGATTGCTTACGGGGCAAGAAGAAGTTCCAGTGGACACAGGAAGCACAACGAGCGTTTGAGCAACTGAAAGAGGTCTTCGCGTCAGAAAAACACCGGTTTCACGTGGTCCAGGACGCACCACTGCGCTTAGAAATGGATGCGTCGGCCCGGGCGATCGGCACTGTACTGCTACAGCTGGACGCCAACTGGGACTGGAAGCCATGCGCCTTCTTCTCCAGGAAGCTGAACCAGGCAGAACGGAACTACACAGTTTTTGACTGCGAGCTGCTAGCAATCCACGCTGCGTTCAAACACTGGAGACACTTCCTGGTGGGCACGGCCAGAGTACTCAATCAGCGACAGATCAGATGGGCGGAGTTCTTATCCCATTTCAACTTCTCCATCCACTACATACCGGGGGAGCAGAACGTCAGGGCGGATGCCCTGTCCAGGAAGCCCAAGTACATGTTGGAGGAAGAACCACCGATGCCCCGGAACATTTTTCCCCAGTTGGCTCAAGCTCATGAGCCTATTACACGTGGAAGTGAGCCTCTCCACCGCTAGACACCCCCAGACCAATGGCCAAGCGGAAAGGGCCAACACGATCCTCCAACAGTGCATGAGGTGCTATGTCAACCAGAGGCAGACAGACTGGGTGGATTGATTGCCCCTAGCGGAGTTTGCTTACAACAACGCAGTACACGTCTCCACTGGTCTCATGCCCTTTAAGGCCAATTATGGGCGGGACCCACGGGCCTTCCCCGGGGGAGGGTTGGAAGAGGAGGAGGGTCTGACAGCAGAGGTTTGGGCAGAATAAATGGAGATGGTACACCAGCAGCTCAAGGAGAACCTGGAGAAGGCCAAGGAGGCTTACAAACAGGGGGCGGATCGTCACCGGAGGCCGGGGGAGGTCATCAGGGAGGGAGACAATGTTTGGCTTTCCTCAGAAGGACTTCCCATGGTGGGGAGGTGCAAGAAACTGGCTCCCAGGAGGCTAGGACCCTTTACAGTGTTACAACAGGTCAACCCAGTGGCGTTTTGGCTGGGGTTGCCTGAGTCCATGAGAATCCACCCTGTGTTTCACAGATCACTGCTCACACCCTACAGGGAAGGACATAGGTTCAGGGAAAGTGAAACACCCCCACCAGCACCCCTGAGGGGACGGGGAAGGGGCGGTCAATGTTGCCACAGAGATTCTGGACTCCCGATGGAGGGAGGATAGTTTGGAGTACCTGATGGCATGGGAGGGGGCTCCAGCTTCCAGCAATGCTTGGGTGCCAGCGGACAGTGTGCAGGACAACTACCTAGTGGAGGAGTTCCATGCTCTGTTCCCGCATAGACCCAAGCCACCACGATTCTGGGTGGAGGAGATGTTTAGACCCACGAGCAGTGACGAGGAATTTGTGGGGTTTCCGCTGAGTGACGAGAAAGAGGCAGACTGGGGAGGCTGTCCCACGGAGGAGGAACATGTGCTGGAAGCAGAGAACCAGCAGGTGAAGCAGAGAACCAGCAGAACCGATGAGCAGTCTCCGATCACTGACTAGGAGCAGGTATTCACTCCCACAGGGTCGGATGAGACTGACTTCCTGGGCTTTACGCCCTCACCCCTTGGTCAACAAGCCTAGGGAGGGGGGGCCTGAGGGGGTGTGGATGTCAGGGGGATGCCATACAGAGAGCCGCCCCCTGTCATCCTGACTAGCTCCTCACCCAGCGTCAGCACAAGCAGCATCGGAGCCCCAGCCCCACTATGAAAGAGGATCAGGGAGGAGGAGTCTGGAGAGATCATAGAATCATAGAATCATAGAATCATAGAATCATAGAGTTGGAAGAGACCACAAGGGCCATCCAGTCCAACCCCCTGCCAAGCAGGAAACACCATCAAAGCATTCCTGACAGATGGCTGTCAAGCCTCTGCTTAAAGACCTCCAAAGAAGGAGACTCCACCACACTCCTTGGCAGCAAATTCCACTGCCGAACAGCTCTTACTGTCAGGAAGTTCTTCCTAATGTTTAGGTGGAATTTTCTTTCTTGTAGTTTGAATCCGTTGCTCCGTGTCCGCTTCTCTGGAGCAGCAGAAAACAACCTTTCTCCCTCCTTTATATGACATCCTTTTATATATTTGAACATGGTTATCATATCACCCCTTAACCTTCTCTTCTCCAGGCTAAACATACCCAGCTCCCTAAGCCGTTCCTCATAAGGCATCGTTTCCAGGCCTTTGACCATTTTGGTTGCCCTCTTCTGGACACGTTCCAGCTTATCAGTATCCTTCTTGAACTGTGGTGCCCAGAACTGGACACAATACTCCAGGTGAGGTCTGACCAGAGCAGAATACAGTGGTACTATTACTTCCCTTGATCTAGATGCTATACTCCTATTGATGCAGCCCAGAATTGCATTGGCTTTTTTAGCTGCTGCATCACACTGCTGACTCATGTCAAGTTTGTGGTCAACCAAAACTCCTAGATCCTTTTCACATGTACTGCTCTCAAGCCAGGTGTCTCCCATCCTGTATTTGTGCCTTTCATTTTTTTTGCCCAAGTGTAGTACTTTACATTTCTCCTTGTTAAAATTCATCTTGTTTGCTTTGGCCCAGTTGTCTAATCTGTTAAGGTCATTCTGAAGTGTGATCCTGTCCTCTGGGGTGTTAGCCACCCCTCCCAACTTGGTGTCATCTGCAAACTTGCTCAGGATTCCCTCAAGCCCATCATCCAAGTCATTGATAAAGATGTTGAACAAGACTGGGCCCAAGACAGAACCCTGTGGCACCCCACTAGTCACTACTCTCCAGGATGAGGAGGAGCCATTGATGAGCACCCTTTGGGTTCGGTCAGTAATCCAGCTACAAATCCACTGAATGGTAGCATTGTCTAGCCCACATTTTACCAGCTTCTTTACAAGAATATCATGGGGCACCTTGTCAAAGGCCTTGCTGAAATCAAGATAGGCTACATCCACAGCGTTCCCTTCATCTACCAGGCTTGTAATTCTGTCAAAAAATGAGATCAGATTAGTCTGACATGACTTATTTTTCAGGAACCCATGCTGACTTTTAGTGATCACAGAGTTTCTTTCTAGGTGCTCACAGACTGTTTGCTTAATGATCTGCTCTAGAATCTTTCCTGGTATTGATGTCAGGCTGACTGGGCGGTAATTGTTTGGGTCCTCTCTTTTCCCCTTTTTGAAAATAGGGACAACATTTGCCCTCCTCCAGTCTGCTGGAACTTCGCCTGTTCTCCAGGAATTTTCAAAGATTATTGCCAGTGGTTCTGAAATCACCTCTGCCAGTTCTTTTAATACTCTTGGATGTAGTTCATCTGGCCCTGGAGACTTGAATACATCTAAACTAGCCAAGTATTCTTGTACTACCTCCTTACTTATTCTGGGCTGTGTTTCCCCTGCTGAATCATCTGCTCCATATTCTTCAGGTCGGGCGTTGTTTTCTTTCTTGGAGAAGACTGAGGCAAAGAAGGCATTGAGGAGTTCTGCCCTTTCTCTGTCCCCTGTTTGCATTTCACCATCTTCTCCTCTGAGTGACCCCACTGTTTCCTTGTTTTTCCTTTTGCTACGGACATACCCATAAAAGCCCTTTTTGTTGCTTTTAACCTCTCTGGCGAGCCTGAGTTCATTCTCGCCAGAGGATGTCTTACATTGAGATGTAAGACAAGGAGATGTCGGACACAGGGCCACCAGAAAGGAGACTGTTCCCTCTGACGCCCGAATTGAGGTGCGCTCCCACCCATAGGGCCAGGAGGTGGCGCTTTGGTGTGCCCAGGCTTTTATGCTGGTCAAGAACCCGGAAGAAGCCATTGCGGGGTTCTGACACGGACTGAGCAGTCATGTTTGCTGATGTTCTTGCACTGTAAATAGTATGCACAATAAAGCAAGACGGAGTGGAGTGTCTTTATTCAAGAGTAGCCGCAACCGTCTCTGACAGGAGGGGTGTTGTGTATTGGTGTATATAGTTTTCCCTCAGGTTCTTGGCAGTTGTTTTAGGAGGGAACTTTAGGAGGGAACTTTAGGAGGGATCTTTGAATTATGTTTTGTTACATTGTTTGAGCCAGCAACTATAGAAGCAGGCCAGCTCAGCAGTCTGCTCAGTCATGTACCAGCCTCCAAAATAAAGAGCAGCTTTTGATGAATCGCTGTGTCGCCTACTCAATATTTAATACTCAGTATCCCCTTTGATTCTGGAAATAACTAGGCATGGGTTATTGTCAACTTTTAAAGTACTGTATACTTTTTTATTAGTAATACTAGCTGACCCGGCCACACATTGCTGTGGTTCTTTCCTGTGATCCCCCCCCATCACGATCCATGACGTATCCTGCCCCTCCTCCCTCCACCCCGGCTCATTCCTATGTTTCCATAGGATACCCTTCCCTTTGTTGTCCCTGGGGAGTGTTGGCCCCTCCCCCCTGTATCTCCATACCTTGGCCCCCACCCTTTGAAAAGGAAATGTTAGGTTCTGGGTTCTATTTCCCAGCATGCACTTTTGTCTGAACCCTCTGTTGTCCCCTCCCCCCTGTATCTCCATACATTGGCCCCTGTAAACGAATCGTGAACATTTCTATATATTTAGATTAAGGATAGGGGATGATGATGTGCCCTGGGACCCAGATAACTACTTAAAGGATCCCAACCCGGGGTGGGGGATCAAATAGCAAAGCCCCATAGCCCCGTAGCAACAGACAGGCCCAGACAGAAGGAGGGGGGTCATATGGGCCACTTGGGGCGGGCCTCCAAATCTAAAGGGGGCCTCGGTCAGCATATTCACAATCAGTAAAATGAGAAAAGTAACAAAAGGGTTAAAAAAGGGCCACATTATCTACCTGGCCCGGGCAAGGGGAAAGTAGGGGATTGTAAATGGGGTGGGGGGTGGCAACTGCAAATATCTGAGGATTTAAACTGGGGAGAGAAAGTGAATGGTTTAAAAAAACACACAGAGGCTTACAATCAGTTGTTTCTTCTAAAATAAGACATACCCATAAAATAAGCCATAGCAGGATGTCTAAGCATTTGTGCAATATAAGCCATACCCCAAAAATAAGACATAGTTATAGGCGCAGTTCTGGAGGGCCCCAAGGAAGAGGCAAGGCTGGACACGTAATAAAAAATGAGACATCCCCTGAAAATAAGCCAATGTGGGGTTTTTTTAGGACGTTTTGAAGGATGGTATTTATTTTTGTCTTGTGGATTTTTTTTTTTTTGGGGGGGTAGTGGTGCTAAATTGTAAAGTAAAAACCCCTTGCTGTGCCCCCAAGTGCATTGATGTGGGTTATATACCCCCCCACCCTACGTCAGCCCATGACCTATTTGGGCTCCTCCTCCCCCCACCTCCCACCCAGGGCTCCATTTGGGATAGTATTTAATGGGCTGTAGACCTGAGGCCTAGTATGTAAAATGGAGCCAAGGCCTCCTGTTTTACAGGATATCGTGGCAGAGGCGGGGTTTGTGGGTGAGTTGTGTTGTTGTGGCTTATCCCTGTGACTGGCCCCATGTGTCCCGATCCATGATCTATTCAGTTTGTCCCCCCGGTGTGGTAGTGTTGCTAAATGGTAAAGTAAAAAACCCTTGCCGTGCAGGGGCCTACATAAATCAAAGGCTGTGCTATGGCCTGTGCCACCCCCCCTCCCCCGAGCAGGCCCCGACCTCCACTTGGCAATGTTGGTTTTTTGGTGGGGTTTTTTTTGGGGGGGGGTTAGTGGTGCTAAATGGTAAAGTAAAAACCCCTTGCCATGCCCCCAAGTGCGTTGTTGTGGGTTCCCCCCCCGGGCCTGTCAGGGGCCTACATTAAACAAAGGCCTAATGGCCACCTTGGGGAATTTTAAGTTGCTTGGTTGATGATGATGTCATTTGGTTTGTGGGTGTGGCTTAGATTTCACAGGAAGGGAGGGGGTGGAGGAGGGTACTACGCCACTTGAGGGCGCTGTTTGATTTGGTGGAAAAGCAGGTCTGTACCTGGGCAGGTGTGCGATTTGAGGGATTTTTGCCCCCAACAACGCTCCAGGAGTGGCCTGGATCGTTGTGTCAAAATTTCAGGACGATCGGTCAAGCGGTTACGGAGAAAAGTGGCAAACGGGATTTCACGATTTTTACATTTTTATATATATAGATTTTTCCCAACTTCATAAATAAGTGACAAGAAATATAAAACACAAATAAGCTATTAACAAACAATGAATAAACAGAGTTTAAATCATGTTTAGATTATCATGATTAAAATAAAGCATTAGCAGGATCTAAAATAACACAGTAAACACTCACAAAAATAAAAATAAAAAGTCTTCGGTTCCTCTTTGTTACTTCCTTGCAGTCAGACCTTTATTTCTGTGCTTGTACAGAGCCTCATTCAGGATAAAGTTTGGGTGGGGACTTCATCCACATCCAGAATGCAAAATACTATATACATAGAACAAAATTATATATTTGTTTTTCTAATGTATTATTTTTTTTATACCCCACCTTTTCCCCTGACAGGGACTAAAGGCAACTTACAAATAAACGCAAGAACTGCTAAAACATATGGGGGATATTAAACCTATTTTTCATTGTTTATTAATTAAAACAAATATTGAAAAATTTAAAGTGCAGTTTAAAAACCACTCCAGAATGGGGGTGGTGGTGGTGGGAGGTATGTGAGTGATGGCATAGGCACTGGCCATTAGGGCGGCTCCCACTATAGGCAACTTGTCCTTGATGTGGCAAAACTGCCAAGTTCAGTTTCTGCACAGCTTGTTTCAAGATGCTTACGGTAAATATAAAAATACAGGTGTGTTTTCAGGACCTTAAAGGAGCTTTAGCATCACTGCTGCCAAAGCCAGAATCATTTTAACTCTTAGTCAGATAGCCTTTATCCTGCTTTAGGACAACAAATGTGTGTGTAGTGCTATCATTCTTGTAAGAAAATAGTGCTGGAGGTTTGCTAGGGAAGGACATTTGTTAGGTTGCCTCCATTGATTTCTTCCCTCTGATTTCAATGTCAGCCACTGAAAGCCCCAAATGGGCAATTCACACAGAGAGATTCAAAGGAGGACTATTTTTCTCTTCTTACCCCCATCTTCCCCTTCACTGAATAAAAGAGCTGAGGGAATATTTTCTGGGTTGTTTTGCTTTCGTGAAGAGTGACTGGATTGACAGGAGGGGCACAATAAAATACGTGGAGTAAAAAGGAACAAAAACATTATTTAAAAACCTGCAGGGAAGGTATTTATTCTGAGGTGAGTCTAGCAGAAAGAGGGGAGTGAGTGTCCTAACCCTGAATCAAATGTGAGGAAACCCCATTTATCTGAGAGGAAATTTGGTTCTTCTGGGTGTTTCTTAAATCAAGATGTCCATCTCTAACCATCAGCTGATTCTGTCTCTTCTCTTTCCCTCCTCTTCTCCCCAACAGCAAATGTCACTCTGGATCCAGACACAGCCCATCCCAGCCTCATCCTGTCGGAGGATTGGAAAAGTGTGAGAATGGGAGACAAACATCAAGTCCTGCCCGACAATCCTGAGAGATTCAATTACCAGCCTTGTGTGTTGGGATGTGAGAGATTCACAACTGGCAGACATTTCTGGGAGGTTGATGTGGGGAGAGAGGGAGGGTGGGCTGTGGGGGTTGCCAGGAAGTCTGTGGAGAGAAAATGGTCCTATTCTTTTAGCTCTAAGGAAGGAATCTGGGCTGTGGGGAAGTGGGGAGGCAAGTACAGGGCCTCCACCTCCCCTCGTTACTCTCCTCTGTCCCTGAGTGAGGAGCCCAAGAGCATCCGGGTGACTCTGGGCTATGAAAGGGGACGTGTGTCTTTTTATGATGCTGACTCAGGAGCCGAACTCTACACATTCTCAGGAGCCTTGTTTTCTGGAGAGACCATCCTCCCTTACTTTTTTCTGTTGGAAAAGAAAACCCACTTCTCTATCTCCTGAGGAAATCTGCCTCACAAGCCCAGTTGGAGTTTCTCTCCACACCAGAATGACTGAGATGAAAACAGTTGCCAGTTTTGGCCTCTTTGCAGAGGCCTTTTGAGAGGAGTCACAGTCAGCAGAAATAAGAAAAGAAACAAAACCTGGGATATTCTCTTCCCTTCCCTTTCCCAGAATTTCCTCTGTAGCTGAGTCCTTAACAGACCATAATACTTTAACCGTGTCAATCAACAATCTCTTTATCAAAAGGCTTCAGCCTCCACCCACTTTAACCTGCTTTTCATTGCTCACCTACACCAGCTGTTAGAATACACAGATATTACTAGAAAACAGTCCCTCCCCACTTTTGCAACTAAAGCTCATTGCCTTGTGGACCTCAGGCAGGAAGGAAATGTAAAGAATATCTCTGAGGCACCGACTTAACCCCTCCTGTGCAAATTTATCCTCACCCTCTCTACACTTCCTCCTAAATAAGTATCTCTGAATTCAGTGATGCCTCTGGCTCATTGTTTTGGGATAGCTTCATAAATCTTTTGTATTAACAATTGGATTCTCTGTATCTGGGGTAGCCAATATGGTGTGTCCTGGATGATGAAACAAAATCTTGGATTTTCTTTTCCCTCTGCTTTCCCAGAATTCCCTCTGCAGTGGAGTCCTTCAAGAGAGGGAAACACTTTAACTGTCCCAATAAACAACCTATTCCTCAAAAGGATTCACCTGCCACCCCCTCCGATCATGGTTCTGTTGTTCATCGTTCTCTCATGACCAGACTTCCCACATTAATAGATTCCTGGAGAACAATCCCTCCACCCAACTAAAGCTCATAGCCTTGTGGATCTCAGGCAGGAAGGAAATAAGAGGACTGTGAAGCCCCAACTTCCAACCCTTTGCAAATGCAGCTTCCCCATCTCCACACTTCCTCAGAGTGAAATCTCAATTCAGAGATGATGAAACAAAATAAAAAACTTCCTTCCAATAGCACCTTAGAGACCAACTAAGTTTGTCATTGGTATGAGCTTTCGTGTGCATGCGCACTTCTTCAGATACCCTGAAACAGAAGTCACCAGACCTTTATATATAGTGAGAGGGTGGGGAGGGAGGGGTATTACATCATCAGAGATGGTGGTTATGTCTGCCCTATATAATTTACATGACATCATTCCTGTGGTCCCCACACTAAATGTGGGATGCTCCCCCATAGAAGCAATGGCAATAACGGAGCCAGCCGTTTTCAGTATCGCCTGTGTCTTCTGTCCCTCCCCCCGCCCTGGCTTTTAATAATTATGGTTTAATATTCTTGAATTCTTATATTTTGTTTTCTCCCTTGTTGGTTTTTAGTGCTATATTCATTGTTCATGATCTTACCTTGTTTTTTTTAATGGTTTTACGTTATTGTCATGTTGGTGCAGCTTTCCTATTGTTGATTTTTAATCAGTTATATTTGAATTTGTGAACAGCCCAGAGTTATTTGGGAGGTGTATGAAAGCCAGAAAAATGAAATTGTATTAAAGAAAAGCTCCCAAACCTCCCTTGTAGGCTGTTGAGGGGCTCCTTCAGCCTGGAGGGCTTTTGCCGGAGTGTAATGCAAGATGTCATTGTTCAATAATAGTGCATTAGTCATGGATTGATGCTGGACCATCTATGCAGCGACTTTAGTAGCTATTCCATGAAACTTCCAGAATGTTGCCTCATTATTGCCATTTGGGGGGGGGGCATAATGGGCTGTAATGGAATAAAAGGGGACCAAAAGAAAAAGAAAAAACCCACAACAGAACATTTCTGGTATGGAAAGTTATAGGATTTCAGCAGGAAGTAACAGGACACAGACTGATCAGAAATGAACCAGTTATTGTGAAGACTGCAAACCTTTGTGGGCACAAATAGTATTGAAACTGGGATTGTA
This sequence comes from Zootoca vivipara, assembly GCF_963506605.1. Classification (NCBI taxonomy): domain Eukaryota; kingdom Metazoa; phylum Chordata; class Lepidosauria; order Squamata; family Lacertidae; genus Zootoca; species Zootoca vivipara. The sequence continues at coordinate 10,764,365 of NC_083277.1, forward strand.
TAGACTTCCCAGGTAGCACTGTGCACAGAAATCACAAATACATAATAAAAGGAATATGTATAAATCCTGGGAGTGTTTGCATTCTGTGTTGGAGAGGGATGATTGTTGAGAGCTCCAACTCTGGGTGAATGTGGGCTGAGGCTGTAGAGCATCATAGAAAGAAAAAGAAAAAAACCTCATTCTACCCACTGTTTTAATATATTCAAAGCTGGCATCCATCTTTCTTGGGGCATGTGGAGGAGTGCGTCTTTGGGTGAGGTCAAGCTTGTGGGAAGATCGCAGTGCCTGCTGTGGCTGTAGAAACCGATGCAGGAGAGACATGTTTTGTGTCAGCTGGGGCAGATGAAGGCATCTAGTTGTGCTGCTGCTGCAGATGAACCAGACTGCACGCATGTGGTGGAACATTCAAACAAAGTTCAAAGCTATCACTTATTAACCAATCAATGTCAAATTTATGATAGCTGATAAAAAGACCTGTTCAGAAAAAACATGGATTTGTTTTATACGGTTATAAATATATGCCAAATGCCTGGTGTGTTTTTTTCATTATTGAAAAAGAGCAGTTTATGTTTGGAGTGAGATGTGCTGGTGACCACATAGTTGTTCTGTTAGGAGGAGAGAAAAGGGAGAGGGAGAGGAAAGCTGAAGAAAAGAACACCCAGCAGAAGAAAAGAACAATTGCTGGTTGTCGTTACAGCAGTACAAAGTGCACACCCTTTGCCTCTCCATAAAAAGGGGCAAGGAGACAGGAACAGCTGGGAATAAGGAAAGGTAACCCCAGAACGTCTCCTGGATCTACCACACTATCTCCCTGCCCACAAGAGAAGCTAGTCTGGGGGTGAGTATCTGACAACCAAACCCCATTGTATGTTCCCAGGCTGCCCTTTGTCCAAGCAGGTCTATTTTCATTCAGTTCCCAATGTGTATAGAGGAGCCTTTTAACTGTTCCTCTTCTCCCACCATTCAGCTGAAAGTCAAGCACCTATGGAAATGCTGTTAGCTCTGGGAGAGGATCTCCCATGGGTGTTAATGGAGGTTTTGGCTTGGCACCCAAAGGAGGACTTGGAGCCCTACAATGGCTTCTGTCCTTGTCTGTCACCTCGGTGCCATTCCTGGGCCACTCTGGATGCAGCGCCAGGAAAGTGGACCTGCACATGAATGTGAGATTGTGTCCCACTGAATGATTATTTAATGGAGCTCCATTATTCTTCCTACTGGACAGGGAATACATGAAGCAGGCAAACATTTCTGAAAAGGTGACCTGTTTTGCTTTAAATGGGCAATTTTAAAGATGAAGATTGAGTTAAATTCTTCAGCGGAGCTCTTTTTTATTTGACAGACTGCCTTGTTTTAATAGCTACCGTATTTTAACAGCTAAATATATTTCAACATTTTTAATGTACATATTTTGCTTTGTAACGGCTTTGGCTACAGATTTTTATTTATTTATTTTATTTAAAATACTGCCTTTTTTTGAAGGCCAAAGGATTGGTTTTCTGTGCTGAGTGTGTGCCTACTATGTGCGGGCACCTTAAAATTTGTATAACAGGACCAATTATGGAAGATATGTTGCATACCCCTCTCCCCAATTTTCTGTTTCCGTCCACCCCGCACAATCTGCTTTCTGATAATGCTTCTGTTATTATGGGCACCTGCAACAAAATGTTGCATTGTGAAATGATCCCTGCTTTCATTACTGCTCCACTGGGTTTCTGTCCACCCCCCCCCCACTCCGCAATAGTCACCATTCTGTCCTCCCCAACCCTCATCTGTTGTTGTTTTTTAAAGGAATATATATTGTTATTCGTCAGATTGTGGGCCATGCAAAACTCTGGGTTTTCATTGCAAAACTAGTTGGCGCTAGTTTGAAGTGATCCGGACACTGTTGGATTTCGGGGTGTTAACTACGAACCCTGTGTTTCAATTACTCAGTTTGTGGGGCGCTGCAAAATGTGGGGCTTTCACTGCAATACTTTGGCACAGATTTGGAGGGGATCCAAAAGTTAGTTAATTTTCAGGAAGCCTGCTGGAAGGAAGAGCAGCTAATTCTGAGCAAACCAGTCAGACGGGAACGACTTTTCCACTTGCTTTTCTCTCTTCGCATTTTCCTGGAAGTGAGCGCGTTCTCCGCAGAGAAAGTTTCTTGGGATGAAACACGAGCATGGATGCACCTGAAGACAGCCGGAGCCCCTTTCAATGCAAAAGTCCGAGAGCAAAGGCCCACCTCGGCCAGCTCCAGCTTCTCACAGTCAACAACTTGATATGGAGATAAACCTATGGAGAGCTGCCCTCCCACCAGCCTCCCTCCCACCATGGCTTTGCCGCTTTACAGCAAGCCGGAGAGGGAGTAAGGGGAACGGACGGGAGCCGTGGCTCCCAAGAGGAAGCAGCTGTGCCAGCACTCTGGCAAAGCGGCGTGGGGTGTGTGTGACAAAAAAAGAATTACACCTGGGCTTGCTACGCCTCTGGGCGGACAAAGATGCAGTTCACCCAGCAGCAGTTGCGGGGGGTGGGGGTGGGGAGGACACGCCAATCTCTGGTTGTTGCTACATCTCTAACACAGAAAATACCGCAGTGTATTTAAGTTTTGGTAGAGTTTTGGAAAGCACTTTTAAAGGGATATATGCAATTCGGTTTTATTTTATGTTTGGAGATGCCCCAATGTAGACAGTAGGGAAAAGTTAAACCTTGCAATGTTTGTATCCATAGGTAGGTATCAATATGAAAATGCATTTTGTGTCTTTTGAAAAGTTAAAATGTATATTGAATAGGTAAATGTTGATATCAAATGTCTATATTGACTGTAAGTATAGGGGCAAGTTTAGGAGATGTTAATTAAGTTAGCTTTGCAGTATGTATGGTATGGAATGTAGTGAAATAATTAAAACCCTAAGCCTATTGCTTTGGCATTGCTCTGGTTAGTTGAGAGCATGCCTACGCAATGTCTTTGCGGTGGGGGAGATATGTAATGAAACAACCCTAGGATGGTATATTTGGTCTCAGCCTGGATGTACTTGGACTGTGTTTCTGATCAGTCCAGCTCCCTGTCCCCAAGTTGCTAATTTCCCTTTTCTGAGCAAGTTTCTGGAGCGAGTGGTCACGGATCAGGTCCAGGCACTTTTGGAAGAAACTGATTTTCTAGATCTATTCCGATTGGGGTTTAGGCCCGGTTTTGGGACAGAAACTGCTTTGGTCGCCCTGTACCTCAGTGAAGGTAAGGGTAAAGGTAAATGACCCCTGGACACTTAACGTCCAATCAAAGGCGACTGTCGTGTGCAGCGCTCATCTCACTTTACAGGCCGAGGGAGCCACTGTTTGTCCACAGACAGCTTTTTGGGTCATGTGGCCAGCATGACTAAACCACTTCTGGCACAACGGAAACACCGTGACAGAAGCCAGAGCACACAGAAACGCCATTTTCCTTCCCACAGCAGTGGTACCTATTTATCTATTTGTACTGGTGTGCTTTCGAACTGCTAGGTTGGCAGGAGCTGGGACAGAGCAACGGGAGCTCTCACCGTCATGTGGATTTGAACCTCCGACCTTCTGATTGGCAGGCCAAGACAAGAGGCTCCATGGTTTAGACCACAGCGCCACGCACTGTCAAGAAAGTGAGAAGGGAAACATGCCCCTGTTAATTCTCCTCTACCTCTCAGCGCTTTTGACACCGTCAACCATGATATCCTTCTGGAGCGGCTGTCCAAGCTGGTGGTGTGTGGCACAGCTTTGCGGTAGTTGCCGTCATACTTGGATGGTCGTTCCCAGAGAGTTTTGCTTGTGGAATGCTATTCAGCCCATGGATCCTTCAATATGGGGTTCCACACAGCTCAGTCCTATTCCTTATGCTGTTTAACATCTACATGAAACAACTGGGTGGGGTTATCCAGAAGTTTGGAGTACGTTGTCAGCAGTATGCTGAAAATACTCAGCTCTATTCCTCCTTATTTCTGCAGGTGAGGCAGTGGAAGTGCTGGACTTTGTATTGCCTCGATAATGGACTGGATGAAAGCCAACAAACTTGGTTCCCTAGACTGGATGGGTGGGAGACGTCTGCTCTTGATGGAGTTACACTTCCTCTAAAAGAGCAGGTTCATAGCTTGGGGGTAGATCCTGGAACCGTTGCTGTCACTCGAAGCTCAGGTGGCCTCAGTGACCCGAAGTGCCTTCCATCTGGACAGGAATAGCCTAACTATTTTTGCCTGTGCTCTGGTAACCTCAAGGTTAGATTACTGCAATGCTGCCTCAGAAGATGGTTCAGAAACTTTGGCTAGTACAGAATTGGATGGCCAGGTTGCTCATTGGAGCAAGATGCTTTGAGCATATTACACCAATCCTGGTCCAACTGCACTGGCTACCAATTAGTTTCCAGGCCCAATTCAAAGTGCTGGTTTCACCTACAAAGGCTTAAACAGCACAATACAGCAATACCTCAAGGACCACCTCTTTCCATATGAACCTACCGATACCCTGAGATCATTTTCTGAGGCCCTTCTTCGTGTGCCTCCTCCTCGAAAGGTCAGGAGGGTGGCAACATGAGAACGGGCCTTTCCTGCAGTGGCCCCCCATCTGTGGAATGCTCTCCCCAGGGAAGTTCACCTGGTGCCTTCATTTTACACCTTTAGGCTACAGGCCAAAATGTTCCTTTTAAACCAGGTCTTTGTTTGATTTACAAATATATGGAGGGGGATGTTATTGGGTTGCTGTTTTTGTTTTGATTATGTATTCTCTGGTTATATATTCTGATTTTATTTTGTGAACTGCCCTGAGACCAGCGGGCATAAGGTGGTGTATATAAATACAACCAGGCCCCAGTTTGTGTTTTCAGGCAGCCAAAGCCATTCTCTGCTATGTTTTTTGACCCAAAAGACCAGATTAGATGGAATGCTCAATATGTCTCCTGCTGCCAAATACTGGGCAGGGTCTCTCAGGGTGTGAGGAAAACCACTTCCCCCACAGATGCAGCCAGCCCCCTGACAGGTTTCTGAGAGGTTTTCCTCTCTGGTGAGAACTTTTCAAAATCTTATTTCTGTGTTTAAAACACTCTTTACATAAGAACATAAAAGAGCCCTGCTGGGTCAGAGAGAGGCCTGCCAAATCTAGGCTCCTGTTCTCACAAGATGCCACACTATAAACAATTTAGTTCTTGCAGATGCAGTGCAGGTATTATAGGGTACCTGTAAAAGTGCCAATTCCATGGATCAAACTGCTCAAGTGGGCCCATATGGGGTAAGGTGACCTTGTAGGTAAATAATGAAGGAGCATGAAAATGCTTTTTGGTTTAATAGATGAGTTTCAGGCAGTGGGACTAATAGTGAAGGTGCCATTGCATAAGAATGTAAAATGCAGAATTGGTTTCATAGGAAGAATGTGGAAACGCTTAACCCTGAATAGTTTTTACCTTACAGGCTTTTTTCTTCTTCCCCAGTCCCTTCACTTCCTGCTGCCATTCTACAGCCGCCTCTCATCTCAACAAAGACACACACTCTTGATCTGTCATGGCCTCAGCCCCACCATCCATAGATGTGGACCAGGAAGCCTTGTGCCCCATCTGCCAAGACTACCTGACAGAACCAGTGACACTGGACTGCGGCCACAACTACTGTCAGGGCTGCGTCACCAAGTATTGTGACACATGGGAACCAATGCAGGTGGGGGACTTGGAGTGTCCCGTCTGCAGAGTTCGGATCCAGAAAGGGAATTTCCGTCGCAATTTCCAGCTGGCAAACATAGTGGGAACAATTAAACTCCTGTCACTAAATAAAAGGTTGGAGGATCTTTGTAAGACACACAAGGAAAAACTCCACCTCTTCTGCAAAGAAGATGGAGAATTGGTGTGTTGGTATTGTAAGCAATCCCCAGAACATAAATCACACACTGTGGTTCTCAAGGAAGAGGCTGCCCAGGAATACAAGGTAGGAAGTCATTTTGACACTTGCTAACACAATCCTTTCATCTCTCTGTGTGTGTATATAATATGCTCTAAGGTAAAGCAAACATCATAAATTGCTAATCTGTACATTCATGAGAATCAGAAATTGGATCTCATCTCTGTGCTATCCAAAACAGAACAAAAACTTCATTCTGCTTATAAAGCAACTTTTTAAAATGTGTTTTTGTTTTTGAAAGCACTGTTTTTCTGTACTTGTGCCAAAGGGTTTCTGTGTAATGTAATCATGATGAACTGTAGTAAGAATAAAGAAATGAAAGTTCTCATGCTTTAGATTTTTAAATGTATATTAAAAAACAAACCTAGAAACTCCTAGATCAATTACTAAGCAAAATTGAACAGTAGGGCCCCAGGCACCAGAAGTAAGCAGAATATTAAAGACCCCCGCCAGCCCTAATCAAATATGAGATTTTATTTTCTCTTTAGACACTCATTTGTGGTCACCTGGAGCATCTGAGGAAAGAGAGAGAGGACATTCAGGCTTATAAATCAACCATAGGAAAGGAAAGTGTCAACCTGCTTGTAAGTGTCACTGTTACTACAAAGGGAACCGATACTGGAAGGACCAAGACATGATGTACCCTCATTGCTGATTGATTTGACATAGAATTGAAGGTCTTTCAAAACACTCTGGTCTCCTCTTTCTTTCTGGTTCATGCAGAAATTAACAGAAACTGAGAGGCAGAAAACAGTGGAGAAGTTCAGACAACTGCACCAGTTTCTGAAAGAACGAGAAAAGTTTATGCTGAATGAGATAGAAGAGATGGAGAAGGAGATCACAAGGAGAAGGGATGAGCACCTGGCCATACTCTTCAGGAAACTCTCCTCTCTTGAAAGGAGCATCCAGGAGATGGAGGAGAAGAGTCAGCAGCCAGCAAGTGAACTCTTGCAGGTAAGACTGTGGCAGAAGACAGCACAAAGTTAATCTCAGGCTTTAACCACAATTACCCTTGTCCAGGTGCTGTGTGTCACAGAGCTTTCCCCACAAAAGTTCACTCTTTAAAGCTTAGTGCAACAAACGGCATTTAATTCAACTTTAAAGAGAAGATTTTTGCAGGGAAAGCTCCGGGGGGGGGGGGTAGTATGCTCAGACAACCATTCATTCATCCATTCATGAAATTTATATAATGCCCTAATATAAAATTAGATAAAATTAGATAAAATTAGAATATAAAAACACAGAATACACAATCCAAATAAAAACAGAAACATTTGAGTAACTTCTCCAAAAACACATTTTGAAAGGTCATTGGATGACAAGCAAAGGCCTGGTTAAAGGGGAATGTTTTTGCCTGGTGCCTAAAGTTGTATAATGAAGGAGCCAGGCGAACCTCCCTGGGGAGAGCATTCCTGTTCTCATCTTGCCACCCTCTGGACCTCTCATGGAGCTGCTTAAGGCTTTATAGGTCAAAAACAGCACTTTATCTGGCAATTTTATCTGGCAAAGGAAACACCTGAGAGTGGATACTTTTACTATACAGACTCCTATGCAGAAAGGAGGACTGGCAATACCTAATTTAGCTAAATAGTATGAAGCTGCCCAACTCACGTGGTTAAAGTTAAGGATATCTCAGAAATTGGAAATGAAACTCTTTCAGCTGGAATCATTATTCAAAATTTCTCCTCTGACCACTATACTATGGATACCTTGGAAAAACAGAGGAGAAGATCCCATGAATTTTAGTCAGGTTTTAAAAAATAAGAACCAGAAACTAATCTGGAGAACTGAACTTAAGACCAGAAAGATAAAAACTGAGAGAAATTGAAAATATAGATTAATCCACCCCTATCCAAAAATAGGCAGACTCACTCCAGAGGGCCAGAGGGCATCCCTTCCAGGTCTGATGGATCTTCATTATAGGCCAGGCATCCCCAAACTTCGGCCCTCCAGATGTTTTGGACTACAATTCCCATCTGCCCTGACCACTGGTCCTGTTAGCTAGGGATCATGGGAGTTGTAGGCCAAAACATCTGGAGGGCCACAGTTTGGGGATGCCTGTTATAGGCCCTGTGGTAGGCAGTGAATCCCATTCTTCTTTTCCTCTTTTCCCTTCTAGGATGTGAGAAGCACCTTGCAGAGGTAAGTGAATCCTGCTCATTTCCATTAATATCACTCTGGGAAACTGGGAAAAGTCCAGGAGGAGAGGACATAAAACTTGCCCCTCCAGGCTTTTAGGATGTGGCGAAAGCTTCCAACAAGGAAGCAGGAGTTGAGGTGTGTACCATGTTCCTGAACATATCTCAGCTGTAACTGTTGGCATAACACCACAGGCATCTGGGCTGGCGTGCCCCTCACCTCTGTTCTTTCTCCGGTGTAGCCAACTGGAACATGATCCAGGCTCTCGGAACCTGGACACGTTATCTGCAGAGTTCACCCAGTGTTAGCGTGGTTGGCAGCAGATAAGACACAGAGAGAAGTTTTTGCATATTTACAAGCAGTTTATTCTAGAAGCATATCAGAGCATATGCAGATACGTCTTCCTCCTTCAGCATAGCAAAGTAAAGTAACTAACACTACAATAGCACAACAAACGGAAGTATACATCATGTGATACATTCAAGCCTGCTCCTTTTTTAAGGTGGAACAGAATCTACTACCAAATCCTAACAGTAACTTCAAGGTGTCACTCTGGTTCATGATAAGAGGCTAGAAGGAACATTTCACTTTTGTCAACAGAAGCAACCATCTTTTTCTCCTCCACATCTTTCTTGTATGTTGAAGGTGTTGTTGTTGTTGTTTAGTCGTTTAGTCGTGTCCGACTCTTCGTGACCCCATGGACCATAGCACGCCAGGCACTCCTGTCTTGCACTGCCTCCCGCAGTTTGGTCAAACTCATGTTCGTAGCTTCGAGAACACTGTCCAACCATCTTGTCCTCTGTCGTCCCCTTCTCCTAGTGCCCTCAATCTTTCCCAACATCAGGGTCTTTTCCAAGGATTCTTCTCTTCTCATGAGGTGGCCAAAGTATTGGAGCCTCAGCTTCACGATCTGTCCTTCCAGGGAGCACTCAGGGCTGATTTCCTTAAGAATGGATAGGTTTGATCTTCTTGCAGTCCATGGGACTCTCAAGAGTCTCCTCCAGCACCATAATTCAAAAGCATCAATTCTTCGGCGATCAGCCTTCTTTATGGTCCAGCTCTCACTTCCATACATCACTACTGGGAAAACCATAGCTTTAACTATACGGACCTTTGTCGGCAAGGTGATGTCTCTGCTTTTTAAGATGCTGTCTAGGTTTGTCATTGCTTTTCTCCCAAGAAGCAGGCGTCTTTTAATTTCGTGACTGCTGTCACCATCTGCAGTGATCAAGGAGCCCAAGAAAGTAACATCTCTCACTGCCTCCATTTCGTCCCCTTCTATTTGCCAGGAGGTGATGGGACCAGTGGCCATGATCTTGGTTTTTTTGATGTTGAGCTTCAGACCATATTTTGCGCTCTCCTCTTTCACCCTCATTAAAAGGTTCTTTAATTCCTCCTCGCTTTCTGCCATCAAGGTTGTGTCATCTGCATATCTGAGGTTGTTGATATTTCTTCCGGCAATCTTAATTCCGGCTTGGGATTCATCTAGTCCAGCCTTTCGCATGATGAATTCTGCATATAAGTTAAATAAGCAGGGAGACAATATACAACCTTGTCGTACTCCTTTCCCAATTTTGAACCAATCAGTTGTTCCATATCCAGTTCTAACTGTAGCTTCTTGTCCCACATAGAGATTTCTCAGGAGACAGATGAGGTGATCAGGCACTCCCATTTCTTTAAGAACTTGCCATAGTTTGCTGTGGTCGAAACAGTCAAAGGCTTTTGCATAGTCAATGAAGCAGAAGTAGACGTTTTTCTGGAACTCTCTAGCTTTCTCCATAATCCAGCGCATGTTTGCTATTTGGTCTCTGGTTTCTCTGCCCTTTCGAAATCCAGCTTGCACTTCTGGGAGTTCTCGATCCACATACTGCCTAAGCCTGCCTTGTAGAATTTTAAGCATAACCTTGCTAGCGTGTGAAATGAGCGCAATTGTGCGGTAGTTGGAGCATTCTTTGGCACTGCCCTTCTTTGGAATTGGGATGTAGACTGATCTTCTCCAATCCTCTGGCCATTGCTGAGTTTTCCAAACTTGCTGGCATATTGGGTGTAGCACCTTAACAGCATCATCTTTTAAAATTTTAAATAGTTCAGCTGGAATATCATCACTTCCACTGGCCTTGTTATTAGCAGTGCTTTCTAAGGCCCATTTTACTTCACTCTCCAAGATGTCTGGCTCAAGGTCAGCAACCACACTACCTGGGGTGTACGAGACCTCCATATCTTTCTGGTATAATTCCTCTGTGTATTCTTGCCACCTCTTCTTGATGTCTTCTGCTTCTGTTAGGTCCTTACCACTTTTGTCCTTTATTATGGTAATCTTTGTACGAAATGTTCCTTTCATATCTCCAATTTTCTTGAACAGATCTCTGGTTTTCCCCATTCTATTGTTTTCCTCCATTTCTTTGCATTGCTCATTTAAGAAGACCCTCTTGTCTCTCCTTGCTGTTTTTTGGAAATCTGCATTCAGTTTCCTGTATCTTTCCCTATCTCCCTTGCATTTTGCTTGCCTCCTCTCCTCCGCTATTTGTAAGGCCTCATTGGATAGCCATTTTGCTTTCTTGCATTTCCTTTTCCTTGGGATGGTTTTCGTTGCTTTCGTTACAGTCAGCTCCAGGTCTTGTTTTTGCTGATTGTATAGAGCTTCTCCATCTTTGGCTGCAGAGAATATAATCAATCTGATTTCGATGCTGCCCATTTGGTGATATCTATGTGTAGAGTCGTCTCTTGTGTTGTTGGAAGAGAGTGTTTGTGATGACCAGCTTGTTCTCTTGACAGAACTCTATTAGCCTTTGCCCTGCTTCATTTTGAACTCCAAGGCCAAACTTGCCAGTTGTTCCTTTTATCTCTTGATTCCCTACTTTAGCATTCCAATCCCCTGTAATGAGAAGAACATCCTTCTTTGGTGTCATTTCTAGGAGGTGTTGTAAGTCTTCATAGAATTGGTCAATTTCACTTTCTTCAGCACCGGTAGTTGGTGCATAAACTTGGATTACTGCGATGTTAAAAGGTCTGCCTTGGATTCGTATCGAGATCATTCTGTCATTTTTGAGATTGCATCCCATTACAGCTTTTGCCACTCTTTTGTTGACTATGAGGGCCACTCCATTTCTTCTACGGGATTCTTGCCCACAGTAGTAGATATGATAGTCATCTGAACTGAATTCGCCCATTCCCTTCCATTTTAGTTCACTGATGCCCAGGATGTCGATATTTATTCTTGTCATCTCATTTTTGACCACATCCAGCTTACCTCCACTCATGGTTCTTACATTCCAGGTTCCTATGCAATATTTTTCTTTGCAGCATCGGACTTTCCTTTCGCTTCCAGGCATATCCGCAACTGAGCGTCCTTTCGGCTTTGGCCCAGCCGCTTCATCAGCTCTGAATCTACTTGTACTTGTCCTCCGCTCTTCCTCAGTAGCATGTTGGACGCCTTCCGACCTGAGGGGCTCATCTTCCAGCGTCATAACTTTTATATGCCTGTTGTCTTTGTACATGGAGTTTTCTTGGCAGGGATACTGGAGTGGCTTGCCAGTTCCTTCTCCAGGTGGATCACGTTTAGTCAAAACTCTCCACTATGACCTGTCCATCTTGGGTGGCCCTGCATGGCATAGCTCATAGCTTCTCTGAGTTATTCAAGCCCCTTCGCCACGACAAGGCATTGATCCATGAAGGGGATGTTGAAGGTAATGCAGCCAAAATGGAAAAGCTCTGAGCAGGATGGTATCACTTGATTTTATTTCTAGATTTGAGTAGATGTGAGTGAGGAGACTCAGACAAAAGGAGTCCTGAAATATACTCGGAGTCGAGAGTGAATTTCATGCTCTTTATTCAGCTCATAGTCATCAAGGAGAAGAAGAGAAGAATGGCTCTTTCCCCAAAACCGTCTGCTTATATACATTATTTACACAATGGGCCTTACGTGATTGGCTACTTCAGGGCTACACCTGTGGGCCAATCAGGTTGTGGATTGACTTCTGCCTGCAGCCTGATTGGCTGCTCCTACAGGCCAATCAGGTTGCAGATTCACTTCTGCCAGCCGCCTGATTGGCTGCTCCTGCAGGCCAATCAGGTTGCAGATTCACTTCCACCTGGAGTTGGATTGGGTAGCTCCTGCGGACCAATCAGACTGCTGATTCTGAATCCTATTGTTCTAGGATTCAGCTCAGTACATAACACCCCTCCCCTCTAAGTTCCAGTCCTGCCCGGTAAGTTGCATTCGTAGTCCCCAAGGTCTGCTGGACGCCTCCGTGTGCGTTGTGGCCTGGGGTGTTCCTTGGTCAGGGGTTCTGGTTCTAGCTCGTGTTCCGAGGCTGCTGGCTGTGCCGGGGCTGTCTGGTCTGGTGCCACTGACCCACTAGGTTGTGGCTCTGGTTCCGGTGTCCTTCCAGCCTCGGGGCGCCCCTCTGTGCCTACTGCTTCTGCTTCCCCTGCCCACCCCTCTCGCTCTACAGACCTCACTGCCCTGCTGTCCCCTTGGGACCCCTCTGTCCCGCTCTCCTCCCGGGTTTCTCCTGGGAATCGTCACCGTAGCTGGTCGCAGTGGCGGCGCCAACATTGCCCCCCTCCAGTTAGTACCTCGTACGACACGGGACCAGTCACCTTGGTGACCTTGGCGGGTACCCATGCTGGGCCTGCCCCAAAATTCTTTGCGTACACTGGGTCCTGGGCCACGAATGTCTGGGGGTTCCTGCCTTTCCCCACCACCACCTCATCCTGAGCTATGTTGGGGTGAAGTCGGTCCAGTCTAGTTGCAAGGCGCCGGCCCATTAGTAGTTCAGCTGGGCTCCGGCCTGTCGTTGTGCTGGGGGTGCTGTGCTGTGCTAGAAGGAATGCGGCAAGGCGGTATTCCCAGTCCCCTTGTGTCATGCGGCAGAGGCTGTCCTTGGTGGTCCGCACCATGCGCTCCGCTTGGCCATTGGTGGCAGGGTGGAATGGTGCTGAGCGGATGTGGCGGATGGCGTTCTGCACTGTGAAGGTCTGGAACTCCTCTGACGTAAATGCAGTTCCATTGTCCGAGACGAGGGTGTCAGGAAGCCCATGGGTTGCAAACGGCTTACATAGTACCCGGAAGGCTGCCGCCATAGAAGTGGAAGGTACCAGTGCAACCTCCAGCCATTTGGTGTAGGAATCCACCACTATGAAGAATGTTTTTCCCTGGAAGGGGCCAGCAAAGTCCACGTGCAAGCGTGAGCATGGATCTCGGGCAGACTCCCAGGGCTGGACTGGGGCCCTTGGGGGATCCAGGCGGGATTCTTGGCAGGTCTGGCAGTGTTGGACCAAGGCCTCTATCTCTCTGTCAATCCTCGGCCACCACACATAACTCCTGGCAAGGGCCTTCATCCTCAGTACCCCTGCATGTGTCTCGTGTAGGGCTGTGAGGACCCTTTTGTGGAGGGGCTGGGGAACAACAACCCTGCTTCCCCATAACAGGCACCCCTTGTGGGCCAACAGTTCATGTTTGCGGGTTGTGTAGCCAGTGAATTCTGGCCCGGGGCTGCTGCTGGGCCATCCTCGCCACACCCAGTCCAGGACCCGGGAGATGACCCTATCTTTTGTGGAATGGTGCGCAACTTCTTGTGACTGAATGGGTCGGTCAGGAAGCAGCTCCAGGGTCATAACCTCATGCGCAGGTGCTGGGTCGGGGCCTGTTTCTGGTAGTGGTAGCCTGCTGAGGGCGTCTGCGTGGCCCATCGCCTTCCCAGGGCGGTGGATTAGTGCATACTGGTAGCCGGCAAGGAAAATTGACCACCTGAGGACGCGGGGAGACAACACTTGGGGGGCCTGCTTCTCGGGGGCAAACAGGCCAAGCAACGGCTTGTGGTCAGTCACTATGGTAAAGGGCCGCCCGTACAAGAAATCATGGATTTTTTTTACACCCTTCACGATTGCCAGACCCTCCTTGTCTATCTGTGAGTAGTTTCGTTCGGCTGCAGCAAGCGTCTGGGAGAAGTATGCCACCGGTACCTCTCTTCCATCCGGGAGTTGGTGTCCCAGGACAGCGCCGATGCCATAGGGAGAGGCGTCGCATGCCAGCACCACTGGCAGCCTCTCGTCGAAGTGTGCCAAGACCGAGTTCGAGATGAGCAAGTCCTTGACTGCCTGGAATGCGGCCCTTTGTTGCTGGCCCCACACCCAAGGGGCCCTTTTATCTAGGAGTCTGTGTAGGGGCTCCGCTACCGCTGCCTTATGGGGAAGGAAGGCATGGTAAAAGTTCAATAGTCCCAAGAATGACTGAAGTTTGGGCTTGCTTTTGGGCGCTGGGGCCTCACAAATGGCCCGTACCTTGTCACCGGTTGGATGGACCCCTTCTGCGTCCACCTGAAATCCCAGAAAGTCCACCTGCGGCACTCCTAGTAAACACTTTCCCCGCTTCACCTTGAGGCCCACCGTCTGGAAACGGTGCAGGACGGAGCGGAGGCGGTCCTCAAATTCCTCTGGTGTGGGCCTGGCGATCAACACATCATCGAAGAAGGGGGTGACGCCAGGAATCCCTTTAAGGAGAGAGTCCATTAGATTCTGGAATATGCCTGGTGCCACGCTAACGCCAAATTGCAGCCGCTTTACTCTGAATGCCCCTTTGTGCGTCACGATCGTCTGAGCCTCTGCTGTGGCTTTGTCCACAGGCAACTGTTGATAGGCTTGGGCCAAGTCCAGTTTGCCAAAGATTTTTGACCCAGCCAGGGTGGCGAGGACATGGCTGACCACTGGCACTGGGTATGCATGGGCCGTGAGAGCCTTGTTTATGGTGGCCAGTGCCTCAGGCCACCGACGAGGCGGTCACAAAGCATGTTCTCCAACTCTGAGAAGTTGCATAACCGGGCGGCTTGGTGGAGGGAGGTCACAAACACAGTTATGGTTTCCCCCGGGGCTTGCCGCTTTGCATAGAAGGCATTTCGGCAAGCTACCACCGAGGGCTGTGGTGAGAAGTGCTCCTTCAGCCGTTCCATTATTGTTTTGTAAGAGACGGTAGCGACATCTCTAGGTGCAAGGAGAGCCCGGCCGATTACGAACGTCTCCTCTCCACAGACGCTGAAGAATGTCGCCCTCTTCATGGCATCGTTGGTGACTTCTTTCGCTTGCAGGAGGAAGTTGAAACGGGCGGCGTACCCTTCCCAGTCTCCTGATGCTGGGTTGAATGGCGAGAAGCTGCTGTCGGTTGCCATTCTGGGTTCCTTGGGTCCTGGAGTTGAAGCCTGGATGCACCGTGCGATACAGCGGTGCCGCAGGTGGCGGTGCTGCGGTGCAGTGCGTGGTGGCGGTCAGCTCAGCAGGATCTCACCTTCGTCGCCAGTGAAATATACTCAGAGTCGAGAGTGAATTTCATGCTCTTTATTCAGCTCATAGTCATCAAGGAGAAGAAGAGAAGAATGGCTCTTTTGCCAAAACCGTCTGCTTATATACATTATTTACACAATGGGCCTTGCATGATTGGCTACTTCAGGGCTACACCTATGGGCCAATCAGGTTGTGGATTGACTTCTGCCTGCAGCCTGATTGGCTGCTCCTACAGGCCAATCAGGTTGCAGATTCGCTTCTGCCAGCCGCCTGATTGGCTGCTCCTGCAGGCCAATCAGGTTGCGGATTCACTTCCACCTGGAGTTGGATTGGGTAGCTCCTGCGGACCAATCAGACTGCTGATTCTGAATCCTATTGTTCTAGGATTCAGCTCAGTACATAACAAGTCCCTAGCAAGAAGGAATCTCCTCTCCTCTGTGTGACCATTCCTCTGTGTCTCCCTCTTGGCTTTCTACAGTTTCTTTCCTCCTCTCAATTCCTTTCTTTTGTAGCACTCAGAAATTCTGCAATTGTTTATTTTTATTAATTTTTATTAATTTTTATTTTATTAATGTTTATTTTCCCCATCAGGTGTCAACAAACGGAGAAGTTTAGGAATCCAGTTGCTTTCCCACCAAAGTTGAAGAGGAGGATTTCAAAATTCCCCTATGAAAATCCCATTCTATATGTTGAGATGAAGGAAATCAAAGGTAATGAGTGGCAGCAAGAATTTTACACTGGACAATATATTAGTCCCAAAATTGAACATGTCAGGCTCTTACTGTATTTTATTTACTCTTGCCACAAGCAGCAATAGGAGCTGCAGAGTTTCCTTCTGGGTATCATGACCCCTGTATACTGTCACTCAGAGGCTTGGGGGGACAGGGAAAAATAAAGGCAGTCTGCACCACAGTGTACAGTAAAGTCTGGATTTAGTTTTGTTCCAGTGTTCAGTTTACAGTTGTACTGAACCTCCTTTTCATTTTGGTTCTTTAAACTCCACTAGTGTTTCCCCATCCTGAAGGGCATTAGAAAGGCTCTTTCTAAACACACAGTTCCTCCACTCCCAGCTCAAGCTTGTTTCCCAGCAGTGGAGTTATCTCCCAAGTTCTCTCTTCTTCCTCAGACTCTCACCGGCAACTGCCATATCTAGTGCTGCAACTATCTCCTGAGTGTTCTTGTTTCTACAGCAATTTTTTTTAAAAAAAAAATCCTTGAAAATTCACCAGCCTCTCTTGACATTTATATTTCTACAGCAGTTTCTGTTGGTGGTTGTTTAATGCTAACTAAATTAATTAGCATCTTTCATCAGCAAATTTCTCCTAAGAAACAGATATTTGGCTAATGTACACAATTCTTCAAGGGGTTTCCAGGAAGAGAATTCTATTTTGTGGGTGACTTTCACTAACATATTCAACTTTAGTTACAGGTAGGTAGCCATGTTGGTCTGAGTTGAAGCAAAATAAACAAATTCCTTCAGTAGCACCTTAAAGACCAACTAAGTTTTTATTTTGGTATGAGCTTTCGTGTGCATGCACACTTTGTCAGATACACTGAAACAGAAGCAATAAGGATCTGGTTGCTTCTGTTTCAAGTGTATCTGACGAAGTGTGCATGCACACGAAAGCTCATACCAAAATAAAAACTTAGTTGGTCTTTAAGGTGCTACTGAAGGAATTTTTTTATATTCAGCTTTATGCAGAGTTTCCCCTAATATATCAGTCGGTTGGAGAACCGCATAGCAAAATTCAAATAAGTGTGTGTTTTGGAGGATTGCTGTGCTTTAGTTCCCATTTTGTTTCAGAAAGTGTGAATTTAGTAAATTCACCAATCAATGCAGAATGAATTGAATTTCTACCCATTCTTACCTCTACCAAAATGTTTGTTTAGTCAGAAAGAATTTAAAATATTTTCTGAGGAACAACCTCCTGTTGCATGAGCCCCTTGGCAATTCTTCCTCTGCAAGTTTAGTTTGTCATTATGATTAACAATTCTGCCTTTGATTATTGATTTTTCACCAGTTTATTTGGGGCAGCTGTTAAGGTTGTGGACAGCTCTCCTCTGGATTTTTTTTAAAGATTGATATTGCTGGGCCAGGTAATCCGATCAAACAGGTCTTTTTTGGCACATAGAGATTACATAGAGATTACATAGAGATGTACAAACGCATCTAAAGCAGCTATGCTGATTAGATCCTTATATGCCAAGAAACAGGCACAAACAGTGAAAGTGGCTTAGAGACTTTTCCAAATGAAAGCCCTCCCACTACTTTTGCTAGGTTTTGCTTTGGGTTCACGCAGGGATTTTTTAAAGACTGGAATCTATCCAATCACAATTTCTTAGAGCCATCCTCAGGATCCCCCCTTCCGTAGTGGGTGCGGTCATGAGATTAGAGAGTGGGTGCCAAGTTTTTCTGTATGTGGCCCTGAAAGCGAAGCTTTGGCTATGGCTTAAGCTATGCTTTAAACCAGTGGGTTTGGCCTCCTTGATATTGAGGGATGATTTTCAATCATCGTGGGAAAGGGAGGTCTTAGATGAAGTACAGACTTGCGGACTGTCACACCTTTACTAGGAGTCTATGACATATAGTCAAGCTATAGCTGTGATCTCTCAGAGATTGGGCGATATTGCTAGACAAGAGGACATAGCCCTTGTGAAACCAGGGATGTTCCTGGGGGAGCAGATCTATCAGGTTACACCAGCTCCTTATCTTGCGGAAATCCACTATGTGGAATACCGTAGACTCTTCACTGCGGCCAGATTGAACGTCCTCGAATCTGTGATATTATGGGGAAGGTACAGGGGAGTCCCATACGACCAGAGAACTTGCCATTGTGCCTTGGGTGAGGTAGAGTCCACCGAACATATCCCCCTGAGTTGCCCTTTCTATGTAGATTTAAGACCAGGGGTCAGCAAACTTTTTCAGCAGGGGGCCGGTCCACTGTCCCTCAGATCTTGGGGCGGGGGGCGGACTATATTTTGAAAATAATATGAATGAATTCCTATGCCCCACAAATAACCAAGAGATGCATTTTAAATAAAAGGACACATTCTACTCATGTAAAAACACCAGGCAGGCCCCACAAATAACCAAGAGATGCATTTTAAATAAAAGGACACATTCTACTCATGTAAAAGCATGCTGATTCCACGGGCCAGATTTAGAAGGCAATTGGGCCACATCCGGCCGCCCGGCCTTAGTTTGGGGACCCCTGTTTAAGACAATGTCTCATAGCCCCATGCCTATCTCAGCTTAGCACTCAATACAGAGAAAGTCAGGTTGTATATTTGTTGAATAATCCCACTGGGAAAACAGCTTTATTGGTGGCCAAATTTCTCTTCCTAGCTCTCAAGTGTCATAAGATTCAAATCGACAGCATTGATGTGGGTTTATCTGTATAGCTTTTATTAGTGCTGCCCATGTTTTATTTTAGTGTTTTTTAAGATGTCTTAAATGTTTTAATCTTGTACCGAGAAATGTATCTTTTCTGACGGTCAAATAAAGAATGATGATGATGATGATGATATTGCAGTGTTTTATCATTGATCAGTTTAACATTTTTTAATTTTTAATCTCTTTTTACAATTTTCTTATGTGTCATTGTTGGTTTTATATCTTAATATTTTACTTGAAATAAAGAAACAATTGATATTATGTCATTTAATGAAAATGTTGTTACAAAATTATTTGAGGTATGAAAGTATATTTGTATCTCTTTGCTTCCTCAGATGTTCTGTCATTTGGCCAGCCTCAGAAAGGTAACATTTGGCTGAAGGACCAAATCCAAGCGCATGTTGGGAGCTGGTGTTTCATTGGGTTTAAATGGTCTGTCCTTTCCTTGGTGTTATTCTAAGAGAGGGAGGAGAAGTACCTGAACTTCTTCTTTGGCCTGCCCTGCTTCCTCTGGCATGCAAAAATCTTCATCCACCCTCGTGGATTAGAGGATTTAGAATCAGTCTAGATTGGCATATACTATTTTGGACTGAGGGGGGGAAATCTTTGTGCTCCAAGCAGGTTAGTGTGTATGTAGTCTCAGTCTTCTCTTTCCCCTTTTTCCTTTTTCTGGATTCTTTGGTCTTGTCCATATCTGAGTGTGATTTGACTGTTAATTGGCACTTTTCCTCTGTTCTAATTAGACGAGTAGTCCACACACACAAATACCTGAAATTATCTATGATAAATTCATACCAGTAGGTGTTCCCTGTTGCATTTGTTCCTATCTTCTAATTTGCTGGTTCTAATCATGCTGATTTAGTACCAGCAAGGCATGCGCACAGAGAACTGCCAGCTTCCACTTGTTTTTCCCCCAAAATAATTCCCCACCCAGGAAGTCAAAAAACACAAGCAGGCAAATGTATGTTCTCAGTACACACTTTATAACATGGTTTGCATGTGCAGTATTTTGATTTTGGGCTACACTCCTTCATTTAGTTACAACCAAAAAAGAAATTAAGCACTGGTGAAGAAGTGGGAATGGAAAATTGAAGAGCAGAACTCGACAGTTGATCCCCCCCACCCAAAAGCAGTGAAATAAATAAACAACAACCTTGAGTAGAGTGGTCAGGAGCTCAATTATCCCCATATTTTTGCTGATCAAATCACGATTCTGTAATGTATCAGTGAGACTTGCATCTCAGATATAGGGGAGTACCTGAAATTCCGAATGAAGCTTTAAAAATGAGAATGGCAAAAGAATTAGGCCAGTTGTTAGAGATGGAGCAAGAAGAGTTGGCTGAAGTGATTGAAAGAGCCTACAGAATTAAATCCATGTATGCTAAGGGATTACCCAAATTAAATGGGAATATAAACAATTGCAAATACATCATAAAGTACTGTTTGAATAAGACCTTTGTCTCTGTGCACAAGTGGGGTAGTGTAAGAGCAGTTTAGGATTCCAGGCAGAAGCACGCAGCCTGGAGGGAGGGGTTATAGAGACCAGAAGAGAGCATGGAAAAGGACTCCCTATTTCAGTCTCAACCACTCATGGAAAGAGAAAGTTTTTAACTCAGCCCTAATCCCCTCACTCAACAGAGACCCTCAGTATCCCCTTTGATTCTGGAAATAACTAGACATGGGTTATTGCCAACTTTTAAAGTATACATTTTTAAAATTAGTAATATTTTTCCCAACATCATAAATAAACAACAAGAAATACAAAACACAAATAAGCTATTAACAAACAATGAATAAACAGAGTTTAAATCATGTTTATATTACCATGATTAAAATTAGCAGGATCTAAAATAACACAGTAAACTCTCTGAAAAATAGAAATAAAATGTCTTCGGTTCCTCTTTGTTACCTCCTTGCAGTCACACCTTTAGGTTCTGTGCTTGTACAGAGCCTCATTCAGCATAATATTTTGGTGGGGACTTCATCCACATCCAGAATGCAATATACTACGTATATACATCGAACAAAATTATATATTTGTTTTTCTAATGTATTATTATTATTATTTTATACCCCACTTTTTTCCCTGACAGGGACTAAAGGCAGTTTACAAATAAATGTAAGAATTGCTAAAACAAATGGGGGATATTAAACCTATTTTTCATTGTTTATTAATTAAAACAAATATTGAGAATTTTAAAGTACCGTTTAAAAACCACTCCGGAATGGGGGTGGTGGAAGGAGGTATGTGAGTGATGGCATAGGCACTGGCCATTAGAGCAGCTCCCAGTATAGCCAACTTGTCCTTGATGTGGTAAAACTGCCAAGTTCAGTTTCTGCACAGCTTGTTTCAAGATGCTTAAATATAAAAATACAGGTGTGTTTTCAGGACATTAAAGGAGCTTTAGCATCACTGCTGCCAAAGTCTGAAACTTTAAAACTCTTATTCAGATACCCTTTTGCCTGCTTTAGGACAACGAATGTGTGTGTAGTGCTATCATTCTTGTAAGAAAATAATGCTGGAGGTTTGCTAGGAAAGGACATTGGTTAGGTTGCCTAAATTGATTTCTTCCCTCTGATTTCAATGTAAGCCACTGAAAGCCCCAAATGGGCAATTCACGCAGAGAGATTCAAAGGAGGACAATTTTTCTCCTCTCACCCCCTTCCTGGAGGGGAGTGACACTTGGTGCCCCCTGAAAGTGAGCAGCCAGCCGCCGCCCGGTAAAAAGCCTCATTCAGCGACTGGCTGCTCGCTCACTTGCTCAGCTGGCGTGTGCTTTGCTTTTTCCTGCTTGGGCTGACGCCCCTCCCTGGCCTGCCCCTCGCCCAGGAACAAACAAAGTGCACGCCTAGCAGGTGGGTGAGCAAGCTGAAGAGCTAGGCTTTTTACAGGGTGGCAGGGCAACGGCGCCTCCCAAGCCGCCCGGTAAAAAACCTCACTCCGCAATTTACTCACGGATTGCTGGCAGTGCAGCTCCGTAGTGCGCATGTGCTGCTTTGCTCCATAGTGCACATGTGCAGCGACGCTGCATATGCGCACTACGCAGTGATGCTGCACATGCACGCTATGGAGCGGGTTGCCGTTCCCGGTACCCAAGCACTTGCTACGCTGCTGCATTTGTTAGGTTGCCTCCATTGATTTCTTCCTTCTGATTTCAATGTAAGCCACTGAAAGCCCAAAATGGGCAATTCACACAGAGAGATTCAAAGGAGGACAATTTTTCTCCTCTTACCCCCCTCCTCCCCTCCTCTGGGTTTTTCTGGGTTGTTTTGCTTCTTAAAGGGTGACTGGATTGACAGGAGGGGGACAATAAGATACGTGGAGTAAAAAGGAACAAATAACATTATTTAAAAAACCCGCAGGGAAGGTATTTATTCTGAGGTGATTCTGGTAGAAAGAGGGGAGGGAGTGTCCCAATCCTGAATCAAATGTGAGAAAACCCCATTTATCTGAGAGGAAATTTGGTTCTTCTGGGTGTTTCTTAAATCAAGATGTCCATCTCTAACCGTCAGCTGATTCTGTCTCTTCTCTTTCCCTCCTATTCTCCCCAACAGCAAATGTCACTCTGGATCCAGACACGGCCCATCCCTGCCTCATCCTGTCGGAGGATCGGAAAAGCGTGAGATGGGGACACAAACCTCAAGTCCTCAACAATCCTGAGAGATTCAACAACTGGCCTTGTGTGTTGGGACGTGAGGGATTCACAACTGGCAGGCATTTCTGGGAGGTTGATGTGGAAAGTGAGGAAGGGTGGGCTGTGGGGGTTGCCAGGAAGTCTGTGGAAAGAAAGGGCTTCTTCTTACGCCCTGAGGAAGGAATCTGGGCTGTGGGGATGGTGGATGGTGAGTACTGGGCCTACACCTCCCCTGATTCCTCTCCTCTGTCCCTGAGGGAGAAGCCCAAGATGATCCGGGTGACTCTGGACTATGAAAGGGGACATCTGTTTTTTAATGATGCTGACTCAGGAACCGAACTCTACACGTTCTCAGGAGCCTCATTCTCCGGAGAGACCCTCGTCCCTTTCTTTCGTCTGTGGGGAAATAACCCCCACCTCAGGATCTTCTGAGGAAATCTCTCTCACAAGCCCAGTTGGAGTTTCTCTTTGCACCAGAATGACTGAGATGTAAACATTTGCCAATCCCTTCCTACTTTTGCAACTAAATCTCATTGCCTTGTGGACCCCAGGCAGGAAGGAAATGCAAAGAATATTTCCGAGGCACCAACTTAACCCCTCCTGTGCAAATTTAAACTCATCGTCTCTACACTTACTCAGACATAAGTATCTCTGAATTCAGTGATGCCTCTGGCTCATTGTTTTTGGGATTGCTTCATAAATCTTTTGTATTAACAGTTGGATTCTCTGTATCTGGGGTAGTCAATATGGTATTTCCTGGATGATTTTGGACTACAACTCCCATCATCCCCATCCAGCATGGTCAGGAGTCAGAGATGATGGGAGTTGTAGTCCAGCAACTTGGCTATCTGTGCCCTATATAAATCACATGGAGACTTCTTCACTTCTTTTTCTTCACTTCACTTTTAATTTGTTTACCGCCTTTCTATTTTACTATACTCAAGGAGGTTTACAAGCTGAAGAGACAACAAAGAATATATACCTTATAACAATCCAATCTGATACAAAAATGTGATAATAAAACATAACTTTAAAATAAGTAACTTATGTCTAATAAAATAACATTCAACAATCCATTAAAATAGTATAGAATATTAAATATCAGCGTATAAATATTGAACAAATCCACTTCAAATTTGTGAGGTATATCCAGTCAAAAAAAGAAAGAAATACTGTAGTATTAAAGAAAAGCTCCCAAACCTCCATTGCAGGCTGTTGAAGAGCCCCACAACTCTTTGCGGGTGTGTACTGTGACATGTCATTAATGCAACAATAGTGCCTTAGTCATGGATTGATGCTAGAATATCCACCCATTCACTGTTCTTCAGTAGCTATTCTGCAATACTTCCAGATTGTTACCCCATTTTTGCCTTTTGGAAGGGCGCTCTTGGGCTGCAATGAAAGAGAAAACCCCAACAGAACATTTCTGGCATGAAAATTTATCTGATTTCAAAACACTCCCTATGGGGTAGGATATCTGTTATTAAAATGAAAGTGCTACCTGTTGGTATTAAAGGGTTAAGTTACACTAGTCGCTCTAAACACTGAGCAGCTGAACCTAATTAAGCATCCGGGAATGTAAGACAGCCTGTATAAATAGTCAGTTCCTTGATGTGTTCTTTCTCTTAGGAGCGTTTTTATCTCAGTAGTGTTATCTCTTAGTTTTGGTTGCTGTGTGTAGGAGTGATGCCTCAAGTTTGTGCACTGAGGCACAGTTTTGTTTAAGTTTTTACTTGGCCAGAGATGAAGAATGTCTGCCTTATCTCCTGGCCACGTTTTGTAAATAAAGCCTTTTGAGTTTGCAACCTGCTCCAGAGTTCCTGAATTAACTCTTGCTGACTCACCTTACTCTTTGCCGTTGTGCTAAAAAGCTCTGCTGAAAGGGAAGATTTACGTCTGGAAGCGCGACTGGACTGGTAACTTTGTTTACTTAAACACAAGCTAATTAAAGCTTATGGACAGGTTATGGTCAGTGCGTGAAAAGAGATAAGGTTTGAAGTCCAGAGTGATTTATGAAAGGACTGGAGCGAAGCCAAGAAGAGGCTGCCAGCAAAGGGGAAAGCAGAAAAAAGCAGCCAAAAGAAAGCAGCTTGAGTCCTGCAATGTGCTGAAAGTTTTAAAGAGGCACTGCGCAGTTTTGAACTTGCTGGAAGACGCCTGCAGGAGCCACCTCATTAGCTGGGAAGCAAGCAAGCAGTCTACAAGTGTGTGAGTATTTTTTCCTAAACCCCAGGGAGGATGGCACAGCCCCAGGAAAGTTTTATAGTCCCCTTTGCAAGGCTGAATGGGAAAAATTGGCAGGACTGGAAGGCCAGGGTGAGGGTCTGGCTGCAAGCTAAAGAGTTATGGGACTGTACACAGGCATCTCCTGTGGAGGCTGCAGAAGACGCTTCAGCAGCAGACAGGGCTATAGCTGCAGCTGCAAAGAGACGTGATCGTAAAGCACAAGGTCTTTTAACGTTAGCGGTGGGCGAGGAACAAATGCCTTATGTAGCTGAGTTACAGTCCACGCATGAGGTCTGGACGACCCTGGAACGGTTAAATTCCAGAAACACTGCTGGGGCCAGGATCCATGCCACGAGGACTCTGTTTGAGTTACGTCTGCAGCCGGGAGCATGTGTGAAAGAGCACATTGCCAAGATGGTCTCTGTCTTTAACCAATTAAGACAACTGAACATTCCTTTTACACAGGAGCAGCAGTCATATATTTTGTTGTCCTCTCTTGATAAAAGTTACCAGACTCTTGCTCTGACTCTGGAATGCATGAAAGCCAGTGACTTAACGCTGGAATATATTTCATCTAGACTTGCAGATGAACAGGATAAGAGACAAAGAGAAAAAGGCTTGTCTGAAAGGGGAGGCTGTGCTGTGCCCAGGAGTGGGGGTGCAGAGCCTGAGAACACAGTGAATGCCTTTGCAGTTAGACGCTGCTACCGCTGTGGTTCTCCCTCCCACTTAATTAGGAATTGTCCACGTGATGCAGGCCAGGACAACTTCAAAGCCATTGCCCCAAGTTACCAGATAAGGAGTTCCAGAGGACGGCGGAGACGAGGAGGAGGGCGTGGCCAAGCCCACAGCTCACAGCACATGGCTTCAGCTATGGCTTTAAGGGGAGCTCGTGACTGCAAGAGTGATCAACGGTGGATTATTGACAGTGGTGCATCCCATCACCTGGTGGCGCCATCTAGTGTTCGTTTGAAAAATTGCAGGCAACTTCAAACTCCAAAAATTGTCAAGATGGCTGATTCATCCACACGTTCTTTAGGATCCGTAGGCACAGTGTTCCTGAGCTGTTTGAACACAGAAATTGATGCCTATGTGCTAGAGGGGATGAAAGGGTGTATTTTGTCTGTATCAACACTTGACAGAGATGGGTTTAAAACTGTGTTTGAAAGTGGGTTTTGCACTATTTCCAAGGATGGTGTGTCTCTTTTACAGGTGGAGTGCAAGAATGGACTATACAGCTTTGAGACTAATTCTGATGCAGTTGAACAGGTCCAAGCTGGCTGTATAAACTCTCCCACTCATGATTATTGCGTTCATTTTTGGCACAGGCGTCTCGGACACATTAACTTCCAATACGTTAAGAGACAGCCTGAATTATCTGAAGGGTGTAAGCTAAACAAATGTACAAAGTTTTTGGATTGCACTGCTTGTAAAAGTTCGAAAATTCACAGGTGCAGCTATCCCAGGTCAGATAGGAAATCTGACAAAGCGTTTCAGCTTGTGCATATGGACCTATGTGGTCCGATGCCTACCGCTAGCTTCGGAGGTTCGAGATTTGCGCTTTGTCTCTCAGATGACAAGACAAAGGTCACATGGTGTTTTCCAATTAAGACAAAAGGGGATGCTGCTGAAACAGTTAAAAATTGGGTTCAAGCAGTAGAACTTGAATTTGGTACTAGAGTCCTTGCTTTTCAGTCGGACCGCGGTACGGAATTCACCGGGTCTGTGCTGCAAAATTTCTTTAAGAAAAAGGGTATTAAGCATCGTCTGTCCACGCCTTACTCACCCCAAGAAGGGGGCGTAGCCGAACGCAAAAACAGAGTTTTGCAAGAGTTGGCAAACTCTATGCTGTACGATGCGCAGCTACCTCAGAGTTATTGGGCGGAAGCTTGGACGACGGCCACTCATGTTTTGAACCGCGTTTATAATTCTGTTATAGACACCACGCCATATTTTGCTTTATATGGCAAGAAACCCAAAGTGAATTACTTTAGGGTGTTTGGATCTCCAGCCTATGTTCTCATTCCAAAAGCGTTAAGGAGAAAGGGAGGTCCAAGAGCAAAGAAACTCATTTTCTGTGGGTACGAACCGTGCTCTAAAGCTTGGAGGTTCGTGAATCCAGATGGGGATACTACAAAAGTGGTCATCAGCAGGAGCGCTGAATTTTGTGAGCAGTCCGGTTGGACTCGCTTGCATGGTAACCCCGATATTTTGAGGGATGATTTAGGAATTCACACTGGAGAGGAAAATCCAGAGGGTGGTGAACCAGAACAGGATGATGGTGCACAGGGTTCAGATGTAGACTCTGACCATGCACAAGGAACATCTCCTAAGGCAGAGAAGCCTGAGTCTAGGAGTGCTCCGACATCACCCACAGGTAGACCTAGCAGGCAGAAAAAGCACAGCAGGTCGCCAACAACGCCAAGCCCAAGGGAATTATCTAAACGAAGGTCTTTATCCCTAGAGGCGCATCCAGATTTAAAGTCTGAGAAAGGTTCTGACAGCCAACAGTCAGAGGGGGAACAAGAGGTGGAATTGCGTAGGTCCAAACGCACCACAAAGGGCAAACCACCAGAGAGGTTTGAAGTGACAAGTGTATATGTGAATTTAGCCCAATGTGAGCCAGAAAGTTACACAGAGGTACAACAGCTTTCAAGTTCAGAAGCTGCAAAGTGGCAGGAAGCGATGGAGAAAGAGATGGCTTCTATGAAGTCTCTCGGTGTGTTTACATCCACTGAACTTCCTAAAGGCCAACAAGCAGTGGGATGTCGATGGGTATATCGTTTAAAGCCCACAACCACTGGTGAGCTGCAATACAAAGCCCGACTAGTTGCCAAAGGGTTTTCGCAGCGCAAAGGCATACACTATTCCCAAATCTATGCCCCTACTGCGAGGTCAGAGACATTAAGAATGCTTCTAACTTCTTCAGCTAAGAAGGGAAACAAGCTATTTCATTTTGATGTCAATGTGGCTTATTTGAATGCAGATTTACAGGAGGAAGTGTACATGATGCCACCACCAGGTTTTGAGGGAGACAACCCAAACCAGGTCTGGCGTCTACACAAATCCATCTACGGGCTGAAACAATCTGCCCGCAACTGGAATGTCTGTTTGTCTGATGCTCTAGAGAGCATGGGGTTCAAGAAGAGCATGGCAGACGCATGTCTGTACTTAAAAAGTGCTGGTTGTAAGCAAGAAGCGGTTCTGATATTTGTTGATGATCTATTGTACTGTGGGAAGGATAATAAATGTGCACAAAAGTTTGCCACAACACTTGGGAAAAGGTTTAAGCTAAAATCTCTAGGCACTGTATCCGTGTATCTAGGAGTTAAAATACAGCAAGATGAAAAAGGAAGTTATTGGCTCAGCCAAGAGGCTAAAATCCAACAATTACTAGAAAGATTTAAAATGGATAAATGTGCTGGTGTAAAAACCCCAATGGAACTAAGTTATGTAAAAGATGCTCAAGCCGAGCAACAAGCAGAGTTCAGTAACCCCGAGGTTTACCAGTCAGCAATAGGCAGTCTACTCCACATTGCACAGTGGACTCGGCCTGACATTACGTACGCTGTGAATATGTTATGTAGACAAGCTGAAAAACCATCCACTCATGCTTGGCAAGGAGTAAAAAGAGTGTTGCGATATCTCCAAACTACCAAAAGTCTTTGCCTAAAACTGTCAGCAGAGGGCAGCACAGAACTTGAATGCTGGGCTGATAGCAGTTGGGCAGATGCTGGACAAGATAGAAAATCAGTTTCAGGAATGGCTATAAAATTTGGAGATGCATTAATTGGTTGGAGATCGCGAAAGCAATCACTCTTAGCTTTAAGTTCAACTGAATCGGAATTCAATGCAGTATCTGATGTTTGCAGAGAACTTGAGTTCTATAAACAACTGGTTCAGGAATTGTTTGGGGAATGTCCTCTACCCATCAGAATATGGGAAGATAATCAACCTTGCATTAGATTAGCTGAATCAGGACAATTCAAGGCACATACGAAACATCTTGACATCCGTTATCAAAACGTTTATCAAAGTGTGAAACAAGGTTTGGTTAAGCTACAGTACTGCCCGAGTAAAGATAATCTCGCAGATGGTTTTACAAAAGCGTTGAGTTTGCAATCACATCAAGATTTCTGTTCAGGTCTGAATTTGAATTAAGTTTGTTACAGCTCAGTGTCACGAGCGAGAGGGGGTGTTGGTATTAAAGGGTTAAGTTACACTAGTCGCTCTAAACACTGAGCAGCTGAACCTAATTAAGCATCCGGGAATGTAAGACAGCCTGTATAAATAGTCAGTTCCTTGATGTGTTCTTTCTCTTAGGAGCGTTTTTATCTCAGTAGTGTTATCTCTTAGTTTTGGTTGCTGTGTGTAGGAGTGATGCCTCAAGTTTGTGCACTGAGGCACAGTTTTGTTTAAGTTTTTACTTGGCCAGAGATGAAGAATGTCTGCCTTATCTCCTGGCCACGTTTTGTAAATAAAGCCTTTTGAGTTTGCAACCTGCTCCAGAGTTCCTGAATTAACTCTTGCTGACTCACCTTACTCTTTGCCGTTGTGCTAAAAAGCTCTGCTGAAAGGGAAGATTTACGTCTGGAAGCGCGACTGGACTGGTAACTTTGTTTACTTAAACACAAGCTAATTAAAGCTTATGGACACTACCAAAGATGTTATTTTTGTTTCAATCAATTCCAATATTCCAGGGGGCAACTATATTTAAGGAGTGGCAGAAAATAATTTTTAAGGTCTCTATTTGAAATATGGGATAGGTATAAAAACCTATTAGAACATAAAACACCTTGGTGGTTGTCACCTTTGGAAGCAATGAGTGTGAAAAAGATAAATATGATCAAAAATTGGGTTACATATGAAAAATTAGTAAGAGAGGAAGGAAATCAATGGAAAATTAAACCTTATGAAGAAGTAAAAGAAGATGTAAATGTTTGGTTGCACTATTGCCAAATCAATGAAGTGTTTAAAGAGGTTTCAAAGGAAAATGGATTTGGTCATAATAAATCAAAATTTGAAATTGAATTATTAAATAATAATTATAAAATATTGTCAAAAATGTACAAATTGCTGTTGGAATGGCATTTGAAAGACGAAGAGGTAAAGTCGGTTATGATACATTGGGCCAAAGACTTTGGGTATAACATACAGCTAAAAGACTGGGAAAAATTGTGGAAAGAAATTTACAGCATGCAATGCCTTGAGGGAAAATGTGATGAAAATGATGTATCGATGGTATATTACGCCAGTGAAATTAGCTACCGGTAAAATGTATAAAATAAGTAATAAATGCTGGAAATATAAGGAAAAAGAAGGGACTTTTTATCACATGTGGTGGGAATGTAAGAAAGTAAAAAGCTTATGGGAAATGATATATAATGAGTTGAAAAAGATGTTGAAATATACATTAATAAAAAAAACCGGAAACATTTTTACTTGGTATTGTTGGTGAGGACAAGATAAGAAATTGTTTTTATGAAGACTGCCGCCATTGTCGATCGGTCAAAGAGTCCTGTCTCCGATGACCCTAGCACCCCAGAGGGGGGAGTTGTGTGGGCACTGCGGCCCCCAAAAGAACCCCGGATTGTGCGTTCCGGGATCGTGGGTACCCAGCCGAGCCCCGCAGAGTCCCGACCGCTGCCCGAAAGCACCAGGAATACAAGGTAGGAAGTCATTTTGAAACTTGCTAACACAATCCTTTCATCTCTCTGTGTGAGTATATAATATGCTCTCAATGTTGGTGTAAAGCAAACATCATAAATTGCTAATCTGTACATTCATGAGAATCAAAAATTGCACCTCATCTCTGTGCTATCCAAAACTGAACAAAAACTTCGTTCTGCTTACAAAGCAACTTTTAAAAATGTGTTTCTGTTTTTGAAAGCACTGCTTTTCTGCACTTGTGCCAAAGGATTCCTGTGTAATGTAATCATAATGATGAACTGCAGTAAGAATAAAGAAATGAAAGTTCTCATGCTTTAGATTTTTAAATGTATATAAAAAAAACAAACCTAGAAACTCCCAGAGCAATTACTAAGCAAAATTGAACAGTAGGGCCCCAGGCACCAGAAGTAAGCATAATATTAAAGACCCGTCCAGCCCTAATCAAATATGAGATTTTCTTTTCTCTTTAGACAGTCATCTGCGGTCACCTGGAACATCTGAGGAAAGAGAGAGAGAAAATTCTGGCTTACGAAGCAAACATTGGAAAGGAAAGTGATAAACTGCTTGTAAGTGTCACCATCAAGGGACCCAGGTGGTGCTGTGGGTTAAACCACAGAGTCTAGGGCTTGCTGATCAGAAGGTCGGCGGTTCGAATTCCTGCAACGGGGTAAGCTCCTGTTGCTCGGTCCCAGCTCCTGCCCACCTAGCAGTTCGAAAGCACATCAAAGTGCAAGTAGATAAATAGGGACCGCTCCAGCGGGAAGGTAAACGGCATTTCCGTGTGCTGCTCTGGTTCGCCAGAAGCAGGTTTGTCATGCTGGCCACATGACCTGGAAGCTGTCTGCGGACAAACGCCGGCTCCCTCGGCCTATAGAGCGAACTGAGCGCCGCAACCCCAGAGTTGGACACGACTGGACCTGATGGAAGGACCAAGTCATCGTGTTGCCTCATTGCTGAGCGATTTACCATAAAATTGAAGGTCTTTCAAAACACACTGACCTCCTATTTTCCTCTTTCTTCCTGGTTCATGCAGAAATTAACAGAAACTGAGAGGCAGAAGATGGTGGAGAAGTTCAGTCAACTGCACCAATTTCTGGAAGAACAAGAAAAGCGTCTGCTGAATGAGATAGAAGAGATGGAGAAGGAGATCACAAGGAGAAGGGATTAGCACCTGGCCACACTCTCCAAGGAACTCTCCTCTCTTGAAAGGAGCATCCGGGAGATGGAGGAGAAGAGTCAGCAGCCAGCGAGTGAACTCCTGCAGGTAAGACTGTGGCAGGAACAGCATAAAGTTTCTCTCAGGGTTTATCCACAGTTACCTTTTGCTTCTTTGTTCAGGCTGTGTCCAAGTGCTCTTCTCTTGCCCCCACAGAGCTTTCCCCACAAAAGTTCACTCTTTAAAGCTTAATGCAACAAACAGCATTTGATTCAACTTTAAAGAGCAGATTTTTTTGCAGGGGAAGCTCCAGAGGGGGAAAACGTATGCTTGGACAACTATTCATTCATTCATTCATTCAATTTATATACTGCCCTATACCTGGTGGTCACAGGATAAAATTAGATAAAATTAGGATAAAAAACAGCATAAAATTAGAATATAAATATACAGAATACACAATCTAAATAAAAACAGAAACAATTGAGTAACCCATCCAAAAACACATTTTGAAAGGTCATTGGATGACAAGCAAAGGCCTGGTTAAAGGGGAATGTTTTTGCCTGGTGCCTAAAGGTGTCTAATGAAGGAGCCAGGCGAACCTCCCTGGGGAGAGCATTCCTGTTCTCATCTTGCCACCCTCTGGACCTCTCATGGAGCTTTTTAAGGCTTTATAGGTCAAAACCAGCACTTTATCTGGCAATTTTATTTGGCAAAGGAAACACCTGAGAGTGGATACTTTTACTATACAGACTCCTATGCAGAAAGGAGGACTGGCAGGACCTAATTTACATTAGCTAAATAGTATGAAGCTGCCCAGCTCACATGGTTAAAGTTAAGGATATCTCAGAAATTGGAAATGAAACTCTTTCAGCTGGAATCATTATTCATAAATTCTCTTCTGGCCACTATACTATGGATACCTTGGAAAAACACAGGAGAAGATCCTATGAATTTTCACCAGGTTTTAAAAAATAATAATCAGAAACTAATCTGGACAACTGATCTTAGGATCAACAAGATAGAAACTGAGAGAAATTGAAATGATAGATTAATCCATCCCTATCCAAAACTAGGCAGACTCACCCCAGAGGGCCAGAGGTCATCCCTTCTAGGGTCTGATTGGTCTTCATTATATGGCCTGTGGTAGGCAGTGAATCCCATTCTTCTTTTCCTCTTTTCCCTTCTAGGATGTGAGAAGCACCTTGCAGAGGTAAGTGAATCCTGCTCATTTCCATTAATATCACTCTGGGAAACTGGGAAAGGTCCAGGAGGTGAGGACATAAAACTTGCCCCTCCAGGCTTTTAGGATGTGGCGAAAGGTTCCAACAAGCAAGCAGGAGTTGGGTGTGTGTGCCATGTTCCTGAACATATCTCAGCTGTAACTTCAAGGTGTCACTTGGGTTCATGATAAGAGGCTAGAAGGAACATTTCACGTTTGTCAACAGCAGCAACCATCTTTTTCTCCTCCACATCTGTCACAGTGGCCGGAGTAGGCTACTTCAGAGTAACGACGCTACGCAGCTCTGCATTTTATTCTTTTATTGGTGCTGCGTATTTACAGTGCTGAAGTCATTGCTATTTACACGGAGTGATGTGGTCAGTCGGTATCAGAACCTCCGAATGACTTTTGGCGCGTCTTTCCCCAACACAAAAGCCTTGGAAGCCCCATCCTCTTTCCCCTCCTCTTTCTGCGTAACTCCGGCGTTGGAGGGATGGGTCTCCCCCCCTTACTTGCCCCTTCCTGTCCCACCTGGGACCCTGGCTCCGCTACCTTGCCTGAGCCTCGGACCCGACTTCCTGCTTCCCCACTGGAATCAGAGCTCCCTCTGCTTTCCCCTGGGGTCGGTGATGTGCTTGAACTCAGGAGGGGAGGGACTTCGCGATATCCCCTGTCCCTCACATCCACCCCCCTCCCAAGCTCCCCTTCTCCCCTCCCCAGGTCCCCCCCAGGTGTCGGTGACGACTGGAAGCCTAAGAACTCAGTGCTTTCCGAGCCTGTTGGTGTGAACACCTCCGCCCAGTCCTGCGAGGCCCCCCCTTCCGCCTGGGAGGACTGGAATCCCAAAAAGTCCGTGGCGTCCGAGCTGGTGGGGGTAAAAATGTGCTGCCAATCTGCTTCTGCCTCTGACTGGGTGGATCTCGGTGACACCCATACCTCGTCTCCCGATTCCTCAAACTCCGCTTCCCAGCGCCATGGTGAGCTGCTCCCCCGTGCCTCCTCCTCCTCCCCCTCCCTTTCCATGTGCCAGGGCTTGGGTCTGTGGGGAAAGAGGGCGTGAAATTCTTCCACCAAGAATTCCTCCTGTATCTGAGTGGCTGGGACCCATTCATTCTGGGATGGTGGAGCGTCCTCCCATGCCATGAGGTACTCCAGGCCCCCCACCCCTCTCCGCGAATCAAGGATGGCCGTGGCTTCATTTAGTTGCTCCCTGCCTCCCCTCTCCCCCCCTCCCTCGGGGGTTTGTTCGCTGTCTCGGAGCCTGCTGCTTTCCCTGTACGGCGACAGCAGCGATCTATGAAACACTGGATGCACCCTCATTTCCTCTGGCAGTGCCAGCCTGTATGCCACCGGGTTGACCTGTTGCGTGACCGTAAAGGGGCCCAGCCGTCTGGGTGCCAGCTTCTTGCACCTCCCTCTGGTGGGAAGGCCCTCCGAGGACAACCAGACCTTGTCCCCCACCCTGATGACCTCCCCTTGTCGCCTGTGGCGATCTGCCCCCTTTTTGTACGCTTCCTTGGCCCTCTCCAAGTGTTCTCTGAGCTGCTGGTGCACCGTCTCCAATTCCTCTGCCCAATCCTCAGCCTGTGGGCCCTCCTCCTCCTCCTCCCCCTCCCTCTCTGGGAAAGATCTGAGGTCGCGCCCGTAATTGGCCTTAAAGGGCGACACCCCTGTGGAGACGTGCACCGCATTGTTGTAGGCAAATTCTGCCAGTGGCAGGCGATCCACCCAGTCTGTTTGCCGCTGGCTGACGTAGCATCTCAGGTACTGCTGCAGAATGGCGTTGACCCTCTCCGCCTGTCCGTTGGTCTGCGGGTGTCTAGCCATCGACAAGCTGACCTCCACCTGCAGGAGGTTCATGAGCCGCCGCCAGAACCTGGAAACAAATTGGCGGCCACGATCCGAAATAACCCGTAAAGGTAATCCATGCAGTCGGAATACGTGGTCAACAAACAGTTTGGCTGTCTCTTCTGCTGAGACCGCCCTGGCACACGGTATAAAGTGGCACATTTTGGACATGAGGTCCACCACCACCAACACTGCGGTCTTGCCCCTGGACGAAGGCAGATCTGTGATGAAGTCCATGGACACCACTTCCCACGGCCTGTGTGGTGTGGCTAAGGGCTCCAGCAATCCTGGTGGCGCTGCTCTGACCACCTTTGCCCGCTGGCATGTGTCACAGCCCCGTACATAGTCTCGAACATCTTCCCGCACCCCTGGCCACCAGAAGTGTCTCATGACTAGGTGAGCGGTTTTGTCCCTTCCAAAATGACCCGCCGTTGGGTTGTCGTGCATCTGCTTGAGGACCGTACGTCTAAGCTGGGTGGTGGGCAGGTAGAGTGCACCCTTGTAGAAAAGCAGCCCCCTGCGTTCTGCAAAGTCTTTTGCCTGCTCCCTCCCCCCTCTCAGTTCTCTGAAGATGCGGTTGGCAAATTCATCCGCTGCCGTCAGTGCTGTGAGTTCTGCCTCGCTCACCACTGCTGCTCCGCAGGACCATGCTGACGGGGGGAAAATGTGCCTGGGTGCTGGTGGCGCCTCCTCCTCCATGTACTCTGGCTTGCGGGAGAGGGCATCCGCCCTGACATTCTGCTCTCCCGGGATGTAGTGGATGGAGAAGTTGAAGTTCGAGAAGAACTCTGCCCACCGTATCTGCCGCTGGTTGAGCACCCTGGCAGTTCTCCAGAACTCCAGGTTCTTGTGGTCCGTGCACACCTGGATGGGGTGCTTGGTGCCCACCAGGAAGTGTCTCCAATGCTTGAACGCCGCGTGGATCGCAAGAAGTTCCTTATCAAACACAGTGTAGTTTCGCTCTGGCTGGGTCAACTTCCTGGAGAAGAAGGCACAGGGTCTCCACTCTCTGTTGGCGTCCAGTTGCAACAAAATGGCGCCCACAGCTTTATCAGAAGCATCTGTCTCCACTCGTAGGGGCGCGTCCTGAACCACGTGGAACAGGTTCTGGTCTGAGGCGAACACCCTCTTGAGGCTTTCGAACGCTGCTTGCGCCTCTGGTGTCCACCTGAACTTCTGCTTGCCTCTCAGGCAGTCCGTGATGGGAGCCGTAACGCGAGAGAAATTCTTGATGAACTTCCTGTAGAAGTTGGCGAAGCCTAGTAGGCGTTGGGCATCTTTGCGCGTCCTGGGGCAGTGCCAGTCCAGGATGGCCTGCACCTTGTCCTTGTCCATCGCCAGCCCCTTGTCTGACAGCTTGTAGCCCAGGAAGTCCACCTCTTTGGTGTGAAACTTGCACTTCTCCAGCTTCACATACAGGTGGTTCTCCTTCAGGCGCTGCAACACCTCCCTGACATCTTTCACATGCTGCACTGGGTCATTGGAATAGATAAGGATGTCATCCAGGAAGACCAAGCATTTCCTGAAGAGGAGGGACCCCAGGACGTGGTGCATGAAGGCCTGGAAGCATGCTGAGCCCCCTTGCAACCCGAAGGGCATCACCAGATATTCAAAAGAGCCCAGAGGCATGAACATCGTGGTTTTCCATTCATCGCCTTCCCGGATCCTGATCAAGTTGTACGCCCCCCGTAGGTCCAGCTTGGTGAAAATCTTGCCCCTGCGTGCCGCTGTCAGGAGATCGTCCACTCTGGGCATGGGGAAAGCCACTGGCTCTGTCACTGAATTCGGTCGTCTAAAATCCACCACAAGACGGCGCTGTTGCGTGTCTTTCTTGTCCACCCAGAAGACCGGGCTGCCCCCTGCTGCCTTGCTTTCCCTGATGAACCCCCGCTTGAGGTTCTTGTCGATGAAAGCGCGCAGATCCTCCAGTTCCTGGTCTGACATGGCGTACAGCTTGGCTGGGGGTATCGTCGCCCCTGGCACCAGGTTGATCTGGCAGTCAAAAGGCCTGTGCGGGGGTAGGTGGTCGGACTCCGCTTCGCTGAAGACCTCCTGCAGGTCCCAGTACGGCTTGGGTATCGCCTCACCCCCTTTGACATGCATGGTGGCCACCGTGGCTATCGGAGGCCCCTCCCCTGGTTGGTGCTGCATGCAATGTTCCAGACAAAAGTCCGACCCAAACGTGATGCATCTCTGGTGCCAACTGATGGAGGGGTCATGGCTTGCCAGCCAGCTCATACCCAAGACGATGGGGGGGTCTGAGATGGTGGTGACGTTGAACGCCAGTGTCTCTGAGTGCCTTCCCACCGTCATTCTCATGGGGGGGGGTTTGATGTGTGATGGCCCCTCCCAGCAACTCTCTGCCGTCAATGGTTGCCACGTGCAGAGGAAAATCCAGCTGCAGAAGCTGGATCTGGTGCTCTTCTGCAAAGTTTCTCGAGAAGAAGTTGGCTGAGGCACCACTGTCAATTAAGGCTAGGACTGTCAGGGGATAGCCATTTGGGAGCGTTAGCGTGACTTCTAGAACCACTCCTGCTCTGGGAGGGGTGGGCTGGCTCTGCTCCCCTCTGTGCGGGTGGGCGGGCTGGGGCTGTTGTCTGCTGACTGTGCCTGGCTGCTGCCCCTTGTCTCCTGCAGCCAGGCTTTCCCGTTTCCCTGCTGTGGTGCTGCGTCAGTGGGGGAGGGCACCACCGTTCCCGCCTTTCCTTGCCACTCCCTGCGATGTGGGCAGTCTCTGACGAGGTGCTGGGGGGAGTTGCAGAGAAAGCAATTCCCGCCTCTTCCCTCCTTGCGTCTTGGCGCCGCTGGGGTTTGAAAAGCCCCCGCGCGCGCGCTATCAATCTGCATGGGCTCCTGGTCCTGGCTGGCCCCAGGCGTGGCTTGAAAGGGTTGTTGGGGGAGTGGCTTCTCCTGCGACCGTGGGAACCAAGCCCGCTTTGCGCGCGTTGCTTGCTTGTCGCTCCACCGGGACTCCTGTCTCACCCCCACCGCCAGAGCCGCTTTGCTCAGCTGATCCATAGTACTGGGCTTTGGACCTCTCGAGAGCTCATCCTTCACCTCCTCGTGCAAACCCAAGTAGAACGCCGCTTGCATAGGAGGCGACTCAAGTACCCACCCCAGTCTGTGCACCAGCATGGTGAATTTCGCCCAATATGCGCGAACTGTCATATTTCCTTGGTGTAAATTATGCAGTTCCTCC
This sequence comes from Zootoca vivipara, assembly GCF_963506605.1. Classification (NCBI taxonomy): domain Eukaryota; kingdom Metazoa; phylum Chordata; class Lepidosauria; order Squamata; family Lacertidae; genus Zootoca; species Zootoca vivipara. Next base: position 10,802,017 of record NC_083277.1, read on the forward strand.
TTAGTCTGGTCCATATGACTATCGGACGAATACATCGTTCTCAAACCTTCTAGAAATTGTTGGACATTTTTCATGCAAGGATTCTTGGTTGCGATTAACGGTCTTAGCCACTCCCTGGCTGCCCCGGTAAGGTGTTCCACAATAAACGCTACCCTGTGCTCATCATCGGGGAACTCATTATGGTGCAGCTCAAGAGCATACACTATCTCAGTCTCAAAGCCATGATATTCCCTCGGGTCTCCATTGAACTTGCTTACTAGGGTCCCGGCTCTCCTTCCTGGCAGCACTTGGACTTGGGGGGCCCCTCCCGCCTTGTCTTTCTCTGCATCCAGCTTGCTTTGGAGGTCTACCGCCACCGCCCTTAATTGCTGCTCTCTTTCCTGAAGCGCTCTCACCTGTTCCGCAAGTTGTAGCCGGTCCTCCTGGACCTTCTTAGTCTCTTCTTTAGCTGCCTTTAATTCTCCCTGTGCCTGCAGCGTCAGCTGCTGCAGCTCTTCCTGGGCTTGCTCCGCGATCTGCCGCCATCTCTCCGCCTCTGACACGCTCATCCCGGCAACTCCAAAGTAGCCCAAAAAAAGGATTCGGAGGTTGCTGTCACAGTGGCCGGAGTAGGCTACTTCAGAGTAACGACGCTACGCAGCTCTGCATTTTATTCTTTTATTGGTGCTGCGTATTTACAGTGCTGAAGTCATTGCTATTTACACGGAGTGATGTGGTCAGTCGGTATCAGAACCTCCGAATGACTTTTGGCGCGTCTTTCCCCAACACAAAAGCCTTGGAAGCCCCATCCTCTTTCCCCTCCTCTTTCTGCGTAACTCCGGCGTTGGAGGGATGGGTCTCCCCCCCTTACTTGCCCCTTCCTGTCCCACCTGGGACCCTGGCTCCGCTACCTTGCCTGAGCCTCGGACCCGACTTCCTGCTTCCCCACTGGAATCAGAGCTCCCTCTGCTTTCCCCTGTGGTCGGTGATGTGCTTGAACTCAGGAGGGGAGGGACTTCGCGATATCCCCTGTCCCTCACAACATCTTTCTTGTATGTTGTAGGTAATGCAGCCGAAATTGAAAAGCTCTGAGCAGGATGGTATCACTTGATTTCTCTCTCTCCATTTGAGTAGATTTAAGTGAGGAGATTCAGAGATCTAGGGCTGCTCCTTTGGCCCTCAGATGTCTGGCTCTGGAGTCCCAATAAGGAGGAATCTTCTCCCCTCTGTGACACCATTCCTCTGTGTGTGTGTCTCGGCTTTCCTCCTCTCAGTTCCTTCCTTTTGCTGCACTCAGAAATTCTGCAATTGAATGGGTTAATCTTTATTTTCCCCATCAGGTGTCAGCAAAGGGAGACATTTAAGGAACCAATGGCTTTCCCACCAGAATTGAATAGGAAGATCTCAAATTTCTGGGTTGCAAATCCCATTCTATATGTTGAGATGAAGGAAATCAAAGGTAATGAGTGGCTGCAAGGATTTTACACTTGAAAATATATTAGTTCGAAAATTGAACATGTCAGGTTCTTACTGTATTTTATTTACTCTTGCCACAAACAGAAATAGGAGCTGCAGAGTTTCCTTCTGGGTATCATGACCCCTGTATACTGTCACTCAGAGGCTTGGTGGGGACAGAGAAAAATAAAGGCAGCCTGCACCACAGTGTACAGTAATGTCAGGATTTAGTTTTGTTCCAGTGTTCAGTTTACAGTTGTACTGAACCTCCTTTGCATTTTAGTTCTTTAAACTCCACTAGTGTTTCCCCATCCTGAAGGGCGTTAGAAAGGCTCTTAGCAAACACACAGTTCCTCCACTCCCAGCTCAAGCTGGTTTCCCAGCAGTGGAGTTATCTCCCAAGTTCTCTCTTCTTCCTCAGACTCTCACCGGCAGCTTCCATATCTAGTGCTGCAACTATCACAATCTCCCGAGTTTTCTGGTTTCTACAGCAATTTGTGGTGGGGTGTTTTATTTTTTAATCTCCTTGAAAATTCACCAGCCTCTCTTGACATTTAAATTTCTACAGCAGTTTCTGTTGGTGGTTGTTTAATGCTCACTAAATTAATCAGCGTCTTTCATCAGCAAATTTCTCCTAAGAAACAGATATTTGGTTAATGTACACAATTCTTCAAGCAGTTTCCAGGAAGAGATTTCTATTTTGTGGGTGATTTTCACTAACATATTCAGCTTTATGCAGAACTTCCCCTGATACCGGTATATCAGTCGGTTGGAGAACCGCATAGCAAAATTCAAATAAGTGTTTTTTTTTTAAGGATTGCTGTGCTTTAGTTCCCATTTTGTTTCAGAAAGCGTGAATTTAGTAGATTTACCAATCAATGCAGAATCAATTGAATTTCTACCCATTCTTACCTCTACCAAAATGTTTGTTAAGTAGGAAAGAATTTAAAATATTTTCTGAGGAACAACCTCTTGTTGCATGAGCCCCTTGCCAATTCTTCCTCTGCAAGTTTAGTTTGTCATTATGATTAACAACTCTGCCTTTGATTATTGATTTTTCACCAGTTTATTTGGGGCAGCTGTTGTGGATAGCTCTTCTCTGGATTCTTTTTAAAGATTGATATTGCAGCGTTTTATCATTTCTCAGTTTAACTTTTTTATTTTTAATATCTTCTTCATAGTTTTCTTATGTGTAATTGTTGATTTTATATATTAATATTTTACCTGAAATAAAGAAACAATTGATATTATGTCATTTAGTGAAAATGTTGTTACAAAATTACTTGAGGTATTAAAGTCTAGCTCTCAGTCTTTGTATCTCTTTGCTTCCTCAGATGTTCTGTCATTTGGACGGCCTCAGAAAGGTAACTTTTGGGTGAAGGACCAAATTCAAGCACATGTTGGGAGCTGGTGTTTCATTGGGATTAAATGGTTTGTCCTTTCCTTGGTGTTATTCTAAGAGAGGGAGGAGAAGTTCCTGAACGTCTTCTTTGGCCTGTCCTGCTTCCACTGGCATACAAAAATCTTCACCCACCCTCGTGGATTAGAGGATTTAGAATCAGTCTAGATAAAGGTAAAGGTAAAGGTACCCCTGACCATTAGGTCCAGTCGGCGCTCATCTCGCATTATTGGCCAATGGAGCCGGCATACAGCTTCCAGGTCTTGTGGCCAGCATGACTAAGCCACTTCTGGTGAACCAGAGCAGCACACAGAAATGCTGTTTACCTTCCCACCGGAGTGGTACCTATTTATCTACTTGCACTTTGATGTGCTTTCAAACTGCTAGGTTGGCAGGAGCAGGGACCGAGCAATGGGAGCTCACCCCGTCGCGGGGATTCGACCTGCCGACCTTCTGATAGGCAAGCCCTAGACTCTGTGGTTTAACCCACAGCATATAGTATTTTGGGCTGAGGGAAAAAAATCTTTGTGCTCCAAGCGGGTTAGTGTGTATGTAGCCTCAGTCTTCTCTTTCCCCTTTTGCTTTTGCTGGATTCTTTGGTCTTGTCCATATCTGAGTATGTTTTGACTGTTAATTGGCACTTTCCCTCTGTTCCAATTAGACAAGTAGTCCACACACACAAATACCTGAATTTATCTATGACAATTTCATACCAGTAGGTGTTCCCTGTTCCTATCTTTTAATTTGCTGGTTCTAATTATGCTGATTTAGTACTAGCAGGGCATGCGCACAGAGAGCTGCCAGCTTCCACTTGTTTCCCCCCCAAAAAATAATTCCCCACCCAGGAAGTAAAAAAACACAGACAGGCAAATGTATGTTCTCAGTACACACTTTGTAACATGGTTTGCATGTGCAGTATTTTGATTTTGGGCTATGATCCTTCATTTAGTTAAAACCAAAAAAGAAATTAAGCACCGGTGAAGAAGTGGGAATGGAAAGTTGAACAGCAGAACTTGAGAGTTGATCCCCCCACCCAAAAGCAGTGAAATAAATAAACAGCAACCTTGAGTACAGTGGTCAGGAGCGCAATTATCCCCATATTATTGCTCATCAAATCATGATTCTGTTATGTATCAGCGAGACTTGCATCTCAGATATAGTGGAGTACCTGATATTCCTAATGAAGCTTTAAAAATGAGAATGGCAAAAGAATTAGGCCAGTTGTTAGACATGGAGCAAGAGGAGTTGGTTGAAGTGATTGAAAGAACTTACATAATTAAATCCATGTATGCTAAGGGATTACCCAAATTAAATGGGAATATAAACAGTTGCAAATACATCATAAGGTACTGTTTGAATAAGACCTTTGTCTCTGCACAAATGGGGTCCTTTAGTGTAAGAGCAGTTTAGGATTCCTGCAGGGAGGGGCTATAGAGACCAGAATAGAGCATGGAAAAGGACTCCCTATTTCAGTCTCAACCAATCATGGAAAGGGAAAGTTTTTAACTCGGCCATAATCCCCTCACTCAACAGAGACCCTCAGTATCCCCTTTGATTCTGGAAATAACTAAGCATGGGTTATTGTCAACTTTTAAAGAATACATTTTTTTATTAGTAATATTTTTCCCAACATCATAAATAAGCAACAAGAAATATAAAACACAAATACGGTAAGCTATTAACAAATGATGATGATGATGATGATAAATAAACGAACAAAGAAACAAACAAACAAATAAATAAATACAATCGTCTGTTGAACATTAAAAGCTTCCCTAAAGAGGGCTGCCTTCAGATGTCTTCTAAAAATCTGGTAGCTGTTTTCCTTTTTGACATCTGATGGGAGGGCGTTCCACAGGGCAGGCGCCACCACCGAGAAGGCCCTCTGCCTGGTTCCCTGCAACTTGGCTTCTCGCAATGAGGGAACCGCCAGAAGGCCCTCGGAGCTGGACCTCAGTGTCTGGGCAGAATGATGGGGGTGAAGACACTCCTTCAGGTATACTGGACCGAGGCCATTTAGGGCTTTAAAGGTCAGCACCAACACTTTGAGCTTCTTGAAGAGTGACTGGATTGACAGGAGGGGCACAATAAAATACGTGGAGTAAAAACGAACAAAAAAACATTATTTAAAAACATGCAGGGAATGTGGTATTTATTCTGAGGTGAGTCTGGCTGAAAGAGGGGAGTGAGTGTCCCAATCCTGAATCAAATGTGAGGAAACCCCATTTATCTGAGAGGAAATTTGGTTCTTCTGGGTGTTTCTTAAACCAAGATGTCCATCTCTAACCGTCAGCTGATTCTGTCTCTTCTCTTTCCCTCCTATTCTCCCTAACAGCAAATGTCACTCTGGATCCAGACACGGCCCATCCTGACCTCATCCTGTCGGAGGATCGGAAAAGTGTGAGATATGGAGACAAACCTCAAGTCCTGCCCAACAATCCTGAGAGATTCATGTACTATCATTTTGTGTTGGGATGTGAGGGATTCACAACTGGCAGACATTTCTGGGAGGTTGATGTGGGGAGAGAGGAAGGGTGGTCTGTAGGGGTTGCCAGGAAGTCTGTGAGGAGAAAGGGCTTCTTCCCCATAAGGCCTGAGGAAGGTATCTGGGCTGTGGAGATGCTGGGAGGCAAGTACTGGGCCTGCACCTCCCCTTATGCCTCTCATCTGTCCCTGAGAGAGAGGCCCAAGATGATCCGGGTGACTCTGGACTATGAAAGGGGACGTCTGTCTTTTTATGATGCTGGCTCAGGAGCCGAATTCTACACGTTTTCAGGAGCCTCGTTCTGTGAAGAGACCCTCCTCCCCTTCTTTTATCTGGGCGAAAAGAAAACCCACCTCAGGATCTCCTGAGGAAATCTGCCTCACAAGCCCAGTTGGAGTTTTTCTCCACACCAGAATGACTGAGATGAAAACATTTGCCAGTTTTGGCCTCTTTGCAGAGACCTTTTGAGAGGAGCCACAATCAGCAGAAATAAGAAAAGAAAGAAAACCAGGGCAGTCTCCAGCAGGTCGCGCGCCCTGGCGCTGAGGAGCGGGGATCGCAGGGCGCAGCATGGTTTCCGCGCGGCGCCCTGCCTACCGGCCCGGTGCCCTAGCCTTCCTGCGCCACCGGGGGTCTACCTAGAGCCGGCCCTGAACAAAATCTGGGATTTTCTCTTTCCTTCCCTTTCCCAGAATTTCCTCTGCAGCTGAGTCCTTGTTGTTGTTTAGTCGTGTCTGACTCTTCGTGACCCCATGGACCATAGCACGCCAGGCACTCCTGTCTTCCACTGCCTCCCGCAGTTTGGTCAAACTCATGTTCGTAGCTTTGAGAACACTGTCCAACCATCTCGTCCTCTGTTGTCCCCTTCTCCTAGTGCCCTCAATCTTTCCTAACATCAGGGTCTTTTCCAGGGAGTCTTCTCTTCTCATGAGATGGCCAAAGTATTGGAGCCTCAGCTTCACGATCTGTCCTTCCAGTGAGCACTCAGGGCTGATCTCCCTCAGAATGGACAGGTTTGATCTTCTTGCAGTCCATGGGATGGACTCTCAAGAGTCTCCTCCAGCACCATAATTCAAAAGCATCAATTCTTCGGCGGTCAGCCTTCTTTATGGTCCTGCTCTCACTTCCATACATCACTACTGGGTAAACCATAGCTTTAACTATACGGACCTTTGTCGGCAAGGTGATGTCTCTGCTTTATAAGATGCTGTCTAGGTTTGTCATTGCTTTTCTCCTAAGAAGCAGGCATCTTTTAATTTCGTGACTGCTGTCACCATCTGAAATGATCAAGGAGCCCAAGGAAGTAAAATCTCTCACTGCCTCACTGCTGAGTCCTTAACAGACCATAATACTTTAACCGTGTCAATTAACAATCTGTTTATCATAATGGTTCTGCCTCCACCAACTTTAACCCGCTTTTCATTGCTCACCTACACCAGATGTTAGAATACACACATATTCCTAGAAAATATAATTTTCGAGCCAGTGGAGACGCAGTCGCGGGAGCCATTTTGAGCACCAACGTTACCTCCAAAAAGCAAAGCCCCAAGCCTACAGCCTGCAAGCGGCGGATTCTTCCCTTAAAAAAGAAAAGATTTGGATCAAGTAAGTTAAAAATTTGTGAATTTGGACTGGAAAATTGGCGCTGGGAGGAGGCTTAAAAGGGAAGTCAGCCCCCCCACTTGAGTAATGGACGATGCAGTAAAGCTGGGGAAAGCCTTTAAAAACTTTTTCCTGATGCAGAGTAAGGGAAAAAGATAAAGTGTGTATAAATCTCTGCAAAAGACTGTGACTTGACAAGGGGAACTCCCCCGTGAACTTGGAGTTGGGTCAAAGGAAGGATCGGCTAGCCGCCTTTATGACGTCACAATAGAAAAGAATGTGATTGCTTGTATGAGACTGAGACTGAGAGCTGCAGACAAGTAAAAGAGGAATTTTTAAAAAATAGACTTCAAGGCTACTCAGTGTTGAATTTGAGACTGAATAATAAAAGAAAAAGTAAAGAAATAGAGGTTGGATCCAGTTCAGATGGGACTTTATTCTTTTTATATTTGAAGAATATAAAATAAGCACAACAACAATACCACTTCCTGCTCTGCCACAGTTATGGAGGTGGAAAGCATCAACAGGAAGGAAGAGAAGGTTCTGGACTGTGAGAAGAATAGTACACAGTGGGACTTGATTTTGATAACAATTCTGGAAATGACAGAGGAGATTCGTAATCCCAAAGGTGATGAATCCAGAGTGGAAGAAGAGGGAGAAGAGGAAGAAGGACTAGGGGAAGGACTAGAAGAAGACGCATGCTGTGATTTGACTTTAGGAAAAATTCTGGAAACGACAGAGGAGAACCGCAATCCTGAAGGAGGAGAGAAGACTGCTGATTCAACAGAACTGATTTTTGAGACAGAAGAGGATGAAGAAGAAATCACTGTTTCACCGGTGGGAGGGGTGGAACAGGGAAGGGATGAAGAAGAAATCACTGTTTCACCGGTGGGAGGGGTGGAACAGGGAAGGGACTCGATCCAAAAGTCCCCCAAACAGGGGAAAAACAAAAAGGTTGTTACCCCAGTGTGAGAGGGGGAGAAGGAAGCAGGTGGGGGCAGAAAGAGAATGAGATTGAAGATAAAATGTTGGGAATACAGCAGGGGGGGAAGGGTTGAGCAAAATCTAGATTGGGACAGAGCAGGAGTGGGGTGAGGAGAAATTGAGATGATTTTTATAGGTGGATAAAACACGGTTTGAACTCGGAATGCATTAAGGAGCTGGCTGAAATCTCTGGAGACATCGATTCCAAGGAAAGTGGGTAGATTTAGTCTTGAGGGTGGGAATAAAAAGGGGGGGGGGAGATATTGAAAGTTAATTATGAATATTTTTGGGTAAAAGGGTAGAGAATATTGGGTGATAAAGGTAAAGAGAAGTATGAAGGGTAAATGGTTAAAAAGAAGTTGTAAATTGGAAGAAAGAATGTAATTTTAGATTTGGAATCTACAATAATTAGTGATTAATTAAGGAACTCAAGAAGGGGAAATGAGGAAGTCCAAAATGTTTAGATTAGAAATTGGAAAATATGATTATGTCTTATTATTTTTATTTTGGGTTTTCTCTCTCTATTTTTCCTTCACTCTTCTATACAAAATGAATAAGAATTATTTAAGAATAAGGTTATGAAATGGGAGATAAGACGTAATTTCATGATGTCTAGTTAAGATTTGGAAATGGTAAGAGTTAATTATTAATAAGGACTGTAAGAAGGGGAAGTGAAGAAGTTTGAAGAAATAAGATGTGTTAACATTGTCATTTTTGTTTTTTGTATTTCTTTTTTAAATTTTTCTTTTTTCTTTTTTCCCTCTATGTAAAATTCAATAAAAATTATTTTAAAAAATAAAAATAAGACACCTTGGTGGTTGTCACCTTTGGAAGCAATGAGTGTGAAAAAGATAAATATGAGCAAAAATTGGATTACATATGAACCTACCTATGAACCAACCTACATATGAACCAACCTACATATGAACCAACCTAGCAGTTCGAAAGCACGTCAAAATGCAAGTAGATAAATAGGAACCGCTACAGCGGGAAGGTAAACGGCATTTCCATGTGCTGCTCTGGTTTGCCAGAAACGGCTTTGTCATGCTGGCCACATGACCTGGAAGCTATACGCCGGCTCTCTCGGCCAATAATGCGAGATGAGCGTGCAACCCCAGAGTCGGTCACGACTGGACCTAATGGTCAGGGGTCCCTTTACCTTTACCTTTATGAAAAATTAGTAAGAGAGGAAGGAAATAAATGGAAAATTAAACCTTATGAAGAAGTAAAAGAATATGTAAATGATTGGTTGGACTTTCGCCAAATCAATGAAATGTTTAAAGAGGTTTCAAAGGAAAATGGATTTGGTCATAATAAATCAAAAATTGAAATTGAAATATTAAATAATAATTATAAAATATTGTCAAAAATGTACAAATTGCTGTTGGAATGGCATTTGAAAGATGAAGAGGTAAAGTCTGTTATGATACATTGGGCCAAAGACTTTGGGTATAACATACAGCTAAAAGACTGGGGAAAAGAAGGAATAAAATTTACAGCATGCAATGCCTTGAGAGAAAATGTGATGAAAATGATGTATAGATGGTATATTAAAATGTATAAAATAAGTAATAAATGTTGGAAATGTAAGGAAAAAGAAGGGACTTTTTATCATGTTGTTGTTGTTTAGTCGTTTAGTCGTGTCCGACTCTTCGTGACCCCATGGACCATAGCACGCCAGGCACTCCAGTCTTGCACTGCCTCCCGCAGTTTGGTCAAACTCATGTTCGTAGCTTCGAGAACACTGTCCAACCATCTCGTTCTCTGTCGTCCCCTTCTCCTAGTGCCCTCAATCTTTCCCAACATCAGGGTATTTTCCAAGGATTCTTCTCTTCTCATGAGGTGGCCAAAGTATTGGAGCCTCAGCTTCACGATCTGTCCTTCCAGGGAGCACTCAGGGCTGATTTCCTTAAGAATGGATAGGTTTGATCTTCTTGCAGTCCATGGGACTCTCAAGAGTCTCCTCCAGCACCATAATTCAAAAGCATCAATTTTTCGGCAATCAGCCTTCTTTATGGTCCAGCTCTCACTTCCATACATCACTACTGGGAAAACCATAGCTTTAACTATACGGACCTTTGTCGGCAAGGTGATGTCTCTGCTTTTTAAAATGCTGTCTAGGTTTGTCATTGCTTTTCTCCCAAGAAGCAGGCGTGTTTTAATTTCGTGACTGCTGTCACCATCTGCAGTGATCAAGGAGCCCAAGAAAGTAAAATCTCTCACTGCTTCCATTTCTTCCTCTTCTATTTGCCAGGAGGTGATGGGACCAGTGGCCATGATCTTGGTTTTTTTTATGTTGAGCTTCAGACCATATTTTGCGCTCTCCTCTTTCACCCTCATTAAAAGGTTCTTTAATTCCTCCTCGCTTTCTGCCATCAAGGTTGTGTCATCTGCATATCTGAGGTTGTTGATATTTCTTCCGGCAATCTTAATTCCGGCTTGGGATTCATCTAGTCCAGCCTTTCGCATGATGAATTCTGCATATAAGTTAAATAAGCAGGGAGACAATATACAACCTTGTCGTACTCCTTTCCCAATTTTGAACCAATCAGTTGTTCCATATCCAGTTCTAACTGTAGCTTCTTGTCCCACATAGAGATTTCTCAGGAGACAGATGAGGTGATCAGGCACTCCCATTTCTTTAAGAACTTGCCATAGTTTGCTGTGGTCGACACAGTCAAAGGCTTTTGCATAGTCAATGAAGCAGAAGTAGACGTTTTTCTGGAACTCTCTAGCTTTCTCCATAATCCAGCGCATGTTTGCTATTTGGTCTCTGGTTCCTCTGCCCTTTCGAAATCCAGCTTGCACTTCTGGGAGTTCTCGGTCCACATACTGCCTAAGCCTGCCTTGTAGAATTTTAAGCATAACCTTGCTAGCGTGTGAAATGAGCGCAATTGTGCGGTAGTTGGAGCATTCTTTGGCACTGCCCTTCTTTGGAATTGGGATGTAGACTGATCTTTTCCAATCCTCTGGCCATTGCTGAGTTTTCAAAGCTTGCTGGCATATTGGGTGTAGCACCTTAACAGCATCATCTTTTAAAATTTTAAATAGTTCAGCTGGAATATCATCACTTCCACTGGCCTTGTTATTAGCAGTGCTTTCTAAGGCCCATTTGACTTCACTCTCCAAGATGTCTGGCTCAAGGTCAGCAGCCACACTACCTGGGTGTACAAGATCTCCATATCTTTCTGGTATAATTCCTCTGTGTATTCTTGCCACCTCTTCTTGATGTCTTCTGCTTCTGTTAGGTCCTTACCACTTTTGTCCTTGATTATGGTAATCTTTGTACGAAATGTTCCTTTCATATCTCCAATTTTCTTGAACAGATCTCTGGTTTTCCCCATTCTATTGTTTTCCTCTATTTCTTTGCATTGTTCATTTAAGAAGACCCTCTTGTCTCTCCTTGCTATTTTTTGGAAATCTGCATTCAGTTTCCTGTATCTTTCCCTATCTCCCTTGCATTTTGCTTGCCTCCTCTCCTCCGCTATTTGTAAGGCCTCGTTGGACAGCCATTTTGCTTTCTTGCATTTCCTTTTCCTTGGGATGGTTTTCGTTGCTGCCTCCTGTATAATGTTACGAGCCTCCATCCATAGTTCTTCAGGCACTCTGTCCACCAAATCTAAATCCTTAAACCTGTTCCTCACTTCCACTGTGTATTCATAAGGGATTTGATTCAGATTGTATCTTACTGGCCCAGTGGTTTTTCCTACTTTCTTCAGTTTAAGCTGGAATTTTGCTATAAGAAGCTGATGATCTGAGTTACAGTCAGCTCCAGGTCTTGTTTTTGCTGACTGTATAGAGCTTCTCCATCTTTGGCTGCAGAGAATATAATCAATCTGATTTCGATGCTGCCCTTTTGGTGATATCCATGTGTAGAGTCGTCTCTTGTGTTGTTGGAAGAGAGTGTTTGTGATGACCAGCTTGTTCTCTTGACAGAACTCTATTAACCTTTGCCCTGCTTCATTTTGAACTCCAAGGCCAAACTTGCCAGTTGTTCCTTTTATCTCTTGATTCCCTACTTTAGCATTCCAATCCCCTGTAATGAGAAGAACATCCTTCTTTGGTGTCATTTCTAGAAGGTGTTGTAGGTCTTCATAGAATTGGTCAATTTCACTTTCTTCAGCACTGGTAGTTGGTGCATAAACTTGGATTACTGTGATGTTAAAAGGTCTGCCTTGGATTCGTATCGAGATCATTCTGTCATTTTTGAGATTGCATCCCATTACAGCTTTTGCCACTCTTTTGTTGACTATGAGGGCCACTCCATTTCTTCTACGGGATTCATGCCCACAGTAGTAGATATGATAGTCACCCGAACTGAATTCGCCCATTCCCTTCCATTTTAGTTCACTGATGTCGATATTTATTCTTGTCATCTCATTTTTGACCACATCCAGCTTACCTCCATTCATGGTTCTTACATTCCAGGTTCCTATGCAATATTTTTCTTTACAGCATCGGACTTTCCTTTCGCTTCCAAGCATATCCGCAACTGAGCGTCCTTTCGGCTTTGGCCCAGCCGCTTCATCAGCTCTGAATCTACTTGTACTTGTCCTCCGTTCTTCCTCAGTAGCATGTTGAACGCCTTCCGACCTGAGGGGCTCATCTTCCAGCGTCATAACTTTTATATGCCTGTTGTCTTTGTCCATGGAGTTTTCTTGGCAGGGATACTGGAGTGGCTTGCCAGTTCCTTCTCCAGGTGGATCATGTTTACTCAAAACTCTCCACTATGACCTGTCCATCTTGGGTGGCCCTGCATGGCATAGCTCATAGCTTCTCTGAGTTATTCAAGCCCCTTCGCCACGACAAGGCATTGATCCATGAAGGATCACTTTTTATCATATGTGGTGGGAATGTAAAAAAGTAAAAAGCTTCTGAGAAATGATATATAATGAGTTGAAAAAGATGTTGAAATATACATTAATAAAAAAACTCAGAAACATTTTTACTTGGTATTGTTGGTGAGGATATTAATAGACAAGATAAGAAATTGTTTTTATACAGTATGTGACAACGGCAGCTAGAATATTATTGGCACAGAAATGGAAACAAGAAGAATTACTGATGAAAGAGGAATGTCAAACAAAATTAATGGACTATGCAGAATTGGATAAGATGACAGGAAGAATTCAGAACCGGCGGGATCAGAAGTTCTTAGAAGACTGAGTAAATATGTGATATCATCACAATTATACACACACAAAAAGGAATATGTATAAATCCTGGGAGTGTTTGCATTTTGTGTTGGAGTTGGATGATTGCTGAGAGTTCCGACTCTGGGTGAGTGTGAGCTGAGGATCACAGTAATGAAAAAGAAAAAGAAAAACCCAATCTACCCACTATTTTAATATATTCAAAGCTGGCACCCATCTATCTAGGTGGGTCTCAAGGGAGACAATGGAGGAGTGAGCCTGCTGTGGCTGTAGAGACCAATACAGGAGAGACATGTTTTGTGTCATCTAGTCCAACCCCTTGCATGGAATCATAACCAACCGGATGTATGGCAGTCCTACCCAAGGGTAACATTTGTCCTCTTTTGGGGAGGGGGGTGTCCCTCTCTGGGTGGTGATGTGTATTACTTCACTTATTTTAAAATGTGGCAAATGTTCCTGGGCCCTCCTGCTCCTTCTGCCAAGTGGGGCCCTGGACTGAAGGTTCATCCACCCTCCTGCTTGTTCCGTGCATAAAAAAGGTTTTCCGTTTCTCCTGTGCTTTCTAGGCATGGGTCAAAGCAGTTCTTTTTTTTTGCCCCACTGCTTTCCCTGGGAAAACCCACTGAATTAGGAACAAATATCAACCCTCAGAAAAAAACCAATGGATCTTTCCCCCGATTCAGCTGCAAACAGCAAGAAGAAGTGTAGGTGACCCCCAAGTGGGTCCGTGGGGCAGAGTCTGCCCTAAAGTACTTCCCTGATGGCACTACGGAGAGGAGGAGGAGTCAAGGATCCAAAGCGGAAAGTAAATAGAATTCTTTTTCTGCATCCTAACAAAGCGGGTGTGGTGGAACATTCTGACAAAGTTCAAAGCTATTACTTATTAACCAATGTCAAATTTATGATAGCTGATAAAAAGACCTGTTCAGAAAAAAATATGAATTTGTTTTATACAGTTATAAATACATGCCAAATGCCTGTTTTTTTTCTTTTCATTATTGAAAAAGAGCAGTTTATGTTTGGAGTAAGATGAGGTGGTGAGCAAATGGTTGTTCTGTTAGGAGGAGAGAAGATGGAGAGTGAGAGGAAAGCTGAGCACACCCAGCAGAAGAAAAGTACAGTTGCTGGTTATCACACCCTTTGCCTCTCCATAAAAATGGGCAAGGAGACAGGAGCAGGAACAGCTGGGAATAAGGAAAGGTAACCCCAGAAGAACGTCTCCTTGATCGACCACACCATCTCCCTGCCCACAAGAGAAGCTAGTCTGGGGGTGAGTATCTGACAACCAAACCCCATTGTACTGGTATGGTCCCAGGCTGTCCTTTGCTCCAGCAGGTCTATTTTCATTCAGTTCCCAATGTGTATAGAGGAGCTTTTTAACTGTTCCTCTTCCTTGCCTTCCCCCACTATTCAGCTAAAAGTCAAGCACCTGTGGAAATGCTGTTAGCTCTGGGAGAGGATCTCCCATGGATGTCAATGGAGGTCTTGACTTGGCACCCAAAGGAGGACTTGGAGCCCAGCAATGGCTTATGTCCTTGTCTGTCACCTCAGTGCCCTTCCTGGGCCACTTTTCATGCAGTGTCAGGAAAGTGGACCTGCAGATGAATGTGAGATTGTGTCCCACTGAATGATTATTTAATGGAGCTCCATTATTCTTCCTCCTGGACAGGGAATACATGAAGCAGGCAAACGTTTCTGAAAAGGTGACCTGTTTTCCTTTAAATTGGCAATTTTAAGGATGAAGATTTGTGGCGATAAGTTAAATTATTCAGCGGAGCTCTTTTTTATATGACAGACTGCCTTGTTTTAATAGCTATTTGAACAGTTCAATATATTTCAGCATTTATTTATGTATTTTGCTTTGTAACGGCTTTGGCTACAGATTTTTTATTTATTTCATAAAATACTGCCTAATTGTGGAAGAACCCAAAGCAGTTTACAAAAAAGATAAAAACAATTCAATTATCTCTAAAAAAATTATAATTATAATTTAAAACATACAAACCATTTAAACCACAGTAGAATAGACTAAAACAAATGAAAACTCATTGAAACTTTCTAATCATCTGGGTTGTCTTGTCTAAATAAGAATGTTGTTAGCAGGTGCTGAAATGAAGATGTTGAAGGTGCCTGCTTGATAGCAATAGGAAGAGAGATCCAAAGTGTTGCTGCCACCATGCTCAATGTTTGAGTTCTGACAGATGCAGTGCAAGTATTATGTGGCACCTGTTAAAGTGCCTATTCCTCTGACTGAAGCAGTCAAGTGGGTACATATGGGGTAAAGTGATCTTGTAGGTAAATGACAAATGAGTGTGCAAACTGATTTTTCATTTGGGTTTTATAGTTGAGTTTCAGAGTGGGACTGTTATACGAAAAATTGGGGTTGACGAAAAATTGGGGTTGTCACTCGCTCAGGTGGCCTCAGTGACCCAAAGTGCCTTCCATCTGTTTCGGCTAGGGGTCCAGCTGCACCGCTACCTGGACAGGGATAGCCTAATTATTTTTGCCTGTGCTCTGGTAACCTCAAGGTTAGATTACTGCAATGCGTTATACTCAGTGCTGCCTCAGAAGACGGTTCGGAAACTTCGGTTAATGCAGAATTTGGTGGCCAGGTTGCTCATTGGAGCAAGACGCTTTGAGCATATTACACCGATCCTGGTCCAACTGCACTGGCTACCAACTAGTTTCTGGGCCCAGTTCAAAGTGGTGGTTTCACCTATAAAGCCTTAAACAGCACAGGACCGCAATACCTCAAGGACCACCTCTTTCTGAGGCTCTTCTTCATGGGTCTCCTCCTCAAAAGGTCAGAAGGGTGGCAACATGAGAACGGGCCTTTTCTGCAGTGGCCCCCTGTCTGTGGAATGCTCTCCCCAGGGAAGTTCACCTGGTGCCTTCGTTTTACACCTTTAGGCTACAGGCAAAAATGTTCCTTTTTAACCAGGTCTTTGTTTGATTTAAAGATGTATGGAGGGGGATGTTATTGGGTTGTTGTTTTTGTTTCTGTGTTTAAAGCACTCTTTACATAAGAACATAAAAGAGCCCTGCTGGATCAGAGAGGCCTGCCAAATCTAGGCTCCTATTCTCACAAGATGCCACACTATAAATGATTCAGTTCTTGCAGATGCAGTGCAGGCATTATATGGTACCTGTAAAAGGGCCAATTCCATGGATCAAACTGGTCAAGTGGGCCCATATGGGGTAAGGTGACCTTGTTGGTAAATAATGAAGGAGCGTGAAAAATGCTTTTTGGTTTTGGTTTTATAGATGAGTTTCAGGCAGTGGGACCAATCGTGGAGGTGCCATTGCATAAAAATGTAAAATGCTGAATTGGTTTCATAGGAAGAATGTGAAAACGCTTAACCCTGAATAGTTTTTACCTTACAGGCTTTTTTCTTCTTCCCCAGTTGCCATTCTACAGCCATTCTACAGCCACCTCTCATCTCAACTAAGCCACACACTCTTGATCTGTCATGGCCTCAGCCCCACCATCCATAGATGTGGACCAGGAAGTCTTGTGCCCCATCTGCAAAGACTACCTGACAGAACCAGTGACACTGGACTGCGGCCACAACTTCTGCCAGGGCTGCGTCACCAAGTATTGTGACACATGGGAACCAATGCAGGTGGGGGACTTGGAGTGTCCCGTCTGCAGAGTTCGGATCCAGAAAGGGAATTTCCGCCGCAATTTCCAGCTGGCAAACATAGTTGAAAAAATTAAACTCCTGGCACTAAATGAAAGGTTGGAGGATCTTTGTAAGACACACAAGGAAAAACTCCACCTCTTCTGCAAAAAAGATGGAGAATTGGTGTGTTGGTGTTGTAAGCAATCCCGAGAACATAAATGGCACCCTGTGGTTCTCAAGGAAGAGGCTGCCCAGGAATACAAGGTAGGAAGTCATTTTGACACTTGCTAACACAATCCTTTCATCTCTGTCTCTGTGTGTATATAATATGCTTTCAATGTTGCTGTAAAGCAAACATCATAAATTGCTAATCTGTACATTCATTAGAATCAGAAATTGGACCTCATCTCTGTGCTATCCAAAACAGAACAAAAACTTTGTTCTGCTTATAAAGCAACTTTTTTTTAATAAAAAAAGTTGTTGTTCTGCGCTTGTGCCAAAGAGTTCCTGTGTAATGTAATCATGATGAATCATGATGAACTGTAGTAAGAATAAAGAAATGTATGTTCTCATGCTTTAGATTTTTAAATGTATATTAAAAAAACAAACCCAGAAACTCCTAGAGCAATTACTAAGCAAAATTGAACAGTAGGGCCCCAGGCACCAGAAGCAAGCATAATATTAAAGACCCCTCCAGCCCTAATCAAATATAAGATTTTCTTTTCTCTTTAGACACTCATCTATGGTCACCTGGAGCATCTGAGGAAAGAGAGAGGGAAAATTCAGGCTTATAAAGCAACCATAGGAAAGGAAAGTGTCGACCTGCTTGTAAGTGTCACTGTTACTACAAAGGGAACAAGTACTGGAAGGACCAAGACATGATGTAGCCTCATTGCTGAGTGATTTGACATAAAATTGAAGGTCTTTCAAAACACTCTGGTCTCCTCTTTCTTCCTGGTTCATGCAGAGATTAACAGAACCTGAGAGGCAGAAAACAGTGGAGAGGTTCAGACAACTACACCAGTTTCTGGAAGAACGAGAAAAGTTTCTGCTGAATGAGATAGAAGAGATGGAGAAGGAGATCTCAAGGAGAAGGGATGAACACCTGGAAAGACTCTCCAAGGAACTCTCCTCTCTCGAAAGGAGCATCCGGGAGATGGAGGAGAAGACTCAGCAGCCAGCAAGTGAACTCCTGCAGGTAATACTGTGGCAGGAACAGCACAAAGTTTCTCTCAGGCTTTAACCACAGTTACCTTTGTCCAGGCTGTGTCCAAGCGCTCTTCTCTTGCCCCCCACAGAGCTTTCCCCACAAAACTTCACTCTTTAAAGCTTAGTGCAACAAACGGCATTTAATTCAACTTTAAAGATTTTTTGGCAGGGAAAGCTCCAGAGGGGGGGAAAGTATGGTCGGACAACTATTCATTCATTCATTCATTCATTCATTCATTAAATTTATATACTGCCCTATACCTGGAGGTCTCAGGAAAAAATTAGATAAAATTAGGATAAAAAACAAGATAAAATTAGAATATAAATACACGGAATACACAATCCAAATAAAAACAGAAACAATTGAGTAACCCCCCCAAAAAACACATTTTAAAAGGTCATTGGACGACAAGTGAAGGGGAATGTTTTTGCCTGGTGCCTAAAGGTGTATAATGAAGGAGCCAGGCAAACCTCCCTGGGGAGAGCATTCCTGTTCTCATTTTGCCACCCTCTGGACCTCTCATGGAGCTGCTTAAGGCTTTATAGGTCAAAACCAGCACTTTATCTGGCAATTTTATTTGGCAAAGGAAACACCTGAGAGTGGATACTTTTACTATAGACTCCTATGCAGAAAGGAGGACTGGCAGTACCTAATTTAGTTAAATAGTACGAAGCTGCCCAGCTCACGTGGTTAAAGTTAAGGATATCTCAGAAACTGAAACTGAAACCCTTTAAGCTGGAATCATTATTCATAAATTTTCCTCTGGCCACTATACTATAGATACCTTAGAAAAACAGAGGAGAAGATCCCATGAATCTTCATCAGGTTTTAAATAATAATAATCAGAAAATAATCTGGAGAACTGAACTTAAGATCGGAAAGATAAAAACTGAGAGAAATTGAAATTATAGATTTATCCACCCCTATCCAAAACTAGGCAGACTCACTCCAGAGGGCCAGAGGTCATCCCTTCTAGGGTCTGATGGGTCTTCATTATAGGTCCTGTGGTAGGCACTGAATCCCATTCTTCTTTTCCCTTCTAGGATGTGAGAAGCACCTTGCAGAGGTAAGTGAATCCTGCTCATTTCCATTAATATCACTCTGGGAAACTGGGAAAGGTCCAGGAGGTGAGGACATAAAACATGCCCCTCCAGGCTTTTAGGATGTGGCGAAAGCTTCCAACAAGGAAGCAGGAGTTGAGGTGTGTACCATGTTCCTGAACATATCTCAGCTGTAACTTCAAGGTGTCACTCAGGTTCATGATAAGAGGCTAGAAGGAACATTTCACTTTTGTCAACAGAAGCAACCATCTTTTTCTCCTCCACATCTTTCTTGTATGTTGTAGGTAATGCAGCCGAAATGGAAAAGCTCTGAGCAGGATGGTATCACTTGATTTTATTTCTAGATTTGAGTAGATGTGAGTGAGGAGACTCAGACAAAAGGAGTCCCTAGCAAGGATGAATCTCCTCTCCTCTGTGCCTTCATTCCTCTGTGTCTCCCCCTTGGCTTTCTACAGTTTCTTTCCTCCTCTCAATTCCTTTCTTTTGTAGCACTCAGAAATTCTGCAATTGAATGGGTTAATGTTTATTTTCCCCATCAGGTGTCAACAAAGGGAGAGGTTTAGGAATCCATTGGCTTTCACACCAAAGTTGAAGAGGAGGATCTCAAAATTCCCCTTTGAAAATCCCATTCTGTATGTTGATCCCATTCTGTATGTTGAGATGAAGGAAATCAAAGGTAATGAGTGGTTGGAAGAATTTTACACTGGACAATATATTAATCTGAAAATTCAACATGCCAGACTTTTACTGTATTTTATTTACTCTTGCCACAAACAGCAATAGGAGTAGTGGAGTTCCTTCTGGGTAACATGTATTGGGAATTCCATTCCACCTTAAGTTACAGTCATGTAGCTGTTGTGTGTCACATGTCTGTGAACTTCTGTTGCATGTAGCTTTTGCTGTTCCTTCTTCGCTTTGGATACGAAGGAGAGCAGACATGTTTTTCTCTCTCCTGAGATATGTTGAATAAACTGCTTGTAAATATGCCACTACCGTCTCTCGCTCGTCGTTTCTGCTGCACAGTTGGTTCTGTTACTACAGCGTGCCCTGGCTTCTAAAGCCTGGGTCATTGTCTCACGCTGCACTGGAGGTTGGAGATCGCCTGGCAGGTCGGCCAGGAGGGCCTAAATCAGCTGGGGACAGCCAGCTGTCCTCCCGTCTCCCATGGTGTATGCCAACATCATGACCCATTTATACTGTCAGTCAGGGGCTTGGTGGGGACAGGGAAAAATAAAGGCAGCCTGCACCACAGTGTACAGTAAAGTCAGGATTTAGTTTTGTTCCAGTGTTCAGTTTACAGTTGTACTGAACCTCCTTTTCATTTTGGTTCTTTAAACTCCACTAGTGTTTCCCCATCCTGAAGGGCATTAGAAAGGCCCTTAGAAAACACACAGTTCCTCCACTCCCAGCTCAAGCTGGTTTCCCAGCAGTGGAGTTATCTCCCAAGTTCTCTCTTCTTCCTCAGACTCTCACCGGCAGCTGCCATATCTAGCGCCACAACTATCACAATCTCCTGAGTGTTCTAGTTTCTACAGCAATTTGTGGTGTTTTTTTTTTAAATCTCCTTGAAAATTCACCAACCTCTCTTGACATTTATATTTCTACAGCAGTTTCTGTTGGTGGTTGTTTAATGCTCACTAAATTAATCAGCGTCTTTCATCAGCAAATTTCTCCTAAGAAACAGATATTTAGCTAATGTACACAATTCTTTAAGCAGTTTCCAGGAAGAGAATTCTATTTTGTGGGTGACTTTCACTAACATATTCAGCTTTATGCAGAGTTTGTCTGCAGTTTCTTGAAGATGGACTTCTGGCAAGTGATGGACTGCACCTCACAAAAGTTGGGAGGAATGTTTTTGCCACGAAACTCAAAAACCTCATCAGGAGGGCTTTAAACTGACTTATGTGGGGGAGGGAGACAGTGGTCCTGAAGGTAGAAGTCTATCAAATGCTGAAGATGATCATCCAAATGTCAAGGACCAAATGGAGCAAGCAGCATGCAGACCTAGTGGTGGGACGAAAATATCCTTAAATAAGAGACATCAACGGTCTTCAATGTCTGTATACTAATGCACAGAGCATGGGAAATAAACAAGATGAACTTGAGCTCTTGGTACAGCAAACTAAATATGACATAATAGGCATCACTGAAACCTGGTGGGATGAGTCTCATGACTGGAATGTAGTAATAGAGGGATACAATCTATTTAAGAGAAACAGACCAAACAGGAAAGGAGGAGGAGGAGTAGCTTTATATGTTAGGGATATGTATACCTGTGAAGAGATCCAGGATTTAAAACTTCAAAGCCAAATTGAGAGTATCTGGGTCAAAATTAAGGGAGAGAAAAACAACAGTGATCTCATTGTGGGAGTTTACTATAGATCCCCAAGCCAAACTGAGGACACAGATGATGCCTTCCTGGAACAGATGGCCAAGCATTCCAAAGGAAGTGAGATAGTAGTAATGGGGGATTTCAACTATCCTGATATTTGTTGGATGTCAAACTCAGCCAAGAGCATAAGGTCGAACAGATTCCTCACTGGCCTTGCAGACAACTTCATTGTCCAGAAAGTGGGAGAAGCAACAAGAGGATCAGCCATTTTAGATCTGGTCCTAACCAATAGTGATGACTTGGTTAGTGGGGTAGAAGTGGCAGGATCATTAGGTGGGAGTGACCATGCTCTTCTGGAGTTTATTATCCAGCGGAAAGGAGCAACCAAGCATACTAAGGTCCAAATTCTAGACTTTAAGAAAGCCGACTTCAGAAAACTTAGGGAAACGCTGGGTGAAATCCCATGGACAGTAATACTAAAAGGGAAGGGAGTTCATGATGGTTGGGAGTTTGTTAAAAGGGAGATATTAAAAGCACAACTTCAGGCAATACCAATGAGACGGAAACATGGAAGGTGCCTAAAGAAGCCAGGCTGGCTATCTAAAGAACTTTTGACTGAGTTAAGATTTAAAAGGGATATGTACAAAAAATGGAAAAGGGGGGAAATCTCCAGAGAGGAATTCAAACATATAGCCAGCACGTGTAGAGACAAAGTCAGAAAAGCTAAAGCACAGAATGAACTCAGGCTCGCCAGAGAGGTTAAAAGCAACAAAAAGGGCTTTTATGGGTATGTCCGTAGCAAAAGGAAAAACAAGGAAACAGTGGGGTCACTCAGAGGAGAAGATGGTGAAATGCAAACAGGGGACAGAGAAAGGGCAGAACTCCTCAATGCCTTCTTTGCCTCAGTCTTCTCCAAGAAAGAAAACAACGCCCGACCTGAAGAATATGGAGCAGATGATTCAGCAGGGGAAACACAGCCCAGAATAAGTAAGGAGGTAGTACAAGAATACTTGGCTAGTTTAGATGTATTCAAGTCTCCAGGGCCAGATGAACTACATCCAAGAGTATTAAAAGAACTGGCAGAGGTGATTTCAGAACCACTGGCAATAATCTTTGAAAATTCCTGGAGAACAGGCGAAGTTCCAGCAGACTGGAGGAGGGCAAATGTTGTCCCTATTTTCAAAAAGGGGAAAAGAGAGGACCCAAACAATTACCGCCCAGTCAGCCTGACATCAATACCAGGAAAGATTCTAGAGCAGATCATTAAGCAAACAGTCTGTGAGCACCTAGAAAGAAACTCTGTGATCACTAAAAGTCAGCATGGGTTCCTGAAAAATAAGTCATGTCAGACTAATCTGATCTCATTTTTTGACAGAATTACAAGCCTGGTAGATGAAGGGAACGCTGTGGATGTAGCCTATCTTGATTTCAGCAAGGCCTTTGACAAGGTGCCCCATGATATTCTTGTAAAGAAGCTGGTAAAATGTGGGCTAGACAATGCTACCATTCA
This sequence comes from Zootoca vivipara, assembly GCF_963506605.1. NCBI lineage: Eukaryota > Metazoa > Chordata > Lepidosauria > Squamata > Lacertidae > Zootoca > Zootoca vivipara. The sequence continues at coordinate 10,824,810 of NC_083277.1, forward strand.
GTGGATTTGTAGCTGGATTACTGACCGAACCCAAAGGGTGCTCATCAATGGCTCCTCCTCATCCTGGAGAGTAGTGACTAGTGGGGTGCCACAGGGTTCTGTCTTGGGCCCAGTCTTGTTCAACATCTTTATCAATGACTTGGATGATGGGCTTGAGGGAATCCTGAGCAAGTTTGCAGATGACACCAAGTTGGGAGGGGTGGCTAACACCCCAGAGGACAGGATCACACTTCAAAATTACCTTAACAGATTAGACAACTGGGCCAAAGCAAACAAGATGAATTTTAACAAGGAGAAATGTAAAGTACTACACTTGGGCAAAAAAAATGAAAGGCACAGATACAGGATGGGAGACACCTGGCTTGAGAGCAGTACATGTGAAAAGGATCTAGGAGTTTTGGTTGACCACAAACTTGACATGAGTCAGCAGTGTGATGCAGCAGCTAAAAAAGCCAATGCAATTCTGGGCTGCATCAATAGGAGTATAGCATCTAGATCAAGGGAAGTAATAGTACCACTGTATTCTGCTCTGGTCAGACCTCACCTGGAGTATTGTGTCCAGTTCTGGGCACCACAGTTCAAGAAGGATACTGATAAGCTGGAACGTGTCCAGAAGAGGGCAACCAAAATGGTCAAAGGCCTGGAAACGATGCCTTATGAGGAACGGCTTAGGGAGCTGGGTATGTTTAGCCTGGAGAAGAGAAGGTTAAGGGGTGATATGATAACCATGTTCAAATATATAAAAGGATGTCATATAAAGGAGGGAGAAAGGTTGTTTTCTGCTGCTCCAGAGAAGCGGACACGGAGCAACGGATTCAAACTACAAGAAAGAAAATTCCACCTAAACATTAGGAAGAACTTCCTGACAGTAAGAGCTGTTCGGCAGTGGAATTTGCTGCCAAGGAGTGTGGTGGAGTCTCCTTCTTTGGAGGTCTTTAAGCAGAGGCTTGACAGCCATCTGTCAGGAATGCTTTGATGGTGTTTCCTGCTTGGCAGGGGGTTGGACTGGATGGCCCTTGTGGTCTCTTCCAACTCTATGATTCTATGATTCTATGATTCTAAATCCTCTCTGTCTCTCTCTCCAACCATATACACAGCACTTCTACTCCTAACACCTAACAAAAACCAACTGTGCTAGCATTCCTTGATAACAGAGTTCAGTGCTGGTCGTTAACCAATCAGAAGAGAGTAGTTTCTAGGTCAGGCAGACCTTGGCTTTCTGCCAAGAGTAAATTGACACTGCCTTGAGTTAATTGTGTGAAGCCAGAATCTGTAAGTTTCCCATGAGAACCAATTAACCAATTAACAGAAACTGTTATTAAAATGAATGTGCTGGGATGTTATTTTTGTTTCAATCAATTCCAATATTCCAGGGGGCAACTATATTTAAGGAGTGGCAGAAAATAATTTTTAAGGTCTCTATTTGAAATATGGGATAGGTATAAAAAACTATTAGAACATAAAACACCTTGGTGGTTGTCACCTTTGGAAGCAATGAGTGTGAAAAAGATAAATATGAGCAAAAATTGGGTTACGTATGAAAAATGAGAGTATGAGAGGAAGGAAATAAATGGAAAATTAAACCTTTATGAAGAAGTAAAAGAATATGTAAATGATTGGTTGCACTATCGCCAAATCAATGAAATGTTTAAAGAAGTTTCAAAGGAAAATGGATTTGGTCATAATAAATCAAAATTTGAAATTGAAATATTAAATAATAATTATAAAATCTTGTCAAAAATGTACAAATTGCTGTTGGAATGGCATTTGAAAGACTAAGAGGTAAAGTTGGTTATGATACATTGGGCCAAAGACTTTGGGTATAACATACAGCTAAAAGACTGGGGAAAAGAAGGAATAAAAAATACAGCATGCAATGCCTTGAGAGAAAATGTGATGAAAATGATGTATAGATGGTTTATTAAAATGTATAAAATAAGTAATAAATGTTGGAAATGTAAGGAAAAAGAAGGGACTTTTTATCATATGTGGTGGGAATGTAAAAAAGTAAAAAGCTTCTGAGAAATGATATATAATGAGTTGAAAAAGATGTTGAAATATACATTAATAAAAAAAAACCCAGAAACATTTTTACTTGGTATTGTTGGTGAGGATATTAATAGACAAGATAAGAAATTGTTTTTATACAGTATGTGACAACGGCAGCTAGAATATTATTGGCACAGAAATGGAAGCAAGAAGAATTACTGATGAAAGAGGAATGGCAAACAAAATTAATGGACTATGCAGAATTGGATAAGATGACAGGAAGAATTCAGAACCGGCGGGATCAGAAGTTCTTAGAAGGGACTGAGTAAATATGTGATATTATCACAATTACACACACACACACAAAAAGGAATATGTATAAATCCTGGGAGTGTTTGCATTTTGTGTTGGAGTTGGATGATTGCTGAGGATCACAGTAAAGAAAAAGAAAAACCCAATTTACCCACTATTTTAATATATTCAAAGCTGGCACCCATCTATCTAGGTGGGTGTCAAGGGAGACAATGGAGGAGTGAGCCTGCTGTGGCTGTAGAGACCAATACAGGAAAGACATGTTTTGTGTCATCTAGTCCAACCCCTTGCATGGAATCATAACCAACCGGATGTATGGCAGTCCTACCCAAGGGTAACATTTGTCCTCTTTTGGGGAGGGGGGTGTCCCTCTCTGGGTGGTGATGTGTATTACTTCACTTATTTTAAAATGTGGCAAATGTTCCTGGGCCCTCCTGCTCCTTCTGCCAAGTGGGGCCCTGGACTGAAGGTTCATCCACCCTCCTGCTTGTTCCGTGCATAAAAAAGGTTTTCCGTTTCTCCTGTGCTTTCTAGGCATGGGTCAAAGCAGGTTTTTTGTTTGCCCCACTGCTTTCCCTGGGAAAACCCACTGAATTAGGAACAAATGTCAATCCTCCGAAAAACCAATGGATCTTTTCCCGGATTCAGCTGCAAACAGCAAGCAGAAGTGTGGGTGACCCCCAAGTGGGGCAGAGTCTGCCCTAAAGTACTTCCCTGATGGCACTACAGAGAGGAGGAGGAGGAGTCAAGGATCCAAAGCAGAAAGTAAATAGAATTCTTTTTCTGCATCCTAATAAAATGGGTGTGGTGAAATATTCTGACAAAGTTCAAAGCTATCACTTATTAACCAATGTCAAATTTATGATAGGTGAGAAAAAGACCTTGTCGCGGTCACTCTGACCTGCACATCACCCCCGGACGTTTGACGGTCTATTGGTAATGTGCCAACGACAAACGAAACACTTTCAGTCACTCACACACCTCAGACCAGGATATTGTAAAATAAAACAAGATAGTTTATTGAATGTTCTTATGCGTATTGGTTACGGTACAAAGCTTAAACGGTTTCAAATCACAGATGTTTCCTATACTGGCCTATTACCTCTAAATATAACTAATAATAATTATCACTAATCTCATAACACTGTATCCTGTCTGACTATCTCCCTATTTAACAGCCACCACAAATATAACCAGCTCTTATCTTCACACCAACTCTAACCTGACTGACTTCAACCAATAACTCCCTTCAACAACCCTATCTCCAACTCTCATCTCCCTCCTGCCTGCCTGCTTATCCTTATATACACCCTGCTTCTGGCTGGAGAGCTCCCATTGGCCGTCTCCCTCCCTGGTAACTTAACCCCTTCTAGGCCCTCTAGAGGTGAAACGCCACAGACCTCTTCAGAAAAAAAACATGGCTTTGTTTTTTACACTTATAAATATATGCCAGATACCTGTTTTTTTCTTTTCATTATTGAAAAAGAACATTTATGTTTGGAGTGAGATGAGGTGGTGAGCAAATGGTTGTTCTGTTAGGAGGCGAGAAGAGGGAGAGGGAGAGGAAAGCTGAGCACACCCAGCAGAAGAAAAGTACAGTTGCTGGTTGTGTTACAGCAGTACAAAGTGCACACCCTTTGCCTCTCCATAAAAAAGGGCAAGGCGACAGGAGCAGGAACACGAGCAGCTGGGAAGAAGGAAAGGTAACCCCAGAACGTCTCCTTGATCTACCACACCATCTCCCTGCCCACAAGAGAAGCTAGTTTGGGGGTGAGTATCTGACAACCAAACCCCATTGTATGTTCTCAGGCTGCCCTTTGCCCAAGCAGGTCTATTTTCATTCAGTTCCCAATGTGTATAGAGGAGCCTTTTAACTGTTCCTCTTCCTTGCCTTCCCCCACCATTCGGCTGAAAGTCAAGCACCTATGGAAATGCTGTTAGCTCTGGGAGAGGATCTCCCATGGGTGTCAATGGAGGTCTTGGCTTGGCACCCAAAGGAGGACTTGGAGCCCTGCAATGGCTTCTGTCCTTTGTCTGTCACTTCGGTGCCATTCCTGGGCCACTCTGGATGCAGCGCCAGGAAAGTGGACCTGCACATGAATGTGTCCCACTGAATGATCATTTAATGGAGCAGGCAAACATTTCTGAAAAGGTGACCTGTTTTACTTTAAATGGGCAATTTTAAGGATGAAGATTTGTGGCGATAAGTTAAATTCTTCAGCGGAGCTCTTTTTTATTTGACAGATTGCCTTGTTTTAATACCGTAGCTATTTTAACAGCTCAATATATTTCAGCATTTTTTATGTATTTTGCTTTGTAACGGCTTTGGCTACAGATTTTTTTATTTATTTCATAAAATACTGCCTAATTGTGGAAGAACCCAAAGCAGTTTACAAAAACGATAAAAACAATTCAGTTATCTCTAAAACAAGAACTATAATTTAAAACATACCAACCATTACAAGCACAATAGGATAGACTAAAACAAATGAAAACTCATTGAAAGTTTCTAATCATCTGGGTTGTCTTGTTTAAATAAGAATGTTGTCAGCAGGTGCTGAAATGAAGACGGTGAAGGTGCCTGCTTGATATCAATAGGAAGAGAGATCCAATGTGTTGCTGCCACCATGCTCAATGTTTGAGTTCTGACAGATGCAGTGCAAGTATTATGCGGCACCTGTTAAAGTGCCTATTCCTCTGACTGAAGCAGTCAAGTGGGCACATATGGGGTAAAGTGATCTTGTAGGTGAATGATGATTGTGTGCAAACTGATTTTTTGTTTGGGTTTTATTGTTGAGTTTCAGAGTGGGACTGTTATACGAAAATTTGGGGTTGACTTTTACAGCCCATCTCTCCATCAAGGGACCCAGCATCCCTTATATAATAATGATAATAATAACCATAACCATAACCATGATAAATTATTTGTACCCCGCCCATCTGGCTGGATTTCCCCAGCCACTCTGGGCGGCTTCCAACAAAGATTAAGAATACATTAAAATGTCACACATTAAAACCTTCCCTGAACAGGGCTGCCTTCAAATGTCTTCTAAATGTCAGGTAGTTATGTATCTCTTTGATATCTGATGGGAGGGCGTTCCACAGGGTGGGCGCCACTACCGAGAAGGCCCTCTGTAATAGTAATAGTAATAATAATAATAATGATAATAATAATAATAAGTGCATTATCAGTCAGAGAAGAATGAGGAGTGGGAAGAACCAGTTGGGGAAAGCAAAGAAAATATTTGTTTTGTGCTGCAGCAGAGTTCCCCCCCCCCAACCGCCTTGCAAGGAAGTGAGGGGACCCAGAACTAAGGTGTGTAAGAACTTCTGAAAATTTAGAAATTGCGCAGCCCTTATCCAAGGATCACCCAAAGTCATCATACAGGTACCAAGCATTTTGTGTGTGTTTGACTGGCATGCAAACTTGCACACACTGCTTTTGGCCCAGAATGGGGACGGACTTGCATGCACTCTGCCAACCTGTGGGATGACATAGACGGGGAGTTCCCTGTGCAAACAACACAGGAAATGGTTGTACTTGTAAATCAGACCATACTGTATTATGTTTCTCCAACATTTTTACAAATCTGTCGCTCAGAGATTTGAACAATATATGCTAATTTTTTTTCCTGGGGGTTGCCAGAGCATCCTTTTGAAATGGTGAAGACCTTGGTGTCAGAGTTTATTGACACAGGCTGGCCCCTTTTCAAATACAGTGATTTGAAAGTATAAAGCTTTGCCAGGCTGAGGAAGAATGATTTTTACTGAGAACTTCCTTCTACCTATAAGGAGGGGTCCCACAGTTCAACTGGAGGCTAAAGATGACCTTGCTCTTGCTTTGTGAATTGTCTAAATTTTATACACTCAAAGTGACTAGTTTTTCAGGGAGTATTTCCTAATTTTTTGAAGGACGGAGGTTTGGTTTTCTGTGGTGAGTACAGTATGTGCCTATTATCTGCGTTTACCTTAAAAATTGTGTAACAGGACCAATTGTGGAGGATACGTTGCATAAGAAAGTGAAATGCAGAGTTAGTTTTACTGGAAGGATGTGGAAACGCTTAATACTGAATAGTTTTTTACCTCACAGTCATTTGTTCCCCTCCTAAGTTCATTCACATCCTGCTGCCATCCTACAGCTCCCTCCCATCTCTTCCTCTATCATGGCCCCATCCTTATTCGTGGATGTGGGAGAAGAAGCCACATGCCCCATCTGCTGGGAGTATCTGACAGACCCTGTGACCTTGGACTGTGGTCACAACTTCTGCCAGGGATGCATCGTAAACTATTGTGACACATGGGAACCAATGCAGATGGGGGACTTGAAGTGTCCCCTGTGCAAAGCCAGGATGCGAAGAGGAAATTTCCGTCCCAATTGGCAGCTGGCCAATATAGTGGAAAAAATTAAATTCCTGCCACCAAATAAAGGGGGAAAGGATCTGTGTAAGAGACACAACGAAAAACTCCACCTGTTCTGCAAAGAAGATGAAGAATTGGTGTGTTTCTTTTGTGAGCGATCCCCTGCACATAAATCACACACTGTGGTTCTCAAGGAAGTGGCTGCCCAGGAATACAAGGTAGGAAGTCATTTTGATGCTTGCTGACACAATCCTTTCATATCTCTCTGTGTGTCTGTGATCTGTGTGCAGAATATGCTGTCAATGTGGCTGTAAATGAAACATAATAAATTGCTAATCAGCACCTTAATGTGAATCAGAAATTGGGCCTGGTCTCTGTGCTATCCAAAACAAAACAAAAACTTTGTTTTGCTTCAAAAGCAACTTTTAAAAATGTGGTTTTGTTTTTCAAAGCACCATTTTTTCTGCTTTTGTGTCAAAGGGATCTTGTGTAATATAATGTAACGTACAGCAAAAAAACAACAACCCTAGAACCTCCCAGAGCAATGATCAGATAAAAATCTAATAGTAGGGGGCCACACACCACAAATTTATAGATAACACTGAAGCTCCCAACCTCCAGTCCTAATCAAATCTGATATTTTGCATTCTCTTTAGACACTCTTCTGTGGTCGCCTAAAACATCTGAAGAAAGAGAGAGAGAAAATTATGGCTTATGAAGCAAAAATAGGAGAAGAAAGCAACAGCCTCCTTGTAAGTGTCACAATTACTACGAAGTGAACAAGTATACTTGAAGGACTAAGGTTGAATCTATAGTGTAAGCGGGACTCCCTACAGGGAACCAGCCCCTATCATTCTGACATCCACCTTGCCCAGCACAGGGAGCATCAGTGGGTCTGGGGCAGGCAATGGGGAAGGTAGAGACTCGGAGGGAGAGAGCAGTCAGCTTGCGGAACGATGGGAATGCTCAGGAGAGGAGGTACCGGTAGGTAGGCGAGGGCTCCAGGATGCTGGAGAGCCCAGACACCGCTCTGACCAGGAAGAGGCTGAGGGGGCATCGCTCCTTCCGGCGCAAGAAGTGAGGCGAATGCAGAGGCGCAGGTCAAGGGGGAGGCGTTTTGGGGTCCCCCGACTACTTTACTGGCGTAGGAACAGATGTATGCCATTGCTGGATGATTCTGATTTCGGATGAGAGGTCATGCTTTAAGCTATCTCTGCACTGTAAATACTATGCACAATAAAAGTCTTTAAAGACAAACAGGACTCAAGCAGAGTTACTCTAGAGCAGCCACGACGACCCTCTGACATATAGTTATATGGAAAACACTATTAAAAATTAGCTCTGAGTACAATTTCTCGTTGGGACAGATCACAGCTCTACAGGGGTCACCTGGGGTCACATGTTTATAATGCATATATAACGTTTTAATCAGTCCAGTGTAGCTGAATCCCAAGTCATTATGTAGCCCCATTCCTGAGTGATTTACCATAACTATGAAGGTCATTCTAAAGACTCTGGCCTCTTTTCCTCTTTCTTCCTGGTTCATGCAGAAATTAACAGAAACTGAGAGGCAGAAGATGGTGGAGAAGTTCAGACAACTGCACCAATTTCTGGAAGAACAAGAAAAGCGTCTGCTGAATGAGATAGAAGAGATGGAGAAGGAGATCACAAGGAGAAGGGATGAGCAGCTGGATAGACTCTCCAAGGAACTGTCCTCTCTTGAAAGGAGCATCCGAGAGATGGAGGAGAAGAGTCAGCAGCCAGAAAGTGAAATCCTGGAGGTAAGACTTTTCTGGAACCTGTTCGGTAGAAACGGGAACTGCAATGGCGTCCAGCACGCTTCCAGTTGTGTGACTTTGCTGCGCCTCTCCGCGTCTCCTGGCTTTAGCGGAGTATCTTCAGCAGCGGTGTTCGTGTGTGTAAGGAGTTATCGGCACAGCAGTAAAACACGCTGACACAGCTCCATATACTCTATGAAACTTTGATGTACAGCAGCAAAAACAACAAACCAGCCAGGGAGAGAGCGAGGATAGGTCGACTTTCCTGTCACAGTAAAAAAAACGCAAGTAAAAGATGTTCACATAACAAAGCATAGTCCCCATATGTGAACACACTCCAGTGACAGGACGTCATTTCCCCTGAGCTATTAACCCTGTAAGCTCTGGGTCTTCTCACAAAGACTGTGGCAGGAACAGCACAAAGTTACCTTTTGCCTCTTTGTCCAGACTGTGTCCAAGTGCTCTTCTCTTGCCCCCACAGAGCTTTCCCCACAAAAGTTCACTCTTTAAAGCTTAGTGCAACAAACAGCATTTGATTCAACTTTAAAGAGAAGTTTTTTTTTTTTAAGGGAAAGCTCCAGACGGGAAAAAAGTATGCTCGGACAACTATTCATTCATTCATCCATCCATTCATCCATGAAATTTATGTACTGTCCTATACCTGGAGATCTTAGGATAAAATTAGGATAAAAAACAGGATAAAATTAGAATATAAAAACACAGAACACACAATCCAAATAAAAACAGAAACAATTGAGTAACCCCTCCAAAAACACATTTTAAAAGGTCAGTGGATGACAAGCGAAGGCCTGGTTAAAGGGGAATGTTTTTGCCTGGTGCCTAAAGGTGTCTAATGAACGAGCCAGGCGCACCTCCCTGGGGAGAGCATTCCTGTTCTCATCTTGCCACCCTCTGGACCTCTCATGGAGCTGTTTAAGGCTTTATAGGTCAAAACCAGAACTTTATCTGGCAATTTTATTTGGCAAAGGAAACACATGAGAGTGGATACTTTTACTGGCAGTACCTAATTTACCTTAGCTAAATAGTATGAAGCTGCCAAGCTCACGTGGTTAAAGTTAAGGATATCTCAGAAATTGGAAATGAAACTCTTTCAGCTGGAATCATTATTCATAAATTCTCCTCTGGCCACTATAGTATGGATACCTTGAAAAAACAGAGGAGAAGATCCCATGAATTTTCATCAGGTTTTTAAAAATAATAATCAGAAACTAATCTGGAGAACTGAATTTAAGATCAGAAAGATAAAAACTGAGAGAAATTGAAATTATAGATTAATCCATCCCTGTTCAAAACTAGGCAGGCTCATCCCAGAGGGCCAGAGGGCATCCCTTTCAGGTCTGATGGGTCTTCATTAAATGGCCCATAGTATGCAGTGAATCCCATTCTTCTTTTCCTCTTTTCCCTTCTAGGATGTGAGAAGCACCTTGCAGAGGTAAGTGAATCCTGCTCATCTCAATTAATATCACTCTGCCCCTCCAAGCTCTTAGGATGTGGTGAAAGGTTCCAACAAGGGAGTAGGAGTTGGGGTGTGTGCCATGTTCCTGAACGTATTCCAGCTGTAACTTCAAGGTGTCACTCGGGTTCATGATAAGAGGCTAGAAGGAACATTTCACTTTTGTCAGCAGCAGCAACCATCTTTTTCTCCTCCACATCTTTCTTGTATGTTGTAGGTAATTGAAATATACTCGGAGTCGAGAGTGAATTTCATGCTCTTTATTCAGCTCATATTCATCAAGGAGAAGAAGAGAAGACGAATGGCTCTTTTCCCAAAACCATCTGCTTATATACATTATTTACACAATGGGCCTTGCGTGATTGGCTACTTCAGGGCTACACCTGTGGGCCAATTATATTGTGGATTGACTTCTGCCTGCAGCCTGATTGGCTGCTCCTACAGGCCAATCAGGTAGCAGATTCACTTCTGCCAGCCGCCTGATTGGCTGCTCCAGCAGGCCAATCAGGTTGCGGATTCACTTCCACCTGGAGTTGGATTGGGTAGCTCCCGCTGATTCTGAATCCTATTGTTCTAGGATTCAGCTCAGTACATAACACCCCTCCCCTCTAAGTTCCAGTCCTGCCCGGGAAGTTGCATTTGTAGTCCCCAAGGTCTGCTGGCCGCCTCCGTGTGCGTTGTGGCCTGGGGTGTTCCTTGGTCAGGGGTTCTGGTTCTGGCTCGTGTTCCGAGGCTGCTGGCTGTGCCGGGGCTGTCTGGTCTGGCGCCACTGAACCACTAGGTTGTGACTCTGGTTCCGGTGTCCTTCCAGCCTCGGGGCGCCCCTCTGTGCCTACTGCTTCTGCTTCCCCTGCCCACCCCTCTCGCTCTACAGGCCTCACTGCCCTGCTGTCCCCTTGGGACCCCTCTGTCCCACTCTCCTCCCGGGTTCCTCCTGGGAATCGTCGCCGTAGCTGGTTGCAGTGGCGGCGCCAACATTGCCCCCCTTCCGTTAGTACCTCGTACGACACGGGACCGGTCACCTTGGTGACTGTGGCGGGTACCCATGCTGGGCCTGCCCCAAAATTCTTTGCATACACTGGGTCCTGGGCCACAAATGTCCGGGGGTTCCTGCCTTTCCCCACCACTACCTCATCCTGAGCTCTGTCGGGGTGAAGTCGGTCCAGTCTAGTTGCAAGGCGCCGGCCCATGAGTAGTTCAGCTGGGCTCCGGCCCGTCGTTGTGCTTGGGGTGCTGTGCTGTGCTAGAAGAAATGCGGCAAGGCGGTATTCCCAGTCCCCTTGTGTTATGCGGCGGAGGCTGTCCTTGGTGGTCCGCACCATGCGCTCCGCTTGGCCATTGGTGGCAGGGTGGAATGGTGCTGAGCGGATGTGGCGGATGGCGTTCTGCGCTGTGAAGGTCTGGAACTCCTCTGACGTGAATGCGGTTCCATTGTCCGAGACGAGGGTGTCAGGGAGCCCGTGGGTTGCAAACAACTTACGTAGTACCCGGATGGCTGCCGCCGTAGAAGTGGACGGTACCAGTGCGACCTCCAGCCATTTGGTGTAGGAATCCACCACTATGAAGAATGTTTTTTCCTGGAAGGGGCCAGCGAAGTCCACGTGCAAGCGTGACCATGGATGTCGGGCGGACTCCCAGGGCTGGACTGGGGCCCTTGGGGGATCCGGGCGGGATTCTTGGCAGGTCTGGCAGTGTTGGACCCAGGCCTCTATCTCTCTGTCAATCCCCGGCCACCACACATAACTCCTGGCAAGGGCCTTCATCCTCACTACCCCTGGGTGTGTCTCGTGTAGGGCTGTGAGGACCCTTTTGCGGAGGGGCTGGGGAACAACAACCCTGCTTCCCCATAACAGGCACCCCTTGTGGGCCGACAGTTCATGTTTGCGGTTTGTGTAGCCAGCGAATTCTGGCCCGGGGCTGCTGCTGGGCCATCCTCGCCACACCCAGTCCAGGACCCGGGAGATGACCCTATCTTTTGTGGAATGGTGCGCAACTTCTTGTGCCTGAATGGGTCGGTCGGGAAGCAGCTCCAGGGTCATAACCTCTTGCGCAGGCGCTGGGTCGGGGCCTGTTTCTGGTAGTGGTAGCCTGCTGAGGGCGTCTGCGTGGCCCATCGCCTTCCCAGGGCGGTGGATTAGTGCATACTGGTAGCCGGCAAGGAAAATTGACCACCTGAGGACACGTGGAGACAACACTTGGGGGGTCTGCTTCTCGGGGGCAAACAGGCCAAGCAACGGCTTGTGGTCAGTCACTATGGTAAAGGGCCGCCCGTACAAGAAATCATGGAATTTTTTTACGCCCTTCACGATTGCCAGACCCTCCTTGTCAATCTGTGAGTAGTTTCGTTCGGCTGCAGCAAGCGTCTGGGAGAAGTATGCCACCGGCACCTCTCTTCCATCCGGGAGTTGGTGTCCCAGGACAGCGCCGATGCCATAGGGAGAGGCGTCGCATGCCAGCACCACTGGCAGCCTCTCGACGAAGTGTGCCAAGACCGAGTTCGAGACGAGCAAGTCCTTGACTGCCTGGAATGCGGCCCTTTGTCGCTGGCCCCACACCCAAGGGGCCCTTTTATCTAGGAGTCTGTGTAGGGGCTCCGCTACCGCTGCCTTATGGGGAAGGAAGGCATGGTAAAAGTTCAATAGTCCCAAGAATGACTGAAGTTCGGGCTTGCTCTTGGGCGCTGGGGCCTCACAAATGGCCCGTACCTTGTCACCGGTTGGATGGACCCCTTCTGCGTCCACCTTAAATCCCAGAAAGTCCACCTGCGGCACTCCCAGTAAACACTTTTCCCGCTTCACCTTGAGGCCCGCCGTCTGGAAACGGTGCAGGACGGAGCGGAGGCGGTCCTCAAATTCCTCTGGTGTGGGCCCGGCGATCAGTACATCATCGAAGAAGGGGGTGACGCCAGGAATCCCTTTAAGGAGAGTGTCCATGAGATTCTGGAATATGCCTGGTGCCACGCTAACGCCAAATTGCAGCCGCTTTACTCTGAATGCCCCTCTGTGCGTCACAATCGTCTGAGCCTCTGCTGTGGCTTCGTCCACAGGCAACTGTTGATACGCTTGGGCCAAGTCCAGTTTGCCAAAGATTTTTGACCCAGCCAGGGTGGCGAGGACATGGCTGACCACTGGCACTGGGTATGCATGGGCCGTGAGAGCCTTGTTTATGGTGCATTTGTAGTCTGCACAGATGCGGACCGAACCGTTAGGCTTGACGGGTGTGACAATTGGAGTTTCCCAGGGGGCGTTGGGCACCGGCTCCAGCACTCCTTGCTCCACGAGCCGGTCCAATTCCTCGTCTATGCGGGGTTTCAGGGCGAACGGGACCCGGTGGGCCTTGTGCCTGATGGGTCGTACAGCGGGGTCTAGCTGTAGGGCAATGGGGGGTCCTGTATATCGTCCCAATGCCCCATCGAAAACCCCTGGAAACTCTTTGCATATGGCGTCCACGTCCACTTGTAAGCTAGTGCGGTTCACCCCGGTAACGGCTAGCCCCAGAGGTCCAAACCATGCCAGTCCCAGTAAGCTAACGTAGGGGCCCTTAACTACCAGCAAGTCCAATTGTTGCTTTCGCCCTCGATATTGCACCCTGAAGGTCCCCACCCCCATTGTAGGGACCTTACGTTTCTGGAAGTCCCGGAGGGTGAATGGGGCCGGCCTTAGTTTGGGACCCCCATTAGGGCACAGTTCCCTTAATGTTCGGGCCGAGATTATGGATAGAGTTGAACCCGTGTCCAGCTCCATGCGGCATGGGGCTCCCTCTATCTGTACCTCTATATAAATTTTCTCTGTGCTGGGATGGGGCAACTGGAATACCTGGTAGTCCGTGATCTCCGTCGAGTTGCCTTGGTGCATGGTGCCGTGTGACCTGGGGCTCCTGGGTCGGTCATCTGATGCTTGTCGACGGGTGAGTCGAGCCCGACACACCCGGGCGATGTGTCCCAATTTTCTGCACTGCCTGCACTCTGCGTTGCGGAAACGACAGGTCCTCCTCTCGTGGTTCTCCCCGCAGCTTGCACAGTTCCCTCCTTCTCGTCGAGGCTGCTGTGGTGTGTGTGCTGCTTGAGTGCGCCGCTGTACTCGGTGTACTTCCTCCCTGTCAGATTCGGATTCGTCGGTGAGGTCTTCGTGGTAGACCCTCGGTTGGGATGGCGGGGCCGGTCGTGCCTCTTGCGTTGTCCTCTCGGCGGCTTCGGTTGCCAGGGCTTCCTCCAGAGCAATCTGGAACGTGAGGTCTTTTTTGGCGTAGAGGCGTCGTTGCAACATCTCGTCCCTCAGGCCACCGACGAGGCGGTCACGAAGCATGTTCTCCAACTCTGAGAAGTTGCATAACCGGGCGGCTTGGCGGAGGGAGGTCACAAACCCAGTTATGGTTTCCCCCGGGGCTTGCCGCTTTGCGTAGAAGGCATTTCGGCAAGCTACCACCGAGGGCTGTGGTGAAAAGTGCTCCTTCAGCCGTTCCATTATTGTTTTGTAAGAGACGGTAGCGACATCTCTAGGTGCAAGGAGAGCCCGGGCGATTTCAAACGTCTCCTCTCCACAGACGCTGAAGAATGTCGCCCTCTTCATGGCATCGTTGGTGACTTCTTTCGCTTGCAGGAGGAAGTTGAAACGGGCGGCGTACCCTTCCCAGTCTCCTGATGCTGGTTTGAATGGCAAGAAGCTGCTGTCGGTTGCCATTCTGGGTTCCTTGGGTCCTGGAGCTGAAGCCTGGATGCACGGTGCGATGCAGCGGTGCAGCAGGTGGCGGTGCTGCGGTGCAGTGCGTTTTGGCGGTCAGCTCAGCAGGATCCCACCTTCGTCGCCAGTGAAATATACTCGGAGTCGAGAGTGAATTCCATGCTCTTTATTCAGCTCATATTCATCAAGGAGAAGAAGAGAAGACGAATGGCTCTTTTCCCAAAACCATCTGCTTATATACATTATTTACACAATGGGCCTTGCGTGATTGGCTACTTCAGGGCTACACCTGTGGGCCAATTATATTGTGGATTGACTTCTGCCTGCAGCCTGATTGGCTGCTCCTACAGGCCAATCAGGTAGCAGATTCACTTCTGCCAGCCGCCTGATTGGCTGCTCCAGCAGGCCAATCAGGTTGCGGATTCACTTTCACCTGGAGTTGGATTGGGTAGCTCCCGCTGATTCTGAATCCTATTGTTCTAGGATTCAGTTCAGTACATAACAGTAATGCAGCCGAAATTGAAAAGCTCTGAGCAGAATGGTATCACTTGATTTTATTTCTCCATTTGAGTAGATTTAAGTGAGGAGACTCAGAGAAAGGGCTGCTCTTTTGGCCCTCAGATGTCTGGCTTTGGAGTCCCTAGCAGGGAGGAATCTCCTCTCCTCTGTGACTCCATTCCATTGTGTCTTCCTCTCGGCTTTCTACTGTTTCTTTCCTCCTCTCAATTCCTTTTTTTTTAAAATCAAATTTTATTAAATTTCCCACTTTGACCATGTAAAGGTAAAGGGACCCCTGACCATTAGGTCCAGTCGTGACCGACTCTGGGATTGTGCGCTCATCTCACATTATTGGCCGAGGGAGCCGCCGTATAGCTTCCAGGTCATGTGGCCAGCATGACAAAGCCGCTTCTGGCAAACCAGAGCAGCACATGGAAATGCTGTTTACCTTCCCGCTGTAGCGGTTCCTATTTATCTACTTGCATTTTGATGTGCTTTCGAACTGCTAGGTTGACAGGAGCTGGGACCAAGCAACGGGAGCTCACCCCGTCACCGGGATTCGAACCGCCGACCTTCTGATCAGCAAGCCCTAGACTCAGTGGTTTAACCACAGCGCCACCTGGGCATTATATATTCCAAAATTTAGTCGGACTTCCCATGCTTCAGATTTGGAAGATCTGATCATCTTATTATTTACTACATTCCTAATCATTATAATCAAAGTCATTTCCAATAATTCAGTTGTTATCCTTCAATCTTCTTTTCACAGCTTCTGAGTTGTTCCAACAAGCGAATTTAACCAAACAGTATATGATTCTGTGTGGATTTTATGCCTATGATTCCCTTCCATAGGTTTGCAATGTCTCCTCGCACGCTGGTATTCTGCCAAGTCAGTCCAAGAATACAAGAGTCCTTTCACTGCTGGTAGTCTCCATCATCAAACAGTCCCAATAAATCAAATCCAGGCCTCTGTTCAATAGTTTCTCAAAACTGGTGACATAATATAGTCTTTCCAGGAGAGATTTGCCAGATCAAAGCTGGAAATGCACATCTAATGTCGTAATTAAGGCTCACTCCCCCTTTGACTGTTATCTATAATCCGGTCTTGACTCCAACATGGCGGATTCCCCAATTAAAACTGCGTCACATCCAATAAACGTCTTTACAAAGCTCCAGCTGCTAATGAGATTTGCTTCTCTTTGATGTTAATGATTTAGGATGTTAGGTTAGAGCCGATAACTAATGAGGCTCAGCTGTCGGACTTGGCTGATAGCCCGGAACTGGAAGGGAGGCTTGCTTTGAGCAGGAAGTTGCAGTCTTTCTTGTGGTTACTTGCCTTTGTTTTGTCTATTTGGAATAAAACTAACTATTTACACACAGACTGTGTGCTAGCCATTGCTGTTGCGCCGACTGATAAATCCCCAGCCGGTTGCTGCTTCCCCTTTTCTTCCATTCTTGCTTAAATCTACGTGCTTCCCCTTCAGCAGCAAGTTAGATGAGTCATGCTGTAAGCAACAGCAATGGCTAGCACACAGTCTGTGTGTAAATAGTTAGTTTTATTCCAAATAGACAAAACAAAGGCAAGTAACCACAAGAAAGACTGCAACTTCCTGCTCAAGACCACTAGTTAATCAGATGATGACTCATCTAGCTCTCTAGCGTGAGTCCACCTCCTTTTATTCCTATGCTCGAACAACGCCCTCTGCCTCTCTCTCTGTAATTGCCATTTCCTCCTATCCTGTAACCCTCCCCTCCTACGTTCCTGTAACTTTAAAGAACTAGGAACAGACTCGGACAAACTCTCTTCTGAGGTTTGAGTTATTTCTGCCATTTGCTCACCCCTCCCAGCCAGTTCCTTTATAAAAGCAAGCCTCCCTTCCAGTTCCGGGCTATCAGCCAAGTCCGACAGCTGAGCCTCATTAGTTATCGGCTCTAACCTAACATAGGAAATCTTTAATTGTCTTCCAAGCAAGTCCGAAAATAAAAGCCTTAATTGTTTATATTTCATTTCCACACAGTTTATATTTAAGAAACCATATTATATCAGCAAATTTCAAACTTTCCAGTCTCGCTTGATATACATGCCATAAACGGTTCTTCTAGGGGTTTTTCATTAAGTAAAATAATAAGGCACAATAATAAAAGAGTCTCGCCCCCCTTTCCATTCCGTTGCAGCATACTACTCTGTCTCTGGTGTAATCTTTCTCCATCTTTTTTTATCTCAGTGGCTGGGCTTTGCAGAGTAATTCCTTCCTCCTTGTCTCCTAGCATTCGGGAGAGCCGGCTATCTCGGGTGCTTTCCATTCAGTGCCCCCCAGCCCCTCCTTCCCTCCGAATTTGGGACCGGGTTGAATGGGCATCTGCGGATGAGACTGCATCTTCCCTTCTCCGGGAAAATTTTGGGAGGCTGCTTACTCCCATAACAGCCTCTAATTAGCCCTTGATAGTAGGAGCGATGGAATGTTCAGCCATCTTCCGTCGCGCCTTAAGCAGAAGTCCTCTCAATTCCTTTCTTTTGCTGCACTCAGAAGTTTTACAATTGAATGGGTTAATGTTTATTTTCCCCATCAGGTGTCAGCAAAGGGAGACATTTAAGGACCCAATGGCTTTCCCACCAGAATTGAATAGGAAGATCTCAAATTTCTGGTTTGAAAATCCCATTCTATATGTTGAGATGAAGACAATCAAAGGTAATGAGTGGCTGCAAGAATTTTTACACTGGACAATAAATTAGTCCGAAAATTGAACATGTCAGGCTCTTACTGTATTTTATTTACTCTTGCCACAAGCAGCAAAAGGAGCTGCAGAGTTTCCTTCTGGGTATCATGACCCCTGTATACTGTCACTCAGAGACTTGGGGATGAATCCTAAGCCGGAATTAAGATTGCCGGAAGAAATATCAACTACCTAAGATATGCTGATGACACAACCTTGATGGCAGAAAGTGAGGAGGAATTAAATAACCCTTTAATGAGGGTGAAAGAGGAGAGCGTAAAATATGTTCTGAAGCTCAACATTCAAAAAACTAAGATCATGGCCACTGGTCCCATCACCTCCTGGCAAATAGAAGGGGAAGAAATGGAGGCAGTGAGAGATTTTACTTTCTTGGGTTCCATGATCACTGGGATGGTGACAGCAGTCACGAAATTAAAAGACGCCTGCTTCTTGGGAGAAAAGCAATGAGAAACCTAGGCAGCATCTTAAAAAGCAGAGACATCACCTTGCCGACAAAGGACCATATAGTTAAAGCTATGGTTTTCCCAGTAGTGATGTATGGAAGTGAGAGCTGGACCATAAAGAAGGCTGACTGTCAAAGAATTGATGCTTTTGAATTATGGTGCTGGAGAAGACTCTTGAGAGTCCCATGGACTGCAAGAAGATAAAACCTATCCATTCTGAAGGAAATAAGCCCTGAGTACTCACTGGAAGGACAGATTGTGAAGCTGAGGCTCCAATACTTTGGCCACCTCATGAGAAGAGAAGACTCCCTGGAAAAGACCCTGATGTTGGGAAAGATTGAGGGCACATGGAGAAGGGGACGACAGAGGACGAGATGGTTGGACAGTATTCTTGAAGCTACGAACATGAGTTTGTCCAAACTGCGGGAGGCAGTGGAAAACAGGAGTGCCTGGCGTGCTCTGGTCCATGGGGTCACGAAGAGTCGGACACGACTAAACGACTAAACAACAACAACAAAATTCTTCAAGCAGTTTCTAGCGACTTCTATTTTGTGGGTGACTTTCACTAACATATTCAGCTTTATGCAGAGTTCCCACTGATATATCAGTCGGTAGGAGAACCGCATAGCAAAATTCAAATAAGTGTGTGTTTTGAATGATTGCTGTGTTTAGTTCCCATTTTGTTTCAGAAAGTGTGAATTTAGTAGATTCACCAATCAATGCAGAATGAATTGAATTTCTACCCATTCTTACCTCTACCAAAATGTTTGTTAAGTCGGAAAGAATTTAAAATATATTTTGAGGAACAACCTCCTGTTGCATGAGCCCCTTGCCAATTCTTCCGATGCAAATTTAGTTCGTCATTATAATTAACAACTCTGCCTTTGATCATTGATTTTTCACCAGTTTATTTGGGGCAGCTGTTGAGGTTTTGGATAGCTCTCCTCTGGATTCTTTTTAAGGATTGATATTGCAGTGCTTTGTCATTTCTCAGTTTAACATTTTTTTATTTTTAATCTATTTATACACTTTTTTATGTGTAATTGTTGGTTTTATATCTTATATATTTTATTTCAAATAAAGAAACAATTGATATTATGCCATTTAGTGGAAATGTTGTTACAAAATTATTTGAGGTATAAAAGTCTAGCTCTCAGTCTTTGTATCTCTTTGCTTCCTCAGATGTTCTGTCATTTGGATGGCCTCAGAAAGGTAATTTTTGGGTGAAGGACCAAATTCAAGCACATGTTGGGAGCTGGTGTTTCATTGGGATTAAATGGTTTGCCCTTTGCTTGGTGTTATTCTAAGAGAGGGAGGGGAAGTACCTGAACTTCTTATTTGGCTGTTATGCTTCCTCTGGCATGCATACATCTTCAGGATCTAGAATCAGTCTAGATTGGCATATAATATTTTGGACTCAGGAAAAAAAATCTTTGTGCTCCAAACAGGTTAGTGTGTATGTAGTCTCCTTCTTCTCTTTCCCCTTTTTCCTTTTGCTGGATTCTTTGGTCTTGTCCATTGATTTGACTGTTAATTGGCACTTTTCTTGCATTCCAATTAGACGATTAGTCCACACACACAAATACCTGAATTTATCTATGATAAATTCATACCAGTAGGTGTTCCCTGTTGCATTTGTTCCTATCTTCTCATTTGCTGGTTCTAATCATGATGATTTAGTACCAGCAGGCCATGTGCACAGAGAGCTGCCAGCTTCCACTTGTTTTCCCCCCAAAATAATTCCCTACCCAGGAAGTAAAAAAACTCAGACAGGCAAATGTATGTTCTCAGTACACACTTTATAACATGGTTTACATGTGCAGTATTTTGCTTTAGGGCTACGCTCCTTCATTTAGTTACAACCAGAAAAGAAATTAAGCACTGGTGAAGAAGTGGGAATGGAAAGTTGAATAGCAGAACTTGACAGTTCAACTGGGAATCTCTTAAACTGAGAGTTAAATCACACTGAGAGATAGTTCTCCTAAGAGATCTACTGAGAGATCTAACTAAGAGATACAGAAGGCTTTCTGGCAGAGCCTTATATACAAGAAGCAGAGCCCACGCCTGTGAGCAATCAACAGAAATCACCGGCACCTGTTTCTCTTAAACAGACAGTATTTACATTAGACCGGCTCTAAAGTAACTTGACTATTCAAAAAATCCAACATTATTATTATTATTTTATGCCCCACCTTTTTCCCTTACAGGGACTAAAGGTAGCTTAGAAATAAACATAAGAACTGCTAAAACATATGGGGATATTAAACCTATTTTTCATTGTTTATTAATTAAAACAAATATTGCAAATTTTAAAGTACAGTTTAAAAACCACTCCGGTATGGGGGTGGGGGTGCGAGGTATGTGAATGATGGCATAGGTACTGGCCATTAGGTTGGCTCCCACTATAGCCAACTTGTCCTTGATGTGGCAAAACTGCCAAGTTCAGTTTCTGCACAGCTTGTTTCAAGATGCTTAAATATAAAAATAGAGGTGTGTTTTCAGGACCTTAAAGGAGCTTTAGCATCACTGCTGCCAAAGCCAGAATCTTTTTAACTCTTAGTCAGATAGCCCTAAGGTCCACAAATATCAACATTTTGGAGATCCCGAGCCATAAGGTGGTTAGATTGGCCTCAACTAGGGCCAGGGCCTTTTCAGTACTGGCCCCGACTTGGTGGAATGCTCTCTCACAGGAGACCAGGGGCCTGCGGGATTTGTCATCTTTCCACAGGGCCTGCAAGATGGAGCTGTTCCGCCTGGCCTTTGGGATGGACTCAGTTTGACCCCTATGTTTTCCTCTCTTATGGTTTTGATTTGGGCCATTTAAAAATGAGGCTGCATTTTAACATTTTAAATTTTTATTGTATTTTAACCCGTATTTACTTAGTTGTTTTTCTTTCTTTTATGTCTTATTGTAATTTTACTGGTGTCATCCGCCCTGAACCTGATTTTCACTGGGGAGGACGGGGTATAAATAAAAATGTATTTATTATTATTTATATTATTTTGCCTGCTTTAGGACAACAAATGTGTGTCTAGTGCTATCATTGTTGTAAGAAATTTATGCTGGAGGTTTGCTAGGGAAGGATATTTATTAGGTTGCTGCCATTGATCTCTTCCCTCTGATTTCAATGTAAGCCACTGAAAGCCCCAAGTGGGCAATACACACAGAGAGATTCAAAGGAGGACAATTTTTCTCCTCTTACCCCCATCCTCCTCCCCTCCCCTTCACTGAATAAAAGAGCTGAGGGAATATTTTCTGGGTTGTTTTGCTTCTTGAAGGGTGACTGGATTGACAGGAGGGGCACAATAAAATACGTGCAATAAAAAGGAACAAAACCCACAGGGAAGGTTTTTATTCTGAGGTGATTCTGGCAGAAAGAGTGAGTGAGTGTTCCAATCCTGAATCAAATGTGAGGAATCCCCATTTATCTGAGAGGAAATTTGGTTCTTCTGGGTGTTTCTTAAATCAAGATGTCCATCTCTAACCGTCAGCTGATTCTGTCTCTTCTCTTTCCCTCCTCTTCTCCCCAACAGCAAATGTCACTCTGGATCCAGACACAGCCCACCCTGACCTCATCCTGTCGGAGGATCAGAAAAGCGTGAGAAAGAGAGACAAACCTCAAGTCCTGCCCGAAAATCCTGAGAGATTCGATTACTGGCCTTGTGTGTTGGGACGTGAGGGATTCACAACTGGCAGACATTTCTGGGAGGTTGATGTGGGGAGAAAGGAAGGGTGGTCTGTGGGGGTTGCCAGGAAGTCTATGAGGAGAAAGGGCCGTGTCTCCTCAAGGCCCAAGGGAGGGATCTGGGCTGTGGAGAAGTGGTTAGGCAAGTACTGGGCCTTCACCTCCCCATATGACTCTCTTCTGTCCCTGAGTGAGGAGCCCAGGAGGATCCGGGTGACTCTTGACTATGAAGGGGGACGTGTGTCTTTTTCTGACGCTGACTCAGGAACCGAACTCTACACGTTCTCAAGAGCCTCATTCTCAGGAGAGACCCTCCTCCCTTTCTTTCGTCTGTGGAAAAATAACTCCCACCTCAGGATCTCCTGAGGAAATCTCCCTCACAAGCCCAGTTGGAGTTTGTCAAAGGCATACTTACAATTCGTATGAAATACTTACATTTCTTATATTCAGAGTTTTCTTAGTTTGAGCATGTATTGACGAAGCAAAAATTCTGTGTTTGGAGCACACTTATATAGAAAAGGTTGGTTCACAGTTGATAGTAATTAGTGAATAAGTATTTCTTTATATGTACATGTATTTTAGAAATTGTACTAATGTATTAGTCTAAATAATAATTAGAATTTGATTTATATCACCAGTGAATATGTAAATGTATCAAAGCCGCATGAGAGTACCTTTTGAAATAAGAACTTGAGCATTGTGGCCTAAGCCAAGATAACTGGTTTCATACGAATTGTAAGTACTGCCTTTGACATTTGTTTGTTTAGATGTATATTAGTAATTTAGTTTGAATACTAATAAGACCTGGTTTATACCACCAGTGAATGTATTAAACATAACAGAAAGCAGAAGGAGAAACTACTGAAGAAGCCCGTCATATGGGCGAAACAGGTGAAAACGCCGGCAGCCTGTCTATTATTGACACTTTGTTCAACCTGCTGCCACTTTGCTGACCGCTACATAGCCTCAAAGACCATAAAGACTGGTTTGCCTTTTGGTATTTATTTGTATATGCTATCTGCTTGACGTTTGGTTTTGGCTTCTGTGTCAGCATTTGTATATGGTTCTCTTATTGTTTTCTTTTTGTACTAATAATACTTGATTGAAACTTGATTGAATCTTGTGCCCTTGCGTGCTGCTTGTATTGTATTGGACTTTTGAAGAAACTGGCAGCATTAGCCCATTATTTCAGTTTTTACAGCCTGCAAGCGGAAGATTCTTCCCTTAAAAAAGAAGAGATTTGGATCAAGTAAGTTAAAAATTTGTGAATTTGGACTGGAAAATTGGCGCTGGGAGGAGGCTTAAAAGGGAGGTCAGCCTCCCCACTTGAGTTATGGACGATGCAGTAAAGCTGGGGAAAGCCCAGAAATTTGCCTTTAAGAACTTTTTCCTGATGCAGAGTAAGGGAAAAAGATAAAGTGTGTATAAATCTCTGCAAAAGACTTGACAAGGGGAACCCCCCCCCCCGTGAACTTGGAGTCGGGTCAAAGGAAGGATCGGATAGCCGCCTTTATGACGTCACAATAGAAAAGAATGTGATTGCTTGTATGAGACTGAGACTCAGAGCTGCAGCCAAGTAAAAGAGGAAGTTTTAAAAAATAGACTTCAAGGCTACTCAGTGTTGAATTTGAGACTGAATAATAAAAGAAAAAGTAAAGAAATAGAGGTTGGATCCAGTTCAGATGGGACTTTATTCTTTTTATATTTGAAGAATATAAAATAAGCACAACAACTGCTTTGCCACAGTTATGGAGGTGGAAAGCATCAATAGGAAGGAAGAGAAGGTTCTGGACTGTGAGAAGAATAGTACACAGTGGGACTTGATTTTGATAACAATTCTGGAAATGACAGAGGAGATTCGTAATCCCAAAGGTGATGAATCCAGAGAGGGAGAAGAGGAAGAAGAGGAAGAAGGACTAGGGGAAGGACTAGAAGAAGACGCATGCTGTGATTTGACTTTAGGAAAAATTCTGGAAACGACAGAGGAGAACCGCAATCCTGAAGGAGGAGAGAAGACTGCTGATTCAACAGAACTGATTTTTGAGACAGAAGAGGATGAAGAAGAAATCACTGTTTCACCGGTGGGAGGGGTGGAACAGGGAAGGGATGATGAAGAAATCACTGTTTCACCGGTGGGAGGGGTGGAACAGGGAAGGGACTCGATCCAAAAGTCCCCCCAAAAGGGGACAAACAAAAAGGTTGTTACCCCGGTAAGAGAGGGGGAGAAGGAAGCAGGTGGGGGGCAGAAAGAGAATGAGATTGAAGATAAAATGTTGGGAATACAGCAGGGGAGGAAGGGTTGAGCAAGATCTAGATTGGGACAGAGCAGGAGTGGGGTGTGGAGGAATTGAGATGATTTTTATAGGTGGATAAAACACGGTTTGAACTCGGAATGCATTAAGGAGCTGGCTGAAATCTCTGGAGACATCGATTCCAAGGAAAGGGGGTAGATTTAGTCTTGAGGGTGGGAATAAAAAGGGGGGGGAAGATATTGAAAATTAATTATGAATATTTTTGGGTAAAAGGGTAGAGAATATTGGGTAATAAAGGTAAAGAGAAGTATGAAGGGTAAATGGTTAAAAAGAAGTTGTAAATTGGAAGAAAGAATGTAATTTTAGATTTGGAAACTGCAATAATTAGTGATTAATTAAGGAACTCAAGAAGGGGAAATGAGGAAGTCTGAAATGTTTAGATTAGAAATTGGAAAATATGATTATGTCTTATGTATTTTCATTTTTATTTTGGGTTTTCTCTCTCTATTTTTCCTTCACTCTTCTATATAAAATGAATAAGAATTATTTAAGAATAAGGTTATGAAATGGAAGATAAGACGTAATTTCATGATGTCTAGTTAAGATTTGGAAATGGTAAGAGTTAATTATTAATAAGGACTGTAAGAAGGGGAAGTGAAGAAGTTTGAAGAAATAAGATGTGTTAACATTGTCATTTTTGTTTTTGGCATTTTTGTATTTCTTTTTTAAATTTTTCTTTCTTTTTTCTTTTTCCCCTCTATGTAAAATCCAATAAAAATTATTAAAATAAAATAAAATAAAACACCTTGGTGGTTGTCACCTTTGGAAGCAATGAGTGTGAAAAAGATAAATATGAGCAAAAATTGGGTTACATATGAAAAATTAGTAAGAGAGGAAGGAAATAAATGGAAAATTAAACCTTATGAAGAAGTAAAAGAATATGTAAATGATTGGTTGCACTATCGCCAAATCAATGAAATGTTTAAAGAAGTTTCAAAGGAAAATGGATTTGGTCATAATAAATCAAAATTTGAAATTGAAATATTAAATAATAATTATAAAATATTGTCAAAAATGTACAAATTGCTGTTGGAATGGCATTTGAAAGACGAAGAGGTAAAGTCGGTTATGATACATTGGGCCAAAGACTTTGGGTATAACATACAGCTAAAAGACTGGGAAAAAGAAGGAATTTAGAGCATGCAATGCCTTGAGGGAAAATGTGATGGAAATGATGTATAGATGGTATATTAAAATGTATAAAATAAGTAATAAATGTTGGAAATGTAAGGAAAAAGAAGGAACTTTTTATCATATGTGGTGGGAATGTAAAAAAGTAAAAAGCTTCTGAGAAATGATATATGTTGTTGTTGTTGTTGTTCCAACCATCTCATCCTCTGTCGTCCCCTTCTCCTAGTGCCCTCAATCTTTCCCAACATCAGGGTCTTTTCCAAGGATTCTTCTCTTCTCATGAGGTAGCCAAAGTATGATATATATGATATATAATGAGTTGAAAAAGATGTTGAAATATACATTAATAAAAAAAAAACCAGAAACATTTTTACTTGGTATTGTTGGTGAGGATATTAATAGACAAGATAAGAAATTGTTTTTAAACAGTATGTGACAACGGCAGCTAGAATATTATTGGCACAGAAATGGTAGCAAGAAGAATTACTGAAGAAAGAGGAATGGCAAACAAAATTAATGGACTATGCAGAATTGGATAAGATGACAGGAAGAATTCAGAACCGGCGGGATCAGAAGTTCTTAGAAGACTGAGTAAATATGTGATATCATCACAATTACACACACACAAAAAGGAATATATATAAATCCTGGGAGTGTTTGCATTTTGTGTTGGAGTTGGATGATTGCTGAGGATCACAGTAAAGAAAAAGAAAAAGAAAAACCCAATCTACCCAGTATTTTAATATATTCAAAGCTGGCACCCATCTATCTAGGTGGGTGTGAAGGAAGACAATGGAGGAGTGAGCCTGCTGTGGCTGTAGAGACCAATACAGGAAAGACATGTTTTGTGTCATCTAGTCCAACCCCTTGCATGGAATCTGTTATGTACTGAGCTGAATCCTAGAACAATAGGATTCAGAATCAGCAGTCTGATTGGTCCGCAGGAGCTACTCAATCCAACTGTAGGTGGAAGTGAATCCGCAACCTGATTGGCCTGCAGGAGCAGCCAATCAGGCGGCTGGCAGAAGTGAATCTGCAACCTGATTGGCCTGTAGGAGCAGCCAATCAGGCTGCAGGCAGAAGTCAATCCACAACCTGATTGGCCCACAGGTGTAGCCCTGAAGTAGCCAATCACGCAAGGCCCATTGTGTAAATAATGTATATAAGCAGATGGTTTTGGGAAAAGAGCCAGTCTTCTCTTCTTCTCCTTGATGACTATGAGCTGAATAAAGAGCATGAAATTCACTCTCGACTCCGAGTATATTTCACTGGCGACGAGGATGGGATCCTGCTGAGCTGACTGCCACCACACACTGCACCGCAGCACCGCCACCTGCCGCACCGCTGCATCGCACCGTGCATCTAGGCTTCAGCTCCAGGACCCAAGGAACCCAGAATGGCAACCAACAGCAGCTTCTCGCCATTCAACCCAGCATCAGGAGACTGGGAAGGGTACGCCGCCCGTTTCAACTTCCTCCTGCAAGCGAAAGAAGTCACCAATGGTGCCATGAAGAGGGTGACATTCTTCAGCGTCTGTGGAGAGGAGACGTTTGAAATCGCCCGGGCTCTCCTTGCACCTAGAGATGTCGCTACCATCTCCTACAAAACAATAATGGATCGGCTGAAGGAGCACTTCTCGCCACAGCCCTCAGTGGTAGCTTGCCGAAATGCCTTCTATGCAAAGCAGCAAGCCCCGGGGGAAACCATAACTGGGTTTGTGACCTCCCTCCGCCAAGTCGCCCGGTTATGCAACTTCTCAGAGTTGGAAAACATGCTTCGTGACCGCCTCGTTGGTGGCCTGAGGGACGAGCTGTTGCAACGACGCCTCTACGCCAAAAAGGACCTCACGTTCCAGGTTGCTCTGGAGCAGGGGTGTCAAACTCAAATTCATCTGGGGCCGCATCAGCAGTTTGGTCACCCTCAAAGGGCCGGTTGTGTCTGTAGGACTATGTGTCCACTCTTTATTATCATAAATTATTGTCACTGCATTCAATTATTACTGTTTTTTGTAATAAGGTAAGCTCATTCCCGCCCCCACGCAGATCACATTCCTGCGTCGTGGCGCGTGTGTGGGAGGGGATGTAAACTAGGGAAATTTGAACAAAAGGTGGGGGTCGACGGCTTGGGGGGGGCTCAACTAAACCTTCGGCAGGAAGGAGAAAGCCACTGCTGGGATTAAAAACCTGCAGATGGAAAGAGGGCTTCCCTCTCCTGCCCTGCGCACACCCAAACCCCGCTAGGCAGGATGCCACACGCTGCAACCCACCCCATGCTTTGGAGAGGGGCAGGAACATGCGGTGCAGCGCCAACTCCCTGCTTTGCTTTTGCATCCTCCCTCCTCAGCGCCAGAGTCCCTTCCCCTCGAGCTGAGGGAGGGCAGCGGATTTCCCGAGGAGGAAGGCGGTGGCAGCCCCAGCGGACGTGCATCTTCGCCTCAGAACTGCTCTTCCCCCCACCCGCGTTGTTGTCGTCTTCGCCGCCGCCTCTCCCTACCGGGACTGCAGGCAGAGGAGGCTTGAAACCCCCCCCCCCAAAAAAATTCCCCTCCCACCTACTCAAACCGTGAGGCGACTCCATCTGGAGCCCTACATCACGAGGGGCTGAAAGGAGGCGGCGGCAGAGCGGGAAGAGCAGGAACCCGTGCCGCCGCCGCCGCCTCCCTCCCGGCCGCCCCCCGGGGAGCAGCTCCGCCGGAACTGAGAAGCCAAAGGGCGGCTCGGGGGTGGGGGGCAGAGCAAAAGCCAGGCACCCTCCCGAGTGCCTATGAGGAGAAAACGGGGGAAGAGGGAAGAGAAACCCGGCTCCATCAAGAGAGCGACTGTTGCGCTTCGCCTACTTCCCCCTCAGGCTCACTCCGCGTCCCTTCCACCCGCTCGCTCGCCCACCTCCCGGATGCAGCCGAGGAGAGGAAGGGAAGCGGCGGGCGGTGGCTCCCCAGTGCCGCCTCACTCGCTCTCGGAGACAACAGCAAAGCCCGCTAAAAAAAAAATTCCAGCGCTGCTCCGTCCCGGCACCAACTTTGCCGGCGGCGCCTGTAGGGCTTTCCTACCTCCTCGGCGGGCTTCCTCCTCCTCCTCCTGCATCTCACTTCCCCGTCTGGCCACCTCAGCCTCATTCGAAATTGAAATTCCCTGGCCAAGGCCGTCAGCGCGGCTCCAGCGCCCCGGCCTCTGCCTGAAGCCCCGCCCCCGGTTTTGACCCTCGGCCAATCACAGGCTCCAGAACTACTGTCAGCGGCTACTGTCGGCGGCGGCTACGTGGGCCACATGACGAGGTCTGGCGGGCCGGATTAGGCCCCCGGGCCTTGTGTTTGACACCCATGCTCTGGAGGAAGCCCTGGCAACTGAAGCCGCCGAGAGGTCAACGCAAGAGGCACGACCGGCCCCACCATCCCAACTGAGGGTCCACCACGAAGACCTCACCGACGACCCAAAATCTGACAGGGAGGAAGTACACCGAGTAACAGCGGCGCACTCAAGCAGCACACACACCACAGCGGCCTCGACGAGAAGGAGGGAACTGTGCAAGCTGTGGGGAGAACCACGAGAGGAGGACCTGCCGTTTCCGCAACGCAGAGTGCAGGCAGTGCAGAAAATTGGGACACATAGCCCGGGTGTGTCGGGCTTGGCTCACCCGTCGACAAGTATCAGATGACCAACCCAGGAGCCCCAGGTCACACGGCACCATGCACCAAGGCAACTCAACGGAGATCACGGACTACCAGGTATTCCAATTGCCCCATCCCAACACAGAGAAAATTTATGTAGAGGTACAGATAGAGGGAGCCCCATGCCGCATGGAGCTGGACACGGGTTCAACTCTATCCATAATCTCGGCCCGAACATTAAGGGAACTGTGCCCTAATGGGGGTCCCAAACTAAGGCCGGCCCCATTCACCCTCCGGGACTTCCAGAAATGTAAGGTCCCCACAATGGGGGTGGGGACCTTCAAGGTGCAATATCAAGGGCGAAAGCAACAACTGGACTTGCTGGTAGTTAAGGGCCCCTACGTTAGCTTACTGGGACTGGCATGGTTTGGACCACTGGGGCTAGCCGTTACTGGGGTGAACCGCACTAGCTTACAAGTAGACGTGGACGCCATATGCAAAGAGTTTCCGGGGGGTTTCGACGGGGCATTGGGACGATATACAGGCCCCCCATTGCCCTACAGCTAGACCCCGTGGTACGACCCATCAGGCACAAGGCCCGTCGGGTCCCGTTCGCCCTGAAACCCCGCATATACGAGGAATTGGACCGGCTCGTGGAGCAAGGAGTGCTGGAGCCAGTGCCTAATGCACCCTGGGAAACCCTGATCATCACATCCGTCAAGCCCAACGGTTCGGTCCGCATCTGTGCAGACTACAAATGCACCATAAACAAGGCTCTCACGGCCCATGCATACCCAGTGCCAGTGGTCAGCCATGTCCTCGCCACCCTGGCTGGGTCAATTTTTTTTGGCAAACTGGACTTGGCCCAAGCCTATCAACAGTTACCTGTGGACGAAGCCACAGCAGAGGCTCAGATGATTGTGACACACAGAGGGGCATTCAGAGTAAAGCGGCTGCAATTTGGCGTTAGCGTGGCACCAGGCATATTCCAGAATCTAATGGACTCCCTCCTTAAAGGGATTCCTGGCGTCACCCCCTTCTTCGATGATGTGTTGATCGCCAGGCCCACACCAGAGGAATTTGAGGACCGCCTCCGCACCGTCCTGCACCGTTTCCAGACGGCGGGCCTCAAGGTGAAGCGGGAAAAGTGTTTACTAGGAGTGCCACAGGTGGACTTTCTGGGATTTAAGGTGGACGCAGAAGGGGTCCATCCAACCGGTGACAAGGTACGGGCCATTTGTGAGGCCCCAGCGCCCAAGAGCAAGCCCGAACTTCAGTCATTCTTGGGACTATTGAACTTTTACCA
This sequence comes from Zootoca vivipara, assembly GCF_963506605.1. Lineage (NCBI taxonomy): Eukaryota > Metazoa > Chordata > Lepidosauria > Squamata > Lacertidae > Zootoca > Zootoca vivipara. Next base: position 10,855,120 of record NC_083277.1, read on the forward strand.
TGCCTTCCTTCCCCATAAGGCAGCGGTAGCGGAGCCCCTACACAGACTCCTAGATAAAAGGGCCCCTTGGGTGTGGGGCCAGCGACAAAGGGCCGCATTCCAGTCTCGAACTCGGTCTTGGCACACTTCGACGAGAGGCTGCCAGTGGTGCTGGCATGCGACGCCTCTCCCTATGGCATCGGCGCTGTCCTGGGACACCAACTTCTCCCAGACGCTTGCTGCAGCCGAACGAAACTACTCACAGATAGACAAGGAGGGTCTGGCAATTGTGAAGGGCGTAAAAAAAATTCCATGATTTCTTGTATGGGCGGCCCTTTACCATAGTGACTGACCACAAGCCGTTGCTTGGCCTGTTTGCCCCCGAGAAGCAGACCCCCCAAGTGTTGTCTCCCCGCGTCCTCAGGTGGTCAATTTTCCTTGCCGGCTACCAGTATGCACTAATCCACCGCCCTGGGAAGGCGATGGGCCACGCAGACGCCCTCAGCAGGCTACCACTACCAGAAACAGGCCCCGACCCAGCGCCTGCGCAAGAGGTTATGACCCTGGAGCTGTTTCCCGACCGACCCATTCAGGCACAAGAAGTTGCGCACCATTCCAAAAAAGATAGGGTCATCTCCCGGGTCCTGGACTGGGTGTGGCGAGGATGGCCCAGCAGCAGCCCCGGGCCAGTTTTCGCTGGCTACACAACCCACAAACATGAACTGTCGGCCCACAAGGGGTGCCTGTTATGGGGAAGCAGGGTCGTTGTTCCCCAGCCCCTCCGCAAAAGGGTCCTCACAGCCCTACACGAGACACACCCAGGGGTAGTGAGGATGAAGGCCCTTGCCAGGAGTTATGTGTGTAGATAAATAGGGACCGCTCTGGCGGTAAGGTAAACGGCGTTTCCGTGCGCTGCTCTGGTTCGCCAGAAGCAGCTTTGTCATGCTGGCCACATGACCTGGAAGCTGCCTGCGGACAAACGCCGGCTCCCTCGGCCTATAGAGCGAGATGAGCGCTGCAACCCCAGAGTCGGACACGACTGGACCTGATGGTCAGGGGCCCCTTTACCTTTACCTTTACCTTTAAGTGTCACCATTACTACAGAGGGGACAAGTGCTGGAAGGACCAAGTCATCGTGTTGCCTCATTGCTGAGTAATTTACCATAAAATTGAAGGTCTTTCAAAACACACTGGCCTCCTCTTTTCCTCTTTCTTCCTGGTTCATGCAGAAATTAACAGAAACTGAGAAGCAGAAGATGGTGGAGAAGTTCAGTCAACTGCACCAATTTCTGGAAGAACAAGAAAAGTGTCTGCTGAATGAGATAGAAGAGATGGAGAAGGAGATCACAAGGAGAAGGGATGAGCACCTGGATAGACTCTCCAAGGAACTGTCCTCTCTTGAAAGGAGCATCCAGGAGATGGAGGAGAAGAGTCAGCAGCCAGTGAGTGAACTCCTGCAGGTAAGACAGTGGCAGGAACAGCACAAATTTTCTCTCAGGGTTTAACCACAGTTACCGTTTGCCTCTTTGTCCAGGCTGTGCCCAAGTGCTCTTCTCTTGTCCCCACAGAGCTTTCCCCACAAAGTTCACTCTTTAAAGCTTAGTGCATTTGATTCAACTTTAAACAGAAGATTTTTTTGCAGGTGTTGTGTATTGAGTCAAAGGATTTTATATCTGCATTACTATTGTCTGTATTTGCTTTAGGGCAGTGTTTCCCAACAGGTGGTCCACGGACCCCCAGGGGTCCGCGAGCTATGCCAGAGGGGTCCGCAACTTGGCGGAGCCAGAATGGAGGGGCGCTGGCCAGCCTGCCCGCCACCCGCCGCCCAGTGCTCCCCGTGGCTTTGTACAAGTGAGGATAGCAGGTTTTTGCCCTGCTTCAGGGTGGCTGCGCCCGTTGGCAAGCTTGGCTTTCGCACGCTTTTTCCTCCCCTCACGAGGCGGAGCAAAGAGAAGCTGAATGAGGCGGAGGCAGAAAGGCTCTTCCCTCCTTTCCGCCTCATTCAGCTTCTCTTTGCTCCGCTTCGTGAGGGGCGAAAAAGCGCGCGAAAGCCAAGCTCGCCAACGGGCGCTGCCGCCCTAAAGCAGGGCAAAAATCTGCTGTCATGGCTGGGTCGCTGGGCGCCCGCCTCGCTCGGAGCTGCTTCTTCGGCGGCTTCGTGTGTGGGGCGGCGCTGGGAGCCGCGGCCTCCGCACTGACTGACCGCAAACCCCTCGGGGAGCCCCGTCTCCCACCCGCGTCCCTGCAGAGCTCCGTGGCCGCCACCGCGCCTGGACAAAACAGCAAACCCTGAGTGACTGAGCTGATTATCACCCTTCCCCAAGGTCAGATCAAAGGCTCATTTAGCCCAGCATACTGTTTTCTACAGGCCAGCGGCTGAAAATGAAATGTTAACATTTCCTCAAATGCTTACATTTCTCTTCAACACTTAAACTGATTTTTTAAAGATATTTATCTAGACTCCACTTTTAAGTGGGACTCCTGGTGGTCTCCCATTCATATCTATCTATCTTTAGTTAATTTCCCCCCCTTCTATAGCCACTAGAACCCTGTTAGCAATTTCTAAACAAAAAAAAATTGCACAAATTTACAGTGAATTTGCCTTTCATTAATATGGCATTTTAGGTCCTTAGGAGTCCTGCTAGTTACATTTTACAGCAGGTCTGAAAAAACTGTGCACAAGAGAACAAAGTATTGGTTTCTTTTCTCTCTCTCTCTCTCTCTCTCTCTCTCTCTCTCTCTCTGTGTGTGTGTGTGTGTGTGTTTTAAATCTCTCCCCCATTCTCAGCATCCCTGGATAGGACAGACATCTAACAAAATAACTAAATAAAGCATGCTAATATCCAACCATTGGTGACCTCTGACCAGTGATGTTGGCAAGCTTCAGAGTTGGGTTGATGAAAAGAACCACCCTCAACAAGTGTTTCATGGTTTTGAATTCAGAATCCCTTTGAATTTTGGCTAGGTGTGCTGAAATGCTTGCAGCGTTCCAACCTGCTTCTGTTCCTCCCCTTTCCCCGAAATGACTGGGAACGGGAATGATGCTCTTTAGGCCTTAAAAGCCTTTAGGCTCAAAGCCTTATGAACAGGGTATTTCCATGGCAAAGGATCCTTTGTAAGGACCCATATTTTATTTATTTATTTATTTATTTATTTATTTATATTTTTATTTTATTCCACTTTTATTTTTTCTAAAAAAGGTCAACAACTCTGGGAAATTGGGGGGGGGGCAGAAGGTGATCTCGCCTAGGGCGCAAAAAACCCTAGCACCGGCCCTGTCCGCAAGATGCTATTAGAATAAAAAATATATTAAATATATTTCGTATGATAACAGATTTTTTGTTTTGGCCGCTTCCTGCATGAGCAGAGTCTAGCGCAAAACTAGAATTAGATAGGGGCAGTAGTTCTGCTGTATGCCGTTAGGTGGCGCTTTACAAACACTACTGTTTTGCAAAGAGGCAGCGCGCGCATTCTACTAACGCTCACCTCCCCAAGATGCTTTGCGCGCGTCGGCTTCATTTACACCCTGTCTTTTTAATTTTAGGATTAGGAATTAATGGGGGTGCTTGTCACAATAGCGGCCCGATGAGGGGTCCTCGAGAAAATTTTGTTGGGAACCCCTGCTTTAGGGCAAAGTAACTGCCTTTTGGTTCCAGAAGGTACAGCTACTATTGGTTCATTTAAGCTGCTGTATTTGGATCCTCTGTCTTATTGGTTCCCTCCAAAAGGCAGCACAGTGATTGCCTGATATTGTTCCCTCCAAAATGTATCCCTTTCTAGCTAGTTCCCTGTCCCTATAAATGTAGCCTTCCTGCCCTCGGAGTCAGTCCTGTTTTGCCCTGAATAAAGAACTGTTCTATTGAAGATGTGTATCTGGACTTCTTAAGCCACGACACAACATACTGGCGACGAAGGTGGGATGGCAGGCTGTCTGAGGAGCGGAATATCAGATTCCTGACCTCAGCATCCTGATCTCAGCAAACAGGACTCCCAGCAACTGACGGACATTTCAGTACTGGCGGAATGGCGGCGTCACGGTTCATGGAACCGTTCCATCCTGGAGCGTCTGAGGCGTGGGATGCATACCTGGAGCGGTTCAAATTCAGCCTGGCTGCAAAGGGGGTCACTGATGAGGACAAAAAGAAGGCGCTGCTCCTGAGTTGCTGCGGAGCAGAGACTTTTGAGTTGGCCCGTGCACTACTGGCCCCCACAACACTGCGGGAGGCAACGCTGCAGAATATTACAGACCATCTCTCGAGGCCCCTCAACCCTACAGCGTCTAAAATGACCTGGCACATAGAATTCCACAAAAGACAACAAGAAGCTAGTGAGACCGTGTCAGTATTCCTTACTGAGTTACGGAAATTGGCAAGACACAGCAAGTTTGCCAACTTGGAAGAAGCACTGCTTGACCGGTTCGTGTGTGGCCTTCGCAGCAGTAAGGCCCGCAGGCGGATCGCTGCAAAACAGGAAATGGATTTGGCAACAGCACTCCAAGAGGCTATCGCGACAGAAAATGCGGAGAAGGAAGAACAAAACCCGGGCCAGAGAGCTACAAAAGTGGCAGGGGAGGCTGCTCACACGGTGGACGACCAGGAAGCCAGCCCCAACCAAAGCGCAGAATAGAGATGGTGCGACAGGAGGGAACGGCACACAAAGACCGTCGAGCGGCATGCCCTGGCTGTGGCGGAGCGCACGAAAGGAAGAATTGTTGATTCCGTGAGGCTGCATGCCATACGTGTGGAAAAACGGGACACATAGTGAGGGTCTGCAGGTCGGGTGCCACCAGCTCGTCTGGACCATCAAAATCAGGGGGTCGGAGGCATAGCTGCCAAGTTATCCCTTTTTTTAAGGGAAATTCCCTTATGCTGAATAGGCTTCCTCATGAGAAAAGGGAAAACTTGGCAGCTATGGTCGGAGGACATCCACAGCAACTTACCTACTCGATGACTGCAATTACCTCACGCAAATCGAGGGCAAAACTGTTCAATTTCCAGCCCAAGGGAAGCCGTCAGTGCGGGTCTGGATCAACGGGAGGCAGTGTAACATGGAGGTGGATTCTGGATTTGCGTTCTCCATAGTTTCAGACGACACTGCTAGAACGCTATTCACGAGGGGTAAGTTCCCCCTGTTAGAGCCATTCCCAGCTACGCTACAATCTTATTCTGCCGGCCGCATACACATCCTGGGAATGTGCACTGTCAATGTACAGTTCCATGATAGGGAAGCAGCATTGAAGCTAGTGATTGCAAAAGGGAAGCGCACTAGCCTGCTGGGCACGGACTGGTTCCCAGCTTTGGGTCTGGGAATCTCAGGGCTCCACACAGTCCAGGTAGCTCCAGAGACATTTGGCACCCTGTACAAGGAATTTGGAGCACTGTTCAATGGGTAGTTGGGGTGCTATAAAGGGGCCCCAATTGACCTAGAACTGGATCCGGGGGTTGCGCCAATCCGGCTCAAACCCAGGCGGGTGCCATTTGCACTGCAATCAAAAATAGAGACCAAACTAGATAAATTAGTACAGCAAGGAGTACTCTCACCAGTGGATTCGGCCAGATGGGAAACCCCCATGGTCACGCCACTGAAGGCTAATGGGGAGATCCGAATTTGTGCGGATTACAAATGTACAATAAATAAGGCCATCAGGGGAAACTCATATCCTATTCCGGTAGTGTCCCAACTCTTGGCAAAGCTGGCTGGAGGAAAGATATTTGCAAAGATTGATTTGGCACAGGCATATCAGCAGCTGCCAGTGACCCCAGCATCCGCAGAAATTCAAATAATTGTAACGCACAAGGGCGCCTTCAAGGTGAATAGACTACAGTTTGGTGTTTGCGTGGCACCTGGCATATTTCAGGGCCTAATGGAGCGCTTGCTGAGGGGTCTGCCGGGGGTGCTGCCTTATTTTGATGATGTGCTGATAGCGGGAAAGGACTCCCAAGAACTACTGGGACGCATCCGGGAAGTTCTGTGCAAATTCAGGGATGTCGGTCTTCAACTAAAAAAGGAGAAATGTAGTTTTGGGGTGGCTGCTGTGGACTTTTTAGGGTACAGAATTGATGCTGCAGGCACCCACCCCATGGAGTCTAAGATCAAGGCTATTGCCGAGGCTCCGACACAGAGAAATAAGGATGAACTGCAATCCTTTTTGGGACTCATAAATTTCTACCACACATTCGTTCCGCACAAGGCATCAATAGCCGAACCGTTGCATAGGTTGCTACAAAAGAACAGTGTGTGGCGCTGGGGACAACTTCAACAGGGAGCTTTTGATGCTCTGCGGGGAATGCTGTCAAAGAGAAGCACACTCGCCCACTACGACATGGCTAAACTGCTGGTGCTGGCGTGCGATGCATCACAATATGGGTTGGGGGCTGTCCTGAGTCACAGGGAGGCGGACGGCTCGGAACGACCAATCTCCTATTCCAGAACATTGAGCCCCACAGAGCGCAACTACGCTCAGATTGATAAGGAGGCGCTGGCTATAGTCACGGGAATTAAAAGGTTCCATGACTATGTGTACGGCCGATTCTTCACGATTCAAACAGACCACAACCCCCTATTGGGTTTATTTAGCCCGTATAAACAAACGCCTCAAATTTTGTCCCCGCGCATGCTCCGATGGTCCATTTTTTTGAATGGCTTCCAATACGAACTGTGTCATGTGAAGGGTAAACTGTTGTGCCATGCGGATGCGCTTAGCCGTCTGCCTCTGCCTGGAACGGTTGATGACGACCCAGCCCCGGCCGAGCATGTGATGATGATGGAGGCGCTTCCCGGACCACCCGTGACAGCTACTGAAATTGCTGAAAGAATGAGAAAGGACCCTGTCCTCACCCGTGTTCTTGCTTGGGTGGCGAGGGGATGGCCCAGGGGGTCACAGGAAGAGAAATTCAGACCCTTCACGGCAAGACAACACGAACTGTCACTCCACAAGGGCTGCATTTTGTGGGGCGACAGGGTGGTCATTCCAGGACTCTTACGTAACAAGATACTGCACACTCTACACATGGGACATCCAGGCATGGTGCGGATGAAATCATTAGCCAGGTGCTATGTGTGGTGGCCAGGCATGGATAAGGACATTGAACAATGGGTGCGCACCTGCCAGGCATGCCAGGAGGTGCGCCCAGAAGTGCCCAGGGCACCTGTGCATTGGTGGGAGCGGGCCCGGAATCCGTGGAGTCGGCTTCATATAGACTTTGCAGGGCCATTTCAGGGGAAGGTGTTCTTGATCATAGTGGACGCCTATTCAAAATAGCTAGAGGTCTCACTTGTACCAAACATGACGTCAGCCGCCGTGGTCAAGGTCCTCCGCAAATTGTTCGCGACCCACGGGCTACCCGAAACCATTGTGTCAGACAACGGGGCAGCATTTGTGTCCCACGAGTTCAGGGCGTTTTTGGCTGATAATTTCATTAGAGGGGTCACATCTGCGCCTTTCCACCCGTCCTCGAATGGACAAGCCGAACGGATGGTGCGCACAGCCAAGGAATCGGTAGCACATCTTCTGGAAGGGGATTGGTCTGCCCGCATTGCAAGGATGCTGTTCCTGCAGCACACAACACCATGTGTATCCACGGGCAAGTCACCGGCAGAACTATTAATGGGAAGAAGGCTAGCCACAATTCTGGACTTCGTTCACCCCGACAAGGTGCCCGCCCGCTCTGCACGAGAGCCACCTGCTGTTGAGGCCGACAAAACACGATACCTGACATCGGAGGAGTTGGTTTGGGTCTGGAACTATGCCAGGGGGCCAACATGGGTACCAGGTGTGGTTACGCAGCCCAGCGGGCCAGTGTCATATTTCGTAACCTTGGAGGATGGCAGGGTTATGCGCCGCCACATTGACCAGCTGAGGCGCCGGGCTCCTAGCAGGGTTAATGCTGGTGGGGAGGAGTCACAAACAACTCTGCCTGCGATCAGTGAGTCACCGCCACCAAGCCAGGTAGGCCCAGAGCTACAGGAGGTGGAGGACTCAGAGAGTCAGGAAGCTGAGACCACCACAGGTGGACTGGACCCGGTGATAACTAGTGAGTCTAGGGAATTGACTAGTGAAACAGTACCCGCTGAAGTACTGGGAGTTGCTGGAGAGGGAAGCCTGGCCACGGATAGGCCTAGGGATGCTACACCAGTGGTCAGGCGATCCAGCAGGATTCGGAGACCACCGCAGCACTTGAAATATTTTGTACATAGTGTCAACATGGTGCAGGGGTGTGTGTGTTGTGTATTGAGTCAAAGGATTTTATATCTGCATTACTATTGTCTGTATTTGCTTTAGGGCAAAGTAACTGCCTTTTGGTTCCAGAAGGTACAGCTACTATTGGTTCATTTAAGCTGCTGTATTTGGATCCTCTGTCTTATTGGTTCCCTCCAAAAGGCAGCACTGTGATTGCCTGATATTGTTCCTTCCAAAATGTATCCCTTTCTAGCTAGTTCCCTGTCCCTATAAATGTAGCCTTCCTGCCCTCAGAGTCAGTCCTGTTTTGCCCTGAATAAAGAACTGTTCTATTGAAGATGCGTATCTGGACTTCTTAAGCCACGACACAACAGCAGGGAAAGTTCAAGGGGGGGGGAGTATGCTTGGACAACTATTCATTCATTCATTCATTAAATTTATATACTGCCCTATACCTGGAGGTCTCAGTATAAAATTAGATAAAATTAGGATATAAATAAACGGAATACACAATCCAAATTAAAAGAGAAACATTGAGTAACCCCTCCAAAACACATTTTAAAAGGTCACTGGATGACAAGCAAAGGCCTGGTTAATGGGGAATGTTTTGCCTGGTGCCTAAAGGTGTACTGTATAATGAAGGAGCCAGGCGAACCTCCCTGGGGAGAGCATTCCTGTTCTCATCTTGCCACCCTCTGGACCTCTCATGGAGCTGTTTAAGGCTTTATAGGTCTAAACCAGCACTTTATCTGGCAATTTTATTTGGCAAAGGGAACACCTGAGAGTGGATACTTTTACTATACAGACTCCTATGCAGAAAGGAGGACTGGCAGTACCTAATTTAGCTAAATAGTATGAAGCTGCCCAGCTCATGTGGTTAAAGTGAAGGATATTTCAGAATTTGGAAATGAAACTCTTTCAGCTGGAATCATTATTAATTTCTCCTCTGACGACTATACTATGGATACCTTGGAAAAACAGAGAAGATCCCATGAATTTTCACCAGGTTTTAAAGAAGAAGAATGAGAAACTAATCTGGAGAACGGAACTTAAGACCAGAAAGATAAAAACTGAGAGAAATTGAAATTATAGATTAATCCATTCCTTTCCAAAACTAGGCAGACTCACTCCAGAGGGCCAGAGGGCATCCCTTCTAGGGTCTGATGGGTCTTCATTATTTGGCCTGTGGTATGCACTGAATCCCATTCTTCTTTTCCTCTTTTCCCTTCTAGCTTGCGGAGGTAAGTGAATCCTGCTCATCTCCATTAATATCACTCTGGGAAACTGGGAATGGTCTAGAAGGAGCGGACATAAAGCCTGCCCCTCCAAGCTCTTAGGATGTGGTGAAAGATTCCAACAAGGGAGTAGGAGTTGTTCCTGCACATATGTTCCTGCACATATCCCAGCTGTAACTTCAAGGTGTCACTCAGGTTCATTATAAGAGGCTAGAAGGAACAGTTCACTTTTGTCAACAGCAGCAACCATCTTTTTCTCCTCCACATCGTTCTTGTAGGCAGCCGAAATTGAAAAGCTCTGAGCAGGATGGTATCACTTGATTTTATTTCTCCATTTCAGTAGATGTAAGTGAGGAGACTCAGAGAAAGGGCTGCTCCTTTGGCCCTCAGATGTCTGACTTTGGAGTCCCTAGCAGGGAGGAATCTCCTCTCCTCTGTGCCTCCATTCCTCTGTGTCTCCCTCTCGGCTTTCTACTGTTTCTTTCCTCCTCTCAATTCCTTTTTTTTTGTATCAAATTTTATTAAATTTTCCACTTTGACCATATCACATTAAATATTCCAAATTATACAAATATCAATCAATTAATTAATCCAAATATTCTGCCAAATTATTAAAAATTGAGTCCCATTTATTTCCCATGCTTCAGATTTGGAAGATCTGATCATCTTATAATTTACTGCTTTCCTAATCATTATAATCAAAGTCATTTCCAATAATTCTGTTGTTATCCTTCAATCTTCTTTTCACAGCCTCTGTGAAACACTGCACGTTTAACCAAACAGTATATGATTCTGTGTGGATTTTATGCCTATGATTCCCTTCCATAGGTTTGCAATGTCTCCTCACACGCTGGTATTCTGCCAAGTCAGTCCAAGAATACAAGAGTCCTTTCACTGCTGGGTTCCGGTTTCCGCCGGCAGGAATGGCGGACCTGTTTTCCATCCCTCTGACCCTCGTAAGGAATTTGGCGGTTGCTAGGGGAGTAAATGGCAACCCCCTACCCTCTCCGGGGGTTACGGAGAGGGGCCGCTGGCCCGCGATGCCCCCAGACCCACTCCGACTGTTTATGGAGTGGGGGGAGCTTGGGCTGAAAAGCACTTACGAGGGCCAGGACTCCCGGACGCTAATCTGCATGGCGGGGATTTCCATGGTTAAAGAAGATAATTAGGCTTAAATCTATGGACATACTTCAGAAGGAGGGGAAGAAGCGCTGTTTACTGCTGAGAAATTTATGCTGCTGAGGGAGAGGAGTCAAAGGCTGTATATCATCTGGAAGAAGGATTGATGGGGACGGAGCGATAAGGGAATGGAGTCTTTTCTTTATTTTTCTTTATATGAGTTACTTCGTACCTTCCCAGACGCGATGTCCTGGCTTGTTTGGAGTGAAAGAGAAGCAAAAGACTGTGTGAGTTGAACTTTATAAACTGTTGTTACTGAGCATATTTTTTAAAGATGTGGAGTTGCCGATGAGAAAAGCCCCCCCCCCCCTAGTCGGACGGAAGGAGTCCTGGACGCGTTCGGAGGATTTATGAGCTGTGACGCACTTTGAATTGGAGCAGCGACCTGAAGCTAAGTTCAGCTATAGGGCAGGGAGATCCATTAATTTACCAAGAGTTTATGGTTTGATGTTTGGGTCTTCTGCCTGGAAAAGCTGTAAATTTTATTAAGATCGTTAATCTTCATGGCTATGAGAGAAAACGAAAGTGATTTGAGCTTTTTAAGATGGCGCTGCTTCGACGCAACAGGGAGCTCCAGACTAAGAAGATTTATGGGGAGGCTGGACTGATTAACCCACACAGGAGAAAGAACATTTGTGAAACCTTGTTTGATATTTATCTCAGCAGCTGGGAAACAACCGGTTGAAAGTGGAAAACATCTATGTGACTGTAAGGGGAAGATCTGGATTATTATGAACTTGGAGGACGATTTGAACTTTAGAAAAAAGACGGCAGTGGACGGTTGCGAGGAATCCCCAATTTCTTGAAGCATGGGAACCCAAATAAAAAATTCTTTAGACGATTTGGCATAACATTCGGTTTGATTGATATATATATGTGTATAATTTGAAATAATGAATGTGATATAATTGGTTTTAATTGGAAAATTAATAAAAATATATTTTTTTTAAAAAAAGAATACAAGAGTCCTTTCACTGCAGGCAGTGAAAGGACTCTTGTATTCATCATCAAACAGTCCCAATAAATCAAATCCAGGCCTCTGTTCAATAGTTTCTCAAAACTGGTTACACAATATAGTCTTTCCAGGAGAGATTTGCCAGATCAAAGCTGGAAATATACATATAATGTCGTAATTAAGGCTCACTCCCCCTTTGACTGTTATCTATAACCCGGTCTTGACTCCAACATGGCGGATTCCCCAATTAAAACTGCGTCACACATCCAAGAAACCTCTTGACAAAGCTCCAGCTGCTAATGAGATTTGCTTCTCTTTGACGTTAATGATTTAGGGAATCTTTAATCGTCTTCCAAGCAAGTCCAAAAATAAAAGCCTTAATTGTTTATATTTTCATTTCCACACAGTTTATATTTAGAAACCATATTATATCAGCAAATTCCAAACTTTCCAGTCCCGCTTGTTGTTGTTGTTGTTTAATCGTTTAGTCGTGTCCGACTCTTCGTAACCCCATGGACCAGAGCACGCCAGGAACTCCTGTCTTCCACTGCCTCCCGCAGTTTGGACAAACTCATGTTCGTAGCTTCAAGAATACTGTCCAACCATCTCATCCTCTGTCGTTCCCTTCTCCTAGTGCCCTCAATCTTTCCCAACATCAGGGTCTTTTCCAAGGATTCTTCTCTTCTCATGAGGTGGCCAAAGTATTGGAGCCTCAGCTTCACGATCTCTCCTTCCAGTGAGCACTCGGGGCTGATTTCCTTCAGAATGGATAGGTTTGATCTTCTTGCAGTCCATGGGACTCTCAAGAGTCTCCTCCAGCACCATAATTCAAAAGCATCAATTCTTTGACAGTCAGCCTTCTTTATGGTCCAGCTCTCACTTCCATACATCACGACTGGGAAAACCATAGCTTTAACTATACGGACCTTTGTAGGCAAGGTGATGTCTCTGCTTTTTAAGATGCTGTCTAGGTTTGTCATTGCTTTTCTCCCAAGAAGCAGGCGTCTTTTAATTTCGTGACTGCTGTCACCATCTGCATTGATCAAGGAGCCCAAGAAAGTAAAATCTCTCACTGCCTCCATTTTTTCCTCTTCTATTTGCCAGGAGGTGATGGGACCAGTGGCCATGATCTTGGTTTTTTTGATGTTGAGCTTCAGACCATATTTTGCGCTCTCCTCTTTCACCCTCATTAAAAGGTTCTTTAATTCCTCCTCACTTTCTGCCATCAAGGTTGAGTCATCTGCATATCTGAGGTTGTTGATATTTCTTCCGGCAATCTTAATTCCGGTTTGGGATTCATCTAGTCCAGCCTTTCGCATGATGAATTCTGCATATAAGTTAAATAAGCAGGGAGACAATATACAACCTTGTCGTACTCCTTTCCCAATTTTGAACCAATCAGTTGTTCCATATCCAGTTCTAACTGTAGCTTCTTGTCCCACATAGAGATTTCTCAGGAGACAGATGAGGTGATCAGGCACTCCCATTTCTTTAAGAACTTGCCATAGTTTGCTGTGGTCGACACAGTCAAAGGCTTTTGCATAGTCAATGAAGCAGAAGTATACGTTTTTCTGGAACTCTCTAGCTTTCTCCATAATCCAGTGCATGTTTGCTATTTGGTCTCTGGTTCCTCTGCCCCTTCGAAATCCAGCTTGCACTTCTGGGAGTTCTCGGTCCACGTAGTGCCTAAGCCTGCCTTGTAGAATTTTAAGCATAACCTTGCTAGCGTGTGAAATGAGCGCAATTGTGCGGTACTTGGAGCATTCTTTGGCACTGCCCTTTTTTGGAATTGGGATGTAGACTGGTCTTCTCCAATCCTCTGGCCATTGCTGAGTTTTCCAAACTTGCTGGCATATTGGGTGTAGCACCTTAACAGCATCATCTTTTAAAATTTTAAATAGTTCAGCTGGAATATCATCACTTCCACTGGCCTTCTTATTAGCAGTGCTTTCTAAGGCCCATTTGACTTCACTCTCCAAGATGTCTGGCTCAAGGTCAGCAACCACACTACCTGGGGTGTACGAGACCTCCATATCTTTCTGGTATAATTCTTCTGTGTATTCTTGCCACCTCTTCTTGATGTCTTCTGCTTCTGTTAAGTCCTTACCACTTTTGTCCTTGATTATGGTAATCTTTGTACGAAATGTTCCTTTCATATCTCCAATTTTCTTGAACAGATCTCTGGTTTTCCCCATTCTATTGTTTTCCTCTATTTCTTTGCATTGCTCATTTAAGAAGACCCTCTTGTCTCTCCTTGCTGTTTTTTGGAAATCTGCATTCAGTTTCCTGTATCTTTCCCTATCTCCCTTGCATTTTTCTTGCCTCCTCTCCTCCGCTATTTGTAAGGCCTCGTTGGACAGCCATTTTGCTTTCTTGCATTTCCTTTTCCTTGGGATGGTTTTCGTTGCTGCCTCCTGTATAATGTTACGAGCCTCCATCCATAGTTCTTCAGGCACTCTGTCCACCAAATCTAAATCCTTAAACCTGTTCCTCACTTCCACTGTGTATTCATAAGGGATTTGATTTAGATTGTATCTTACTGGCCCAGTGGTTTTTCCTACTTTCTTCAGTTTAAGCTGGAATTTTGCTATAAGAAGCTGATGATCTGAGTTACAGTCAGCTCCATGTCTTGTTTTTGCTGACTGTATAGAGCTTCTCCATCTTTGGCTGCAGAGAATACAATCAATCAGATTTCGATGCTGCCCATTTGGTGATATCCATGTGTAGAGTCGTCTCTTGTGTTGTTGGAAAAGAGTGTTTGTGATGACCAGCTTGTTCTCTTGACAGAACTCTATTAGCCTTTGCCCTGCTTCATTTTGAACTCCAAGGCCAAACTTGCCAGTTGTTCCTTTTATCTCTTGATTCCCTACTTTAGCATTCCAATCCCCTGTAATGAGAAGATCCCCTTTCATGGAGCAATGCCTTGTCGTGGCAAAGGGGCTTGAATAACACAAACAACAACCCCAAAACACACAACGCCCAAATCATACAATACCCACCAAAATAAATGACAACCCCAAAAATAAAATTAAACAATAATAACTTCTGCTTCTCATGTTCTCTATATATCTAAATATATAAAAATGTTCACGAAGCATGCGCAGGGGCTAATGTATGGAGATGCAGGGGGAGGGGACAACACTCCCCTGGGAAAACTGGGGGAAGGGTATCCTACCGAAACACAGGGACGAGCCAGGGGGTTGGAGGAAGGAGGGGCGGGATATGTCATTGATTGGGACAGGGTGGGGGGAATCACAAGGATGACCCACAGCAACGCGTGGCCGGGCCAGCTAGTCTATATATAGAAAATTTATCCGATTTCAGCAGGAAACAAGACATGGACTGATAAGAAATGAAGAAGTTATGACCACTGCAAACATTTGTAGGCACAAATGGTATTGAGACTGGGAATGCATGAGTCCCAGAGAGCACTATGTTTAGATGTCATCACAATTACACACAAAATGTATAAATATGTATAAATCCTGGGAGTGTTTGCATTTTGTGTTGGAGTTGGATGATTGCTGAGAGTTCTGACTCTGGGTGAATGTGGGCTAAAGATCACAGTAAAAAAAGAAAAGAAAGACCCATTCTACCCACTATTTTAATATATTCAAAGCTGCCACCCATCTATCTAGGTAGGTCTCTAGGGAGACAATGGAGGAGTGACACATGTTTTGTGTCAACTGGGCAGATGAAGGCTGCTCAAGACACCGCTAAGCAGCTGTGCAGGCCCGCCAGGATAAAAACAGCAACAGCCAATCACATCAGCCCTGAGATGGATGGCGAGTCATTTGCAGACAGGGAAACTCCCACAGACAGACAACCGAGAAAGTGAAAGTCAGCTGTGCCTTCACTGTGAGGTAGCAGCCATGATCCAGGATCTCTGTGCTGAAGCCACTTGTCCCATCTGCCTGGATTAGTTCAAGGATCCTGTGACCATTGGATGAAAGTTACGAAGTTAAAACCCTAAAACTAGGGGTTGGGAGAAATTTTACTGAGTCCACGCCTCCCTATTTCCAAAGAATCTGAGAACTGTCATGTTGGAAGGGACCCCAAATGTTATCTAGTCCAACCCCTTGCATGCAATAATAACCAATGTGCACTTTATAGATCAATTTATTGTTGTTTAGTCTTTTAGTTGTGTCCAACTCTTCATGACCCCATGGACCAGAGCACGCCAGGCACCCCTGTCTTCCACTGCCACCTGCAGTTTGGTCAGACTCATGTTGGTAGCTTCGAGAACACTGTCAAACCATCTCGTCTTCAATAAGCAAGCTGAATCACAGCCACCCATTCACATTTGTACTTCTCTGAATTTTCCTAATGCACTTTCCCAGTCAAGTAATGTGTACAAGAATTCATAAATTCATATCAATTTGCTCCATGTAATGCATTTTGTATGTTATTTTCACTAATATCCATGCTTTCATGTACATATAGTTGGGATATAGTGGTAGTTGTGTCTAATCTCTTTTTGTTGCTGCTGCCTGGCCATATTTCAGGGGTGTGTGTGGGTGTGTGTAAGGAAGACTACCCAAAGATAGAAAAAAAGTTGCAATTTTTCCTGTGTGAAGTCTCGATCCAGAACAATACATAGGATAAAATAGGTCTCAGAGCCCGACCCCATTGATTGCTGAGTTGTCACGCAAAACTAGGGTTGCATACTTCAAAAAGAAAAGCTGTTGAGCTTTTTTTGGCAGGAGTTTTGGAGCTTTTCTTCTTTTTTTCTTCGTGCCAAATTGCAAAGAAATTGGACATTTTTGAACTACGTCTAAGGGAAATAAGCAAAAATGACATGGGCTACCATACATCTGGATTCTTTCGGATATTTCGATGATTTTTGCCTTGACACTGCTTTTGGATGCAATATTCCAGATATGCCCGGGAAATTCCGTATGTATGGCTGCCCTACCCAAGGGTTACATATGTTCTTTTGGGGGGGAGGGGTGTGTCCCTCTCTGGGTGGTGATGTGTATCCCTTCACTTATTTTAAAATGTGGCAAATGTTCCTGGGCCCTCCTGCTCCTTCTGCCAAGTGGGGCCCTGGACTGCCAAGTGGGGCCCTGGACCATCCACCCTCCTGCTTGTTCCATGCATAGAAAACATAGGTCTGAAAGGTTTTCTATTTCTCCTGTGCTTTCTAGGCATCGGTCAAAGCAGTTTTTTGTTTGCCCCACTGCTTTCCCTGGGAAAACCCACTGAATTAGGAACAAATGTCAATACTCAGAAAAACCAATGGATCTTTTCCCCAATTCAGCTGCAAACAGCAAGAAGAAGTGTGGGTGACACCCAAGTGGGTCCGTGGGGCAGAGTCTGCCCTAAAGTGATTTCCTGATGGCACTACGGAGAGAAGGAGGAGTCAGGGATCTGAAGCGGAAAGTAAATAGAATTTTTTTTCTGCATCCTAACAAAATGGGTGTGGTGGGAAATTCAGACAAAGTTCAAAGCTATTACTTATTAACCAATCAGCGTCAAATTTATGATAGCTGATAAAAAGACCTGTTCAGAAATAACATGGATTTGTTTTATACAGTTATAAGTATATGCCAGATGCCTGTTTTTTCTTTTCATTATTGAAAAAGAGCAGTTTATGTTTGGAGTGAGATGAGGTGGTGAGCAAATGGTTGTTCTGTTAGGAGGAGAGAAGATGGAGAGGGAGAGGAAAGCTGAGCACACCCAGCAGAAGAAAAGAACAGTTGCTGGTTGTTGTTACAGCAGTACAAAGTGCACACCCTTTGCCTCTCCATAAAAAGGAGCAAGGAGACAGGAGCAGGAACAGCTGGGAAGAAGGAAAGGTAACCCCAGAACGTCTCCTTGATCTACCACCATCTCCTTGCCCACAAGAGAAGCTAGTCTGGGGGTGAGTATCTGACAACCAAACCCCATTGTATGTTCCCAGGCTGCCCTTTGCCCAAGCAGGTCTATTTTCATTCTGGTTCCCAGTTTGTATAGAAGAGCCTTTGAACTGTTCCTCTTCCTTGCCTTCCCCCACCATTCAGCTGAAGGTCAAGCACCTATGGAAATGCTGTTAGCTCTGGGAGAGGATCTCCCATGTGTGTCAACGGAGGTTTTGACTTGGCACCCAAAGGAGGACTTGGAGCCCAGCAATGGCTTATGTCCTTGTCTGTCACCTCAGTGTCCTTCCTGGGCCACTTTTCATGCAGCGTCAGGAAAGTGGACCTGCAGATGAATGTGAGATTGTGTCCCACTGAATGATTATTTAATGGAGCTCCATTATTCTTCCTCCTGGACAGGGAATACATGAAGCAGGCAAACATTTCTGAAAAGGTGACGTGTTTTGTTTTCAATGGGCAATTTTAAGGATGAAGATTTGTGGAGATAAGTTAAATTCTTCAGCGGAGTTCTTTTTTATTTGACAAATTGCCTTGTTTTAATAGCTATTTTAACAGCTCAATATATTTCAGCATTTTTTATGTATTTTGATTTGTAATGGTTTTGGCTACTATAATTTAAAACTACTATAATTTAAACATACAAACCATTTCAACCACAATAGAATAGACTAAAACAAATAAAAAACCCTTGAAACTTTCTAATCATCTGGGTTGCCTTGTCTGAATAAGAATGTTGTCAGCAGGTGCTGAAATGAAGACGGTGAAGGTGCCTGCTTGATATCAATAGGAAGAGGGATCCAAAGTGTTCCTGCCACCATGTTAAATGTTTGAGTTCTGACAGATGCAGGGCGGGTATTATGTGGCACCAGTAAAAGTGCCAATTCCTCTGACTGAAGCAGTCAAGTGGGCACATATGGGGTAAAGTGATCTTGTAGGTAAATGACAAATGATTGTGCAAACTGATTTTTCATTTGGGTTTTATAGTTGAGTTTCAGAGTGGGACTGTTATACAAAAAATTGGGGTTGACTTTTACAGCCCATCTCTCCATCAAGGGACCCAGCATCTCTTAAGTGCATTATCAGTCAGAGAAGAATGAGGAGAGGGAAGAACCAGTTGAGGAAAGCAAAGAAAATTTTGTTTTCTGCTGCAGCAGAGTCCCCCCCCCCCAACTGCCTTGCAAGGAAGTGAGGGGACCCAGAACTAAGGTGTGTAAGAACTTATGAAGACTTTAGAAATTGCCCAGCCCTTATCCAAGGAGCACCCAAAGTCATCATACAGGTGCCAAGCATTTTTTGTATGCTTGACTGGCATGAGAACGTGCACACACTGTTTTTGGCTCAGAACGGGGATGGACTTGCATGCACTCTGCCAACATGGGGGATGATGTGGACGGAGAGTTGCCTGTACAAATGATACAGAAAAGGGTTGTACTTGTAAATCAGACTATGCTCAGAATATTACATTTGTCCAACATGTTTACAAATCTGTCACTCAGAGATCTGAACAATACATGCTAATTGTTTTTCCAGGGCATGCCAGAGCATTCTTTGGAAATGGTGAATACCTTGGTGTTAGAATTTATTGACACAGACTGACCCCTTTTCAAGTAAAGTGATTTGAAAGTATAAAGCTTTGCCAGGCTGTGGAAGAATGATTTTACCAAACACGGAGGGGTCCCACAGTTCAACTGGAGTCTAAAGACGGCCTAGCTCTTGCTCTGTGAACTGTCTAAATTTCATACACTCAAATAAAATTTCTAGTTTTTCTTGGAGTATTTCCTAATTTTTTGAAGGCCGAAGGATTGGTTTTCTGTGGTGAGTGTGTGCCTACTATGTGTGAGCACCTTAAAATTTGTATAACAGGAACAATTATGGAAGATATCTTGCACACCCCTCTCCCCAATTTTCTCTTTCCGTCCACCCTGCACAATCTGCTTTCTGATAATGCTCCTGTTATTATGGGCACCTGCAACAAAACGTTGCAGCGTGAAACGATGCCCGTTCACCAGGCCACTGCATTTCATTCCCGCCCCAGTGGGTTTCTGTCCTCCCACACACTCCACAATAGTCACCGTTCTGTCCTCCCCGCCCCTCACCTGTTGTTGTTGTTTAAAGGAATATATATTGTTATTCGTCAGCTTGTGGGCAATGCAAAACGCTGGGTTTTCATTGACAAACTAGGTGGCGCTAGTTTGAAGTGATCTGGACACTGTTGATTTTCGGGGTGTTACTCAGTTTGTGGCGCGCTGCAAAATGCGGGGCTTTCGCTGCAAAACTTTGGCACAGATTTGGAGGGGATCCCAAATTTAGTTAATTTTCAGGAAGCCTGCTGAAAGGAAGAGCAGCTAATTCTGAGCAAACCAGTTGGACGGGAACATCTTTTCCACTTGCTTTTCTCTTCGCATTTTCCTGGAAGTGAGTGCGTTCTCCGCAGAGAAAGTTCACTTTTCAGGTGGAGGGAGCCACTGTTTGTCCACAGACAGCTTTTGGGGTCATGTGGCCAGCATGACTAAACCGGTTCTGGCACAATGTAAACACCGTGACAGCCAGAGCGCACTGAAACGCCATTTACCTTCCCACCACAGCGGTACCTATTTATTTATTCGTACTGGTGTACTTTAGAAATGCTAGGTTGGCAGGAGCTGGGACAGAGCAGCGGGAGCTCTCCCCGTCATGTGGATTCGAACCTCCAACCTTCTGATTGGCAGGCCCAAGAGGCTTAGTGGTTTAGACCACAGCGCCACGCACTGTCAAGAAAGCGAGAAGGGAAACATGCCTCTGTTAATTCTCCTCTACCTCTCAGCGCTTTTGACACCATCAACCTTCTGGAGCGGCCATCCAAGCTGGTGGTGGGTGGCACGGCTTAGCGGTAGTTGCAGTCCTACTTGGATGGCCGTTCCCAGAGGGTTTTGCTTGTGGAGTGCTTCTCAGCCCATGGAGCCTTCAATATGGGGTTCCGCAGGGCTTAATCCTATTCCTTATGCTGTTTAACATCTACATGAAACCACTGGGTGGGGTTATCCGGAGGTTTGCAGTACGTTGTCAACAGTATTCTGATGACACACTGCTCTATTTATATCTGCAGGTGAGCCAGTGGAAGTGCTGCTGGGCTTTTGTATTGCCTCAATAATGGACTGGATGAAAGCCAACGAACTTCGTTCCCTAGACTGGATGGGTGGGAGATCGCCTGCTCTTGATGGAGTTACACTTCCTCTAAAGGAGCAAGTTCATAGCTTGGTTGTAGATCCTAGAACCGTTGCTGTCACTCGAAGCTCAGGTGGCCTCAGTGACCCAAAGTGCCTTCCATCTGTTTAGGCTAGTGGTCCAGCTGCATCGCTATCTGGACAGGGATAGATAGGTTAGATTACTGCAATGCGTTATACATAGTGCTGCCTCAGAAGATGGTTTGGAAACTTCAGCTAATGCAGAATTTGGTGGCCAGGTTGCTCATTGGAGAAAGACGCTTTGAGCATATTACACCGATCCTGGTCCAACTGCACTGGCTACCAACTAGTTTCCCAGGCCCAATTCAAAGTGGTGGTTTCACCTATAAAGCCTTAAACAGCACAGGACCGCAATACCTCAAGGACCACCTCTTTCCATATGAACCTACGCAGACCCTGAAATCATTTTCTGAGGCCCTTCTTCGTGTGCCTCCTCCTCGAAAGGTCAGGAGGGTGGCAACATAAGAACGTGCCTTTTCTGCAGTGGCCCCCCGTCTGTGGGATGCTCTCCCCAGGGAAGTTCACCTGGTGCCTTCATTTTACACCTTTAGGCTACAGGCAAAAATGTTCCTTTTTAACCAGGTCTTTGTTTGATTTAAAGATGTATGGAGGGGGATGTTATTGGGTTGTTGTTTTTGTTTCTGTGTTTAAAACACTCTTTACATAAGAACATAAAAGAGCCCTGCTGGGTCAGAGAGAGGCCTGCCAAATCTAGGCTCCTGTTCTCACAAGATGCCACACTATAAACGATTCAGTTCTTGCAGATGCAGTGCAGGTATTATATGGTACCTGTAAAAGTGCCAATTCCGTGGATCAAACTGGACAAGTGGGCCCATATGGGGTAAGGTGACCTTGTAGGCAAATAATGAAGGAGTGTGAAAAATGCTTTTTGGTTTTGGTTTTATAGATGAGTTTCAGGCAGTGGGACCAATCATGGAGGTGCCATTGAATAAGAATGTAAAATGCAGAATTGGTTTCATAGGAAGAATGTGGAAACGCTTAACCCTGAATAGTTTTTACCTTACAGGCTTTTTTGCTTCTTCCCCAGTCCCTTCACATCCTGCTGCCATTCTACAGCCGCCTCTCATCTCAACAAAGACACAAACTCTTGATCTGCCATGGCCTCAGCCCCACCATCCATAGATGTGGACAAGGAAGTCTTGTGCCCCATCTGCAAAGACTACCTGACAGAACCAGTGACACTGGACTGCGGCCACAACTACTGTCAGGGCTGCGTCACCAAGTATTGTGACACATGGGAACCAATGCAGGTGGGGGACTTGGAGTGTCCCGTCTGCAGAGTTCGGATCCAGAAAGGGAATTTCCGCCGCAATTTCCAGCTGGCAAACATAGTTGAAAAAATTAAACTCCTGGCACTAAATGAAAGGTTGGAGGATCTTTGTAAGACACACAAGGAAAAACTCCACCTCTTCTGCAAAGAAGATGGAGAATTCGTGTGTTGGTGTTGTAAGCAATCCCCAGAACATAAATGGCACACTGTGGTTCTCAAGGAAGAGGCTGCCCAGGAATACAAGGTAGGAAATTATTTTGACACTTGCTAACACAATCCTTTTTGTGTGTGTGTATATAATATGCTTTCAATGTTGCTGTAAAGCAAACATCATAAATTGCTAATCTGTACATTCATGAGAATAAGAAATTGGATCTCATCTCTGCGTATCCAAAACTGAATAAAAACTCCGTTCTGCTTACAAAGCAACTTTTTAAAATGTGTTTTTGTTTTTTGAAAGCTCTGTTTTTCTGCCCTTGTGCCAAAGGATTACTGTGTAATATAATCATAATGATGAACTGCAGTAAGAATAAAGAAATGAAAGTTCTCATGCTTTAGATTTTTAAATGTATATATATATAAATAAACCTAGAAACTCCCAGAGCAATTACTAAGCAAAATTGAACAGTAGGGCCCCAGGCACCAGAAGTAAGCATAATATTAAAGACCCCACCAGCCCTAATAAAATCTGATATTTTGTTTTCTCTTTAGACACTCATCTGTGATCACCTGGAGCATCTGAGGAAAGAGAGAGAGAAAATTCTGGCTTATGAAGCAAAAATAGGAAAGGAAAGCGTCAACATGCTTGTAAGTGCCACCATTACTACAAAGGGGACAAGTACTGGAAGGACCAAGTCATGATGTAGCCTCATTGCTGAGTGATTTAGCATAAAACTGAAGGTCTTTCAAAACACTCTGGCCTCCTCTTTTCCTCTTTCTTCCTGGTTCATGAAGAAATTAACAGAAACTGAGAGGCAGAAAACAGTGGAGAGGTTCAGACAACTGCACCAGTTTATGGAAGAACACGAAAAGTGTCTGCTGAATGAGATAGAAGAGATGGAGAAGGAGATCACAAGGAGAAGGGATGAGTACCTGGATAGACTCTCCAAGGAACTGTCCTCTCTTGAAAAGAGCATGCAGGAGATGGAGGAGAAGAGTCAGCAGCCAGCGAGTGAACTCCTGCAGGTAAGACTGTGGCAGGAACAGCACAAAGTTTGTATCAGGGTTTTACCACAGTTACCTTTTGCCTCTTTGTCCAGGCTATGTCCAAGTGCTCTTCTCTTGCCCCCACAGAGCTTTCCCCACAAAAGTTCAAAGTCCACTCTTTAAAGCTTAGTGCAACAAACAGCATTGATTCAACTTTAAAGAGAAGATTTTTTTTTTGCAGGGAAAGCTCCAGAGGGGGAAAAAGTATGCTTGGACAACTATTAATTCATTCATTCATTCATGCATGCATTACATTTAAATACTGCCCCATACCTGAAGGTCCCAGGATAAAATTAGGATAAAAACAGGATAAAATTAGAATATAAAAACACATACACAATCCAAATGAAACAGAAACAATTGAGGAACCCCTCCAAAAACACATTTTAAAAGGTCATTGGATGAGAAGCAAAGGCCTGGTTAACGTTTTTGCCTGGTGCCTAAAAGTGTATAATGAAGGAGCCACACAAACCTCCCTGGGGAGAGCATTCCTGTTCTCATCTTACCACCCTCTGGACCTCTCATGGAGCTGTTTAAGGGTTTATAGGTCAAAACCAGCACTTTATCTGGCAATTTTATTTGGCAAAGGAAACACCTGAGCGTGGATACTTTTACTATACAGACTCCTATGCAGAAAGGAGGACTGGCAGGACCTAATTTACATTAGCTAAATAGTATGAAGCTGCCCAGCTCACGTGGTTAAAGCTAAGGATATCTCAGAAATTGGAAATGAAACCCTTTAAGCTGGAATCATTATTCATACATTCTCCTCTGGCCACTATACTATGGATACCTTGGAAAAACAGAGGAGAAGATCCCATTAATTTTCACCATGTTTTAAAAAATAATAATCAGAAACTAATCTGGAGAACTGATCTTAGGATCAGCAAGATAAAAACAGAGAGAAATTGAAATGATAGATTAATCCATCCCTATCCAAAACTAGGCAGACTCACCCCAGAGGGCCAGAGGTCATCCCTTCTAGGGTCTGATTGGTCTTCATTATAGGCCCTGTGGTAGGCAGTGAATCCCATTCTTCTTTTCCTCTTTTCCCTTCTAGGATGTGAGAAGCACCTTGCAGAGGTAAGTGAATCCTGCTCATTTCCATTAATATCACTCTGGGAAACTGGGAAAAGTCCAGGAGGAGAGGACATAAAACTTGCCCCTCCAGGCTTTTAGGATGTGGCGAAAGGTTCCAACAAGGAAGCAGGAGTTGGAGTGTGTACCATGTTCCTGAACATATCTAAGCTGTAACTTCAAGGTGTCACTCAGGTTCATGATAAGAGGCTAGAAGGAACATTTCACTTTTGTCAACAGAAGCAACCATCTTTTTCTCCTCCACATCTTGCTTGCATGTTGTAGGTAATGCAGCCAAAATTGAAAAGCTCTGATCACGATGGTATCACTCAATTTTATTGAGTAGATTTAAGTGAGGAGATTCAGAGATCCAGGGCTGCTCCGTTGGCCCCCAGATGTCTGGCTCTGTAGTCCCAGTAAGGAGGAATCTTCTCCCCTCTGTGACACCATTCCTCTGTGTGTTTGTCTCGGCTTTCCTCCTCTCCATTGCTTTCTTTTGCTGCACTCAGAAATTCTGCAATTGAATGGGTTAATGTTTATTTTCCCCATCAGGTGTCAGCAAAGGGAGACATTTAAGGATCCAATGGCTTTCCCACCAGAATTGAATAGGAAGATCTCAAATTTCTGGGTTGCAAATCCCATTCTATATGTTGAGATGAAGGAAATCAAAGGTAATGAGTGGCTGCAAGGATTTTCACTGGACAATAAATTAGTCCGAAAATTGAACATGTCAGGCTCTTACTGTATTTTATTTACTCTTGCCACAAGCAGCAATAGGAGCTGCAGAGTTTCCTTCTGGGTATCATGACCCATGTATACTGCCACTCAGAGGCTTGGTGGGGACAGGGAAAAATAAAGGCAGCCTGCACCACAGTGTACAGTAATGTCAGGATTTAGTTTTGTTCCAGTGTTCAGTTTACAGTTGTACTGAACCTCCTTTGCATTTTGGTTCTTTAAACTCCACTAGTGTTTCCCCATCCTGAAGGGCGTTAGAAAGGCTCTTAGCAAATACACAGTTCCTCCACTCCCTGCTCAACATAGCTGCCAAGTTCTCCCTTTTTTTAAGGGAAATTCCCTCATGCTGAATAGGCTTCCTCGCGAGAAAAGGGAAAACTTGGCAGCTATGCTGCTCAAGCTTGTTTCCCAGTAGTGGAGTTATCTCCCAAGTTCTCTCTTCTTCCTCAGACTCTCACCGGCCACTGCCATATCTAGCGCTGCAACTATCAGTCAGTTTAGTTTTATTACAGCAAAAGCCAGCAATACAGAGTACCATAATTCCAAACAAAAGAAAATCAGCAATAACATCACCAGAAATAAAACAATTACACAAAGGGAATTTGCAATGTGTTATTCAATAAAAGAGATTTACGTTTCTTAATAACTAAAGTGCAAAATTTGGCCACATCATAATGATACTGGGCTTGAGGAATCTTCCAGAAGGAATTTTCGTATGGTTTCGGAGGAGAATTCCAAATAATATTGTAAGGGTGTAAATTTTGATAAAAGGGGTAAAATAAGTCGAGCTCGTTCTTCACTATATAATTTGCAAAATAAAAGGATATGAGTGACAGATTCTACATTGTTAGACATGCAGGGGCAAAGGCGCTCATGAATTGGTACCCGCATAAATTTGCCGTACAGCACAGCTGAGGGCATTGCCTCAAAACGGGCTCTAGAAAAGGCCCATCTATGGGCTTCATTAGTAATGTTAGATAAGTAAGGGGCAGCTGCAAAATTATGCCACGATTTTAGACATCTATAATTCTCCGGGAGTAAGGCATCTTCTTGTTGTAATTCAACATAGTGAAGTCTCTGAGTAATTTGTTTGATCTTATTAGTTATTTGCATAAGCCAGGGTGGATAGGGAACTGCGGCCAGGAAGTGAGGTAATATTTCCTTTGGATTGTCATGAATTTTCAACCAGAGGGATATTGCTTGCTCCCAGACTTTTAATTCCACTCTGGGAAGCCCTGCCTATTGCCTTAACACTGCACTAGGTGTACACTTTGGGGTACCAAATAGTGCTGCAACTATAACAATCTCCTGAGTGTTCTTGTTTATACAGCAATTTATGGTAGCTTTTTAATTTTTTTAATCTCCTTGAAAATTCACCAGCTTCTCTTGACATTTATATTTCTATAGCAGTTTCTGCTGGTGGTTGTTTAATGCTCACTAAATTATTCAGCGTCTTTCATCATCCTAAGAAACAGATACCGTATATTCCGGCGTATAAGAAGACAGGGAATATAAGACGACCGCCAACTTTTCCAGTTAAAATATAGAATTTGGGATATACTCACCGTATAAGAAATATGACGCGGCATATAAGATGACCCCCGACTTTTGAGAAGATTTTCCTGGGTTAAAAAGTAGTCTTATACACAGGAATATACATTTGGCTAATGTACACAATTCTTCAAGCAGTTTCCAGGAAGCGAATTCTATTTTGTGGGTGACTTTCCCTAACATATTCAGCTTTATGCAGATTTTCCCCTAATATATCAGTCAGTTGGAGAACCGCATAGCAAAACTCAAATAAGTGTGTGTTTTGAAGGATTGCTGTGCTTTAGTTCCCATTTTGTTTCAGAAAGTGTGAATTTAGTAGATTCACCAATCAATGCAAAATGAACTGAATTTCTACCCTTTCTTACCTCTACCAAAATGTTTGTTAGGTCGCAAAGAATGTAAAATATTTTCTGAGGAACAACCTCCTGTTGCATGGGCCCCTTGCCAATTCTCCATCTGCAAGTTTAGTTTGTCATTATGATTAACAATTCTGCCTTTGATTATTGATTTTTCACCAGTTTATTTGGGGCAGCTGTTAAGGTTGTGGACAGCTCTCCTCTGGATTATTTTTAAAGACTGATAGTGCAGTGTTTTACCATTTCTCAGTTTAACATTCTTTATTTTTAATCTCTTCTTCATACAGTTTTCTTATGTGTAATTGTTGGTTTTATATCTTAATATTTTACTTGAAATAAAGAAACAATTGATATTATGTCATTTAGTGAAAATGTTGTTTCAAAATTATTTGAGGTATAGAAGTCTAGCTCTCAGTCTTTGTATCTCTTTGCTTCCTCAGATGTTCTGTCATTTGGACGGCCTCAGAAAGGTAACTTTTGGGTGAAGGACCAAATTCAAGCACATGTTGGGAGCTGGTGTTTCATTGGGATTAAATGGTTTGTCCTTTCCTTGGTGTTATTTTAAGAGAGGGAGGAGAAGTACCTGAACTTCTTCTTTGGCTGTCCTGCTTCCTCTGGCATGCAAAAATCTTCATCCACCCTCGTGGATTAGAGGATCTAGAATCAGTCTAGATTGGCATATACTATTTTGGACTGAGGGGAAAAAATATTTGTGCTCCAAGCGGGTTAGTGTGTATGTAGTCTCAGTCTTCTCTTTTTCCTTTTGCTGGATTCTTTGGTCTTGTCCATATCTGAGTATGATTTAACTGTTAATTTGCACTTTTACTCCGTTCCAATTAGACGAGTAGTCCACACACACAAATACCTGAATTTATCTATGATAAATTCATACCAGTAGGTGTTCCCTGTTGCATTTGTTCCTATCTTCTAATTTGCTAGTTCTAATCATGCTGACTTAGTACCAGCAGGGCATGTGCACTGAGTGCTGCCAGCTTCCAATTGTTTTTTATCAAAATAATTCCCCACCCAGGAAGTCAAAAAACACAGACAGGCAAATGTATGTTCTCAGCATACACTTAAAAACATGGTTTGCATGTGTACTATTTTGATTTGGGGCTTGTTGTACTTCCCGTGTCCACTGGAACATCTTCTTGCCCCGTAAGCAATCTGTGATGGGCGTGGTGACATGGGAGAAGTTATTGATAAACTTCCGGTAGAAATTAGCAAAACCCAAAAGCCTCTGGCCGTCTTTATGCATCCTTGGGCTCTGCCAGTCCAGAATGGCTCTCACTTTCTCCTTGTCCATTGCCAGCCCCTTGTCGGAGAGCGTGTAGCCCAAGAACTCCACCTCCTTGGTGTGAAACAAACACTTCTCCAGTTTCACATACAGGTGGTGCTCCTTGAGGTGTTCCAAGACCATCCTGACATCCTTCACGTGCTGCTCCAGGGTGTCCGAATATATCAGGATGTCATCCAAGAAGACTACGCAGTTACGGAACAACAGCGAACCCAGGACGTGATGCATAAACGTTTGGAAGCAGGCAGAGCCTCCTTGGAGGCCGAAGGGCATGACCAAGTACTCAAACGCCCCCAGCGGGGTGTACATTGTGGTCTTCCATCCATCCCCTTCCCGTACTCTGATCAGGTTGTACGCTCCCCGTAAGTCCAACTTTGTGAAAATTTTACTGCGTCGCACCGCTGTCAGCAGATCATCCACTCTGGGCATGGGGAAAGCAACGGGTTCCGTGAGGGCATTCACGGACCTATAATAAACTAAAAGCCTCTTCTGGTTGGTGTCTTTTTTATCCATGAAGAATACAGGGCTGCCCCCTGCAGCTTTGGATTCTCGGATGAAACCGCACTTGAGGTTCTTATCAATGAACTCCCGCAGCTCTGCCATCTCCTGATCAGACATGGAATATAGCTTTCCTGGTGGCAGCCTGGCCCCTGGCATGAAATTAATTTGGCAGTCGTAGGGTCTGGGGGGGCAAGTGGTCACATTCCTTTTCACTGAAGACTTCCCACAAGTCCCAATAGTCCTTAGGAATCGCGACCCCCCCCCCCTGCTCTCATGGTTGCGACCATGGCCAGTGGTACCTGATCCCCCACCCTTTCCATGCAATTCTCTATGCAGTAGACAGAGGCAAAGGTGAGAGATCGCTGGTGCCATCCTATCATCAGGTCGTGGAGGTCCAGCCAACTCATGCCTAGGACTATGGGGGGGATCAGACAAGGTGGTAACGTTGAAAGCCAGTGCCTCAGAGTGCCTCCCAATCATCATCCTCATGGGGTGGTCTGGTGTGTGATTCCCCCCCCCCCAATTCCCTCCCGTCAATGGTGGAGACGCGGAGTGGGAAGTCCATGGGCAAGAGGTGGATCTGATGCTGCTCTGCAAAGTCTCGAGAGAGAAAAAATTGGCGGACCCTCCTGAATCCAGGAGAGCCAAAACCTCCAGGGGGTAGCCATTGGGCAGGTGCAGGACCACCTCTGTGACGATGCTTCCTTTGGGCGGGGTGGGTGGGGGCTCTTTTATTGCTGATGTGCCTGGTTGCTGCCCCTCTGTTCCTGCAGCCAGGCTTTCTCATTTCCCTGCAGTTGGGGCTGTGCATTGGTTTCTTGCACAGCTGTTCCTGCCTATCCCTGCCACTCCCTGCATTGGGGGCAGAGCTTGACAAAATGGTCCGGGCTGCGGCAGAGGAAACAATTGCCGCCTTTTCCCTCCCGTTTGGGCGCCCCTGCGTTTGAAAACTCCCGCGCGTGCGCTCCCCCGATCTCCATCGGTTCAGGAGGGGGCAGCCTTCCAAGAACTTCCGCTGGCCGTTCTTGGAAGCGTGGGAACCAAGGACGTCCTGTTTTCCCTGCTGGTTTCTCTTTCCAGCATGCTTCCTGCCTGACTCCTACAGCCAGCGCTGCCTTGCTCAGTTCGTCCATGTCTTTGGGTCGGGGCCCCCTGGAAAGTTCATCCTTGACTTCTGCGTGCAGACCCAGGTAGAACATGGATCACACTGGCTCTGAAGTCAGGTCCCACCCCAGCTTGTGAACTAACATGGCAAACTTTGACCAGTAGGCGCGGACTGACATTGAACCTTGTTTCAAATTATGCAGTTCTTCCTTAGTCACATCAATTTGTGATTTACTGGAGAACATCACATCCATCGCGTCATTAAATAATATGAGATTTTGGATCACGGGATTTTCTGCTGCGATAAGGGGGCGTACCCAGTCCCTTGCCGGACCTTCCAAATGATCGATGACAAATGCCACTCTTTGCTTATCGTGGGGGAATTCCCCCTCCTGTAGCTTAAGGGCATAATTTAGTTCAGTCCTAAAGCCCAAGTAATCCTGCGGATCCTCATTGAACTTGCTCACTAGGGCTGGAACCCTTCTCCCAAACGCCCCTTGGGCGTTCTGCTGATCCGCCAGCCGTCTCTCGTCCAGCTGCGCTTTCAGCAGGGCTGAGTGATTAATAAGTTCCTGTTCCCTCTTCGTTTTGTCCCTTACCTCCTGCACCAACTGTTCGACCTCTGTGTGGGCTGCATCCGCTTCCTGCTTCACGACTGTGATCTCAGTCTTTGCATCCTCCACCACTTTTGCCAATTCGTCTTTGGCTGCGGCCAAGTCCCTTGGCGCGGCTGCCAAATCTGCAGCACTCATGGTGTTCCTGCTCACAAGTAGCCTCAAAGATTGCGATGTTGCTGTCAGAGAAGGTAGCGGCTACTCATGAGTAAAGACGCTCCACTCCATCGTTTCTTTCAGCGTTTTATTGTGCATGCTATTTACAGTGCAAGAGTATCGAAAAGCATGACTGCTCAGTCCCTATCAGAAACTCGCAATGGCTTCTTCCTGGTCTTCACCCAGCATAAGAGCCTGGGGACCCCAAAACGCCACCCCCTTGCCCTACGGGTGGTAGCACACATCAATTCAGGCGTTGGGGAAACGGACGCCCTGTGTCGGATGGCTGTCTCAGCTCCTCCTCCCCTACCGTGTTTCCCACATTTTAAGACACTGTCTTATATTTATTTTACTCAAGAAAATAAGCCTATGCCTTATTTTCGGGGTGTGTGTGTGTCTTTTTAAAAATTATTAGAATCATAGAATCATAGAGTTGGAAGAGACCACAAGGGCCATCCAGTCCAACCCCCTGCCAAGCAGGAAACACCATCAAAGCATTCTTGACATATGCCTGTCAAGCCTCTGCTTAAAGACCTCCAAAGAAGGAGACTCCACCACACTCCTTGGTAGCAAATTCCACTGCCGAACAGCTCTTACTGTCAGGAAGTTCTTCCTAATGTTTAGGTGGAATCTTCTTTCTTGAAGTTTGAATCCATTGTTCCGTGTCCGCTTCTCTGGAGCAGCAGAAAACAACCTTTCTCCCTCCTCCATATGACATCCTTTCATATATTTGAACATGGCTATCATATCACCCCTTAACCTTCTCTTCTCCGGGCTAAACATACCCAGCTCCCTAAGCTGTTCCTCATAAGGCATCGTTTCCAGGCCTTTGACCATTTTGGTTGCCCTCTTCTGGACACGTTCCAGCTTGTTAGTATCCTTCTTGAACTGTGGTGCCCAGAACTGGACACAGTACTCCAGGTGAGGTCTGACCAGAGCAGAATACAGTGGTACTATTACTTCCCTAGATCTAGATGCTATACTCCTATTGATGCAGCCCAGAATTGCATTGGCTTTTTTAGCTGCTGCATCACACTGCTGACTCATGTCAAGTTTGTGGTCTACCAAGACTCCTAGATCCTTTTCACATGTACTGCTCTCAAGCCAGGTGTCACCCATCCTGTATTTGTGCCTTTCATTTTTTTTGCCCAAGTGTAGTACTTTACATTTCTCCTTGTTAAAATTCATCTTGTTTGCTTTGGCCCAGTTGTCTAATCTGTTAAGGTAATTTTGAAGTGTGATCCTGTCCTCTGGGGTATTAGCCACCCCTCCCAATTTGGTGTCGTCTATTACTGTAAGTACCCCTCCTTACCACGGCCAGCATTGCTGCTGCTGGGTCCCGCTGGCTCAGGGCGCACAGCACGGAGGATGCCTCTGGCCAAAAGTTTAAAGGGGGTGTGTCGGGAAGTTCCATTTGGGGGGGGAGTTGGAGGGAGGGAGACGCCGCTGACCGGGCTCGTTGCCTCTTCTTTTCACGTTGTTTTTTCCTGTAAAATGCCCGCAAACCAGCTAAGCAGGAAAGAAAGGGGAGACGACTCGCACGTTTTCTCTCCCTGCCGACACATTTTCCCTCTTTCTCTCCCCCCCCCCCACCCTGGGAAGCTTCCTCGATCCAGTGCTGGGCACCGACTCGGCAGGCTGCTTCCTTGATCCGGCGACCTGCCGGGTCGGCGCTGATCAGCGCTGCGCAGAGCACCAGATCGAGGAGCCGGTATGCAGAGTCAGCGCCCAGCAACGCCGTGCTGGATTGAGGAGGTGATGCTCCGTGCGGCGCTGCTGGGTGCTGACTCTGCAGACCAGCTCCTCGATCTGGTGCTCCGCGCAGCGCTGATCAGTGCCGACCCGGCAGGCCGCCAGATCAAGGGCGGCTCCCACAATAGCCAACTTGTCCTTGATGTGGTAAAACTCTGAAGTTCAGTTTCTGCACAGTTTTTTTCAAGATGCTTAAATATAAAAATACAGGTGTGTTTTCAGGACCTTAAAGGAGCTTTAGCATCAATGCTGCCAAAGCCAGAATCTTTTTAACTCTTAGATAGCCTTTAGCCTGCTTTAGGACAACAAATGTGTGTGTAGTGTTATCATTGTTGTAAGAAAATAGTGCTGGAGGTTTGCTAGGGAAGGACAGTTGTTAGGTTGCCTACATACATTGATTTCTTCCCTATGATTTCAATGTAAGCCACTGAAAGCCCCAAATGGGCAATTCACACAGAAAGATTCAAAGGAGGAAAATTTTTCTCTTCTTACCCCCATCTTCCCCTTCACTGAATAAAAGAGCTGAGGGAATATTTTCTGGGTTGTTTTGCTTCTTGAAGGGTGACTGGATTGACAGGAGGGGCACAATAAAATACGTGGAGTAAAAACGAACAAAAAAACATTATTTAAAAACACGCAGGGAATGTGGTATTTATTCTGAGGTGAGTCTGGCAGAAAGAGGGGAGTGAGTGTCCCAATCCTGAATCAAATGTGAGGAAACCCCATTTATCTGAGAGGAAATTTGGTTCTTCTGGGTGTTTCTTAAATCAAGATGTCCATCTCTAACCGTCAGCTGATTCTGTCTCTTCTCTTTCCCTCCTATTCTCCCTAACAGCAAATGTCACTCTGGATCCAGACACGGCCCATCCTGACCTCATCCTGTCGGAGGATCGGAAAAGTGTGAGATATGGAGACAAACCTCAAGTGCTGCCCGACAATCCTAAGAGATTCATGTACTATCATTTTGTGTTGGGACGTGAGGGATTCAAAACTGGCAGACATTTCTGGGAGGTTGATGTGGGGAGAGAGGAAGGGTGGTCTGTGGGGGTTGCCAGGAAGTCTGTGAGGAGAAAGGGCCGTGTCTCCTCAAGGCCTGAGAGTGGGATCTGGGCTGTGGGGAAGTGGAAAGGTGAGTACTGGGCCTTGACCTCTCCTCGTTACTCTCCTCTCTCCCTGAGTGAAGAGCCCAAGAGCATCCGAGTGACTCTTGACTATGAAGGGGGACGTCTGTCTTTTTATGATGCTGACTCAGGAGCCAAATTCTACACGTATTCAGGAGCCTCGTTCTCAGGAGAGACCCTCCTCCCTTTCTTTCGTCTGTGGGAAAAGAAAACCCACCTCTGGATCTCCTGAGGAAATCTGCCTCAGAAGCCCAGTTGGAGTTTCTCTCCAAACCAAATGACTGAGATGAAAACATTTGCCAGTTTGGGCCTCTTTGCAGAGACCTTTTGAGAGGAGTCACAGTCAGCATAAATAAGAAAAGAAACAAAACCTGGGATTTTCTCTTTCCTTCCCTTTCCCAGAATGCAGCTGAGTCCTTAACAGACCAATTAACAATCTGTTTATCAAAACGGTTCAGCCTCCACCAACTTTAACCCGCTTTTCATTGCTCACCTACACCAGCTGTTAGAAGAAGAAGAAGAGTTTGGATTTGATATCCCGCTTTATCACTACCCGAAGGAGTCTCAAAGCGGCTAACAATCTCCCTTCCCCTCCTCCCCCACAACAGACACCCTGTGAGGTGGGTGGGGCTGAGAGACTTCAAAGAAGTGTGACTAGCGCAAGGTCACCCAGCATACAGTGGTACCCCGCAAGACGAATGCCTTGCGCAACGAAAGACAAAAGAGTTTTGCGTTGCGTGAGGGACTCGCAAGACAACGAGGTTTTCTATGACCGCCGCTTCGTCTTGCGGGGCGAGTGGCAGCAAAAGGGGAACCAGCTGTAGTGCGGCAAGAAGATCAGCTGTCAGCCTTCCTGTCGCGTTACAGCTGGTTCCCCTTTGTGTTCCGCTGGTCTCTGCCGGTTGCCGCGAGGGGCAACCGGTAGAGACCAGTGGAACACAAAGGGGAACCAGCTGTAGCGTGGTAAGAAGGCTGCCACCTGATCTTCTTTGCCTTCTTGCCGTGCTACACTGTCAGCGTGAGCCGAAGCAAAGCTCAGGGAAGGCAGGCAGGCAGGCGGCAAGCAGCCCCAGAGCAGCGGGCGCTGCTTGCCGCCTGCCTGCCTGCCTTCCCTGCCAGTCCCCCGAGCCGAAGCGCAGCTTGTGGGACTGGCGGTGGCAGCAGGGCTTCCTCGGGGAAGGCAGGCAGGCAGGCAGGCGGCAAGCAGCGCCCACTGCGCTTCAGCTCCGGGGCTGCTTGCCACCTGCCTGCCTGCCTTCCCTGCCAGTCCCCTGAGCTGAAGCGCCCTTCCCCAAGCCAAGCGCCCGCTGTGCTTTGGCTCGGGGGACTGACGACGGCAGCAGCACTTGCCTTCCGCCATCATTCCCCCGAGCTGAAGCGCAGTGGGCGCAGCGCTTGACTCGGGGGACTGGCGGCGGCGGCGTTTGCCTTCCCTGAGCAAGCTCTGCCACCACCGTCAATCCCCCGAGCCCAGCGCCCTTCCCCGGGCCATGCGCCCACTGCGATTCGACTCGGGGGACTGGCGGCGGCGGTAGCGCTTGCTCTCTTGGCTCGGGGAAGGCAGGCAGGCATAAGCAAGCACCTGCCTCCCTTCCCCGCGCCAAGCGGCCTTCCCCTAGCCAAGCGCCCGCATCACTTGGCTCGGGGCACTGGCAGTGGGGCGGCGCTTGCCTTCCCCGAGCAAGCGCCGCGGCCGCCAGTCCCCCGAGCCGAAGCGCAGCGGGCACAGCGCTTGGCTCGGGGGACTCAGGGCGGCAGCGGCGCTTGCTCTCTTGGCTCGGGGAAGGCAGGCAGGCAGGTAGGTGGCAGCAGCCCTGGAGCCGAAGCGCAGCAGGCACTGCTTGCCTGGGCTGTTGCTGCCTGCCTGCCTGCCTGCCTTCCCCGAGCCAAGCGAGCAAGCGCCACCGCCACCGCCAGTCCCCCGGAGCCCATAGGAACGCATTGATTAAGTAGGACGAATTGACTCCTGGAACGAATTAAATTCTTCTTGCGAGGCACCACTGTATTTCTAGAAAACAGTCCTTTCCCACTTTTGCAACTAAAGCTCATTGCCTTGTGGACCTCAGGCAGGAAGGAAATGTAAAGAATATCTCCGAGGCACCAACTTAACCCCTCCTGTGCAAATTTATCCTCACCGTCTCTGCACATCCGCAGACATAAGTATCTCTGAATTCAGTGGTGCCTCTGGCTCATTGTTTTTGGGATTGCTTCATAAATCTTTTGTATTAACATTTGGATTTTCTGTATCTGGGGTAGCCAACATGGTGTCCTGGATGATAGGTGGGCTGTGGGGGTTGCCAGGAAGTCTGTGGAGAGAAAGGGCCTTGTCTACCAAAGAATGGGGTCTGAGAATTGGGCTGAGGGGATTGACAGGAAGACTGTGTGGAGAAAGAGCTTTTTCATGTGGCTTAGGGAGGAGATCTGGGCTGTGGAGAAGTGGGGAGGTAAGTATTGGGCCTCCACTTCCGCTTATTACTCTCCAATGTCCCTGAGGGAGAAGCCCAAGAGGATCCGGGTGACTCTGGACTATAAACGGGGACGTCTGTCTTTTTCTGACGCCGACTCAGGAGCCGAATTCTACATGTTCTCAGTAACCAAATTCTCTGGAGGGACCCTCCTCCCCTTCTTTTATCTGGGCAAAAATAAAACCCACCTCAGGATCTCCTGAGGAAATCTGCCTCAGAAGCCCAGTTGGAGTTTTTCTCCACACCAGAATGACTGAGATGAAAACATTTGCCAGTTTTGAGATGAGTCACAGTCAGCAGAAATATGAAAGAAACAAAACCTGGGATTTTCTCTTTCCTTCCCTTTCCCAGAATTTCCTCTGCAGCTGAGTCCTTAACAGACCACAATATCTTAACTGTGTCAATTAACAATCTGTTTATCAAAATGGTTCAGCCTCCACCAACTTTAACCCGCTTTTCATTGCTCACCTACACCAGCTGTTAGAATACACACATATTCCTAGAAAACAACCCCTTCCCACTTTTGCAACTGAAGCTCATTGCCATGTGGACCTCAAGCAGGAAGGAAATGCAAAGAATATCTCTGAGGCACCAACTTAACCCCTCCTGTGCAAATTTATCCTCACCGTCTCTACACTTCCTCAGACATAAGTATCTCTGAATTCAGTGGTGCCTCTGGCTCATTGTTTTTGGGATTGCTTCATAAATCTTTTGTATTAACATTTGGATTTTCTGTATCTGTGGTAGCCAACATGGTGTCCTGGATGATTTTGGACTACAACTGCCATCAGCCCCAACCAGCTTGGCTGTGTGTGCCCTATATATGTCACATGGAGACTTCTTCACTTCTTCTTCATTTCACTTTTAATTTGTTTACCACCTTTCTATTTTACTATACTTAAGGCGTTTTACAAGCTGAACAGACAACAAAGAACATATACCTTATAACAATCTAATCCGATACAAAAATGTGATAATAAAACATAACTTTAAAATAAGCAACTTATCTATATAGATAAAAATGTAAGTGTCTGTTTGTTGATGACCAAAAATCTCCGAAAGTGCTTGACCGATTGCGTTGAAATTTGGACACAACTTTCCTTACGAATACACGAGTGTTTGCAAATACTTTGATTAGGCAGATGTCACACCTGTGGCAGGTAAAATCCAGTTTTTTTGCAAACACAGCCCCATCTATGGTGTGTCGAAGTAACACACACTCTACTAAATGAATCAGTGAGCGGAGGCTGCTGGGAGCAGCTGCCCGGCGGCTCCTTCTCCGAGGCAGGGGGCCAGATCCTGCCGTCAGCGGGTGGAGCCTACTGGGAGCGGTTGCCTGGCGACTCCTGAGGCCGGCAGCAGGATCCTGCCACTTCGCCCACCGGCCCTGCTGGGAGCATGAGGTATGCGAGGGGGGGAGAGGGAGATGTTGGGGTGCCGGGTGCCGTCATGCCGGTGGAATATGACGTCACCCGTCGATGGAAGCACAGACAGGGGTATCGCGACGTCATGGGAGCGTGAATGGGTCAGGACGGGGTGGGGGATTTGCCAGAACGCGTGGTCGGGTACAGCTAGTATCGAATAAAATAACATTCAACAATCCATTAAAATAGTATAGAATATTAAATAATTTCTAAATTGTAATCAATAAAAACAATGGCAAGTCACAGTACATAAAATAGTACAACACAGTACAAATTGAGAAGCAGTTACGCACAACTTATAGAGTATTTTTTTTATTCTCTGAACTCATCTCCTCCCAGCTGCTTCTGAGGTTTCTGGGAAACGAGGTGAAAAAAGGCCTCGCCTCAGTTCTTCCTCTAGGCTAAGCTCCTGTATGAAGACTCCGAGAGGTGGAGGGTGGGGCAAGGCAGGTGGAAAAAGGCTTTGCCTGATGGAGAGCTGGAAGTCTCTCCCCTCACCCTTCGCTGTGGTCCCCATCTCAGTTATGGGATGTACCCCCAATGAGAGTCCCCCCCCAGAATCAGCAGAAACTCCCCCACCCCTTGGCTTTTATTAACTGGTTTAATATACTTTAATCTTTAGAACTATGTTATTTTCTCTCTTGCTGGTTTTTGGTGCTCTGTTAATTGTTCATGATCTTATGCTGTCCCCCCAAAACAGAAACAATTGTAAAACCATGGGATTTTTTTTTATTAAAAAAATGGGTAGACAGCGTCCAGTTGTGCTGCTGCAGATGCACCAGGGTGTTTCTGGTCTTTGCACTCCTTCCAGAGATCATTCCTCCTCTGGCTACTGCTAGCTGCCAAGTACCCTGTTCTCCCCGGGAAACCCCCGTTTTTACTTACCTTTTCCCGGCGGTCCCCCATATCACTTTGCCTCCCGTTTTTCTCCGTTATTTTCTCCTGCTGGCGGCCATTTTCCCCCCTTCTGATTTGCCCTTCTATGGGCACCAAAAATGGGCACCGCCGGCTTCGAAAGTCGCGTCTACGCATGTCAGGAAGTGTGTAGACGCGACTTCCGATGTCGGCAGCGGCCATTTTTGGTGCCCATAGAAGGGCAAAGCGACACCAGAAGTTGCGTCGACGCAACTTCCGGTGTCACGTGGCTGCCGGTCCCGGATTCTGCAGTCCGGGACTTGGAAGGTAAGGCTCTGCAATCAACTGCAAGGGATTCCCATATGGCAGGATTAATGTTGCCAGCCTTCATGTCATGTTTGCAGATATCTTTGTAACCCAGAGTTGGTCTGCCAGTGGGCCTGGTGCCTGAAGCCGGCTCCCAGCCAGATCAGATCACAGAGCAGAGCAGAGCTGGGGACTCAGGTGTCTATGCCAGGAGGAGAAGGCAGTCTCTGCTGTGCACTTCTTTCTTGAAGCAGAGGCTGCTCCCCCACAATGCCTGTGATTTCTGTTCTTTTATTCATTCATAAAATGCTTTACAATGAATAAAATGCAGCAATAGACAGGCATCAAAAGCAATGCAAACCAATCGAGGCTGCTTGATACGATGCTCAAACAAAAAAAAAGGGAATAGGAGCCGTGAAAATCTTTGGAACGGGTAATTCTAATGCTTAATTTTATGCACAGAACGTGAAACAAACTTAACCTAACTTAAAAGTGCCTAACGTGAAACTATAAATAATGAACCTAAATAAGAATTCTCTGAGAAGGGAAAATACCCTAGTTATAAATTTAAATAGGGATTTTCTAAAATGAAATTAAATAAACCTGAAATAAATAAACCTGAAATAAATAAACCTGACGGGTTGCCAACTAGAAGGGTCCCGTTTCACTGAGACTATCAGTTTCCTCGAAGGAAAATTGAGAAAAGGTTTCAAAACCTAAATTAATAATCATTCATTGTAAAACTCAGAAAGGGTTTACAAACCTAAATTATAGAACCCCCCCCAAAGGGGGGTGGGGAAGGATCCCACTTAAATAATATTAGCTCAAAACTTAGGCTAAAGAGGTTCTCATGGTGTGGGTACTTCTAAACGTCGGCAATGAACAATGCTAAGCAGCTTCGCAGGCCTGCCAAGATATAAACAGCAGCAGCCAATCAGGTCAGTTCTGAGATGGTGAGTCATTTGCAGACAGGGAAACTCCCAGAAGCTGAAAACTGACAAAGTGAAAGTCAGCTGTGCCTTCACTACGAGGCAACAGCCATGGCTGCTTTTGGGGGTCCCCTTCAGGAACTCTGTGCTGAAGCCACCTGTCCCGTCTGCCTGGATTACTTCAAGGATCCAGTGACCACTGTGTGTGGGCACGATTTCTGCCGAGGCTGCTTATGCCGGTACTCCGGGGTGGTGGGTCCACAGCCTTCCTGTCCTCAGTGCAGAAAGGTAGTCCAGCCAAGGAGTCTTGCCCCCAATCGGAAACTGGCTAACTTTGTAGAAATAACCAAGAAGCTCAGCCTTCAAGGGGGGAAGGCGGGAGTGTGTGAGAAGCACCAGGAGCCCCTGAAGCTCTTCTGCAAGGAGGGTGAAACCCCCATCTGTGTGGTGTGCGACAGGTCGAGGGAGCATGAAAACCACAAGGTGATCCCTCTGGAGGAGGCTTCCAGGGAGTTTAAGGTAGGAAATCTGAAATATACTCGGAGTCAAGAGTGAATTTCATGCTCTTTATTCAGCTCATAGTCATCAAGGAGGAGAAGAGAAGACGAATGGCTCTTTTCCCCAAACCATCTGCTTATATACATTATTTACACAATGGGCCTTGCGTGATTGGCTACTTCAGGGCTACACCTGTGGGCCAATTATATTGTGGATTGACTTCTGCCTGCAGCCTGATTGGCTGCTCCTACAGGCCAATCAGGTAGCAGATTCACTTCTGCCAGCCGCCTGATTGGCTGCTCCAGCAGGCCAATCAGGTTGAGGATTCACTTCCACCTGGAGTTGGATTGGGTAGCTCCCGCTGATTCTGAATCCTATTGTTCTAGGATTCAGCTCAGTACATAACACCCCTCCCCTCTAAGTTCCAGTCCTGCCCGGGAAGTTGCATTCGTAGTCCCCAAGGTCTGCTGGCCGCCTCCGTGTGCGTTGTGGCCTGGGGTGTTCCTTGGTCAGGGGTTCTGGTTCTGGCTCGTGTTCCGAGGCTGCTGGCTGTGCCAGGGCTGTCTGGTCTGGCGCCACTGAACCACTAGGTTGTAGCTCTGGTTCCGGTGTCCTTCCAGCCTCGGGGCGCCCCTCTGTGCCTACTGCTTCTGCTTCCCCTGCCCACCCCTCTCGCTCTACAGGCCTCACTGCCCTGCTGTCCCCTTGGGACCCCTCTGTCCCGCTCTCCTCCCGGGTTCCTCCTGGGAATCGTCGCCGTAGCTGGTCGCAGTGGCGGCGCCAACATTGCCCCCCTTCCGTTAGTACCTCGTACGACACGGGACCGGTCACCTTGGTGACTGTGGCGGGTACCCATGCTGGGCCTGCCCCAAAATTCTTTGCATACACTGGGTCCTGGGCCACAAATGTCCGGGGGTTCCTGCCTTTCCCCACCACTACCTCATCCTGAGCTCTGTCGGGGTGAAGTCGGTCCACTCTGGATCTCAACAGGGGAATTAATAGCTGTGGATTCTTCTTGGGACGTTTTCTGCAGATTCACCCAGCGAAGTCATCATCCGGTCCAAATTAGGCTAATTGTATGGGTACTGCTTACATGCTGTATAATCAAGCAATTAGCAGCTGAGGAGAACATATTTAAGGAAGTTAGAAGCAGATAAAGATTCGGAGGGAGAGATAAGAGACTAAAGAATTGTTGTGCGGTCTGTGGAAGTTGTTTCTGTTTATTTTTTTCTTTTTGTTTGTTTGTTCTTTTTTGCTATTTTTGTTTTGTGTTTTTTTTCTTTCCCCTTTTTTTTCTAACTGCATATACAGTAATACCTCGGGTTATGAACGAGATCCGTTCCAGATCGCAGTTCATAACCCGAACGCTGCACAAAAAGGGCCATTTTGCACATGCGCAGAACGCGCGTGCCACTTCTGTGCACGCGCGCGGGGCGAAAACACTTCCGGGTTTGCGCAGTTCGTAACCCGAACTGTTCGCAAACCGAGGTGTTCGTAACCCGAGGTACAACTGTATGTATATTTCTTTTTGAATATGCATATAATATTTTTCTTTTCTTTGTTTTGTG
This sequence comes from Zootoca vivipara, assembly GCF_963506605.1. NCBI lineage: Eukaryota > Metazoa > Chordata > Lepidosauria > Squamata > Lacertidae > Zootoca > Zootoca vivipara. Next base: position 10,896,535 of record NC_083277.1, read on the forward strand.
TTGTTGTGCAAGTTGATGTGCAAGTTTTATGATTTGTGTTGTTGTGTAAATGTGCATTTGTAACAAAGAATTATTTTTCAAATAATAATAATTATTATTATTTCTCTTCCACGGTGCCATAGCAAACTTTCTCTGAAATTGTAAGGGGTAACGGGCTGAAATTTGGGGGTGGTGTACAGGTGGCTATTTGGGACAGTGCCCTAGAAGGACTAACCTGCAGGTCTAGTTTTATGTGTGAACTGCACAATGAAAAGTGTGCTGAAGTTAAGTTTCTTGCACACAGAATTGGAATGTGAATGTTATGCAGAATTGCATACAAGCATGTATGAGCAATTCATGCAATAATGCTAATTAATTTAATTCCCCCCTATAATTTTTATTACGTTTTCTGTTTTACATTTTAGAATATTCATTTAAACATCCTTAAGATATCAATGACTTACCTTCTTCTCTTTGCATGGTTCATTTTGCATACCGTAAATCCCTGCATATTTACATAAACATAATGCTACTTGTTTTTTTTTGTCTCTGTTAAAATTAAACTGATATGGATATGTGGGGAACTGAAGGAAATTGACAGAAATTAAAATTGGCTGGTATACCCATCCCTACCCCAAACCCTGGTGTGGGCTAGGCTGACTGTTAAGAATGCATCCATTCCAGGGGCTGAGTGGTCTTCATACTGGAGCCTGTGGTAGGCAGTGAATTCCTTTCTCTCTCTCTCTCTCTCTCTCTCCCTCCTCTAGGATATGAGAGGCACCTTGCAGAGGTAAGTGGATCCAGTTCATTTGTATTAGCATCGCTCCACAAGGCCAGGAAGGGTCTAGGACCCCAGCACATATAACCTGGCCCTCCAGGGGCTCCTGGGGGAGAGACAGTAGGCATCCACACCCAACAGCATTCCACAGGTGAACATAGGGTGCCCTTTTCTCATCTTGCAAAGACTGAATTCTCTATGCAAAGACTGGGGCCAGATCACTCCCTACAACCCCCCCCCCCATTTGCATGGCTGGATAATCTTCTTTGCCTCTTGTACATCATATTCATTTACTCTGGAATAGTTCCAAACATCTATACAAATAGATATACCCAGTGCTTTTTTTCTTAAAAAAATGTTTAGGGGCCCTCTCATTTTCCTACTCATATTGATATACTGCCCCTCAATGAGGTCACAAAATGTTTAGGCCGGTATGCATCCCCCTGCGTCCCCCAGAAAAAAAGCACTGGATGTACCTAAGGTATAATCAAGGCAAAGATGGATTTTGGCATCCAAATGGAAGAGGGCAGAGACAGCCAGAGCATGGCTGTGTCCTTGGGCAGGAGGTGCTGGTTCCCATCTTCCTGAACAGTCCCTCAGCAGTGGCAAGGCTGACTTATTGTTGGCTGGACCGCCTGTCCGTCTCACCAGATCTCCTTCTCCTAACCTGCCATGTGTCACAGGCATATTGGGAAAGGCCCCTGACTGAAGAGCAGGCAGAGAAGTAGCCACCCTACTTCCTCTGCTCTCAGGACACACCTTGCTGCTTCTGTCCCTGCACTGAGAACCTGCTGTACTTCTTTCACTAAAGGCTATTGTGTGGGAGAGAGAACAGGACTCCTGTTTGGGGGACATGCCAGGGTCTCTGCGGGTGAGGGGCACTGGGGGATGCCCATCAGTTTCTTCTCCATTGCTCCATGCATGGAGTTGGGAGAGAGGAACTCATGGCATGATTGATTCTGTTTCTACATTTGAGGAGATGTAAGTGAAGGGGTTGCTGTTTTGGCCCTCAGATGTCTGGTTTTAGAGTCCATCGTAAGGCGGAATCTCCTCCCCTGTCTCCATCCCTATGTGCTTGTCTCTCTCCCCCCCCCCCCGGCTTTCTAAAGTTTCCTTCCTCCTATCAATACCTTTATTTTGTTGTACTTTGGATCTGAATGGGTTACGCTTGGTTTTTCCAAACAGCTGTGTAAAAATGGAGACATCTGAGAATTCACTGGCTTTCCCACCAGAGCCAAGGAGTGTTGTAAATCCCGTTCTAGATGTTAACATGGATCAATTCAAAGGTAACGAAGTATGGTTGCAAGGGTTTTATGATGGACATTGTATAAGTTGAAACCATGAACTCTTATTGACTTTTATTGGTTCTTGCCACAGACAGCGGTAGCACTAGCAGAATTACCTTTGAAATGTAGATAGAATCCTAGAATTGTAGAGTTGGAAGGGACCCCGAGAATTAACCAGTCCAACCTCCTGCAATACAGGAATCTCAACTAAAACATCAATGACAGATGACCATCCAATCTCTGCTTATAAACCTCCAAGGAAGGAGAGTCTACCAACTCCTAAGGGAGGCCTTTCCACTGTCAAACAGCTCTTACCCTCAGAAAGTTCTTCCTGATGTTTAGTCGGAATTTCCTTTCTTGTAAAGAAAGGTTGACAAGTGAACCTCAAGCTGTTGCACCTTCTCCTCCAGCCAGGCGGCCATGCTCTCCCCAGAGAGGCTCGCTTGGCACCCTCCTTACATATTTTTAGGCCCCCGGCAAGAACATTCCTCTTCTCCCAAGCCTTTGGTGGTCTCTTGAACTATGAGGGGGTGGGCAGGCTATTGCTTTTGTTTGTTACCATGTTATGTAGTTTTGTGTTCTTATGTTGTAAACCACCCTGTGGTCCTCAGATGAAGGGCAGTATAGGAATTTTAATCGCCATCATCATCAACTTCCTCTTGCTGCAGGTGTAGCTTCCTACATACCCAGGCAGGAAAGCAAAAATGGCTCAGGTTTTGCAGTAGCAGCTTCCTCACCATTCATGTCTTTTGCTTCTACATACACTGTGACACAGCTCTCTAGGCCTCCCCCTCTACGTCCCTCGCAAATGCCCCTGTTCACGAGCTCCTGGTTGCGAGGTCCCAGAGACTGAGGGCAGCTATGTAGACCTGAGGGCTACAACAGGGTCAGTTGCTTGCTTCCTCCTCTGGCCTCTCTTCCTTTCAGCAGCAGCCCGTCCACCTGAGATCATGCACAGCGTGAAAATGCAAGCAGGCCTCCAAACAAGCAACCTGTGTTAATTCAAAAGATGCAAGCTTTCTTTGTTCTGTTTCTTCTACCAGTCTCTCACCAGTCACTGCGCCTACAGCTCTGTTTACTAGCCCTCTTCTCAGTCAAGCTATCCCTATCCAAATCATGCCCCATATGCACGGTCATTCTAAGGCACTGGTGGTGGTGTTGGGTTTAGGAAGAAATGGTGGTAGTGACAAATAAAAGGCAGCCAGCACCATATTCACTTTTAAGCCCACATGCCCCAAATAAATGCATATTCCTAAGCATCTGTTGATTGGAGAACTGCATAGCAAAATGCAGAGAAGTGTGGATTTTGGAGGAGTGATGTGTTTTGGTTATCTTGCTTTGGAAAGTGTGAATCTGGTAGATTCACCTTTGAATCTGAACTGTATTTAATTCCACCCCTGTCACTACCTCTTCCTCAGTGTTTCTGGCAAATCTCCTCTCTTGCCCCCATCCATTCCCCCTCTGCTTCACTATATACAAAAGCTTCAACCTTTTTCTGGGTGGTTTTGCTTTTTGTGAAGGGTGCCTGGATTAACACCGGGGGGGGGGCATAAAAAATAAACCTGGTTCAAAAGACTGAACAAAGAAGATATTACGTCTTGAGAAGGAGGGGAGTGTCCCAATCCTGACATCAATGCATGAATGGGCTCATCCAGACTTCCTTTTGTGCTATGCTTATAGGCATAGGTCTGAGCACTTTTCTTTCTTTTTGCCCAGGCGCTTTCCCTGTGAAAGCCCACTTTTCACTGCTGAATTGGAGCAAATGGCAATCTACCCAAATTGCCATTTGTTCTGATTCATCCTTAAAGAGCAGGTTTTCCTGGAGAAAGTGGTGGTGGATGAGCGTTCAGATCCACAGCTTTAAAGTGCAGGATTGTGCCTAAAAAGGGTTGGGCAAAAAGACAAGTGTGGATGAGCCCAAAGACCCTGAGATGTTTCCTTGGATCAAAACCTCTCTCTGACTCGGCTGATTCTTTCTCTCTTCCCACTTCCTCATCTTCTCCCCAACAGCAAACGTCATTCTGGATCCAGACACAGCCCATCCCATTCTCATCTTGTCCGAGGATCTTCAAAGTGTGAGATACGGAGCCAAACTGCAAGACTTGCCCAGCAATCCTGAGAGATTCAGCAAACGTCCTTCTGTAATGGGATGTGAGGGATTCACAGCAGGCAGACATTACTGGGAAGTTGTTGGGGCAAGTGAGGAAGGATGGGCTGTGGGGGTTGCTAGGAAGTCTGTGAGGAGGAAGAACTACTTTCCCTTAAGTCCAGAAGGAGGGATCTGGGCTATGGGGAGATGGGAAGGAGAGTACAGGGCCTGCAACCCTCCTGACTACTCTCTTCTGCCCCTGAGTGGGGAGCCCAGGAAGATCCGAGTGGCCCTGAACTATGAAGGGAGGGAGGTGTCTTTTTTCGAGGCTGACACAGGAGCCGAACTCTACACGTTCTCAGGAGCCTCATTTTCTGGACAGACTCTCTTCCCTTTCTTTTTTCTCCAGAGAAGTGAAACCCACCTCAGGATCTCCTGAGGAAAACAAATCTGCCTCACAGGCCTGGTTGGAGCTGGAGCTGGAGCCAAGAAATATCAATATATAACCAACATATTTATTCATCAGCAGCCACCAAGAATGATAAAATACCAAAAAAGTAAACAAAAAGGGGACTACTGTACTGTTGTGTTGCAGAATCATCTTACAAAACAGAGGTTCCTTGTTGAAAAGGGAGGTGCACTCTGTACATGCCCAGGCCTTTTCTTTCTGAGGCTCAAAGTTCCTAAGTAAATGTTTCCTCCTCAAATTCTTTCCCACCCCTCAGCCTTTTTCAACCCCCTTTCAACCCCTAGGTCTTTATTTATTCCCTGCTCAGTCCTGTCAACCCGGACGGGGGGTGGGTGGGGGGATTGTGAATATCGAATTTCGGAACTCCCATAAAAACATGTTTACAAAGAGCCAAAGCAGGGTTAATTAAAAAAACAACAACACCAGAAGCAGGATGGCTTTAACATTTAACGTCTCACATCAAATATAACTGATCTGTAGAAAGGACTTTATGATCTGAAAACAAAGGTGATGTACGTACTTATGTAACCCAAAAATATTTAATAAAAACGATTTGTTTAAAGAAGAGGGTTAGGTGATTTCATTATTGGCCTATTCATGGCAGTATTTTGGAGGCAGTATGCCGCTGTATACCCAATTACTGGGAATCGCAAGTGGGGAGAGAGCACTCTTGCACCTGGGAGCTTGAGGGCTCCCAGCCCCCCACCACCCAAGAGGAATGCTTTCCCCAAGTTTGGCCCCTGTGAGAACAGGGATGTCTTTGGCCCAATCTAGCAAGGATTTTCTCTCTCATTAAACCACCACCCCTTCCTGACCTGGGGAGTTGTAGTCCCAAAAAATATCCGAAGGGCAGCAGGTTTGGGGAGGTTCCTCTACGGAGCTTAGGGCAGCACGGTGTTCTGCCACTGCCCATTTGAGCCTCACACCAACCCTACGAGGTAGGCCAGGCAGAGTGTCACCCCAGTCCCAGTCTGACACTCCAGTCATTAATTAACTATCCTGGGTGTCAATACAGTCAAATCCCCCATTATGAACATGTCTATGATCTGGTGTGCATGAATATATTACGTTTTTTGAAGTCCAGCATTAGAAGGGAAGCCTTCCCCAAAGTCTGAGCACTCGAAGGGCTTCTCCTGCACATGCGTCCCCTTGTGGGTGATGAGAGAGTCCTTCCGGCAGAAGCTTTTCCCGCAGACGGCACATCTGTAGGGCTTCTCTCCCGAGTGGATCCTCTCATGCCTCATGAGCTGTTGCCTCCGGCTGAAGCTTTTCCCGCAGTCCCGGCACTCGTGGGGCTTCTCCCCCATGTGGATCCTCTTGTGTGTGGTAAGGTTTCCTTTCTGGGTGAAGCTTTTCCCGCACTCGGAGCATTTATGCGGCTTCTCGCCCGTGTGGATTCTCTCGTGGATCACCAGGTGGGCGCTGCTGTTGCAGATTTTGCCGCAGTAGGCGCATTCGTACATCTTCTGGGCTTTCTTGGGAAGGTCCGCTCTCGGAGGGCAGCTTTTCTCGCCGCTAAAGCCTGTTTTCTCTCCCACAACTTCCAGAAGGCCCTTTTGGGAGGGACACCCATTGAAACCTTTGTTATATGGGAAAGCTCTGCCTTCTGTCTCCTCTGGCTGTTCTGAGGGGGACATCTCTCTCCCCGCCAACTCTTCTAGCTCCTCCGGACCCTGGGGTAACCCCCCTTTGGCTCTTGTCAATGGCATCCCATCAACTTTCTTGGGTCTTTGCAAGCCAAAGTCCATCCAAATGTGCCCATCAGCTTCTGGAACACAGAATTAAGGACAAGAGTCATATACCCCATGGCGGAGCGAAAAGGGAACAGCGGGTGGCCGTGCCCGATTGGAAACGCCAGGCGTAGTGAGAACCTGACCCGCTGCTTTCAAGGCAGCGAAGCAGAATAAAGGCAAGTGTAATTGAGACAGCTCATTTGGAAGAGCATGAGACTCTTAATCTCAGAGTCATGGATTCGGGCCTCACATTGGAAGAAAGATTCCTGTATTGCAGGGGGTTGGACTAGATGACCCTCAGGGATTCCTTCCAACTCTACAGTTCTATGATTCTAAATAATCAATTATGTGTTTCTCCCCATATGCATTGTGTTTCCTTTGCATTGAAATGAACAGGGTGGAATAACATTAATGGCCACCTAATTTATGTAATATATGTAATTTCACCACAGAGGGCAGTGAGACAAATATTGTAGTTTTTGGCAGGAAGCAAACTGTAGCAGAACAGAAACGGCACTGCATACGACAAATACAGCGGAAACAGAAAAACCATGTTTTCCCTACTCTCAATTGCTACCTAACTGCAGTCCTTCCATTAGGAATCCTGAACTGTTCTTATCCAACCTGGTAGTTGGAAGAAACGTAGTTGTAAGAACAAAAACCTAGCCCTGTGTTTCTGCCCCTCCTTCCCCCCTTTTCCCTTTCGTTTCAAGTATTTTTGTTATGTTATATTGTTTTGACTGATTTATTATACTTTTACTGTATCTTACTTGTGTATTAATGTAACGTTTACGACTCGGGAGTCTTTGGCCCCCAAAGCAGTATATGAATAATTGTCTGGTTTTATAATTTTATGATGCTTTAACATTTATATTGCACATAATCATATTGGTAGTCATTTTTTGGGGGGTTGGTGGTTTAGAAATATTCCTACAAATATATAAATAAACATAACATAACATGTATTTATACTATGAGTATATGAGGGCAACGAGGATCTGTAAGCTGTTCTGGAAACCATTCCCAGTGCATCCCAAGATACAAATGCTTAAAATAAATACAATGTTAATTACCGTAATGGACTGAATATAAGCCTGACTCCCCCCCCCCCAAAAAAAATTCTGTCCGTGAAAAGTTAAAGTGCAGCTTAAATTTGCAACCGTACAAAAATAGGCTTTTACGATATCGCGGCTGAAACGGACATACGGTAAAACGGAACGGGAACGGGTGTGAGTGCCTGCAGAATTTTAAGGGAGCGGCTTATATTCAGGTATTGTCCTTGAATTTTAAAGGTGTGGCTTATATTTGGGCCAGGCTTATATTCGGGCCAATATGGTAATAAGCCTTTACCCAGCAAGCTGGCCTCACCATCCTCCTCCGGCTTGACCTCCATGGGCAGAGGCGACTCCATGGTGGCGTTTGACGGATCCCATTCTGCCTTGGGGGAATTAGCAGCTGCCTCGTCCAAAGGCCCCTGTACCTGGAACGAGAAATGAATGGTTTTGTGATGCCACTACTTGGAAACCTGGGGAGCCATTTCCCTTGAGGGCAAGCTCCTCTCCCCGTTTTGCTCGCACTTTTTCTTAAGGGGAGAGACAACAGAGCTTGAATTGAAGGGGGAAAGGTGGGGCAAGGGATCACCGGCCTAATGGACCAGCATCCCTTGCTACCAGGGAAGGCCAACAACCTGGGGACAACTCCAGTCTGTCTCTCCTTTCTGGCTTTACCTCTCTAGAAGACCAAGATATAAAGGGGGCTATTGAGATGGAGGAACAGAACTCCTGGCAATTTAGCCACACTGAGTACCCTCACCTTTCGTCCTGGCACCTTGACCTCACACAGCCTCAGCAAGAAATCCTCTGCCAGGGCCACCGCTCGGGCGCAGGTCTCGGGGCCCCGTTCTCTCACCCAGCTCTGCATTTCCGGAGGCAGGATGGCCAGGAACTGCTCCAAGGTCACCAGATCCAGAATCTGCTCTTTGGTATGTGTATCCGGTGCCAGCCACCGGTGGCAAAGTTCACGGAGTCGGCTCAAGCCCTCTCGGGGTCCCTCAGCCTCCTTGTAGCCAAACCGCCGGAAGCGCCGGCAACGCAACTCCAAGCTGGCGGCGTCTTCCTCATCCGGAACCTCTTCCTTCACTTTCACAGAAGGATCCAGCCTTTGACCGGCCTCATTGGACTCTCTGAGTAGGCCTGGCAAGGGCTGGGCCATGCGCTCTCCTGCAGGCCACCGGATGGTATCCACAATGGCCTTGACGGAGGCCTGGAAGTCCTCAGAATTGTCCTTTGACCAGAGCTGAGGCAGACGTGGGCTCTGCTGCCCCCATCCTGACTGAGGAGACTGCATCCTCCTCAGGAAGTCCTGCCACTGGGTCTCCCAGTGCTGTTGAAGCGCCTCATCTGGTTCCTTTTTAATTTGTGGTGGGGCTGCCCTGGTCAGAAGCTCCTGGATGGTCCCAACCTGAACAACACAAAGATCTTGTCTTCCTGCCTCCAATTCTTCTTTGGCCTCAGGGCCCGCTAGGCCCAGTTCTTCCATTTTGTTTGGTTCTGCAAATTTCTTCTCAAGTTCTAAAAGCAAGCAAACAAAAAGGGAGTGTGTGAAGTAGTCCTTGCTTCTGACCTATCCTGAATCTACTGCCCATCACTTTCGTTGAAAGAACCCAAATTATTATTGATTTATTTTATTTGAACTGGTATCCCACCCTTCCTCTACAGTAAGTACATCCATAGGTAGGCATTCTAAAAACAGTTACAGGTAAAAAAACATCTCCAGTCACATTCACACCCGCTGCGTTAACTACACACACCAAAATCTGGGATCTCCTCAAAACTGGTGTCAAAGTCGTTTTGCAGTGAAAACCCCATATTTTGCAGTGCCCCACGGAGTAGCTGATACTTCAAAACGAGGTTTGTACTTATTGCTCCCAAACCCAACATTGTCTGATTCACTTTTGGCAAATGTTTTGCAGCAACCCCCCGCATTCTGCAGCGCCCCACAAATGGAGCAATTGACATTCAAACCTGGGGGTCACAGGGTCACCAAAAACCCAATCTAGTCCGATTCACTCCAAACTGGTACCAAACTTTGGCATAAGTTTTGCAGCAAAACCCCCGCAAAAAAAACCCTGCAGGTGAGTTCCCTTCAGTGCTTTGCACTTTGCTACCTGCAAGACATTAATTGCAGGCAGATGACTAGGTTCAGGATCACCAAATATCATACTGGCATCTGAATATTGGTGACGAAGAGCAGTTGCCTTTTTTTAAAAAGCTCTCTCTTGCAACTCCAGATTCAGGTAGGTAGCCATGTTGGTCTGACACAGTCGAAATATATAAAAAAATTGTCCAGTAGCACCTTAGAGACCAACTAAGTTTGTTCTGGGTGTAAGTTTTTGGGTGCATGCACACCTCTTCAGATACCGGTAAGTGTGCATGCGCACGAAAGCTTATACCCAGAACAAACTTAGTTGGTCTCTAAGGTGCTACTGGACAATATATATATATATATATATATATATATATATATATATATATATATATACAGTATATATATATATCTTGCAACTCCAGACACGTTTTCTTTTCAGGTTTGGTTGATGCTTATCATTGAAGTGCCCCTTGTAAGAACATTGCATTACTACTGGGCCTTCTGCTGGAGGCATTGCTTTAATGCATCCGATGAACTGTGACTTGCAAAACGAGCATTTTCCTGTCGCTTTCAAATATTGTTGTGCCTGGTCTGACACAGAGACCTTACCTCCCCTATATCTTACCTTACATGGCAATTCCAAATGAGACCACACATGAATATTTAGCTTGTGAAACCACTCCATACCTATATTGTAGGTTCGAATGAAGTTCTCTCTCCTGCTCCTGTAAGTCACATCTTCTGGTGAAATCTCAGCCCATTGCTCTGTAGAAAATGTGACTGTGAATTTCTTTCTGTCCAGAGTTTCATCAGCAATTTTTTGATTGCTCAAAAAGTACTCCTCCTCGCTTTCCTCAGTGCTTCCATGCATATTGTGTTCTCTGGACTCATCAGAGCATAAAGTTGATGAATGCTCATGATTTCCCTGGTCAGAAGCAGCAGGTTCTGTACAAATTCCCAAGGTCTGGTAGACCTCATAGTGACCCCCGAGGACAGCTAGGTACAGATTGTATGCAGAAATGTCGATTTTCTTCTTTGCAAGTTTCTCACTAAGTCTTCTCCAAACCATGTGGTTTCTTCCAGAAATTTTTCCATTCTCCTGCACTATTGCTTCCCTTTCTTCAACAAGCAAAGGGGTCACCTCAGAAATAGGAAACGTCCGCGGTCTTGGCATTATTTAATGTACTATGGGAAACATATGAGAAACATAATTTATTTTCTAAAATTTATACACCACTTAATTATTATTTTTTCCAAGGAAAAACCCCCTCAAAGCTAAAGCAAGCCTTTTCCCAATCTTTAATCTCCTGATTTTTTATTTTTTTATTCTAACCGTTTTTGGACTCCCTCTATTATTATTATTTTTAATTAAATTTTTATTGATTTTTCATAATAAAGAAAAACATACACAGCATATTATCCGCCCTCTTCTAACCCCCCTTGCACGAGCCCCCTCCTGCCACGAGAGAGTCCCATGAAACGTGGGCAGTCGAAGGTGGTCCATTTTATAACTGGACTCCCTCTAAAGCAGGCATCCCCAAACTTCGGCCCTCCAGATGTTTTGGACTACAATTCCCATCATCCTTGACCACTGGTCCTCTTAGCTAGGGATCATGGGAGTTGTAGGCCAAAACATCTGGAGGGCCACAGTTTGGGGATGCCTGCTCTAAAGCCTCTTGATGACCATGGGAAACCTGAAGTAAACCCCATAACACACAAGATTCTTTCTGCGTTTTGATAGTCTAAATTCTCTGCAATAAAAGTTTAATAATAATAATAATAATAATTTATACTCCGCCCATCTGGCTGGGTTTCCCCAGCCACTCTGGGCGGCTTCCAACAGAAAAATGAAATAAAAAAATCTATTAAACATTAAAAGCCTCCCTAAACAGGGCTGCCTTCAGATGTCTTCTAAAAATCTGGTAGCTGTTTTTCTCTTTGACACTTGATGGGAGGGCGTTCCACAGGGCGGGCGCCACCACCGAGAAGGCCCTCTGCCTGGTTCCCTGCAACTTGGCTTCTCGCAACGAGGGAAGCACCAGAAAGCCCTCGGTACTAGACCTCAGTGTCCGGGCAGAACGATGGGGGTGGAGACGCTCCTTCAGGTATACTGGACTGAGGCCATTTAGGACTTTAAAGGTCAGCACCAACACTTTGAACTGTGCTCGGAAACGTACTGGGAGCAACAACCGCCCTTTTATGTACAAGTGAAATGGTCAGTCTGGAGTTGCCCTTGGGGATTGAAGCCATGACCTTCTGCATGCCAAGCAGATGCCCTTAGAACCCAACCACAGCCCTTTCCGGGGCTAGGCAGAGGAGCATGCCTGGGGGGGGGGGGCAGCTGGACAGACAACCTTCGAGTTAGGGGCAGGCATGGGGGAAGCTGTGGATCTCTAGATGATGTGGGGCTACAGCCCCCACCCTCCCTAGCTATGTTGCCTGTGCTGACTGGGGGCTGGTGGGAGCCGGGAGCCCAACATCTGAAGGGGCACAGATTTCACCCACCCACCCCATCACCCCCTAACCCAGAGCGCGTGTTTGGGGACGCCCTCCAAAGCACCAGATCTTTGCTCTCCCCTTTCTTTCACCCCCCTGCAACCACTCACCTCTTTCCAGCGTCTGCCTCTGCTGCGGCTTCTCCCTTGCAGGAGATCCCAGAGATCCACCCAAGTTTAGACCATGCAAAAGGCTGCTTCTCCTTTTTATTATTTTCTTATTTATTATTATCCAGCCATAGAGAGGCAGCGGCAGGAAAAGGAAGGGGGCGCCGATAAATAAACTGGGGTCCCTCTAGGAATCTCAGCTCGGTCAATTTAACCGCTTTAACCCCACGCCTAACAAAGCGAGGAGCCACCAAGGTTGGCAAATCAAATGCCCTAATCCAAATGCTTTTCAACCTGTTTTATTTATCCTTGGAAAGTTCTGATTTTTTTAAAAAAATTGCATATTCTTGTTAATATTCTTGTTATTGTTAATATTATATAATATGATATTGTTGCAACCCTGGGATTGTAGCCTCAGTGCCTGCTTTTGTGCAGGAAGGATAAAGTTGCGTTGCGTTGTGTTTTACTTACCGCAAACCTGGAAAAAGAAGTTTTCCTCCTTGGTTTTTCTCCTCCTTCTCTGCATAGCTGCCAAGTTTTCCCTTTTCTCGCGAGGAAGCCTATTCAGCATAAGGTAATTTCCCTTAAAAAAAGGGAGAACTTGGCAGCTATGCCTTCTCTGTCTCGTGTCTCTCGGGCGAGGCGCTCCAAGGGTTAAACCTAGAGACTGCCCCATTGCCTAGAGAGGCCCAGGACTCTTGGAGAGAGTTTTTTTGGGGGGATTTAAATACTGGACGCACCTTCCTGTTCTGTTCTAGCTACCCTGGGGAGAAAGAAAAAGAAAAAAATTGGCTTTGGGATTTCCCAGGAGTAGTATTGTTGGGGGAGGTCGGTGCATTTGGAGGAAAGGTGAGTAAATAATTGCAAAAGGGGGGTGGATTTGTTGCTGCTTTTCAGAGAGCAGAAAAAAACTGGACTTGGAGGGAGGATGCAATCTGAAATCTCATTTCTTTGCAACCATCAAGTTCAGCCTGGGAGCAAGTGGTTTGCAAAAGGGATGGTTTCCAGAGAAGAAAGCGACCAATGGGACCAGAACTGTCAGATCTTCACATCGCCTTCCCTGTAGGCGTTTGGCTTTAAATGGCGGCGCTGACCTGCAGGATTAAGCCCGCAGGAGCTGCTGCTTAGCCGGCGTGGAGATCGGCGCGGATCACCTGCCGGTTTGCTGCGGATCGAAAGGGGTGCAGCAGGGCAAGGCCGGCGCTGCTGAATAAACGGGCCCTTTCTCTCTGCGTGTATATGTTGCTTGTTTGCTTTCCGCCTCCCTTTGTAGCTCGCAGATCAGACAAGTGGGCATGCACACAAGCCCACGTCCAAGGCACTTTCATATTAACCTGCAAAACTCGAAGCATTAGCGTGGGACCCAGAACGGAGAGGGTGAGCCTGTTGTTGGACCCAGGTTCCTGTCAGTATGGCCAGTGGCCAAGAATGATGGGATTTGTAGTCCACAGGCACCTGGGGTTGCCACAGGCCACCCATCCCCAAAAGTGCCTTCTCCCTGACTAACTTACCCGCTTGCTAGAAACGCTGGGGATGCCACCCCCAACGCTAAAACTAAATATGTGATGACAAGGGAAATGGTGATCTCAATGCAGAGATTTGAGCAGCGCCAAATCTTTGTGGGTTTTTGGTGCCAGCTAAAAATGTCTATATTTACCCAGGCCATTTATTAACAGACCCTGTGTTTGCTGCTACATGGCAGCAATTTGTTGTTGCTTCCCTGATGATGATGATGATGATGATAATAATAATAATAATAATGATTTATTATTTATATCCCACTCATCTGGCTGGGTTTCCCCAGCCACTCTGGGCGGCTTCCAACAAAATATTAAAAATACATTAAAACATCAGTCATTAAAAATTTATCTAAACAGGGCTGCCATCACATGTCTTCTAAAGGTCAGATAGTTTATTTCCGAGACACCTGATGGGAGGGCATTCCACAGAGTCATGGGTTATTGTAAACTTTTAAAGTATACATTTTTTAATTAGTAATATTTTCCCCCACATCGTAAGTAAGCATCAAGAAATATAAAACACAAATATGGTAAGCTATTAAGTAATAATAATAATAATAATAATAATAATTTATTATTTACACCCCGTCCATCTGGCTGGGTTTCCCCAGCCACTCTGGGCAGCTTCCAACAAAATACAATTAAAAAAATACAATAGTCTGTTAAACATTAAAAGCTTCCCTAAACAGGGCTGCCTTCAGGTGTCTTCTTAAAGTCTGGCAGATGTTTGTCTCTTTGACATCTGGTGGGAGGGTGTTCCATAGGGCATGCACCACTACTGAGAAGTCCTTCTGCCTGGTTCCCTGTAACTTGGCTTCTTGCAGCAAGAGAACTGCCAGAAGGCCCTCAGCGCTGGACCTCAGTGTCCGGGCTGAATGATGGGGGTGGAGACACTCCTTCAGGTAAACTGGTCTGAGGCCGCTTAGGGCTTTAAAGGTCAGCACCAACACTTTGAATTGTACTCCAAAACGTACTGGGAGCCAATGCAGGTCTTTCAAGACCAGTGTTATATGGTCTCGCCGGCTGCTCCCAGTCACCAGTCTGGCTGCCGCGTTCTGGATTAGTTGTAGTTTATGGGTCACCTTCAAAGGTAGCCCCATGTAGAACACATTGCAGTAGTCCAAGCAGGAGATAACCAGAGCATGCACTACTCTTGCGAGACAGTCCATGGGCAGGTAGGGGTCTCCGCGGGGCTCCTGTGTTTTAGCTGTAGTGTGGCATGAAGAAATATGATGGGTGAAGCATTTTCTAGCAAGATGATGCAGTGATTAGGGAAGCTGCATCTGTTACTGGTTGTTATGTAGCTGCTAAAGGCACAGGGCCCCTATTGGTAAATGCATTGATTTAATTCCACTGATGAATTGCTTCCTTTGAAAAACCTCAAGGCACTTTTGCAATAAAGATATCAGCAATAAAAACAATCACACAATTTCAGGTGTAAGTACAGTTGAAACGCTTGAAGTTTGTTTCCGTGTGTGTGTGTGTGTTTCATTTTGCTTTTGGTACTGCAACTATTTGTTTTTTATTATTATAAAGCACCATCAGTGGGTGTTTTACAAGAAGGCAATTCTCATGCCCTAAGTATCTTACAAACCAAAATTCAACCCTGCATGCAAACTGTCATCACCCCAAAGCGCTTACTTCATTTACAATTTATTCTTATGATGTTAAGATGTTGTTGTTTAAAAAAATGATATTGTGTTTTAATACTGTAACCTGCCACAAGACCTTAGGGTAAAAGGGCAGGTAATAAATGAATGAATGAATGAATGAATGAATGAATAAATAAATAAATAAATAAATAAATGACATTAACAAAATACAGTTAAAACCAGCAGTAAAACAATAACAGCCAACATCAGTTTAGGTTCCAATCCTGTACCTGCTTACAGGGAGTAAATACCATTGAATTTAACTTGGTCGTTAATAGGGTAAGTATGTTATGTTTCTCACAGTCTCTGCTTGTTTTTTGTTCCCCTCAGAGAGAATCTTCACTGCATAAGTATGTTGTGTGACGTACCGCTTGTTTAAAAACACAAAATCCCCACTTCTATGGAAAACGACCTCCTCTTTTGACCATATTGCAGAGCAGGGCTGTGAGAGCAGCAAAGAGGAATCCGGAAGATTCCAACAAGTTCTCGGGGAGAGGCTATCTAAAAAGTCCAGAGCTCCACTCTTTTCTGTGAGAGGAAATGGCAACCAAGAAGGGGTCTGCACCGGCTGGCAGATGCCAGGCCACACCAGCGCCTTCAGGCGTCAAAATGGAGGAACGTGACACAGCAGGCCCCAAACCAGCTGAGGGAGCAGAAAAGGCAGGGAAATCTCCTCGTGTCCTTCAGGTTGGGACCATCAGGGAGTTCCTTGACTGGGCCGCCCCGCTGCAAGTGAAACAGGAGCCCGATGAGGGTTTGCCCGAATGCTGGGAAGCCCAGTGGCAAGAGTTCCTCCGGGCCATGCAGTCTTCTCACTTGGGGTGGGGCAACCCACCTGTGACAGAGGAGGCTGCGCCATGGGGGGACAACAAGGCCTTCTTCGCCTCCTTCGAGCGGCTAGCTGGGACCTGCCACTTGCCTCGACGGGAGTGGCTGGCCCGCCTGCTGCCTGTCCTGAGCCGGGAGGCCAAAGAGGCCTACAGCAACCTCAGCCTGCAGGACCGAGGGGAGTACGGCAAAGTCAAGGCGGCCATTTTGAAGGTGGACGCCATCCGCATGGAGACGCAGCGCCAGCGCTTCCGGCAGTTCCGCTACCATGAGGCCAAGGGTCCCCGGGAGGTGTGCGGCCAGCTCCGTGAGCTGTGCCGCAGTTGGCTGAAGCCGGAGAAGCACACCAAGGAGCAGATCTTGGACCTCCTGGTTCTTGAGCAGTTCCTCACCCTCCTGCCCCAGGAAATCCAGAGCTGGGTGAGGGAGCACGACCCGGAGACCTGCGCCCAAGCAGTGCCTCTGGCCGAGGCATTCCTGCTGAGGCGGCGAGAGGCCGAAAGGAAGGAAAAACAGGTAACTTCTCTTAATCTTGTTCCAAGTAGCTTGCGGCAGGAGCTTCCATGGTCGCCCCAGAACTCAATATTTTACAAAAGTGCTGCACAGAGATGGCTCTCAGAAACCAAATTCCTTGAGCTTTGCATATGGTAATATGTGTGCGGTTTCCTACCTGCACCACTTATTTGCACGCAGACAAATGTAATTTAAAACCACATGAGAATCTGCAAATATCAGGGATTTCACATTTCTTCACTCAATGCATACTTGAAATACAGTGGTGCCTCGCTAGACGAATTTAATTTGTCCCGCAAGTCGCTTCGCATAGCGAAAAATTCGTTTTGCGAAGCGGCTCCCATAGGAACGCATTGAAGTGAAGTTTCCCATAGGGTGCCTCGCAAGACGGGGGGGAAAATATCATCTTGTGAGGCACCCCATGGGACGGAAAAAATTCGCCTTGCATAGCGCACCATAGGAAACTTCTTGTTGCGAGTCTCCATTGAAATCACAAAACGCTTTCGTCTTGCGAGGCATTCGTCTAGCGAGGTACCACTTTATAGAAATTGCTCCCACAGGAAGCAGTGATGACCAGCACTTGGGTGGCTTCAAAAAAGGATTAGAAAAATTCATTGAAGGGAGGGTTATCATTGGCTACTTTGCCACAGCGGCTGTGTTCTCCCTCCACTGCCAGGGGCAATGTGCCTCTGAATGCCACTTGCTGGGGTTGGCAGGTAGGGAGAATGCTGTGGTTCTCTGGTCCTGCTTGTAGGCTTCCCCTGGGCTCCCGGTTGACCTCTGCGGGAACAGGATGCTGGACTAAATGGGCCATTGGCTTGAATCACCATGTTTTTACGATATCTGTGTTCCGGTTTGTGTATTACGTTAGGAAGTGCAAATGATGTAGGTTTGCATTGAGAAGCAAGCCAAACTAATTTCTTCCACCATTCGTACGTTTAAATTAACTACTGTTGCAGGCACTGGAAGCCCCAGCTGTGAATCGTCCCGAGGCAAAGCCATCTCCCATGGGTCCCGGACTGAAGCGGCTGTGCAGAGAGGTGAAGCAAGAGGAAGCCAGAGCACTGGGTAAGAATTTGCTGCCTTCTAGGTGTCAGAGTTTATTACAGTGGTACCTCGGTTTAAGTACACAATTGGTTCCGGAAGTCTGTACTTAACCTGAAGTGAACTTTCCCATTGAAAGTAATGAAAAGTGGATTAATCCGTTCCAGACAGGTCCGTGGAGTACTTAAACTGAAGCGTACTCAAACCGAAGCGTACTTAAACCGAGGTATGACTGTACGTGTTTCTTAGGGCCTTGGCTACTTCTGTCTTGAGAGTGTGAGCGGTTCTCAGTAGCTCTGAGAGTGGTGATGCCATCTGGATGCTTGCCCACCCAGGTCCTTTCTTTCTATGAAAGGACTGACAAGAAACAGCCGCGGATTTTGTCTGGGCCCAGGAAGGCCAAGGCTCCACCCCATGGCTGAACTACAACTCCCATCAGCCCTAGCAAGCATGGTCAACCGTCAGGATTATGGGAGCAATAGAACAACTGGAGGGCTATGTTGTTGTTGTTTAGTCGTTTAGTCGTGTCCGACTCTTCGTGACCCCATGGACCAGAGCACGCCAGGCACTCCTGTCTTGGGAGGGCTATAGGGTCCTCATCTCTGGTATATGAGACAAGCCTTCCTTTGCAGTCCAAATTCTTTGAAAACTAGAAATCTAAAGCAGTCCAGTTGGGATATGGGGTTGGAACATGATTGCTGGGCCTATTCATTCTGCCCTCTGAAAAACTATCAGCTCATGTGAAAAGGGTTTCTTTCTCTTCAGCATCTTGGGAGACACAAGTATATATCATTTTTATAAAGTCTCAAGCAATATTTCAAAGCATTTATCATCATATACATTTTTTTAAAAAAACATACAAAGTTTCTTCTTTACTTCCCCCCCTTTCCTGGTGTTTGTTTTTTATTCCTTTTTATTAGCTGTTTTATAACACAGATATTTTTATTATCTAAACCCTGCTATCGTCAAAGCTTTTATATTTTAAACCCTGACCATGACTTCATATATTGGTGATATTTTGATAGGTGATCTATCAGTTGGTCTCCAATCCTCCTTAAACACTTTGTCATTACGCCCTCTTCATTTGGCAGATAATTTCGCCATTTCAGCATAGTCCATCACTTTCATAAGCATTTCCTCCTTAGTTGGAAATTCTTCCCCTTTCTACCTCTGTGCATATGAAGTTCTAGCTGATGTTGTTGCTTACATAAACAAACTAACCAATTTTCTCGGGAGCGCTGCCCCCATATTGGGAGACACGAGTTCATTAGGAAACATGAGGTCTCTTCTTTTCCCCTTTTAGACAAAGGTAGCTCCAGCAGTGACTATGTGGAGAGGAGAGGAAACCGGAGCACAGAAAACGGCCTGAAGACTCCTAGCAGAGCCCGGCCGGGGGAAAGGCACTTCCAGAGTCCTGAGGGCAGGAAAGGTTTCCACCAAAACCCGGCCCTCATTAAACACCAGCGAGGCCACGCGGCAGAGAGTCCCCACCAGTGCCCGGATTGCGGAAAGCACTTCACTCAGCGCTCCAGCCTTACCATCCACCGGAGAATCCACACGGGGGAGAAGCCGTACCCTTGCCCCCAGTGCGGGAAGTGCTTCCGCCAGAGCTCGAACCTTCTCAAACATCAGAGAATCCACTCCGGCGAGAAGCCGCACCAGTGCCCCGAGTGCGGGAAGTGCTTTGCTCAGCGCTCAAACCTTCTCATCCACCAGAGAACCCACACCGGTGAGATGCCCTACGTGTGCTCGGAGTGCGGGGCCTGCTTCAGCCAGCACCGAGGCCTGGTCACCCACCAAAGGATCCACATGGAAGAGATGCCCTACGGCTACGGCTGCCCAGACTGCGGGAAGTGCTTCCAGCAGAACTCGGACCTCACCAAACACTTGAGGGTCCACACGGGAGAGAAGCCGTACAGTTGCCCTGAGTGCGGGAAGAGCTTCAGCTACAGCTCGAACCTCAGCAAACACCAGAGGATCCACACGGGCGAGAAGCCCTACCTGTGCAACGTCTGTGGGAAAAGCTTCAGCCACTTGTCGACCCGGAACACGCACCAGAGAGTCCACACGGGGGAGAGGCCGTACGGATGCACCGAGTGTGGGAAAAGGTTCATTTCCAGCTCAAAGCTAACGAGACACATGAGAACGCACTCGATATACACCCCTTACATCTGCAACGAGTGTGGGAGGAGCTTCAGCACTCACTCCTCCCTTACCACACATCAGAGAATCCACTCTGCTGAGAGCTACGGCATGGGGAATTCTTGGGA
The DNA here is from genome assembly GCF_963506605.1 of Zootoca vivipara. Lineage (NCBI taxonomy): Eukaryota > Metazoa > Chordata > Lepidosauria > Squamata > Lacertidae > Zootoca > Zootoca vivipara. The sequence continues at coordinate 10,916,446 of NC_083277.1, forward strand.
GGCTGCTGAGCAGGGGCCCAGCAGCCTCTCTGGCCGGGTATCACTTCTGTGACTGGTGCCTCTTGCCCTGTCCCTTTATGATTTAGCCTTTCCTGGTCACACAGGTCCATCTCAGCACTCGTAGAAAGGGCGCTAGTCCCTAAGGTGTTTGGAATCAGGAGGACCTGCGCAATGCAGACAGGAAGCGGGAATAGAGGAGGGTCTAGGATTAGTCTGGTGGTTTTTTGGAAAATAGAAGTAGGCTGAGAATAGGATAGTAAGGGGGAACGGAAGCGAGATTTCAGGCTTATATTGGCGGTTAGTTTTAGAAGCGGTGTGATGGCTAGTGCAGAACAGAGGAGCAAAGAAGCTTGTCATAGGCCGCTTCCCCATCAGCACAAATGGGCCTCCTTTTAGCAAAACGTGCACCTAGCTGCAGTTTAGCGATGCAATAGCTAGATAGAAACTCCAGTTGCAGAGGCAGTATATCTTCAAACCATTTGCCTGGCACAAGGCAACAGGATTAAATTATTTGATTCCTACCATTTTTGTTAGCTTAATGGTAAGTATCTAGATCAGACCATGCCACGCCCACCACGCCCCCCAGCTTGATGCTCTCCAGCTGCTTTGACAACTCCCATCCTCCCAATGCTGGCAGGGGCTGATGGGAGTTGTAGTCCAAAACAGCTGGAGAGCTCTATAAATTGGGAAAGGTGGTCTATTTGGGAAGTGGAATCCTGGATTAAGATGGGCAGTAAAGTTGTTCAGATATTTTGAGAGGAGAGTGTTGCTTAACTACAAATCATCTTAAAAAAATTAATGCAGCTACTCAACAACAAATTCTCTGGGTGGCTTACAAACAAGACAATATTTTAAAAAGTTAAAATAATAAGCAATAAAATGTGGGAGAAGGGGGAAAATACCTCTTTCCTTGGCAGCAAAAGAAGCATAAGAAATCCACAGCCTGGATTAAGCTACCCTAAGCTACAGCAGCCCACCTTAGAGGGTTGTTTGTAAGGATTCTCGGAATGCAGGGCACTTTGAACATTCTAAAGTGCCCCATCCTTCTGTGTCCTCCATCAAGGAAACGGGTGTTATAGCGGAGGTTAAGGACCATGAAAACACTCTAGGCAGAGGAGAAGCAGGGCTAGGAGGGTTGTGGCCTGGGAAGGTAAAGGTAAAGGGACCCCTGACCATTAGGTCCAGTCGTGACCGACTCTGGGGTTGCGCGCTCATCTCGCATTATTGGCCGAGGGAGCCGGCGTATAGCTTCCAGGTCATGTGGCCAGCATGACAAAGCTGCTTCTGGCAACCAGAGCAGCACATGGAAACGCCGTTTACCTTCCCGCTGTAGCGGTTCCTATTTATCTACTTGCATTTTGACGTGCTTTCAAACTGTTAGGTTGGCAGGAGCTGGGACCAAGCAACGGGAGCTCACCCTGTCACAGGGATTCGAACCGCCGACCTTCTGATCAGCAAGCCCTAGGCTCAGTGGTTTAACCACAGGGCCACCTGTGGTTTAACCACAGCGCCTGGGAAGACGGGGTACAATTTGGAGAGTCCAAGGGCATCTGCCTGCCCCACAGGCCCCGTGGTTCCCCCTGCCTGACCAAGAAACAAAAAGCACTCATTTTTGTTATTAAGCAGCGACCAGATGGGTTCACAAAGGGTAGGTCCATTAGTGGCAATTAGTCTTTGTAGCTTTATGAAGCTTCTGGGTTCAGGCACAGTGTAGGACCGGTTTCCTGGTGGGTGGGAGGAGCCATCAGGGGGGTGGCCTTTGCTTCACATCCCACCTGTGGGGGCTACCCAGAGGCAGCTGGTTGGCTTCATTGCAGAGAAAATTTCCGGACTTGATGGGCTTTTGTTCTGATCCAACAGGGCTTCCTTAGGATGGAATTGAGAAAGTTAAGGTTGATTCTCAGTGGCTGGGGGATGCAGGGGGAATCGGGCAGGTTCAGGCCACACCGTAGACCTTACCCCACCTTCCTCCTTTGTAAGTAACTCACTGCCACCTGTCCCTTTGAGACAAAATCCATCGCTTGAGAACATTGCCATGCTGAGAGTTAAATTTGCCCTCCCTTCCACTGGCAGCAGGAAGCGGCCTGCAGGGGGCGCTGTGGTGTGTCCATAGACCTTTAGCCTATTGTATGAATCAGAGCAGTTGCTCTGCTCCCTTTCACCTCTGGCCTCACCTGCCCCTGGCCCCTGGCAGGTGCCCCATGAGGCAATGTGGCCCTTGAGCTAAAAGAAGCTCCCAACCCTTGCTCTATATTGATACCACCCACAACATTCCAGAAACTGCGCTCGTAAATAGCCAACCCTGGAGGTGTCTGTGTGTGTGTACCTCAAACCTGAGAAGGAGGGGGAATGGTTAGAGGTGCCTCAGAACCACCTAGGTGGCATTGCGGAGGCCCATTCAATTTTCCACATGCTGCCACTATAACGTTACTGCTGTTATTGGGGATATATGGTCTAAGCCAGGGGTCAGCAAACTTTTTCAGCAGGGGGCCGGTCCACTGTCCCTCAGACCTTGTGGGGGGCCGGACTATATTTTGAAGGGGAAAAAATGAATGAATTCCTATGCCCCACAAATAACCCAGAGATGCATTTTAAATAAAAGGACACATTTTACTCATGTAAAAACATGCTGATTCCCGGACCGTCCGCGGGCCAGATTTAGAAGGTGATTGGGCCGGATCCGGCCCCCTGGCCTTAGTTTGGGGACCCCTGGTCTAAGCATTGCTACACATGTAGAAAGCAAGTGGAAATCCTGGTTTGAAGAGCAGGTCCACTCTGCACATTTGAGGCATGTTCAGTGCACATTCAAAGCATGTGACTCCCCCCAAAGCATCCTGGGAGCTTTAGTTTCCCATTCACGGCTGCTACACTCGGTCGAGGTGGCAGAGGGCGCCCTCTTGGCTTTTCAGAACCTTCATTTGCCTGCACCTTCCCAGGCTGGCAAGATCACTCCAGCCATGAGCTGGTTTTGCTTCCAAAGATCAATCTGAGGTGAGGCACCGGGTGTCACAGAATTGTGGAGTTGGAAGGGACCACGCATGCCATCTAGTCCAAACCCTGGCAATGCAGGAATCTGTTGCCCAACGTGGGGCTCGAACCCATGACCCTGAGATTAAGTGTCTCGGGCTTTAACGACTGAGCTATCCCTGATCCTACTCCACAGACCTTTGTGACAAAGGACTTTACTGGCAGCACCTGAGTCCACTTTCCTGCTTGGCATCCCAATGGTTGCAAGATTGTTGGAGAGGTGCAATATCCTAGCTTGGGGAAACATGCAGACCAGCTCATATTCGGGACCATGGACTCAGTGAGACACCATCAGAGGTGAAAATGCCACATGGTAACAGGGTGCTTGTGGTGGGTTTCATTTCTTACAAGCTGTCAGAGGGTGGCCACAGCTGGAATGAGCTTGAAGAAGGCAGGAGGACTGAGTTGGCTGTTTCCCCCTCATGGAGCTACAATTCCCAGGACCCTTAACAAACCACAATTCCTGAGATTCTTTTACAGGGGGACAACATGTGCTTTAAATATGCGTTGGGTGTGCTTTAAGCTCATGGTGTGGATTTGCTCTAAGAAGTTGACCTCGAAAGATTGCTTCCCACAAAGGTGAGGTGGAGATTTGTATTCTCCCGCAGCGCTGGACTCTGTAGAGAGCACCCCTGGCTGAAGGCCGGGATTGTGTATATTTTGTGTGTGTGTTTTGAAAATAAAATAAAAATCGAGGCATCATGTGCTTGAGCTGTTGTCATATCAACCTTTTATTCCCCCCCCCCAAATTTTTTTGCAGGCCTGCGCACATTTGCTTGTTTTTCAAGCACTGTTTCTGCCAAGTATTTGATATCTTCCTCAGTCCTCCTCCCACAACTACCCCCCCTCCCCAGCTCTGACTTATACAGTTTTTGCTAGTGTAGCTGATGTGCTTTGAACACATGAGGGTTAGAAACCAGCTGAAAAAACCCCCAAAAGTCACGATTCCTATTTAAGTGAATTACACATTTAACTGTACACTTTGGCAGTCGCAAAACACATGAGAGTCTCCCTGAAATTTGCTCCTCCTCCAAAGGGCTTCCCTTATGCCAGCAGTGGCTACTAGCTTCATCATATCCATCATTTTGATTGCCCAAAGACTAGAATCAGTGTTACTATATATACATATAAATGATGCCAGTTGTTGGATTTCCTTTGTTCACCTGGTTCGTCACTGTGAGGACAGGGTGCTGTAGTAGACAGTTCCTTGCCTGATCCAGCAGGCTCTTACGATCTTACGTTCAGTGATGAGTACTTATTGGGTGCAATACTGAGCTTCATCAGAAGATGGCAGCAGGAAGCTGCTTCCTAGCCTGATTTACCGACAATGAGTGACAGGCTTGAATGAGTGCCGGTCTTGAATGAAACCCACTCAAAGGATATGATTCTGCTCTGATTCATATGAAATCGTAACTGTGGCGGAAATTCTTAGCCAGTTCCTGAGCAGTGTTGAAGACTAAATCCCAGGCGTGTTGACTGGCGTGGCACAGCCTTGCAGGCTAAAGAAAACGGGTAAAAAGGTCCCTATTGATGGCTATATGTAGGGATGAGGGATACATTTATTTCATATCTTCCTATATGCATACAAAAGCAAGGCTGTTGTCATGCTGCAGTTTACACGGCCACCAATAGGTGAACCTTGCTCTGAAGGGCCTTCTCTGTTAAATGCAACTCCAGTGAGGTTCAGTGGAGGGGGGGGGAGGCACTTCAGGGAATGATTTGCCTCCCCCTCCCTTCAAAAGGAGGGTGAAGCTTGAAGCGAGCTGCGATGGGAGGCTGTAGGCTCTGAAGGGAGAGAGGGTGGGGAGGTTTGGGTGAGGGGGGTGGGTGAGGTGTAAACAGATCGGGGACCGGTCAGGAATAAGAGGAGGAAGACTTGGCAAAGTGTGGGGAAAGGGGGGTTGTAGGCAAGTAGGCATGGTTAGCAAGCATGGCCCCTAGTTTTATTTTATTTATATATCACTCAACTGCAATACTCATCATAGAAGATCTAAGAACAGCCTTACTAGGTCAGACCAAAGGCCCAGCATGCTCTTCTCACCGTGGCCAACCAGAGGCCTATGGGAAGATTGCAAACCGGACCTGAGCACAATATCACTCCCTCTTCTGGCAGCTTCCAGCAACTGCTCTTCCGAAGCATCACTGCCTCCCGCTGTGGAGGCTGAGCAGAGCCATCAACGGTTGGTAGCCATCAATAGCCCCCTCCTATAGGACCCAGGTGGCGCTGTGGGTTAAACCACAGAGTCTAGGGCTTGCTGATCAGAAGGTCGGCGGTTTGATTCCCTACGACGGGGTGAGCTCCTGTTGCTTGGTCCCAGCTCCTGCCAACCTAGCAGTTCGAAAGCACGTCAAAGTGCAAGTAGATAAATAGGGACCGCTCCGGCGGGAAGGTAAATGGCGTTTCCGTGCGCTGCTCTGGTTCCCCAGAAGCAGCTTTGTCATGCTGGCCACATGACCCGGAAGCTGTCTGCGGACAAACGCTGGCTCCCTCGGCCTATAGAGCGAGATGAGTGCCACAACCCCAGAGTCGGACACAACTGGACCTGGTGGTCAGGGGTCCCTTTACCTTTACATGAATCTGTCTAATCCCTCTAAAAAGCAGTCTAGTCTGGTGACCATCACTCCCTCTCGTGGGAACAAATTCCAAAGTTTAGTCAGGGACTGCGTAAAGAAGCACTTCCTTTGATCAGTCCTAAATCTCCCAGCATTCAGCTTCTCCGGACATCCACAACTTCTGGCGTTATGAGAGAGGGAGAAAAAAAATCTTTCTCTATGCACTTTCTTCATGCCGTGCAGAATTTTATAAACTTCTACCTTGTTGCTTCTTACTTGCTTTTTCCCTCTAAGCCCCAAAGTCCCGAAAGCTGCAAATTTTCCTCATAGGAAAGTCTTCTGTTCTTATCTGGTTTAGAAATCTAATTTCCACAGCGGCTAGACAGATTTCTCTTGGAAGCCAGCAAGAAGGACTTTAGTGCAACAGCTTGCTCTCCACTTGCAAGCAGGGGGTGGGGGTAGGAAACTCCATTATCAGAGCTGTGAAAGACCTTTCGGCCAGGGATCCCGGAAAACCTGCCAGTTTGTGTAGACAGAAGTCCTGCATTTGAAACATTTCCCCTCAGCACAGAACTGCAGTCCTAAGGCAAAACTGACCTCCACTCTGGATGGAGAGATTTCACATGTCCACTCATATGGACTAGAAACCCACTTTTAACATTTATTATTATTATTATTATTATTATTATTATTATTATTATTAAGCATCACTATTTTTTCCAGCCCCAAACTCTCAGAGCTATAAAAACTACGATGGCACAGCCCATGCAAGAGTCTCGCTGCCCTTGAGGTCCTTGAAGAGGTAACGCACCAATTCGTTCCAGCTTCGTTTGCGTGCCTTCTTTATTCCAGAATTCAATACGCCTTCCAAAAACAGTCAGGTCAGTTTGTATTCATTAGTGTCAGATTTTAGCTTGCGCAGCCCACATCAATTATGTGGAAAGGGAGATAACAAGCTTGTTTATGGAAAATAGAGAGCTGTTCTGGATTCGTCTGCTAAGGGGATCTCGTCTCCTCCCTTTGAGATTTCAGCTGTAAGAGTTTTTGCCCAAATGGCACCCGCAGACAGAAAGACAGGGGATATATAGGGCTTGTTATGCCCACCAGGTGCTACTTCCCATGCTGGCTATGTGCTCCCGCACTCTGAATACCAGTTGATGGGAATTGCAGGTGGGGTACCTGCTTGTGGACTTCGAAGAAGAGGAGGAATCTAGTTGGCCACTCTGAGAACAGGATGCGAGAACTACAGTGGGGCTTTCTTATGTTCTTAACAGCTCTCACCAGCTCTCCAGCCTTCCTGATGTGGGGAAACAGCCATGAAAACTGTAGTTCAAAGCATCTAGAGGACATCATGTTGGCAAAGTCTGTTCTAAAGTGTGATGCAGCAGCAAAGAAAGCTAATACTATTCCAGGTTGCTTCAACAGAAGTCTAGTGTCCAGATCAAAGGAAGTCATAGTCCCAATCTGTTCTGCCTTGGTCAGACCACACCTGGAATACTGTGTTCAGTTCTGGGCGCCACAATTTAAGAAGGATATTGACAGTGCTTTTTCTCTCTAGAAAAATAGGTGCTGGTACTCACCATGAAGTTGTTACAGTAAGTGTAACACTTTTTAACAAAAACAAAACAAAGTGCTGCGTACCCTTGAGTACCCCTATAAAAAAAACCAAGCTGGAACATGTGCAGAGGAGGGCGACCTTACATGGAATGGTTGAGGGAGCTGGGTATGTTAGCTTGGAAAAGAGGAGACTGACAGGAAATATTATCTGTAGCATGAAGGCTGGCAACATCAACCCTGATATGTAGGAATCCTTTGCAGACAATTGCAGTGCCAGGAGACAGGCAGTCAGGTTGTGCTTCCATAGCAGTGGCCGGAGGAGGAATGACCGTCGGGAGGAGCGCAGAGAGAAGAAAGGCCATGGTGCATCTGCAGCAGCACAACTGGAAGCCTTCACCTGCCCCAGCTGCAACAAAACATGTCTCTCCGGCATCGATCTCTACGACCACAGCAGGTGCTGCAATCTTCCAACGGCTTGACCTCACTCCCAAAGGCACACTCCTCCATTGTCTCCCGAGACAGAGGGTTGCCAGCGTTACATGGGAGATGGAGCAAGCTTGTTTTCTCCTCCTCTGGAGGGATAGACTTGAACCTCAGGAGATGCAAGGCTAGCCTAGAACCAAGGACTTGGCGTGTCAGAATTGCAAAGGCCGGCGAAGCAATCTGTGGTCAGACCTTAGAATTTGGCAAAGGATGAAACTTGGACGTGAACATCAACTTCTTTGAACGCTCTGGTTCTTTCAGGCCTCCGGATTGGCTGAGACTCAGCTCCTCAGATAAGCAGGCAGCTGAAGACCTTCACTTCGGATTGGCTGAGACTCAGTTCCTTTGATTGGCAGGCAGCTGGAGGCCTCTGGATTGGCCAAGGCTGCTGTAAATTCTTGGGCACCTTGATTGCTCAGAAGAGCCAAGGGTTTGATTTGGAAGGAAAAGATGAAGATGAGGACTGTGATAATATAATACAAAATGAAGCCCACCACGAAAAAAATGATGATTTTACTCTACAAAAAGTCAGATGGAGTGCCCCTCCTTCGAGGAGGGCACGATTGGACTTACTGGAACTCCAGAATGCCCACAGGGAAGAGGAAAAAAACAAGCAGAGAAGAGAAGAAACTCAGGGGTGCTGTATGGAGGCCTGGATGGCAAAAGGCTGTAAAAAGGGGGTGGGGTGAAGGGAAAGTGAAGTTGTGATTATCAGGATGGATTAATAGGATTAAAACTGGACTGCTGACTATGGAACTTGCTGGATTGGGGGGTTGGAGCCGGAAATCGGGGATGAAAGGTTAGATTGGGAATAGTTATAGTTTTAAAAGTGGATTGATTTTGGAAAAAGGTGAAAATATGGAGGCCTATAGAGGGGGTAAAAATTAGGCACGGGAAGAAAAAATGGGAGTTTGATTTTTCAGTGATTTGGATATTAGGTGAAAATGATAATAGCCAATTTAAAAGTAGTATGAGGTATAAAGGTAATTATTTTATAGAATAAGAAACTGTTGAAGAGGATAAAAAAGGGATGAAAACCGGGGAAGGGGGGAGGTTGGGGAAGCCCACAAAATATGGTTTATTAATTATGAATGGAAAAAAGACTATTTTTGTTTTGTTTTGTCTTTTCTTTTTTGTCCTTCTTTTTTTCTTTCTCTTTTTTCACTCTTTTTTGGTATGAGAATAGATGGTTGGATGGATGACTTCCTGCGTACTGCCCTGGTTCCCTGGAGCTCTCTGGTGGCAGGGGGGGGCTTTAGGGGCAGGGGAGGGGGAGGAGGTCAGAAATCCAATCATAAAACGGACCATCTCTGACTGTTCACCTGCGTGGGATACTTCTGTGGCAGGGGAGGACCCATGGAGGGGGGTGGGAAGAAGGTGGAAAAGGTGTTCATGTATGTATCGTCTTTTGTAATTTGTAAAATCAATAAAAATTATGTTTTTTTAAAAAAACAGAAGAGCCAAGGGTTTTGCTTGTGCTCCTTCCTAAGCTCCTGGTTCTTCTTTTCCCCTCCGGTGGGTGTAAGTCACACCAGGCCTAGATCCAGGAAAGGCCACCCTCAGCCCTGGCTGTGCCCTAAAAGTCAACCTGTTTAGGCATGCTTTTAATGTTTAACCAATTATTTTATTTCATTTTTCTGTTGGAAGCTGCCCAGAGTGGCTGGGGAAACCCAGATGGGCGGGGTATAAATAATAAATTGTTATTATATATTATATAACCTTGCTGTTGAGTTCAGGTCCTGCTTGCAGGACATCACTGTGCAAGAAGGATTTTCCAGGGACAGTCCTGGCTTTACAGAAGTCATCCTGGTTTCCGATTTGATCCTGGAATGCCCTGCTTTTCCTTAGGGCATCCCTATTTCATTGAAGAAATGTTGGAGACTATGGATTTTGGTCTAGATGGGCCCTTATCCATCTGTGGAAGGGAATCCACAATGTCTTTTGGCAGATCACCACGGAGAAGGCTCTCTTCCCCTTACAACAAGGTTTCAGCATGATTTTGGTTTTGCCATTTTGAGCAGCTTCCACAAAATAGGACATTTCTTAGAGGAGGGTTCACTTTATGGTTTTGTGGGCCCTAGCCATGGGTTAGCAATAAGTGACTCTGATAATCTTTTTAGCTAAAGGGCAGAAATAAATCAACAGGGCTAGGAAACTGTTTCTCAAAAAAGCTAAACATGTTTAAGAAAGGCACCGACTTGCCTCACATGTTCCCACAGCTTCTGCCAACCTAGCAGTTCGAAAGCACACCAGTGCAAGTAGATAAATAGGTAACGTTCTGCAGCAGGAAGGTAAATGGCATTTCCGTGTGCTCTGGTTTCCATCACGGTGTTCTGTTGCACCAGAAGTGGTTTAGTCATGCCGGCCACATGACCTAGAAAACTGTCTGTGGACAAACACCAACTCCCTCAGCCTGAAAGCGAGATGAGCGCTGCAACCCCATAGTAGCCTTTGGCTGAACTTGAAATCCTGGAAACTATAGTTTACTCCCTGCAAAGCTACAATTACCAGAACCTTTTTTTAAAAAAGAAAGAAAGAAAAGAAATAAAAAGTATAAAATAACAAGTGCACATAGTAAGATAAGAAGAAGAAACAATAAATAGTACTCATATAGAAAACGAAACAGAATAACAACAAGAGATATTATGTACATTGTAAAAAACAACAACACAGATATTCCCAGCACCCTTAACAAACTCAATCTCAATATACTTTATTCGACCGATAGTCAGAAACAAAAAAACATTTCTCAATACAAAGATAAACATATAAAACTCAAGACATCAGAGGGATACATAAAAATATAAAACTGAAGGCATCAGAGGGGTATAAATGGGGTATGACCGCGCTACTAAACCTCCCTTAACAAACTGAAGTTCCCAGGATTCTCTGTGTGCCATTGCTTTAAATCAGGCATCCCCAAACTTCGGCGCTACAGATATTTTGGCCTACAATTCCCATCATCCCTGACCATTGGTCCTGTTAGCTAGGGATCATGGGAGTTGTAGGCCAAAACATCTGGAGGGCCGCAGTTTGGGGATGCCTGCTTTAAATGCTTTTAAATGGGCTTCAGACGTCTGCAGCCTGTGTAGTTGGAAGCAGAGTGGACACAGCTGGCCCCAATGCCTCTTGGTTTCAAACCCGCATCTAGACACACTTGGTGTGAGGGTTATTCAGCGATGGGGATTCAGGTGGGATGGCTGTCGGCAGTGACTCAGCAAGCCTGAGGCGCCACCTCCAGCACCGCCATGGGTGAAGTCATGCTCTGTGTTGGGATTGGAAGCAGATGTGGGCCGTGAATCTCTGCAGCTGTGCAGGAGACGATGGGATCCAGATGTGAGGCCCAGGACGGACAGGGGATGGAGATGGCCGGAGACAGACGCACTGAGGGCTGCATGCCGGGGACTCTCTCTCTCTCTCTCTCTCTCTCTCTCTCTCTCTCTCTCTCTTTCTCTCTTTCTCTCTTTCTCTCTCCCCCTCTCTCCCTCTCACCCCTTGACTCCTACAGCGATGCTTTGCAAGAAAGACCATGCTGTCCAAAGAAAGCAGACAAACTAGAGAACTCCCCCCCCCCCTTAAGGAGATGTTGGAGGAATGATTTGAGAAGAACTGTAGATCAGTGGTGGAGCATCTGTTTTGACTGCAAGAGGTCCCAGGTCCAGAGAGAACCAGGAATGTCTCCCGCCTGAAACAGAGGATGGTGAAAACAACGGTTGGTATTAAACTAAGGTTTACTTCAGAGTAGACCCATTTGAATTAATGGACCCAACTTGGTTGTGTTCTTTAGGTTCAAGGGGTCTACACCGAATAAAATTTAGTCGAACGCCATCAAATATAGTTATATGACACATCAAAAAATGCAAATATACATATGCGCGTGAAGAGGTATGAACGAAGAAACTAGAGGTTGTCCAAAAGTGGGTGATCAAGAGGATGAAAACCAAGTTTTATGAGAAATGGTTGAAAGAGCTGGATATGCTATGTTGTCTCCAGTGCTAGTCTTACTCAGAGTAGACCGACTGAAGTTAATAGTTATGACTAACTTATGCACATCCATTTTATCGAGTCTGCTTTTGAGTAGGGCCTAATTGAATACAACCCCTTTAGCTTGCACTTTTTATTATTTCTCTATAAAGAATATTTTTTAAATAAATAAATAAATAAGAATCTCACCATGTAGCCCCCACTGGAGGATTTGTAGTGCTGCACCACAATCCTGGATTTGCATGAAGTCAGCAGTGACTGGGCATGGGATGGGAGTGAGAAAGGAGAGACACTGAGGGGGATAGTGTGGCTTAAAACAATGGCAGAAGTCAGAGCAAAGCAGGGATGGAGGAAACTGAGAAGAAAACTGCAGGAAAACTATGATGGCAGAGGTTTGGCTAAAGTCTTACGGAATATATGAGGAAGGGGACAAAACAAGAATTAGTTGGTTCTGCCTCTCATTGGCTATGGCGCCACCTACTGTCAGTCTCCTTGCCTTCTGACCTACCAGTCCCAAGGTAGGACTTTAAGGTGCCAGAAGACTCTTAAGAGTTCCCTCTCTGTGGAAGGGCATCTATATACACTTTATATTTTTTCGATATATATATTGCCAGTGTCTTCTTTTGGTTTTTCTGTTTTCCCCCCTGTTTTTTTAATGGGGTGCTGGTACCAGCATGTTCACACTCCTGTCTCAGCGACATCTACGCTGGCTTGGCCATGTCCACAGAATGGAAGATGGCAGGATCCCCAAGGATGTGCTCTACGGGGAGCTGGCTTCAGGCCCCCAGCCAGTTGGCAGATCAACTCTGCATTACAAAGAGGTTTGCAAATGCGACATGAAGGCTGGCAACGCCAACCCTGCCATGTGGGAATCCATTTAGAGACGACTAAAATGCCTGTAGACGGACAGTCAAGTTGTGTATCCATAGTAGGGACCAGAGGGTGAAATGACCACCAGGAGGAGCACAGAGAGAAGAAATGCCATGGCACAGCAGAACCAGAGGCCTTCCTCTGCCCCAGCTGTAACAAAACATGTCTCTCCTGTATCAGTCTCTACAGCCACAGCAGGAGTTGTAGCCTTCCAACTGTTGGGGGTTCACCCCAAAAGGTGAACTCCTCCATTGTCTCCCAAGGCAGATGGATACCAACAAATTGGTACTCATATTTTGATCATAGAATTGTAGAGGATCATCTAGTCCGACCCCCTGCAATTCAAGAATATGCAGCTGTCCCATATGGGGCTTGAACCTGCAACCTTGGCATTATCAGCACCAAGCTCTGACCAACTGAGCTACGCAGGACAAAAGTGATGTGGATGCCAGCACAAAATGGTGGCCATCAGCAGCAAAAAAGAGGTGTTGGTACTCCGTAGCAGTGAGTAACATCACACACATGAAAACATGGGGCCTATCTTCCTTTTATTAGTTCGTAAAAGTATTTGAAGCAGATAACATAACACAAAATCAAGAAGTAGATAATATAACATAAAACCAATAAGCTGCATTCTGCATTGCTGACCCGGCACTGAGCAAAGTCCCTTCCAACTCTACGATTCCAGCTCTTATGATTCCAACTCACAATAACAACATTTGAATAAGGCATTCTCCCCAAGGCCAAAATGGAGACGAAAGAGAGACTGTGACTTGCCTCCGGTGGATAAGGATAATTAGATACTGTTGTTAGATGTAGGGGAAAGGACTTTGAGGGAGGAGGTGGAAGTGGTAAATTTGGGCAGGGGTAGCAAGAAGCCAGAATTCCTCTTAGAGAGAAATGTGGGGAGGGAAGTCACAGTTCTCCAAATTTTGCAGTGTGTGTGAGGGGATTGTTCGGTGATGAATAACAGCAAGTGAGTTCATTAATAATTTCATTCCGCATCCTACAAGGCTTCCTGTCCAGGCCGGTTCGCTTAGAAGATGCAGCTGGTCTCCATGAGGTGATGTTAAGTGGATTGATTAATCCTTTGAATGGGCAAAGTGTAAACGGGAGTGAGGCCGGGAGAACGAAGAGGACTGTGGGAGCTTGTCTTGTTTATTCCCCGATGCGATTGGCGTCAGTCCTCCACCCAGGCGCTCCAGCCTCCTTGTTCCAGTCAGCACTCTCTTGAATTTATGGCTTTTTCAATGAAAACAAAGAATTCTGTGCTGGAAGGGAGCGTGTAAATAAAGTGGGGAGTTGGGGGGGGGGGAAAGAAGTAGAAATCTCCCAGGATCTGAAAGGGTGGTGGGCAAAGTTTGCAATGACCTCAGCTTCATCACATCAGACTGAATTGCTCAGCACCTGTGTCTTCCTTTGTATTGTTTTTCCAGAACACACACACAAAACAGGGTGTCTTTGCAAGCCCCCACTCCTGTTGCAATCCTTTGGGGGGTCATCTGGCGGCACAGGACAAAAACAAGCATCATTTCCTTTGTGGGTGTCAAAAACCAAGAATTATTATTTTTAAAAATGATCACAGAAAAATGAGGCAAATGATCTCTGGTGTTTCGAGAGGAGGGATAGCTCAGTTGGTTAAGCATGTGACTATTAATCTGAGGGTCATAGGTTCAAGACCCATATTGCACAAAAGACTCCTCCTACATTATAGGGGGTTGGACTAGATGACTCTTGTGGCCCCTTCCAGTTCTACAGTTCTATGATTTACAGGTGGGATTTGATCACATGCAAGTTGCTCAATTAAGAACATAATAAGAGCCTTCTGGATGAGGCCAGTGGCTCATCTAGTCCAGCATCTCACAGTGGCCAACCAAATGGCTATGGGAAGCCCGCAAGCAAGATTTGAAGCCCTCTCGCCTCCTGCAGTTTTCAGCATCTCTGCCTCTGATTGTGGAGGCAGATCAGAGCCATTGTGGTTAATAGCCATTGACAAACTTCTCCCTGAATTTGTCCCAACCTCTTTTAAAGCCATCCAAGTTGGTGGCCTTCACTGCCTCCTGAGAGTTTGGGCTGTGTGAACAAATACTTTCTCTTATTTTTCTAGAATCTTCCAACATTCAGTTTAATTCAGTTAAAGTTGATTTGGCGCTCTTGCCAGGCGCGGTGCTAGGGCTTTTTGCGCCCTAAGCAAAACACTTTCTGGCGCCCCCCGGGCACATGTGTCATGACGCATGCACGCCCCAGTGCGCCTGCGGAGCTTTGCGTGGGGAGTGGGAGGCTGAGGCTGCCTCAACTGAACAGCTGAGAGGTGCAGCGAGGTGGCCCCAGGCTCACACTCCCCCTGCGCATCTCCGGAGCTTCGCACCCAGAGCGCGAGCTTGGGGCTGCCTCGCCGCGCCTCTCAGCTGTTCAGTTGAGGCGGCCCCAGGCTGCCGCTCCCTGCGCGATGCTCCGGAGGCGCGCGGGGATCGCTGGGATTGCGAGCCTGGGGGCGGGGCTGCCTCCTCCCGCTCTCTCCTCCACTGCAGCCTGCAAGACCCTGCTAATCATGCTGGCTGGTGGGCCCCGCTCGCCCTTCTGCCGCTGCCGCTTCTCTGCCGCTCCCCGCGCACCTACGGAATGTCTCGCCGGGAGCGCGAGCCTGGGGCCGCCTTGCCCACCTTTCAGCTGTTCAGAGGAGGTGGCCCCAGGCCCGCGCTCCCCGCGCGCCTCCGGATAGCGGCCTGAGGCAGCACCAGTGGGCGGTGAGCGGCCTGGTCAGTGCCCCCTCCATTTTGGCGCCCTAGGCCATGGCCTAGTTTGCCTTAATGGAAGCGCTGGGGCTGGCTCTTGCAGAACAACCCAACCCACAAAACACAATTCAGACTCTTTTGTGATAAGGAAAGTGATGATAAAGTGCCCTGGAAAGTCTAGGATAACACTCGCTTGATGCAACATCACCTAACTGACCCACAAACTTTGTGTAAACAAATTGGGTTGAATGTTCAATGAACAGGCCCTCTAGAAGCAACCTGAAGGCTCATGTGTGCTTGCTAAGCAAGTGCCAGTGGTCTGGTTGGGGCTGGCCTACCCATGAGGCAAGGTGACCTTCAGGCAGCAGGGTCCACTAAGGCAGCACATTCTTTTGCCAATCTTTCTTCTCAGCTTGTTCCTGTTGTAGATCTTCACTGACCCCCGCCTTTTGCTGGTGGGGAAGGGGCTGCCATTTTGGGGTCCACATCAGGTGCCAAAATGTCTTGGGCCGGCTCTGGGTTTGGCTATGAACTGTAGGTGGGGTTAACATTTAAACTAAACACAAAGCATGTTGCGGGTAGCACTGAAGTCACTCCTCCCTCACCTCACCTCATCTCACTGCACTAATCCTTTAAAGTGTCCAGTATCAGAATAAGTTGTCTTTATCCATGGAGTTTTCTTGGCAGGGATACTGGAGTGGCTTACCAGTTCCTTTTCCAGGTGGATCACGTTTAGTCAAAACTCTCCACTATGACCTGTCCATCTTGGGTGGCCCTGCATGGCATAGCTCATAGCTTCTCTGAGTTATTCAAGCCCCTTCGCCACGACAAGGCATTGATCCATGAAGGGGCACTAGGATTGAGGGCATTAGGAGAAGGGGACGACAGAGGACGAGATGGTTGGACAGTGTTCTCGAAGCTACGAACATGAGTTTGACCAAACTGCGGGAGGCAGTGCAAGACAGGAGTGCCTGGCATGCTCTGGTCCATGGGGTCACGAAGAGTCGGACACGACTAAACGACTAAACAACAACAACAACAATCAGAATCAGGCTGGGTACAGGGCCGGCCCTGCCACTGGGCAGATTCAGAGCAGGGGACACGTGGCCCTCCAGATGCTGTTGGACTCCAAACTCCCATCATCCTTGAGCACTTGTCCTGCTAGCTAGGGATGATGGGAGTTGTAGTCCAACAATATCTGGGGTCCCAAGGTTGAGAAAGGCTGATGACGAGCAAGGCAGAGGATGGCGTCGTGCAAAGGTGGCAATGAGGAATTTATTCCCAATGCAAACAGCACCTGGAGAAGAAGGATTTCAGGGAATCAGGGAAAGGAAAGCTGGCTGCAGCCTTGATAATTACCAGCTCTCATCTGCTGTGATTAGCATTTTTCAAAAATGAAACTGCAAAGTTGCAGTTGAAATCTCACACTGTCTGATACCTTGGCAAGTTGTTGCTGTTAGTCAGTGTTGACAGTACATAGATGGCCCATTGATCAGACACAGTATAAGGTAACTTGCTACACCTTATGTTGAACAAACTATGTTCCTCATTCTCCCACTGCCTTGGTCAAAATTGGATTTCCTGTGGCTGCTTTTCCTTTCTTTTTTTGGTAAAGGTCAGGAATTCTGATCACAGTTCTCCAGTAAGGCACCTGCTTCTGTAATTATTAATTGCATTGATATCCTGCCTTTCCTTCAAGCAACCAAAGGCAGCATACAGGACGTGGTTTTCCTCCCTCAATTTCTTTTAATCTTCACCACAACCCTGTGAGGTAGGTTAGTTTGAGAGAGAGGCTGGCTCAGCCAAGTTGAGATTTGAACCCAGATCTCCCCAGTGCTGGTACTGAGACTCGGACCACTCCAACACATTGGCTTTTTAGCCTTAAAAACTTTAAATACAGAGAAGTAGATTGTCGTATCAGCCTGGGATTTCTAAAGGGCCTGGTGCTATTTAACTTGGTCACAAACTATTTGGACTCCAAGATGAGCAAAAAGGTAGCCAGATTTTAAGAACGGCACGCAAGTAAGTATTCAGGATCCTGAAATCCCCACAGCAGACTGCAAAGAAAAGCTCCCTCAGAGATCTCTCCAAATTGGACAAACCACCAACAGAATAGCAGAAGAGGTTCAGTTGTAAACAAGTGAGGAGGGATTCCCATTGGGACAAAAGCGTAAAAATAATAATAAAAAGAACATCTCAACTTCACAGGTGTTAATCCAAACTGGCTGCAGTCTTGGGGTGTGTGTCTGTGAATGTCACAGTGGAAAATTCAGCTCAGCGTGCTGTGATCTGTGGAAAAAGGGCAATTCTTAGCGAAAGGGACTTAAACAAATCGCACAGCAGACCTCATCAGGCTGTTGTTACGTAAACCTATCATGTGGCCACACTGAGAACAGTCTGTGCAGTTCTGGTCTCCCCAGGTCCAAAATGATATCATTACGTTGGAGCAGCTACAGCAACATGATCGAGGAGATGGGAGTACCTTTATTGGTGCAGTTAGGTAATTTTAGACCGATTCCCCTCTTGACGGCCCTGTGCATTAGTACTTCACCCTGTTCACATTTTGGTAAGCCAGCCCCACTGCATTTGGGAGTGCCCTCCCACCCATTTTGTCGAGTGGCAGAATCTGCCCCAGGCTTTATCCCGACGCTGACCATCTTCTGGATGAGCAAGGAAGCTGCAACTTTTTTAGCTCAGCAAAAAAGAGGGATAGGGGGGAAAAAGAGAGATGACTAATGAGATAATGAACATGAACAATGTTTACTGAATTAGGAACAGTGTGGAGAGAGTGAAGAGAGAGGGCTTTTTTAAAAAAAAACACACAAAAAACCCTCCCTCCCTCCCTCCCTCTCTCCTAAGACCAGAACATGGTGCCGCCGGCCAGCGAAAATTCTTTGGCAACAGATTGTTTAGGATGGACAAGAGGAAATTCTTTTTCATGCAATGCATAATTAACCGGTGGAATTAACTCTGACAAGATGTGGTGACGTTACTAGCTCAAATGGCTCTTGGAAAAAAGAAAAGAGATGCATTAGTCGTTTGTTGAGGGTTATCGGGTGTCATCAATCTCCCTGATAAAGGGCAAAGGGCCTCTGGGGCCGAAACAAGACAAGATGTAAATGTCCTACAAATGGAAAAAAAATCTTTTTAAAAAGTTAATAGAAGCCACTGGGAAGGTGGGAGGATGAGGGAGACCAATCAGCTTGGGACTGCTATGCTGGAGGCGGGAAATATTTAACCCATCTTCTTTTTCTTCTATTATATATTGTGCCAATTGGTTTATCCATCTGTTCTCTGTGTGTTCTGATTCCTCCTGAGATTGCCCAGTTAGGTGTTCCTGTCTCCAAGATGGAAGACCCAGTTTTTATTTCTGTTTCAATGCCACCGGACACCATTTTGAATCAAGATGGCCGACCGAAATGTTCCAAAGTGCATTGATTTGGATGCCTCTGAAGATATCATTGCCCACTTTGGTGTGTGTCAGTTCCCAAGAGCGAGGTTCATGTTTTCGACCATGTTTGGATGACGTCAGATGCCATTTTGAATCAAGATGATAGACCGAAACATTCCAAACTGCAGTTATTTTGATGCCTCTGAAGGAATCGTTGCCCAGTTTGAAGGCACTGAGCACACAGGAAAAGGGGCAGAAGCTGATTTGAGCAGTAAGAAGTCCAATTTAGGGAGCATAACTCATCAAAGCCAGATGCCAAGAATGTCATAGCCAGGGAGAGACAACAGCAGACATATCATGCCAATTTCATAATAAATATTATTATATAGTTGGCATAATATACCAAACCTTCCAGGCCCGGAATGTCAGTGTTGCTTTGCTTTAGTCAAGATATTATATTAAAAGGCAGCCATGTTTCTAAACAGGATCTTGTGTAACTGGGATTCATGACATTGTCCATAACTGTCAAATGCTGGAACCTTTTTATTATACATCTATGAAAACCAATCCATATACAGTGGTACCTCGCTAGACGAATTTAATTCGTTCCACGGGTCTTTTCTTATAACGAAAAATTCGTCTAGCGAATCCCATAGGAATGCATTGAAAAAAAATTTGAATTTTTTTTGCCCATAGGAACACATTAATTGAATTTCAATGCATTCCTATGGGAAACCGCGATTCGCTAGATGAATTTTTCATAAAACGAATTTGTCTAGCGAGGCAACCTCCGCTCAAAAAATCATTTCGTTAAGCGGAGTTTCGTTAAGCAGGGCATTCGTTAAGCGAGGCACCACTGTATATATATTCTGGAAGCTTCTCCTAATGTTATCAAACCATGCTACTAGAAATGCATGCAAGTCATGCATTTTGCATGCAAGTCAACAGTTCTCACATGCAACTCGGACACGCTTTGGGGGATCTTTCAGTGCTGAAACCTGGGTGTGCCCTGCAAACAACACTTTATGGATGTTGGCTGAAGCAAGGAGGAGCCAGTGGATTTTGTCGGTGAAGGAAGGAAGAAGAACATTGTTCTGGGAAAGGAGGAGAAATGTGGTTCTGTTTGCCTCTAAAGGGGAACCTCCCCTTTAAAATAGAATTCTTTTTACTTACTTAATCCACAACATATAATTCAATCATAGAATTGCAGAGTTGGAGGTAACCATAAAGAAATAAAGGTGTGTGGGGGGGGGACACCAATACAGTTGAATTAAAATTAAAATTAAGCATATACACATGTAGTGGAAAGACCAGCTCTTTCCCTGGAGACCCTTTCGGGTGCCAAGATTGGACATTTCTCTTCCCTCAGATACTCAGGGGGTGGCAGCCCTGGGCAGGGCCTTCTCTGTGGCAGCCCCTACGTTGTGGAACTCCTTCCCCACAGAGGTGAATCTGGTACCTTCGTTATACAACTTCCGGGGGATGCTGAATACACACCTTTTTACCTTTGCTTTTGACATCCGAAGTGTATATTTTTGAGATGCACCTTATTTTTGCAATTGTAAGTTGTTTTAAACAGTTTTTTTTAATATTGCAGTTTAATATTGTAACCCATCCTGAGATGCTAGGGTGAAGGGTGGGTCAACAGCAACAGATAATTTGGATCATTTCCTTCACAATCTCCCCCAGTTCCAGAATCTCAGGACAAAAATGGATCTGAAGCAGGGGGGCACATGCATCCTATCCCCTATAATGAGAACTGCCAAATTCTCCCCCCCCACCTCAGATTTACCACATGTTGAGAATCAGAATGTAAGAACTATTCCAGCAAACAACAAACTTTGACCCATTTTCTGTAAACCCAATAAATTCTATAACCCCAGTATATCTAATAAATGTCAGGGCTTCCCTTTGTGCGATTTCCCATACTTCACCCCCAGACATTCTCTCCAATCTGGGGTCTTATTTAGCTCCCAGTGTCTGGTGCAGACTATCTTTGCAGCTGCCAATAGCTTCGCGAAACAGAAGATTCTGGAACACAGACACACACACCCTGCCCTTGCCCTCCTTGCAGCGGTAAAAGGTCTCCAACTCCGTCACGCTAGCTTTAGCAACAGCTAGATACGCAGATCATGTCTGTCACAATGCTGTGAAAAGCTTCACCTGCTGATTCCTGGATATTGAGCTAGATAGAAGTTGCTTGGGACTTTTAGTTTCGGGGAAAGGTGAGGAAGAAGTAACATGACAGAAGTTTATAAAGTAATGTATGGCATGGAGAGAGTGGACAGAGATATGGCAGCTGGGATAGCTCAGTCTGTAGAGCATGAGACTCTTAATCTCAGGGTTGTGGGTTCGAGCCCCATGTTGGGCAAAAGATTCCTGCATTGCGGGGGGTTGGTCTAAATGACCCTCGTGGTCCCTTCCACCTCTACAATTCTATGATTCTATGTTTCCCTCCTTTTCCCATAACACTAAAGCTATTTGACATTCAGATGCTGAATGTTGAAAGATTCGGGACAGTCCTTCACGCAGCGCAGAGTTAAACTGTGGAACTCCCTCCCACAGGAGGCCACCAACTTGGATGGCTTTAAAAGAGGATTGGACAATTTCATGGAGGAGAGGGCTATCAATGGCTACTAGCCATAATGGCGATGCTCTGCCTCCACGGTCAAAGGCAGCGATGTTTCTGAATGTCAGTTGCTAGAAAGCACAAGAGGGGGTGGGCTCTTGTGCTCAGATCCTGCTTGCAGGTTCCCCACAAGCATTTGGTTGGCCACTGTGAGAACAAGATGCTGGACTAGGTGGACCTTTGGCCTCATCCATTTGGGCCTTTCTTATTTTCCTATTGGAAGTGGTAATTGCAAATTGTGTCCTCCTCTTACAGCTCCCCCATCACTACCAGGGGAAGGGTGAATATGCCATTCTTGGTTCCCCCCATTTCTCATTTTCCCCAGTCTTCAGTTAGTCACATTTCCACATCAGTTTGCACTAAAAAACAAACAAATCCCTCATTCATCAGCATTATGGTGTGAATTTCCCCTACACTTTTTTGTATGCCTTTCCCCCGTAGCGTATGCATTTTTTGCAAAGCAATTCCCCCATATAGGACACTCTTTAATGTTGCTCTCAGCCATGTGTACCTATTTCTGCACACTTCATGCTCGTATATGCATGTTTGCGTACATTGCTTGGCTGGAGAGCTGCACTGCACAATTCGGAGAAGCGTGACTTTCAAAAGTTGGCCGCGATTCAGTTCATGTGCAAATGAGGTGAGTTTGCCTTTGGATGAGACCCGGATTGAATTTCCCGCTTCCACCATATCCCTCACCACCACCTACACCAGGCATCCCCAAACTGCGGCCCTCCAGATGTTTTGGCCTACAACTCCCATGATCCCTAGCTAACAAGACCAGTGGTCAGGGATGATTGGAATTGTAGTCCAAAACATCTGGAGGGCCGAAGTTTGGGGATGCCTGACCTACACTGCTCTGAAGGGCTTCACTGATTGCCTGAAGCAGATGGTGGGTTTGTGGTCCCAGGGAACTAGCACAAAGCCCCTTTTCCCCCATTCTACCCACGGAAGCCACCTCTGGTTGGAGGAGCCTTCTGCAAACGGAAACGGATGCAGCTGGAGGCAACCAGAGAGAAGTGCAATCCTTCGAAGGAAGTTCTACAGAATTCCACGAAGCTTACTCTTTAATAAGTGTGCTTAGGATAGCAGCCACTGGCTGGTTATGATATTAAAGGAATCTGGAGAGAAATTTGGGAAAGGACGCAAGATAGAGAGGCCAACGCAAGATGGGAAAGTCGTTACTTGAAGAGCTTTTGAAATATGGATGGTGTTCAACTGAGCCATTAGAGCATTCTTTTTCGCCCTCGTTCTTTATTACCAAGCACTGAATGCTGATTCTCAGAATAATTTCTAATGGAAACTAAGGGAGAGCAGCCCCCCAGTGGCATCTCCAGAGAAGGAGGGGTGGGGATTTGCTTCTGTTTGCATTTAAAAGTGAACTTTCCAAACCCACACTTTCTGAAACAGTACGCAAAGCAAAATGCAGCCGACCTGCAAAATTTGCGCTCCCTTGAATCCTGCAATGCAGTTCGCCAGCCGAGTAATGCACTTAAAACTGCATATTGCGGCAAAGCATATGTATAAATTTGTATATGACACATTTATTTTTATTGCATTTGTATCCCGCCTTTCCTCCCAAGAGCTCAAAGCGGTGTCAGTGACCAGCCCAAGGTGAGCTTCATGGCTTAAGTGGGGACTAGAATCCTGGTCTCCTAAGGCCCCAGCCTGACTTCTTGGAGGCAGCAAAAATTTAAATACCAGTTGATAGAAACTTCAGGAGGGCATCTGATTGGCCCCTGTGAGAAAAGGATGCTGGAGGAGATGGACCATTGGGCTGATCCAACAGGGTCTTCATATGTTCTTGTTCGAAAGTGGAATTTGCTACCAAGGAGTGTGGTGGAGTCTCCTTCTTTGGAGGTCTTTATGCAGAGGCTTGACGGGCATATGTCAAGAATGCTTTGATTGTGTTTCCTGCTTGGCAGGGGGTTGGACTGGATGGCCCTTGTGGTCTCTTCCAACTCTATGATTCTATGAAAGCTCTTGCCAAGGGCTCCTGCTGATAGGCCCTTAATAAATAAAATGAATGACCTTCAAGGCCCCTCCAACTTTTATGTGTTGTATCTAATGCTAGTCCTACGGAGATCAGACCCACTGATGTGAGTGGAAACGACTTAGGTTCATTAACTTCGATGCATCTCGCCTGAGCAGAACTTAGTTGAACACAACCCTACGATTCCAAAAGGGCATCGACATGAATAGCGGAAGTATCACCGGGTTCTGTTCGGAGTCAGGATATTCTGTCCCTAAAGCATCCTGCTGGCAGGCACTTTCCAATCTTGCCTCGACAGCAGGGGGCCCAGGAAGGAGATTTAGTAGCCTCCCTAGGCAGCTTGACCTGGGGATGAACTGTGTGGCAGGGCCAGAAATTCATCCATAATGTTTCATTTTTAAAAACCTGGATCCAGATGCTCTCTAAGCCAATGGGCCAGCATGAGGCATGTTCACACAAGCAAACACAATTTTTAAAAGAGTCACCAGCTAATCAGGTGTGAGTAAGGATTATTATTTGTCACTGCTGGTCCGTGGGCTGTTTCATAGGCCAAATTTTCAGTATGAGCATACATTGATTGGACAATGTTCTATTGTTATCCAAGGAACCAAGACTTTGGCATAGGGATGCTTCGGTACAGCTGCGGCGGCAATGGGCCTCATCATCTCTCCAGGCAAGGGTTAGTTGCTAACATTCCGTTCCGTCTCCCAACATTCCGTCACACTTTAGGGTGACCAAGAGCCAATTCAGGCATGATTGTCAGATCACCCGTGGGTTTTTTTTTTAAGGGCAAATGCAGCTGTGGAGCCTCTGATTCGGATTGTGGTCTTGGCGCAAGCTTCAATGCTATGTTTCTTTCTCCCCGTGCTATGTTTCCAATCTGAATTGAACCCCCCTCTCCATCTGCTTGAGCTACTACCGGTATATGTTCCATGGGGCAACTCACAACAGGGACCCTATTTTCCCCAAAGGAATGAATGGTAGTTCTTTTACGGTAGAAAATAATTCAGTGCATTCAGGGATATCACTAGGGTGTAGCGGCGAAACCTCCCCCCCCCCCCTCATATTGGTGCCCCTGGTCAATAAGACTCAAACCTGCTGCAATCTGCGCAGAGGCCCATTTTGGGTGCTGTTTATTGGTCACACCGAAGTGTGACGGAATGTCGGGAGCGTGGGACTGGATGTTAGCAATCAACTTTTATATAGAGAGATAATTAGGTCCGCTGCTGCTGGTGCAGCTGTACTGGAGCACATCTGTGCCAAATTCTGATTCCTCGGATGGCTGGAGAACATTCTCTGATCTGCAAATAAAATTTATTAACTGACGGTTCATGTCGCTTTGTTTTCGCAAAGCTGTGTTGCAACCATAAATCTCGTTTCGGGTCAGAGGGCCGGGTGTTCCTGGTGTAACCTTTCTGCTCCAGCCCCTGCGGCAGGGCAATTGCATGTATTCTGTCGGCAGAAAGTCAACAGGGAACGCTTTCATCAGAACAAGGCGGGTGGGCAACACTACACCTGTTGAATTTCTGCCTGTGGCTTGCATCTGCAGAAGGCAAGAGTTCATTGTCAGGGAAAAAAGTTTATTTTATTTTTTTTAAAAGGTTGCAACAACAACCCATGCCCCCAATCTAAATTGCTTCCCGGTGAGCTCTTGTTCCTCATCTCCTGCCCCACCCTGTCCGTTTTCCAATTACCAAAGAACTCGGGAATCCTCTTTTGAATTCTTCCTTAATTTTTCTTGCGACGCAATTTTGGAGCACACGGAATTTGTCTGTGTTGTTAGAGAAACAACAAACAAGGGAGGAATGAGCACGAGGCACTGAGCCAAAGATTGACTCACAACGAAGGCCCCTCCACTCCTCCTCACCACCAGGCCTCTCTCGCCTGACGGGTGATCTCTGCCGAGAGCCACAGTTGAAAGACTCAGACGGTACAGCCCGTTCTTCCAAGGCCATCTCTCCGCCACTACAGGAAGGCAACGCTAACATCTCCCCTGGGGAAGATGGGGACCAAACAGAAGCTGAAGGAGAGCATTAGAGGACCAGCCTGAGATGAATACTTAGGACTTTGGATGGCTGAGGGCCTTGCCTACACACAGACCAGGAATAAGGAGCCTCAAGGTGAAGGTGAAGGGACCCCTGACCATTAGGTCCAGTCATGACCGACTCTGGGGTTGCGCACTTATCTCGCATTATTGGCCGAGGGAGCCGGCGTACAGCTTCCGGGTCATGTGGCCAGCATGACAAAGCCGCTTCTGGCGAACCAAAGCAGCGCACGGAGACGCCGTTTACCTTCCCGCTTGGAGCGGTACCTATTTATCTACTTGCACTTTTGACGTGCTTTCGAACTGCCTCAGGACCAGGCCCTAAATGCGGCAGACCCTCCAAGTGTCCCTATTTTCCAGGGACAGTCCTACGGTAGTTTCTGATTTGATCCCAAAATGCCCCTCTTTTCATCAGACAAATGTTGGAGGGTGTGGAGTTGTGTGACCCTGCCCCCCCCCCGAACCAAGGAGATAAGTAACTACTGTATACAAATTAGAAGACACCCGAAGGCAGCCCTGTATGGGGAAGTTTCTTTTTTATATTTAATGTTTTATTATGTTTTTATGTATAAACCCATGACCCTGAGATGAAGTCTTATGCTCTACCGACTGAGCTATCATACAGATCTATTGGTATAATTGATGTACAACGCACACAAACACACAAATAATTACTGTAATGTGAATAAAAATACGAAACATAGCGAGGAGGACACCAGGTGAACTGTGTGCTTGCTGAGTCTGTTGACCAGCTGCTGTGGATGGGCAGCATCAAGGCTGGTAAAGGTAAAGGGACCCCTGACCATTAGGTCCAGTCGTGACCGACTCTGGGGTTGCGCGCTCATCTCGCATTATTGGCCGAGGGAGCCAGCGTATAGCTTCCAGGTCATGTGGCCAGTATGACAAAGCCGCTTCTGGCAAACCAGAGCAGCACATGGAAACGCCGTTTACCTTCCCGCTGTAGCAGTTCCTATTTATCTACTTGCATTTTGACATGCTTTCGAACTGCTAGAGCTGGGACCAAGCAATGGGAACTCACCCCGTCACAGGGGTTCGAACCGCCGACCTTCTGATCAGCCATCCCTAGGCTCAGTGGTGTATCTATGAGGAGCTCCATAGGGTGGGTGGGGCATATACAATCAAAGAGTTGGAAGGGACCCTGAGGGTCCTCTAGTCCAACCCCTTACAATGTGGGAATCTTAACTAAAGCATCCATGACAGGTGGCCACCCAACCCCTGCTTGAAAACCTCCAAGGAAGGAGAGTCCACCACCTCCCAAGGTGGGGCTTGGGGAAACTCCTGTCTGAAACCCCCGAGAGCAGCTGCCAATTGAAGCTAGATGAGCCAATGGCCTGATTCATCACAAGGCAGCTTCCTATGTTTGGAACTGGTCACGTTTTTGCTCCGGACGAAATCCAATGAGTCAACGTGACTGAGGAAGCCTGGTGTGCTCCGTAGCAGCAACACCCCAAAAGGTGGGAAGGGGGGCGAAACCCCGACACCAGACAACAAGTGGAATGATGAAGTGCTCATCTGAGCGTCAAAGTTGGAAGAGTCTGATGTTTACAGGACCTTTCGCACTCCACCACACAGTTAAGAATACTTACAGTGCAAAGTCACAGTCTGTCCGTAGGAACCCCCTTCCTCCAGCTGGCTTGATCCCTGCCAAATAGCAAAACAATTAGGTCTGGAAGCGCTCAGGGATTCAGCAAGGACCAACTTGGTTGATAATTGCCTGGCCAGTAGCTGGTGATTGGACCCATCTCTGTGAAAACATCATTGGGAGCCAAATTATGAGTCGAGATGCATCTGAAATATGACTCCGCCGATTGAGGAATATAGGAAGCTGCCTTATATTGGGTCAGACAATTGGTGCTCCTAGCCCTTTACTGTCTGCATGTATGGCCAGCAGCTCTACAGGGTTTCAAGCACAGGCCTCTCCTCTAGGCCAAGATGCTGGAGAAGGAACCTGGAACTTCCTACATGAAAAACAGATGCTCTGCCATTGAGTTACATCCCTTCCCAAAGTTCCCCCCAAATGCTGGAATTCCAAATTGTTTGGCTTTGATTCTATAACCTATAGTTAAAGCTATGGTTTTCCCAGTAGTGATGTATGGAAGTGAGAGCTGGACCATAAAGAAGGCTGATTGCCAAAGAATGGATGCTTTTGAATTATGGTGCTGGAGGAGACTCTTGAGAATCCCATGGACTGCAAGAAGATCAAACCTATCCATTCTGAAGGAAATCAGCCCTGAGTGCTCACTGGAAGGACAGATCGTGAAGCTGAGGCTCCAATATGGCTCCACCTCATGAGAAGAGAAGACTCCTTGGAAAAGACCGTGATGTTGGGAAAGATGGAGGGCACAAGGAGAAGGGGACGACAGAGGACGAGATGGTTGGACAGTGTTCTCGAAGCTACGAACATGAGTCTGACCAAACTGCGGGAGGCAGTGGAAGGAAGACAGGAGTGCCTAGCATGCTCTGGTCCATGGGGTCACGAAGAGTCAGACATGACTAAACAACTAAACAACAACAACTATAACCTACATGTCATTACCTACAAGTGCCCTGGAAAAAACGGGACATCCTGCTTTTTCTCACGATAGAATGGCAGCCATATGGGGCATGCAATTTTGTGTCACAATTCCCCGCCCCCTCGAAAAAGCCTGGAAAAGTGTTTTTTTTGGGGGGGGGGCGGGGAGTGCGGTGTGAAATCACGGTATGGCCACCACTCTCTCACAAGAAAAGAAAGGGAAGATGGTGTCTGGGAAGATGGTGCCCCGGTTTTTGCCTTCAAGGTGTTGGAGGGTATGGCGTGTTAGGAACTCTTGACAGTTGCACCAGCTGCAACAACAACACGACCTCCCAAACCTTGGCAGAGATAGAGGAATCCCTCAAATTCTGCAGCTGAGAGCAACACACCTTTCCTTTCAGAAGGAAACAATGTGACAAAACATTGCAGCCTGGAGTGCTCCTGTCAGCCAGCCATACCCACCTCCGCAAAACACCATTCCATTACACCTCCCAAAGAATGTTCCATTTCCTTCCCTCCCTGCAGTAGTCAGTCAGCATTCCATGGCCACTGAGCATGCTCCATCCTCACGGGGCTGTTCAGGAGGACTTTCCCCAATTTGTCCCCCCACCCCATACAATGATTTTTTATATTTTCCCCGATATCTATTGATATCTCTCTCTTGTGTGTTCCATTTTGGCAAGGTGCCTCTCCGAGTGACCACTCAGCAGGGAACATGGGCAGGAGAAATCTATGGCTTTTGTGCAATGCTTGGGGGCTTCGCTTCAATGTACCCGGTTGGCCATTGTGAGAACAGATAGGCCTTTGTCCTGACACAGCTCTGGGGTCTCCAGAAGTACAGGTGGCAGTTGTTATTTGAAAACAATATGCATCAAAAAAATATATTTTTTTATAGAAAAACTCACTTTCCCATAGCATAGTCCTCAAACAACAACCCAAAACCACAAAGTCTGCAGATCCCCTGATCCCTGTTATATCATAAAAGCACGAGGGGAGGAAACGTGCACAGGAAAACGACTCACTGGTTCTGAGGGATAGCCATGTGAAGGCTGAAACTCAGGGCGGTGTGTGAGAGTGTGGCTTTGTGAGGGGATTCCCCCCCCCACGTCACACCTTTTTTAAAAAACTCATTGGGACCCACTGAGCCAGGGATCAGCAAACTTTTTCAGCAGGGGGCCAGTCCACTGTCCCTCAGGCCTTGTGGGGGGCCGGACTATATTTTGAAAAAAAATATGAACAAATTCCTATGCCCCACAAATAACCCAGAGATGCATTTTAAATAAAAGGACACATTCTACTCATGTAAAAACATGCTGATTCCCAGACCGACCGGGGGCCGGATTGAGAAGGCAATTGGGCCACATCCGGCCCCCAGGCCTTAGTTTGGGAACACCTGCTTGATTGAGCTTTAATGAGAGAGGATACCTATGCATAAAGCAGACTTAACATCATATATTTTTAGCTCCTGACTGCATCACACACATAAATCTCTCTCTCTCATTTTCTGAGGCCAGTAATGGCTAGCTCTAAAAGCTTTTAAGCTGGGTCAGATCCAAACTTAGTCGCACTTAAAGCACCCCCGTTGGAATAAACGTGACTCGTCTGTGGCGAGCAGGCCTAAGTTTGAATGCGGCTCACTTTCCTAGCTCCTCTATTCCCCCCTTTTTCTTTGATGCCTCTCCCCCTACAACCCTGCCTCTCAGAAACATACCCCCCCCAACTGATATGTGTTGAGGGAATAAACAAAGAGAGAAGAGGCCCCCTTTGCGTGCCACACTTGTGAGATTTCTTCCCGGAGGCATCTGGCGAGCCGACGCTGGCAAGGCGAACAGCTGGAGCATGGCCTCCTTGCTCCGGTTTCAGCCAGCGAGGCAACCGAGATGTTTATTTTGATCTCTTGACTTCTGAAAAGTCGCCTTCCTAGCTGGCAGTGGAAGGTGCGGGAGTCCGTCCATTCTGCCGTACTCCCCCAAAGTGCCGCCACCCCACACTCCTTTGTGCTGGCCTTGCCCCCTTTTCCTGCAGTGAGTGAGTAACTCCCCCCCCCCCCCCGGGACCTTTCGCATGACACTGTCTTCTCCTCACCTCCTCCTCCAGTCCAGACATCCCTCTTTCCCCGCAAATAAAAACACCCTGGACAAGACAACGGAAAAAAAATGAAATGAAATGCTCGGCCTCATCCCTCCACACCCCCAGGCACCCCCCTCTCCCTCTTCCCCTTTCTCTGAGTGTGCCATGGGGGTTTAGGCACCTTCTGCCAGAGAGTCGTCCAACCCCCACGGCCACACACTGCAACTCTGGGCGAGGCCCGGGTTTTTATGGCAATGTTTTTTGTTTCCCATTCCATGTTCTCTGTTCTGAGTCACAAGCCCTGACCCAGATTCACCTGGATCGGGAACGGAGAGGGAGAGAAAGGCATTGACATCCAGGGGCGGGGGTGCAGAAAAATGTGTCCTCAAAGAGAGCTGCTGTCCCACAGTGGTTAGTGAAGAAGCTGAGCCATGAACTACCTGAGTTCTTGCTTCACAAAATTAGACATGGTACCTAGGGCTTGCTGATCAGAAGGTCGGCGGTTTGATTCCCTGCGACGGGGTGAGCTCCCGTTGCTCGGTCCCAGCTCCTGCCAACCTAGCAGTTCGAAAGCACGTCAAAGTGCAAGTAGATAAATAGGTAAGGTAAACGGTGTTTCCGTGTGCTGCTCTGGTTCGCCAGAAGCGGCTTTGTCATGCTGGCCACATGACCTGTACGCCAGCTCCCTCGGCCAATAACACGAGAGGGGGGGGACAACTTTTTTTCTCTGCCCCCTTTCTCGGTAAAGGTAAAGGTAAAGGGACCCCTGACCATTAGGTCCAGTCGTGACCGACTCTGGGGTTGCGGTGCTCATCTCGCGTTATTGCCTGAGGGAGCCGGCGTATAGCTTCCCGCTGTAGCGGTTCCTATTTATCTACTTGCACTTTGACGTGCTTTCGAACTGCTAGGTTGGCAGGAGCAGGGACTGAGCAATAGGAGCTCACCCCGTTGTGGGGATTCGAACCGCCGACCTTCTTATCGGCAAGCCCTAGGCTCTGTGGTTTAACCCACAGCGCCACCCGCGTCCCTACTTTTCCTTAGGATGCCCCTATTTTCATTGGAGAAGTGTTGGAGGATATGGAGTTATGAGAGCCCTGATCCAAGGAGAGAAGTAGCTATAAAGACTTTAGAAGACATCTGAAGACAGTCCTGTATGAGGAAATTTTCTAATGTTTTGTTGTGTTGTTATATACGTTGGAAGCTGCCTAGGATGGCTGGGGCAACCCAGTTAGATGGGTAGGGTATAAAAAGATTTGGTTTCCAGACCCTTGACCATTTTGGTCACCCTCCTCTGCACACCTTTCAGCTTTGTCAACACCCTTCTTAAAACTGTGGTGCCCAGAATTGGATGCAGTATTCCAGGTGTGGTCTGACCAAAGTTCCCTTGCTTCCCTTTGCTTCCCTTGATCAGGATACTACAGTTCTGTTGATGCAGCCTAGAATAGCATTCGCTTTTTTTGCTGCTGCATCACCTTGTTGACTCAATGACCAGAGGCAGTTATATTTCAGAATACCAGTTGCTAGAAACCGCAGGAGGGGAGAGGGCTCCTGTGTTCAGGTCCTGCTTCCAGTCTTCCTTCCCACAGACATCTGGTTGGCCACTGTGACCTGATCTTGGCCTTGGGCAGTGATGAAAAAACTCTGGAGGAAACAAGCTCTTGAAGTGATCAGTGAACTGACTTGAAATGTTTCTTTTTTTTTCTTTTTTTCACTTGGGTTTTAAATAAAGGGTTCTGTCGCCAGCAAGGATTTAGAGCTAATCACTTGTTTAATGTCTTTGCTGAAAACCTGCGTTGCTTCATGTTGGGGAAAGCCTATTGCTGGAGAGCTGCACTGTGAAATTCAGAGGAGTCTTGAATTTTTGTGGGATGGCTATGTTTTGGTTTGCGTATTGTTTCCGAAATAGGAAATGAAATAGTAGATTCGCTTTCAA
Source organism: Zootoca vivipara (assembly GCF_963506605.1). Taxonomy (NCBI): domain Eukaryota; kingdom Metazoa; phylum Chordata; class Lepidosauria; order Squamata; family Lacertidae; genus Zootoca; species Zootoca vivipara. Next base: position 10,948,248 of record NC_083277.1, read on the forward strand.
AAGTGAACTCAACCAAGCAGCTTTCTCGCCTACCCTTAATAGGCACCCGCTGGAATCATAAAGGGATTTGAAAGTGCCGTGCAAATGAGGCCGAAAAACAGCGGCTTCTTCCATGGATGGAAATTGGAGCAGAGATTTCAGCAGAACGCTACACAAGTTGATTTCTATAGGCTCTTTACCTATGACGTAGTCTAACTTAAGTCCCACATGCACTACCCCAGGGGTCTGCAAGGTTTACCTCACTTGGGCCGGTTTACTCCAGTGGAGATCCCTCCATGGGAAGGATTGCATGTGTGTGTAAGTGCGCGTGCCCTCGATTTCTGGTGTCTGTGTCTGCGCAGACGCAATTTCTGGTGTCTGCATCTGCACAGACGTGATTTCTGACGCCACAGAAGCTGTGCCGGCTTAGTGCAGCGAGCAGGAACTCACCGAGCGGGCAGCTTGGTTTGTGGGCGGCTCGTGGGCCAGTTAAACGACCCCTGTGGGCCGCTTGTGGCCCATGGGCCTTAGGTTGCCGACCCCTGCACTATCCATTTAAGGCAGTATCATACCACTTTAAATAGTTGTCGCCTATAATTCTGGGACCTGTTGTTTGTTAAGTGTGTCAAGAGTTTGTTAGGAGACCCCTGTTCCCCTCACAATGCTGCAATTCCCAGAGCTCCTGTGAGGGGGAATAGGTGTGTCTTCCTAACAACTCTCAGTCAGCACCCATAACAAACCCACCCCACTTTAAAACAGACGGCTTCCCCCAAAGAATCCTGGGAACTATACAGTCATACCTTGGTTCTCAAGTGCCTTGTGACTCGAACGTTTTGGCTCCCCTACGCCGCAAAACCGGAAGTGAGTGTTCCAGTTTGCGAACGATTTTCGGCAGCCAAATATCTGATGCGGCTTCTGCGGCTTCCAATTAGTGCAGGAAGCTCCTGCGGTCAATCGGAAGTCACGCCTTGGTTTTTGAACAATTTTGGAAGTCGATCGGACTTCTGGAACAGTTTCCATTCGCTAACCAAGGTATGACTATATAGTTCCCAGCAGTGGCGGAGCTTTATGCTCCGGCACCGGGGGCGGAGAACAGGCGGGGGCGGGGCTGGGGCACGTCCTGGTGGCGTAGTACGCCACCTGCAGGGGCATGGTGCACGTTCTGGGGGCGTGGCGCACCGCCAGCATGAGCGTGCCGCGCGTTCTGGGGACGGGGACAGCTGCAATGGCACTCTACCGGGATCACACTCCCGGGGGCGGCGTGCTCCCATCGCCCCTCTCTTCCTACGCCCCTGCTTCCCAGGATACTTTGGGGGAAGCCATCTGTTTTAAAGTGGGATGGTTCTACAACTATGTTTCTCTTCATCTGTGCTCTCTGCCTCCCAAGGGACAGTTGTGTTCCACAGCTAAGTGCTGGATACACATCCGAGTGAGTACAAGTGTTTATATTTTCAACATGCAAAAAAAAGTTGAGGAACAGCTATTGCTGTTTCTTCCATCCCAGCAGTCCAGTCTCACAGTGTGTCCTGACACCTGATTTGCACCAAGCTGCTGTCTGCTCAAATTAAGTCTGTCCGCATGATGCTTCTTGTGCTCCATCATCAGAACATTAGGATCTGATGATGACAAGGAGTGGGCAGAAGGCAGATCGGGATCTGCTGGCAGAGCACAGGGTTAGTTGAAGTACTTGTAGGACAAAAAGATGAACAGGAGCAAGAAGGAAAAGGCCTCTGTTGCCCTTGCCCTTTCTAAATTAGGTTGCTGAAACAAAGAAAGCTTGGGGTGAAACCAGGAGTGGATTTCTGGGTGGAAAGTCTGTGAGGTCAGTTCTGGATCGAAAATCAAATGGCTGGACTGAGCATAGGAAGGGGGAGGGGTTCAGTTTGCATTTAAAAGTGAGCTTGCCTAATTTGCACTTTCTGAAATGATCATTTGTTGTTGTTGTTGTTTAGTCGTTTAGTCGTGTCCGACTCTTCGTGACCCCATGGACCATAGCACGCCAGGCACTCCTGTCTTGCACTGCCTCCCGCAGTTTGGTCAAACTCATGTTCGTAGCTTCGAGAACACTGTCCATCCATCTTGTCCTCTGTCGTCCCCTTCTCCTAGTGCCCTCAATCTTTCCCAACATCAGGGTCTTTTCCAAGGATTCTTCTCGTCTCATGAGGTGGCCAAAGTATTGGAGCCTCAGCTTCACGATCTGTCCTTCCAGGGAGCACTCAGGGCTGATTTCCTTAAGAATGGATAGGTTTGATCTTCTTGCAGTCCATGGGACTCTCAAGAGTCTCCTCCAGCACCATAATTCAAAAGCATCAATTCTTCGGCGATCAGCCTTCTTTATGGTCCAGCTCTCACTTCCATACATCACTACTGGGAAAACCATAGCTTTAACTATACGGACCTTTGTCGGCAAGGTGATGTCTCTGCTTTTTAAGATGCTGTCTAGGTTTGTCATTGCTTTTCTCCCAAGAAGCAGGCGTCTTTTAATTTCGTGACTGCTGTCACCATCTGCAGTGATCAAGGAGCCCAAGAAAGTAAAATCTCTCACTTCTTCCCCTTCTATTTGCCAGGAGGTGATGGGACCAGTGGCCATGATCTTGGTTTTTTTGATGTTGAGCTTCAGACCATATTTTGCGCTCTCCTCTTTCACCCTCATTAAAAGGTTCTTTAATTCCTCCTCGCTTTCTGCCATCAAGGTTGTGTCATCTGCATATCTGAGGTTGTTGATATTTCTTCCGGCAATCTTAATTCCGGCTTGGGATTCATCTAGTCCAGCCTTTCGCATGATGAATTCTGCATATAAGTTAAATAAGCAGGGAGACAATATACAACCTTGTCGTACTCCTTTCCCAATTTTGAACCAATCAGTTGTTCCATATCCAGTTCTAACTGTAGCTTCTTGTCCCACATAGAGATTTCTCAGGAGACAGATGAGGTGATCAGGCACTCCCATTTCTTTAAGAACTTGCCATAGTTTGCTGTGGTCGACACAGTCAAAGGCTTTTGCATAGTCAATGAAGCAGAAGTAGACGTTTTTCTGGAACTCTCTAGCTTTCTCCATAATCCAGTGCATGTTTGCTATTTGGTCTCTGGTTCCTCTGCCCTTTCGAAATCCAGCTTGCACTTCTGGGAGTTCTCGGTCCACATACTGCCTAAGCCTGCCTTGTAGAATTTTAAGCATAACCTTGCTAGCGTGTGAAATGAGCGCAATTGTGCGGTAGTTGGAGCATTCTTTGGCACTGCCCTTCTTTGGAATTGGGATGTAGACTGATCTTCTCCAATCCTCTGGCCATTGCTGAGTTTTCCAAACTTGCTGGCATATTGGGTGTAGCACCTTAACAGCATCATCTTTTAAAATTTTAAATAGTTCAGCTGGAATATCATCACTTCCACTGGCCTTGTTATTAGCAGTGCTTTCTAAGGCCCATTTGACTTCACTCTCCAAGATGTCTGGCTCAAGGTCAGCAACCACACTACCTGGGGTGTACGAGACCTCCATATCTTTCTGGTATAATTCCTCTGTGTATTCTTGCCACCTCTTCTTGATGTCTTCTGCTTCTGTTAGGTCCTTACCACTTTTGTCCTTGATTATGGTAATCTTTGTACGAAATGTTCCTTTCATATCTCCAATTTTCTTGAACAGATCTCTGGTTTTCCCCATTCTATTGTTTTCCTCTATTTCTTTGCATTGCTCATTTAAGAAGACCCTCTTGTCTCTCCTTGCTGTTTTTTGAAAATCTGCATTCAGCTTCCTGTATCTTTCCCTATCTCCCTTGCATTTTGCTTGCCTCCTCTCCTCCGCTATTTGTAAGGCCTCGTTGGATAGCCATTTTGCTTTCTTGCATTTCCTTTTCCTTGGGATGGTTTTCGTTGCTGCCTCCTGTATAATGTTACGAGCCTCCATCCATAGTTCTTCAGGCACTCTGTCCACCAAATCTAAATCCTTAAACCTGTTCCTCACTTCCACTGTGTATTCATAAGGGATTTGATTCAGATTGTATCTTACTGGCCCAGTGGTTTTTCCTACTTTCTTCAGTTTAAGCTGGAATTTTGCTATAAGAAGCTGATGATCTGAGTTACAGTCAGCTCCAGGTCTTGTTTTTGCTGACTGTATAGAGCTTCTCCATCTTTGGCTGCAGAGAATATAATCAATCTGATTTCGATGCTGCCCATTTGGTGATATCCATGTGTAGAGTCGTCTCTTGTGTTGTTGGAAGAGAGTGTTTGTGATGACCAGCTTGTTCTCTTGACAGAACTCTATTAGCCTTTGCCCTGCTTCATTTTGAACTCCAAGGCCAAACTTGCCAGTTGTTCCTTTTATCTCTTGATTCCCTACTTTAGCATTCCAATCCCCTGTAATGAGAAGAACATCCTTCTTTGGTGTCATTTCTAGAAGTTGTTGTAGGTCTTCATAGAATTGGTCAATTTCACTTTCTTCAGCACCGGTAGTTGGTGCATAAACTTGGATTACTGTGATGTTAAAAGGTCTGCCTTGGATTCGTATCGAGATCATTCTGTCATTTTTGAGATTGCATCCCATTACAGCTTTTGCCACTCTTTTGTTGACTATGAGGGCCACTCCATTTCTGCTACAGGATTCTTGCCCACAGTAGTAGATATGATAGTCACCCGAACTGAATTCACCCATTCCCTTCCATTTTAGTTCACTGATGCCCAGGATGTCGATATTTATTCTTGTCATCTCATTTTTGACCACATCCAGCTTACCTCCACTCATGGTTCTTACATTCCAGGTTCCTATGCAATATTTTTCTTTACAGCATCGGACTTTCCTTTCGCTTCCAGGCATATCCGCAACTGAGCGTCCTTTCGGCTTTGGCCCAGCCGCTTCATCAGCTCTGAATCTACTTGTACTTGTCCTCCGCTCTTCCTCAGTAGCATGTTGGACGCCTTCCGACCTGAGGGGCTCATCTTCCAGCGTCATAACTTTTATATGCCTGTTGTCTTTGTCCATGGAGTTTTCTTGGCAGGGATACTGGAGTGGCTTGCCAGTTCCTTCTCCAGGTGGATCACGTTTAGTCAAAACTCTCCACTATGACCTGTCCATCTTGGGTGGCCCTGCATGGCATAGCTCATAGCTTCTCTGAGTTATTCAAGCCCCTTCGCCACGACAAGGCATTGATCCATGAAGGGGGAAATGATCATAGAATTATTTAATTCTAGGGGGTCATCTAGTCCAGGCATGTCCAACAGGTAGATCGTGATCTACCGGTAGATCACTGGATGTCTGCGGTAGATCACTGGTAGATCATTGACTCCCTCCAAAGAAGCTGAACAACTGTGGGTCCCCTAAAAAACAAACTCAACAACTTTGACCTGAACCCCCTCCAAATGGGCCTTCTTCCTTCCTAAAAGAGCTCAACAACTTTGACCTGAACCCCCTCCAAATGGGCCTTCTTCCTTCCTAAAAGAGCTCAACAACTTTGACCTGAACCCCAAAAAAGGGGGTAGATCACTGCCAGTTTTTAACTCTTGAGTAGATCGCAGTCTCTTGGGAGTTGGCCACCCCTGACCTAGTCCAACCCCTTGCAATGCAGGAATCTTTTTGCCCAATGTGGGGCTTGAACCCACAACCTTGAGATTAAGAATTTCATGCTCTACCAAAATATCCCAGAAGGGCAATGAGACTGGCACACATTCCAACTGTTTCTCCAAACGGTCATGTTTTTAAGTGTGTGTTCATGATAATGGAAATAGAATATCTGGGATCATTTCCTAGTATAATTCATTACCTCCCTCAAACAAAAATACAGCATATTTGGGGGTGATGCGCACACCAAAGCCATCCTTTTAAAGTTACACTTCTCCACATTGACAGTGCAGCCCTCCAGCGAAGTAATATGTACAAAAATGCATATACAAGGGCAGAGTGCGCCTAAAATGCACATGTTAGTGAAAATAACATACAAAATTATGCATTTTATTAATGGCAAAATGACTGTTGAATCCCTTAGGGATCACTGGGGTCTTCAGGCAGGGGGGTCAACTTGAATAAAATATGGGGGGAGGCAGGTAAGCCCCATCCTGCATAAACACAAGACACGGTGCATGTGTACCATTTGAATGGAAATGCCCATCAACTCAATTTTTTTAGGGGGGGATTGTTGAAAGGAGCTCTACCCCCAGGGGAAGTCAATGGTCCCCAATGAACTGGGTGCATGGCTGTATCCACCAGGAGCTGTGCATTTAGTACTGTAGGGCCAATTTTATGGAACTCACTTCCTGTTCAGGCCAGACAGGCCCTCTCCCGACTGAATTTCTGGCATCTAGTAAATGCGATATAACCAGCTTCATATAACCAACATGCTTAAGTCTAATTAGTGCATGAATTGGTTAATACTATAGAGTAAGTTGTCCTGCCAGGCTTAGCTAAGTCCACCTTCCCTCACCTTGGGAGAAACAAGGTAATCAAGGCTTTGTTCTCCAGTCTACCTGAAAAGTTCAACATTTGAACCACATGGCTCTCACAAGCCGCTCTTGAGTTCCTATACATGAGCATAGCCAGGCTTTATGGTTGGGTTTTTTTTGGGGGGGGGCAGAACCTCAGTTAGTTAAGTATTGATTTACTTGATTTGGGGGGCAGCTGTCTCCCTGCCCCTCCTTGGCTGTGCCTATGTTCCTATATCAATAACTTTGGAACTTTCACCACTTTGTAACTAAACTAAGTTTTACTGCCTGTGCAACTTTTCTGACAGATGTATGGAAAAGCACATGAATCTGACCTTTGGAGAGTTTGTAAGTAAAAAAAATCAACTCCACAAATGTGTGGTCTTTTTCTGTGCTAGTAGAAGAGGGAAACTTGGAAGGTCATATTTTAAAGGTCTAACGGCCTGTATTTCCATGCTCTACTTTGTAGCACATTTTGTGATTTTAAATCTCTGCTGGGGTTCTCTCATGAAAGAGTACTTGCCCCAAACTTGGATCTTGGCATCCAGGAATTCTCCTTTCTATATTTCCCCCCTGAGCCAACACTAATTATTATTATTATTATTATTATTATTATTATTATTATTCCAGCAGGCATCATACTTTGAACTGATATTTAGTTTTTTGCATTGTATTTTTGTTAATAGCCTAGAGGTTATTTTAGTTAAGCAGTATTTAAATTCTTTAAATCAATAAGTAAATAAAACGAATATAGGATGCAATGTTTATGTGTGTGAAGCGTAAGTGCAGAGAACCATGTTGCATCTGGCTCTGGTTGGTGGACCTCAAAGATTCATAGAATAGAATCATAGAGTCTTTGCAGGAAGTTGGACTAGATGACCCTTGGGTCCCTTCCAACTCTATGATTCTTTGATTCTAGTAAAAATAAATAAATTCAAAAGCAGATCCATTTTTCCTGAATGCTGCCCAGCTCTGCAGACAAAGGCTTTCCCAATGTGTTCTGCCTCTCCACTTTATTCCCTCTTCCCCTTTCTTATTCTTACTGTTTTGAAGAAGATCTGGGGAATTCAAAAGCCTGCTCTCTACTTCATGACTTTCTAATTAATCACTTTGTCTGTTTACTGGAAGGTCCCTGGGCAGAGTTACAATAATATAATCATACAATTAAAAACAAGTTAAAAAGTCAAACAGTTTACAGCAGCACGGTATTAGGTTAAACAAAACAGAAGAGGCGGGACCCACAAAAATTCCTTAACATGTCAAAGGCCGGGGTTAAGAGATGCGGATCCAGCATACGGCAGATGCTGAATAATGGTGGCAGCGGACACACCTCTGTGAGGAGGGAGTTTTGCAATTTAGGGGCTACAGCAGAAAAAGCTCTCTTCCACGCTGTCTTTCCCTGCATTTCTGTGGGTGGTGGAACTAACCACGAAGGCTATGCTCCTCCAATGTCAGGCATTGTTGGGATGTTGTTGGGAATGCCTGTTGTTGGGAATCACAAGCGGAGATGGGAGTGCTGCTCTTCTCAGGTCCAGCCTACTGGCCGGATCTAACAAGGCTCATCTTGCGTTCTTACCAAGAGAGTCCCCTCTGCCCGCCTTAACACCCAAGAGGGTCTTCAAGACTTTCAGCACCAATTTGAACACCTTTGCCTGGACCTGAAAACACCCTGACAACAGGTACTGCTGTTTTAAAACGGGAGTTATATGATCTTTAAGGGATGCCCCTAGCCAATAACCTGGCTGCTGCAGAAGATTCCAAGGAGTTGATCCTTATAAAGGCATATAGTCAATTGTTACCACACACGCACACAATCTCTTTTCAGATATATACATTTCACTGATTTAACAATCATTTTGACATTTTAAAACTTGACTTCCTCCTCCCTCTCTGCAGTTTCTTAATTTTTTTTTTAAGATCTTCTGCATATCCAAATTAACTTAACTTACTCATTTATTTATTTTCTTTAAATATATACTCTTATGCAGCTGCAGGTTATTACAGTAATCCTGCCAGTGTTTTTATCTGTTTACAATTTATCTGTAAATATCCAATAAACCATTTCCATTCTTTTATAAAAAGTTTGTTATCTCGATTTCTTATTCTTCCGGTCAGTTCCGCCACAAGTTTTTGCATCCATTATTCCTTTACTGGGACTTCTTTCCATTTTTGGGCGAGTAACATTATTGCCGCAATAGCTGCATACATGAATAAATTTCTATACAATTTAGGTATAGAATTCACAAGAGAATTTAGGTATATGATTCCCAAGAGAAAGGCTTCTGGGTTGTTTTTTTTAACAAACTTTATTTTAAACATCCTTTTCATTTCTTTGTATATCATTTCCCACCAAGCCTTAAACTTACTACAAGACCACCACATAGTCTATTGTTACTTTTGGATCCCCCCCAAGGGTGCTTTCCTGCAATTAAAAGAAAAATGAACAAAACTATATTCTTCCACATTCCTTCCCATGTAAACAGCAACGTTCACAGATTATTTATTTATTGCATTTACATCCCACCTTCCTTCCGAGGAGCTCAAGGCAGCATACATAGTAGTAATAATAAAAATAAAGATTCTTGTTGTTGTTATTATTTTATTATTATTTGTAACCCATCCATCTGATTGAGTCGCCCCAGCCACTCTAGGCAGCTTCCAACACATATAAAAACAAAATAAAACATTAAACATTTTTAAAAACTTCCCTATACAGGGCTTCCCCCTCCCGCTCTCCTCCCCCCCAATTTATCCTCACAACAACCCTGTGAGGTTTGTTGGGCTGAAAGCCCCAAGTTTCATGTGAGCTTCAGGGCTGAACCGTGAGATTTGAAACCTGGTCTCTAGTTTGAACCAACGAGTAGGTCCAACAAGTTTGAGGGAGAAGGTTCATAGGCCATGTTAGCCAAGTGGGGGCTTGAACCCAGATCCCTCACCGGTTGTAGTCTGAGACAGTAATCAATACACCACACTAGATTGATAATGCATTTTGTCATTCCATTCCTGTCTGGTAGGGACTTTGTCTTCTTTCCAGCTCTGGGCTAGTAGCACCTGTTGTCGCATACATAAAAAGTCTTTTCTGTTCCTTTGGGACAGGCATCCCCAAACTCGGCCCTCCAGATGTTCTGGACTACAACTCCCATCATCCCTAGCTAATAGGACCCATGGTCAGGAATGATGGGAATTGTAGTCCCAAAACATATGGAGGGCCGGGTTTGGGGGTGCCTGCTTTAGGATATCAGTGCCTACAATTCCTAATAAAAATTCTTCTGGATGTTGTTGTTTTTTTACAAAGGTTATTATTTTAAACACATTTTCCCCCAGTTCCTTATATATCACCTCCCAGAATGCTTTTATTACCTTACATGTCCACCACATATGGTAGAAGTTGCCTTCTTTTTCTTTACATTTCCAACAGATATTTGTACTTGTCTTACACATTGATGCTAACTTAAAAGGTAAAGGGACCCCTGACCATTAGGTCCAGTCGTGACCGACTCTGGGGTTGCAGCACTTATCTCGCGTTATTGGCCGAGGGAGCCGGCGTACAGCTTCCAGGTCATCGTGCTTTCGAACTGCTAGGTGGGCAGGAGCTGGGACCGAGCAATGGGAGCTCACCTCGCCACTCGCCACAGCGCCACTCGTGTCCTACTGGGAATCAAATGCCACAGGTACATCCTTTCCATATAATTTTCTTTCAGCGTACAACGTGCCAAGATTGATAATGCATTTTGTAACAAGATGTTCAGTTAGCATCACTTGTGCTTACATCCTAAACCTAGAGGAAAAACTCATGGATGTCAGGAATGCCACACACACACACCAAAGGAGCCCGGAGGAAGGCGGAAAACCTGACACCTGGGTGAGATAGGGTGATGGAGGCATGATCTGTGGATGTTCAGCACCTCTGCTTTCCCTTCATCTTCTTCCCCCTTCTCCTCTCCTCCCTTTCCTTTTCATGCGCTGCTCATTAAATCACCATCGACTTAGAGAGCCTTTCTGCGCATTGCCTCATCCCATCGCTATGGCATCTGGATGCGGCAGCATCTGGAGTCTCGATGCAGATGTTTGGTTGCCCCGGCAACCGACGGGCTGCTTGGTAAACAAATACAAGCGGTGTGGCGCGCGCGCGCGCGGAGCGGGGGGGGGGGGGGAGAGCTTTTCCTTCCTTCCTATCATCTTTCCTTCCCTTTTGCAGCAAAACAAACTCAGAGTCCTCGTTTCCCGGCAAAGCTCTTGGCTTCGAAAGGAATGGCAAAGGCATCCGGAGTTACAGAAGTAGCGGGGGGACGGGGACGGGTGTCAGACAGGAGGAAGCCAAGACTCCTGGCTTTATGGAACAGGAATCAAATTGAGAGGGTGGGGTGTGTGTGTTTTAAAAAAGGAGAATTTGTAATGCATGGCTTCTGAGTTCTCCACACCCTTTGTCACAGTGTGTACAACCAGCTACCAGGCTATGCTTCATTTCTGCAAGTTTTCCTAGAACTGCAGAGTTGGAAGAGAACCAAACGGTCATCTCCTCCAATCTCCTGCAATACAGGAATGTTTTGTCCTCCACACTTTTGGGTCGGTCCCCCCAATAAACTGGTGGGTCTTTTTTGTCTCTTTCCCTCTCTTTCCCTTGTCAGTGTTGAAGCTGAATCCTAAAAGACAGGGGTGTTCTATGTCCCAACTAGAGTTCTCAAGCCTCCTCTTGAAGGAACAGGCCTCTCGTTTGAGGGGTGCTGCTGGATCTACCGTAATACAGTCTCTGGAGGTTCAGGTGGTAGGGCTGCCAGATTCAATAGAGGACAGGACTTCTGTGTCTTTAATTGCCCTGCTCTCTTTTGAGTCTGGAAACCTTAAAGAGAAACCAGCAGACCCTTTGTTTAATTTCCAAGCAAAGGGCCCGCTGGTTTCTCTTACAGGTTTCCAGACTCAAAAGAGAGCAGGGCAATTAAAGGCACAGAAGTCCGGTCCTCTATTGAGTCTGGCAACCCTATCAGGTGGACATGGGGTTGTTGTTGTTGTTGTTGTTTAGTCGTTTAGTCGTGTCCGACTCTTCGTGACCCCATGGACCATAGCATGCCAGGCACTCCTGTCTTCCACTGCCTCCCGCAGTTTGGTCAAACTCATGTTTGTAGCTTCAATAACACTGTCCAGCCATCTTGTCCTCTGTCGTCCCCTTCATGGATCACTGCCTTGTCGTGGCGAAGGGGCTTAAATAACTTAGAGAAGTTATGTTTTGACCAAATGTGATCCACCTGGAGAAGGAACCAGTAAGCCACTCCAATCCCTGCCAAGAAAACTCCGTGGACAAAGGACATGAGGTACCCTGCTCTAACTCCCTCATGCTCACCAACTACAGCCCTTTGTGGAAAGAAGTGGCTTGGCCGCTGTACTCCATGCTCTGATAACTTCCAGACTGGATTACTGCAACATGCGTCTACCTGGGGCTGCCCTTGAAGATGACTCAGAAACTTCACTTGGTCCAAAATACAGGAGCCAGATCACCAGAATTCCCTTTGGAATTCATATACAGTAACCACTTTTTTGATCCCATGATTCTACCTGAAAGACCATCTCTTTCCCTGCACAACTTCTCAGGTGTTAAGATCGACAGAGGAAGCACTCTTGGTAGTTCCACTGCCCTCAGATGTTCAGGGGGTGGTGGCCAAGAAGAGGGTGGCAGCCCCGAAGCTTAGAATTCCCTCCCCACAGAAGTGTGTCTGGTACTTTCACTGTATAGCTTTCATCATTTTAACAACAACAACAACAACAACAACAACAACAACAACAACAATTTATTATTTATACCCCACTCATCTGGCTGGGTTTTCCCAGTCACAGAATATTAAAAAACACAACAAAACATCAAACATTAAAAACTTCCCTATCCAGGGTTGCCTTCAGATGTCTTATTGTCAGATAGTTGTTTATTTCTTTGACATCTGATGGGAGGGCGTTCCACAGGGTGGGTGCCACTATCAAGAAGGCCCTCTGCCTGGTTCCCTGTAACCTCACTTCTTGCAGAGAGGGAACCACCAGAAGGCTCTCGGCGCTGGACCTCAGTGTCTGGGCTGAACAATGGGGGTGGAGATGCTCCTTCAGGTAAACTGGGCCAACGCTATTTAACAAAATGTACAGGGTTGTATGCAGTGGAAATCCTACTCCTAGTAAACCCATCAAGATTGATAAACAACTTAGGGCCATTAATTTCAATGGGTCTACTCTGAGTAACAGCTAGTTGAATACAACCCATATTATTACTTGACTGTAATAAAACCTCTTAGCAGATATAGAAAAGGCCTGTTCTCAGTTGGTTGGGCCTTGTTGCTGCAAAAGGCCTGTTTTCAGTTGGTTGCTGTGGAATTTTGTGATGTCATCTGGTGGCGCGGCTTTCGAGGCAGCAGTGGGTGATCTGCCTTTCTATTGGATGCTGCTGGAGTCTTCAGAGCTTCTGCTGGTGACGTCTAATTTGGGTGCCACTTTTTTGTTTGATCATTATCATTATGAAAGGTTTGCTTTTTTGGAAAAAAAATTATGCCAGATCCCTCACTGATGTGCATGGAACGTTGTGGCCAAATTTATTACATTGCAGTTCAGCGGTTACGGAGAAAGGCAGTTACATCTGCACGTGCAATGCCTACATTTACATATATATAGAAGAAGTATGTAAAAACATTCAAAAGTTCATTAAAATTACGTGCCAAACATTCTTCATGTCTGCATAGGCTTGCCTAAATAAGAATGTTTAAGCAGGTGCTAAAAATAGTTCAGCAATGCAGGAATCTCAGCTAAAGCATTCATGACGATCTCTGCTTAAGAACATGCAAGGAAGGAGAGGCCACAACCTCCAGAGGAAGACTGTTCCCTCGGTATGAAAAGTTGCAGAATTTTCTTGGGAAGTTTTGGGATACTCACTGATCGGAGACAAAGCAGTATGTCCGCCCCAAAACTTTTGCAGTGAATGCGGAATCATGTATCACTGCCCTAATAATCATATTGAGTGCAAATAATTGCAAATGTGCCATAGAAAGGACACCTGAAGCATTTTGGAGTAGTGCTGGGTCAAGACACAATAAGTTTTAGTCCAAATTCATGATGGGATAAAAGTGGGGGGTGTTTGTGTGTGTGAAACTGCCTTCCTGCTTTCGTCTTTCTGGGGTGGAGGGATGACTTCTCCAAAAATGCCCCAGTCCTACAATGCCAGCACATACTTCACAAGTAAACACACCCTTCACGCACCAACACACACAAACAAACAAACAAACAGACAAACAAACACAGACTGATACAGGACATTCTGTTTATGTATGCTCTGAGCGGCTGCAAGGGGAGTGAAGCTGAATTCAGATTTGCCTCCCAGGCTAAAGCAGGTCACCTGATACTATTATATAGCACCAGGTGATTGACAGATGGGCGCAGCTGCTCACCTGCCAAACATGGCCTGTGGGGCTGTGTAGAGATAAGGATTTGGCCCGTTGCCTGGATTCGGTCCCCTCCAAATCCCTGCTTTAGCTGAAATCGACTTTCCTCCTGCTCCCACTTGTTGGTTCTCGTCCTGCCCTCTGGAGTAACAGAGAAGAGGGCTTATCCATGACATTCCTTCAGTTACTTGTTGACCGCTATCATGCCTCAGCCCAACTGTCTCTCCTAAAGGCTAAATGTAGCCAGCTTCTTCCATCGTTCCTCATAGAGAGAGATGGGTGAACCTGCCAATTTCGGTTTCTCCCATGTTTTCATTTTTCCAGTCATAAATTCGGTCCTCCGCATTTCCAAATCAATGTGCAAATATTTTTGGGAGGGGGAAAAAGCCCTCAGGGAAATTAATCAGACTTTTAGTGCACCCCCCCCCCAAAAAAATAACACTTGTTTTTGCAAAGCAGTTTCCCCAAATACAGTATGTGTTTTGGTACATTATTTTCACCAAGACGTGCATATATATGCAAACTTATAACTCTAGCACATGCATTTTTCTACACATAACTTGGCTGGAGAACTGAGTCGCAAAATTCAGAGAAGTGCAAATTTCAAAGGCGGTTGGGCTGCGAGGAAGTGACTGGCCCAAGGTCACTCAGCAAGCCTCATGGCCAAGTGGAGATTGGAACCTTGGTTTCCCAGGTCTTAGTCCAACACTCTAAGCAGAGAGCCAGTGTGCCATAATACTTAGAGTGTTGGACTATGACCTGGAAGACCAGGGTTCGAACCCCTACTTGGCCATGAAGCTCAGTAGGTGACTTTGGGCAACTCATAATCTCTTAGCCTATACTACCTCACAGAGTTGAGGAGGAGAACCACACACACCACTTTGAGCTCCTTGGAAGGCAGAGGTGGTATATTTATGTAATAAATAAATACACTGGCATGACACAGAGAAGCAACAGGCATTCTCCTTTGTGGGTTATGCACACCTTCAGCTTGCAAAAAAGACTCCCTGTTGCAACTGAATGGAACGTAGCAGGTTGCCTTGGTCCATCTAGCTCAGTACTGTCCACGCTGATTGGCAGCGGTCCTCCATCACTTCAGGGATGCCAGGGGTTGACTCTGGGACCCTTTGAATACAAACTGGAGGCCATGGCCACTGAGCTATGGCCGTCCCCATAAATTCTGGGCTCGACGGATCAGTGGCTTGTGCCTTTGTCCCTTCTGATGCTCTGGGTGTTCCCAACCCGTGAGGAAAAGAGGAATGCAAACCTCTGGGTTCTGTTCTTTCCATGCGCAGGGCGCAGGGCTCTCTTTACCTTGCCATCAGCACCTTCCTCTGCCAGGCCGCGAAGTTTCTGCCACTGGCCAGCCAGGGATATTTCCCCTGTGATCTAATTCTGTGTTGTTTTCGTCGGCAATCCCCAGGGCGGAGGTGGCAAGAGAGCCTTCTCTTCCAGAAGAGGCTTAGTCGTTCGCCAGCCCATGGCCAGGAAACTCTGAGAGCTGAAGCTTCTGTCTCCTGGGTGGCCTTCAGCTGCTTTGTCAAATGGGACCAGGCAGCTGCATGTGCTCAATCCACGTGCCTAGTCCACTTCCATGAGATGGAGTGGTGAAGAACCTTAGGTCCAAGGACTGGACCTCTCTCTCTGTCCCTCAGATCCCTTCCCAGGAAACTCCTCCTCCCCAGGCCACAACCCTATTCTCAGGCCACACCCCTCTGTGTCCTTCCTAACTGCTCTTGCCTGGCTGGACTCTGCCCTTGGATTGTGATAATGCCCCTTGCTTGACCAGTTTCTGGAGCAGATGATATGGCGGGGCAGAGGCACAGATCTGACCTCTCAGCAGGTGATTTGCTACTGCTTACCAGGAGGGAGGGATGTGATGGCAGGGAGGCTGGACTGAAGATTAAATCTGTAAATTAAAATTTAATCCTCCTATGCCATGTGTGTTGGAAGAAATATGAGAGTAAACAGACCGTGAAAGCCCTTTTAGCAGAGCAAAAACACATGCGCGCTGGCAGCTTACTGGAAACTTGGAATTAGGCAATTACACCTTTTATCTGTGCCGTCAACAACAACAACAACAACAACAACAACACTGTCCCTTTGGGTTTTAGCATAGACCACATGTTTTAGCAAAAATTAAAAGGTTTACTTACATTTCAATGCAGGCAGAGAATTCTTCTATGTAGTATTCAGGTAAAAATGCTTCTTGGTTACAAAAAAAAAAAGTTAGTTTCCCAAATGGAGTCTGGGCTCTGAGCAGAGCCCAAGCATGTATATCTACTCACATTGCTGGGTTGAAAGAAGTGAGAGATTGAGGCAAGGAGGAAGGAGAAAATATTAAGATTCTTTGTCCTATTTCCTGCTACACGAAATAGGGAATATTATGTTGCAGAGATCTGTCTTCTCTAAGAATACAGGAGTCTTAACCCCTTCATACTTAGTAAACATAATTGTCATTTTGATTGCAGATCACCACAGTTGGCATGGTGCAGATGCACTGGCAGAGCCGTTCCAGTACCCCTGCTGGTGCGTTTGCACTGCACCAACCTACCTTGCCCTTACTCCCACCAACACACCCCAGGGTCCCAAGGCTGCTCAAGGCTGCTATTTGTGCAACCAAAGGAGTACAGGTTAATTGTGTCTGTGCAACTAACGTGTTGAGTTGGGCCCCAAGTCTGCTTTCTGCTTACGACGTGCTGTGGTTGTCTGGTCCAACACATTTTGCTGCCTGAGGCAAAATGCAAGATGGTGTTCCTTCCTTTCCACATACAGAAGCAAGCCCAGACTGAGAGATGTTATTTGTTTTCTCTTGGTTTTCATTTATTTTTTGGTATTATGAATTATGGTTTGTGTTTTATTATGTAAATTTGGTTGCATGGGTGGTAGTATTGAATAAATGGATAAAAATGGAACATTATTTCAACAGTGGTGATGTGACAGCATCCCGTGCTCACCATAGCTGCCAAGTACCCCGTTTTTCACAGGAAACCCCCGGATTTTAATCCGTTTCCCGCTGTTCTCCTGAATGGAGAAAAACCCCGGAATTCCCCGGATTTCCTACCTGCCAGGCCATTTCAGGACCTGCTTTGCCCATGTGTGGGCACTGGAAATAGGGCAGAGCGGCACTGGAAGTCGCTTCTACACATGCCCGGCGGCCATCTTGGTGGTGGCCGTGCTCTATTTCCGGTGCCCACACATGGTCAGAGAGGCCCCGGAAGTTGCTTATACGCAAGTTCCGGTGCTGCGCCACTGCTGATCCCGCATTTTTCAGCGGGAGACTTGGCAGGTATGGTGCGCACCCCCCCCCCCCAATGTAGTCAGCAGGCTAGTGTGGCACATACAGCTCAAACCCTCAATATCTTGTATCCCCTGCCTTATCTCCAGCATCCATTGCCCAAGGAAGCTGCCTGATTCTACCTAATGGTAGAGTTGGCCCCAATAGTCTCCATTGGCTTATTATTTTTATACTGTAGTACTGGATGAAATGGGCCACTGGTCTAATTCAGTATGCAGCTTTATGTGTTGACAAGTGTATCCTCCTGATAGTCAAAGAACCATGATATCCCAGACAAGTCTCCCTTTAGTTGGCAAATGTACGGTATTAAGAGCAGCCAAAACGTAGCTCGCCGTGAAATGGTGGCCTGCTCAAATCCCCATGGTTCAGCAAGGGTGTGGTGCAATGGCAAAACTTACGAAATTAGTGAAATTAAGAGATGAGAGACCGGAAAAAAGAGAAAATGGGAAAGACAGGGTTGTATGAAGCTGAAGTTTAATTTGGAATTATCCAAGGTCTTTTCGTCTCTGAGAGAATAAATGATTCATATGACCTGTTGCTACAGAATTCATGAATATATTTGATTATTTGTAATACAGACCCGCTTAAAATGTCTTATTATAGATATTTATTTATTTATACATACCCTGCCCATCTGGCTGGGTTTCCTCAGCCACTCTGGGCGGCTTCCAAAAGAATATTAAAATGCATTAAAAGTTTCCCTAAACAGAGATTTGATATATGTGCTGGAAGCTGCCCAGAGTAGCTGGGGAAATCCAGCCAGATGGACGGGTTATTATTATTATTATTATTATTATTATTATTATTTGATGTGTAGAACTGAAGGAGCATAATAATATACCGTTTTGATTTTAAATATGATGACTGTATTATATGTTGTGGTTTGCATCCTGTATCAGCCATACTCAAAGTAAATCCACTGAAATTCATAGCTGTGAACTAACTTTGGCATTGTCAAGCTGAAATGTGTGCTGAGGAGGGCAACCAAGATGAGCAAGGGCCTGGAAACTAAGCCTTATGAGGAGCGTTTGAAGGAGCTGGGTGTGTTTAGCCTGGAAAAGAGGACGCTGAGAGGAGATATGATATTGTTGTTGTTTAGTCGTTTAGTCGTGTCCGACTCTTCGTGACCCCATGGACCATAGCACGCCAGGCATTCCTGTCTTGCACTGCCTCTCGCAGTTTGGTCAAACTCATGTTCGTAGCTTCGAGAACACTGTCCAACCATCTCGTCCTCTGTTGTCCCCTTCTCCTAGTGCCCTCAATCTTTACCAACATCAGGGTCTTTTCCAGGGAGTCTTCTCTTCTCATGAGGTGGCCAAAGTATTGGAGCCTCAGCTTCACGATCTGTCCTTCCACGGAGCACTCAGGGCTGATTTCCTTAAGAATGGATAGGTTTGATCTTCTTGCAGTCCATGGGACTCTCAAGAGTCTCCTCCAGCACCATAATTCAAAAGCATCAATTCTTCGGCGATCAGCCTTCTTTATGGTCCAGCTCTCACTTCCATACATCGCTACTGGGAAAACCATAGCTTTAACTATACGGACCTTTGTCGGCAAGGTAATGTCTCTGCTTTTTAAGATGCTGTCTACGTTTGTCATCACTTTTCTCCCAAGAAGCAGGCGTCTTGTAATTTCGTGACTGCTGTCACCATCTGCAGTGATCAAGGAGCCCAAGAAAGTAAAATCTCTCACTGCCTCACTGCCTTGGATAGGATAGCCTTCTTCAAATATCTTAAGGGCTGTCACATGGAGGAGGGAGCAAGCTTGTTTTCTTCTGCTCTGGAGGATAGGACTCGAACCAAGGGCTTCAAGTTACAAGGAAGGAGACTCCGACTAAACATCAGGAAGAAAAGGGCTCCCTCAGGAGGTGGCAGACTATTCTTCCTCAAGCAGAGTTTGCATCTGTCTTGGGTGCTTTAGTTGATATTCCTGCATTGCAGGGGGTTGAGCTGGATGACCCTCTGGGTCCCTTCCAGCACTATAATTCCCAGATTCTCTGATTCTTAGTTCTGGTGATTTCCAAACAAAACTAAGTTGGCAATCACCTTACATGCTTGTTATTATGTAACTTTTATTACGTAAAGCTTTCGAGGGCGGGGGGGGGGGGGACCAGAACAGCAAAGTTTAGAAAAATGTTTGATTGCGAGTTGGATGGTGGGTGGGAACTCCTGACGGTATCCGGGTGACGGATCATAGCAAGACTACATGTCCTCTTAAGCGAATGAACAGCAGGCGAATGGGTTCCAAAGCAGTTTAACAGCAGCAGAAAGCCGCCCCCACCTCAGATCCCGAGGAGATTCGAAATATTTACCTCAGAAGTGCATACAAGTTCCCTCTAATGCAGAAACCACCTTTGAAATGGCAGATGCTGGAAAGTAGGGGGTTGATATTTTCAGGCCAGGGGGCACATTTCGTATTTTGTGTCACAAAATAGCTGCCATCGGGGGCATGACATCGCACAAATTGGATGATGATAGCATTCATCGGAAGGGGGGAAGTTGGATAAACTGCAACCCCCAGATTCCCAGATATCCTTTTTAAAAAAAAACAACAACCTGAATTTAATTTACAATTGTACCTTGGATCCTGAATGCCTTGCGACTCAAACGTTTTGGCTCTTGAACGTTGTAAACCCGGAAGTGAGTGTTCCGGTTTGCAAAAGTTCTTTGGAACCCAAACGTCTGGTATGACTTCTGTGGCTTCCAATTGTCTGCAGGAGCTTCCTGCAGCCAATCGGAAGCCACACCTTGGTTTCCGAACATTTTGGAAATCGGGTCCTCCCTTAAAGAGTGTTGCGGTGAGACCTGGCAACCAAACCCTTGAGTTGTGGGTGGGTACGATTGGTCAGCCACAACACCCTATTGGTAGGTCCCTTGATGCTGGGTTCATTCTGACCAATGGGGACGCTAGTCAAAATGGATCAAGGGACCTATACCTGTATATGCCAATGCATGTGACCCTGAGCTTTCTCTCTTGGTCAGTGCATCGGAACACCTGCCTACCTCTCCCTATATTTAGGGCTTGCACGCTTGACCTTGCTATGTCGTTGTGTGTCATCTGTCATTGGGACAGGGGCACGGCAGGAATTTTCCCCACTTGGCTGATTGGCTGGTGCCACTTGGATTTCGCCTGCTGCGTAGCAATTTGTCACAACTTGTAAGGTTGCAGATAGGCTCTGGTTCAGGTGATAGGGATGGGGGAACGCTCTTGCCATCCCTATGCGAAGGGGTACTCCATTAAAGGAATCCAGGGACTCAATGGTTTGGTCAACCCTGCGAGGGGTTGTGCTTGAGTCCAGGGGGACATCTGGATGGTGGACATAGCATGTCTCTGGCTTTCTGCCATTCCAGGTGTTCACCCTAGCCTGACCTATGATGGAGCTCTGGGTCAGCGCTACCTGCCACGGTGCAGGGAGCTAGTCGAACCAAAGCCTATGCAACCACTCACTTGCTGTAATCCATAAAGTTGTGGCCTAAATTCTGCAGGCAGGCTGGCTATCCACTCTTGGTATCTTCAAGAGATATGGATATGTTTAAGGGGACAGCCACAATGTAGGAAAGGCTGGAGCAGCGCAAACAGGAACAAAGCAGAAAGCACAAATAGCCTCTCCAGTCCACAAATCAGCTCCCTTCTCCTCCTTCCACAATCAATTCCTCTCCTCCATCACTGCCCTTTTCCTACTTTTTGGCGATACTTGCAAAAAATGTTGCAGTCAGAATAAATTATGCAGATCAACATATTTTTTGGGGTGGGGTGGGTTAGTTTAACACACCTCATGCAATTTATGGCGGCAAACTTGTGGGTGTGGCCAAATGTTTGTGAAGTTTGCAAAAGGCCAAACATTGTTGTGAGACTGAATTCCTCAGCTCAAGACTTTTTCTTTAAAAAAAAACAAAAACATGCCTCCATCCCTTCTATATGATGAAACGAAACAGGGGAAACCTTTCAGAGAAAAGCCAGTAAGTTCCAGCAATAAAATAATCTGGCCTTAGTGAGCCTTGTGGTTAAAATACACCCCCTCCCCCACAATTGCTGTTTCAAGGTGGAAGAAGAACTGGTTGTGGAAGGTGTGCAGAGGATGGTGGCCAAGATGACCCAGGGTCTGGAAACCATGCCTGATGAGGAACGGTTGAAGGAGCTGAGTATGTTTAGCCTGGAAAAGAGGAGACTGGGGGGAGATAGGAGAGCTATCTTCAAATATCTCAAGGGCTGTCACATGGAAGAGGGAGCAAGCTTGTTTTCTCCTGCTCTGGAGGGAAGGATCTGAACCAATGGATTCAAGTTACAAGAAAGGAGATTACGGCTAAACACCAGGAAGAACTTTCTGACAGTGAGAGCTGTTTGACAGTGGAAGGGGCTCCCTCGGGAGGTTGTGGACTCTCCTTCCTTGGAGGTTTTTAAGAAGGTGCTGCAGGGCCACTTGCCATTGATGTTTCAGTTGAGATTCCTCCATTGCAAGGAGCTGAACCAGATGGTCCTCATAATTCCTTCCAACTCTTCGATTTTACAATTTTATGTTGGTCTTCTGTAGTGTAAATTATCATAGAAAACACCTCCAAGGAAACAAACATTATCTGTGTGTGCCCTGTATGTATGGTTACTTGTGGAAGGGAAAGAAGCCAGGCCTGGAGGAGGATGAGAAGGATCCTTCTTTGGTATAATAATGTGGGATCATAAAATCATAGAATTTTAGAGTTGGAAGGGACCCTGAGTGCCATCTAGTCCACATCTAGGACACATTATTACTATTGCTATTAATGTGTTTAATGTATTAATGTGTTTGCCCCCCCCCCCAAAGCTACACAGATCTACAGTTTTCAACCTTGGCCTCTTCCACAGTGGCCTCGATTTCAGTAATGAAAGTCATGGATTTCTCCCCAATTTGAGCCCTGATGAAAAAAGCAGGCAGCTTCTAGCAAACGGGAGGCCGAGCTGTTTTTTCAATGAGCCCGTTCTGCATTGTTTTTGGCTGCCATGATTCCAAACACTTTGTTCTCTCGAAAACCCAGAACTGCCGACTCTTCAAGCGTCTGTTAGAACGTTCAGCCAATCCAAGGGTCAGGGGAGAGATGGGGCGCATTTCGTGCTTGGAGGTGAAACTACCCAATTTGCAATGAGCACTTGTGCTGTGTTCAATCTGATTTGCTTGTGAAGTGCTTGTATGTTTCCCCATTAATTGACTGTCCATCCGACACTTTTCAGTGCATTTCCCCACTACTTTCCTAATGAGGGCAACACATCCCTTTAACCCACTTTGATTGCGCTAACTTATCTGGGAGATGCCCTCCTGTAAAGTAGTGACTTGTAAACTAGTGACTGTCCGAAGGCACCCTTACAGCAGTAAGAGCCATTGAGTTCAGTAGAACTTGCTCCCCGGTAAGCGTGTATAGGATTGCAGGCTAACTCTATTTTATTTCCCTGGAAGCTGTTGGCTAGGATATTTGTTTTAGTTGCTGGAGTTGTTCAAATGGATTTTGTTTGAGTGCTGTTGAATTGCTTTGCATTTTTATTGTTTTATTTTTCTGGTTGGGAGCAACTTTGCTTCTGTTCTTGATTTAAAAAAAGCGGAATGAGAGGCGTTTAACATACAGTCATACCTCAGCTCCCAAACGCCTAGGGAGTCTAATGTTCCAGCTCCCGAACGACTGAAAATCAGAAGTGAATTTTCCAGCTTTCAAATGTTCTTTAGGAAGCCGGACGTCCGACAGGGCTTCTGCGGCTTCCGATTGGCTGCAGGAGCTTTCTGCAGCCAACCAGAAGCCACAGTTTGGTTTCCGAACATTTTGGAAGTCGAATGGACTTCCGAAACGGATTCCATTTTACCTCCGAGGTACGACTGTGTGTGTGTGTGTGTGTGTGTGTGTGTGTGTGTGTGTGTGTACAGTCATACTTCAGGTTACAGACGCTTCAGGTTGCAGCTTTTTGGGTTGTGCACTGTACGAACCCAAAAGTACCTGAACAGGTTACTTCCAGGTTTCGGCACTCGTGCATGCACAGAAACGCCAAATCGCAACCCACGCATGTGCAGGTTGCAAATGCTGCTGGTTGCGAACGTGCCTTCTGTCCACTGTATATATCATAGAATCATAGAATCATTTAGTTGGAAGAGACCACAAGGGCCATCCAGTCCAACCCCCTGCCAAGCAGGAAACACCATCAAAGCATTCTTGACATATGCCTGTCAAGCCTCTGCTTAAAGACCTCCAAAGAAGGAGACTCCACCACAATCCTTGGTATCAAATTCCACTGCCGAACAGCTCTTACTGTCAGGAAGTTCTTTCTAATGTTTAGGTGGAATCTTCTTTCTTGTAGCTTGAATCCATTGCTCCGTGTCCGATTCTCTGGAGCAGCAGAAAACAACATTTCTCCCTCCTCTATATGAAATCCTTTTATATATTTGAACATGGCTATCATATCACCCCTTAAGCTTCTCTTCTCCAGGCTAAATATACAGCTCCCTAAGCCGTTCGTCATAAGGCATTGTTTCCAGGCCTTTGACCATTTTGGTTGCCCTGTTCTGGACACGTTCCAGCTTGTCAGTATCCTTCTTGAACTGTGGTGCCCAGAATCGGACACAGTACTCCAGGTGAGGTCTGACCAGAGCAGAATACAGTGGTACTATTACTTCCCTTGATCTAGATGCTATCCTCCTATTGATGCAGCCCAGAATTGCATTGCATATATATTCTATGTCTTCTTCAAAAGCACACAGAGAAATTTCCAAAGCACCAACAACAGTTAAAGAACAAGCAGGTAAGAGCTACACAACAAGTTTGTTTGTTTTTAAGCAAGCAAATGAAAGATCAATGAAAGAGAGATAAGACCAGCCATAAAACAATCAGCAGCAATAAAAGAACAAATATTATCCACTGAAACCCCGAAGGATAAAATTGTCATCACCTGGCACCTACTAAAGTAGATAGTTAAGCATATTAGTCACCTTTCTGAATAAAACTTGTACTTGCAACACAAGGTGACTTACAACATAAGAAGCACATGAACACTGGGGTGGGAGGAAATCCCACACTAAAATAGTTTCAATAGTGAATAAGCCTGAACAGTAGCAGCAATTAAAAACCATACAAACAAATCATCCAGAAAGTTTTGAAGTAGGCTGTGGTTATTATTCATTGCCAAAGGGGGAACACTTAGCACGTTCTCAAGGGCATTGCTGTCTTTTCCCTCTTTTCCAAGGCAAAATTGGCTCTTCCGAGAGACCATATCTACTGGGCTCCTCTGGCAGAAGCCGTTCCACTAGGCTGTAGTGGAGGGAGACTTGGGAGAAGCAGGGCCACTCCATCAACTCTGCTGAGAGATCAGCTGCCGCTGGTTTCTCTCTCTCTTTCACCCACTTCCATTCTAACTGAACCTGGAATTACCATGCAATCCGTGCCTTGGTTTGCTTGTTTTCCTCTTCCCTCCTCACCCCTCTTTCTTTGTGTGTTATGCCTTCTATAACACATTAATCTTGTGTAAGCTGCTCTGGGAGCCTTTTTGGCTGAAGAACAAGGTAAAAATCCCTTGAAAAAGTAAAATTAGGAATGCCAACACTCGTCCTGTTGCCAGAAGGTCCACATATCAGACAGGGCGGGGAAGCTGACAGCTCTCCCCTTCACCACTGAGTTTTCTATGATAAAAAGATTCTGGGGTGCTCATGATTATTGGATCCCACCATTGCACTCCCTCTGGCTCAGAGGTGGTCAGACTTCAGGTTTGTGGGTTATATTTTGTTCCTCACCGGACCCACCAACTAAGGGAGGCTTAGGGTGGTACATTCCAACCATTGGCCAGAACACTGCATCTTCCTTGGGCAGGAGGGCGTCAACCAGATCTCCTCACGTATCTGTACACCTGCAGCCATGAACCCATATTTCCTGTGTATGCTCACCCAGGGGATCCTTTCTGGAGACAATTCTGTGGCACGGACATTATTGCAATGGCAACAATGAGGGTCACCCATTGAAATGAATGGACGTAACTAAACCAGGCCCTTTAATGTTAATGGGTCCATCCGCGCAATACATTTAAAACAGTATCGCCCCACTGTAATCAGTCACAACTTTCCCAAAGAATTCTGGGAACTGCAGTTGATTAAGGGTTGTCAAGGGTTGCTAGGAGACCCCTACACCCGCCACAGAGCAAAAATTCCCAGAGGTCCCTGGGAAGAGGGTTGGATATAAAACCAGCTCTGTGAGGGGAACAGGGGTCTTCTGTGGCCCCCATGAGCATTCAAAGTGGCATGATACTGCTTTAAATGCATAGTGCCGGTGGAGCCTATGGCTAACACTGAATGCAAACGCAGTTAATGTAGAACTACCAACGCTGCCTTGCTCATTCGCGGAAATGAGCAGAAACCACTTCATGGGTGTAAGTGGCTGGATCCTTTGTTCCTACCAAGCTACTCACTAAAGGACCCACTGAGAAATTTCTGAGGAAGCCCATATGCCTGTAGAAGAAATGCTATATTCCCATGGAAGGGAGTTGGGTATCTTATGCCATACATTTAAAACACTATCATAGCACTCCGACAACCATGGCTTCTCCCAAAGAATCCTGGGAACTGTAGTTTGTCAAGGGTACCGAGAGTTGTTAGGAGACCCTGCCATGCCCCCTCACAGAGCTACAATTCCCAGAGTAGTTTAATAACCAAGGGAAATGTAGCTCTGTGAGGGGGGCTCCCTAACAGCTCTCAGCACCCTGAACTACAGTTCCCATGATTCTTTGCTCGGGTGCGTGTGATATAAGAGGGACTAATACAGGCATCCCCAGATTCGGCCCTCCAGATGTTTCGGAACTACAACTCCCATCATCCCTAGCTAACGAGACCAGTGGTCAGGGTGATGGGAATTGTAGTCCCAAAACATTTGGAGGGCCGAGTCTGGGGATGCCTGGACTAATCAATCTACAAAACCACCACATTTTGCAACCCACACAAACATTTTGCAACCCACTGCCTTAAAACTCCGGCTTGCAACTTTGGGCTTTGTCGGCTTGCAAGTCTGACCTACAGAGGGAGCCTCTCCCACATTTGAATGGCTCTCCGTTCACGGTGCATGGATGCAGATACACTTATCTCCCCCTCCCCACACTCTGGTCCCTTGGGGCGAGGCCAGAGCAAGGATGGCGACTCCCCTGGTCTGCAGTCATGGGTTTATGATGTTCCTGGCTCCTCCGATTATTGACTACCCCTGGTTAGGCTCATCCTTTGACAGCTCCCAGGACAACAAGCCAGGAACGCTGGCTCCAGCGCCGTTCTCTTGCTGTGCGGGTGTCCCTCTCAAAGGGGAGAGAATGGACGCGAGAGAGAGAAACCCCAGATTGCGTACCCGAGCCAGGCCGAAACCAGTAAAACATGAGCCTCCCCTCTGCTTTCTGGGTCAAGAAATCCAAAGACAAGACTCCCACAGGGACATGCCTGGGCTTCCAACAAGCTGACGATGAGAGAGAGAGAGAAAGAGGGAGGGAGAGAGAAAAAGGTCACCCGGCAACAGCCGTCTGGACAAACAGAAGACGGCCTTCCTTCCACACTGGCTTGTGGCCTTTGGGTTGCCATGGAAATGGGCTTGGAAACGTGCAGGCCTTGTCTGGTGACATTTCGATCGCGGGGTCCCCCCCACACATGCAGAAGTAGCTTGCTCTGACGATGGTCCTCCGTCATTGCTTTATAGACAGAGCAGGTCTGCTGTCCTCTGCTTCTTGGCATCCTGGCTGGAGTTAGGACGGCCATCTCTTTAAACTGTTTACTTATTAGATTGGTAGTTCACCTTTCCACCATTTCATCCTCACAGCAGCCCTGTGAGGTAGGTTAGATGGTGACGGCCCCCCCCCCCAAATATCACTTGGTGATCTCTCTGACCGAGTGCACACTGGCACACTGGCTTATTTAAAACCCACGACTTCCCCCAGAGAATCCTGGGAACTGTAGTTTGTTGAGAGGGCAGGGAAGTGTAGCTCTGTGAAGGGTAAACTGCAGCTCCCATAATTCTTTGGCTGGAAGCCATGTGTTTCACAGCTGAAGAGAGGGTTTTGAACCCGGGTTTTCCCGGTACAAAATTTGAACCACAACAACCTCCCCTGGCTGTTAAGGAACAGTTCCTTGAAACAAAAAAGAGAAAACAGAAAACCCAAAGGCAACACTTTGGATGGGTGTCAGTGAGGAAAATGCCACCTTGATAAACAACTACCTGACATTTAGAAAATACCTAAAGGCATCCCTGTTTAGGGAAGTTTTTAATCTGTGATATTTGATGTATTTTAATGTTTGCTGGAAGCTGCCCAGAGTGGCAGGGGAAACCCAGCCAGATGGGCGGGGTATAAATAAATAAATAAATAAATATTATTATTATTATTATTATTATTATTATTATTATTATTATTATTATTTTCCATCTGCTGTCCAAGGCTTGAGCCAAGATTGTTGTTGTTTAGTCGTTTAGTCGTGTCCGACTCTTCGTGACCCCATGGACCATAGCACGCCAGGCACTCCTGTCTTCCACTGCCTCCCGCAGTTTGGTCAAACTCATGTTCGTAGCTTTGAGAACACTGTCCAACCATCTTGTCCTCTGTCGTCCCCTTCTCCTAGTGCCCTCAATCTTTCCCAACATCAGGGTCTTTTCCAAGGATTCTTCTCTTCTCATGAGGTGGCCAAAGTATTGGAGCCTCAGCTTCACGATCTGTCCTTCCAGGGAGCACTCAGGGCTGATTTCCTTCAGAATGGATAGGTTTGATCTTCTTGCAGTCCATGGGACTCTCAAGAGTCTCCTCCAGCACCATAATTCAAAAGCATCAATTCTTCGCCCATAAAAGGTAGGGGAATGAATGTGTGAGGCAAAAGCAGAGAAAAGTATGCTTCTGGGCATGTTCAAAGTGCTTTTCCTGCAGAACAGCGAGGCTCCACACACTTGAGGTTAGTAGACAAGAGTTCCCAGGGACAAGGGAGACTACTACCATATATTCTCAAACTGGCACCTGGAAACTAAGCATAGTCCCCCCCCCCGCCCGGTGTTGTCTGACCACCCTGCACATCTCCCCTACTGATCAAAACCCCATTCTCCAACCCCTCTTAATCCCTGACCCTCCTTTGAGTCCCAGCCTGAGCTTGAACTTTCCCTTTCTCACACTCTTGTTTTCTTGCTCTCCTCTCCAGAGACTCCTGGACGTATTTTTATCCATGAGCTCAGCTCCCGTTGTATATTCCTGGGATCTGGAGCAGGGGAAAGCGACTTGGGCCCAGTTGTCTGGGGTCCAGCTGGATCCTCGTCCACGACGAAAGGGAGAGGATGAAAACGAAGAAGGGGAAGCAGGAGAAAGAGAGAGAGACAGAAAAGGGAATGATCTTGGAAGGAGAGAATGAAACATTACAGCAGCAACGAGCTTCTCTGGAAGGACATCCGGGGTCTGTATGGGTTGGAGGGGAGCAATGGGGAACTGGACACCAGAACTCCTGGGTTGCCATGCAGCAGATTGCAGGGAGCGCAGCAACTGAGAGACGTTTTCCTTACAAGAAGCATTTCATAGAATCATAAAGTCATAGAGTTGGGAGGTATCCCAAGGGTCCTCCCTACAATGCAGGAATCAGAGCTAAACGTGACAGATGGCCATCCAGCTGCCATTTAAAAACCTCCAAGGAAGGAGAGTCCACCAACTTCCGAGGGGGTCTGTTCCTCTGTCAAACAGATCTTACTATGAGAAAGGTCTTCCTGATGTTTAGTTGGAATCTGCTTTCTTGTAACGTGAATCCATGGTTTCTAGTCCTACCCTCCAGAGCAGGAGAAAACGAGCTTGCTCCATCTTCCATGTGACAGCCCTCCTCTTCTCAATCTTCTCTTCTCTAGGCTAAACATGCCCAACTCCCTCAACTGTTCCTCGCAAGACTTTGTTTCCAGACCCTTCTTAAATTGAGGTGCCCAGAATCGGACACAGTATTCCAGGTGTGGTCTGACCAAGGCAGAATAGTGGGGCGATTACTTCCCTTGATCTGAACACTATACTTCTATTGATGCAGCCTAGAATAGCATTAGCTTTTTTTGCTGCTGCATCACACCGTTGACTCATGTTCAGCTTGTGGTCCTCCAAGACCCCTAGATCCTTTTCACATGCACTGTTAGTAAGCCAGGTGACACCCCCCCCCCCCCGGCCATCTTATATTTGGCCCGTCTGGTTCTTCCTGCCTAAGTGCAGAACCTTACATTTGTCCCCGTTGAAATTCATTTTGATAGTTTGGGCCCAGTTCTCCAACCTGCTAAGGTCATTTTGAATGGGAGTTTGTGGAGATGGTTCCTGGAGAGTGGTGCAATTCGCTGAAGCAGCCCCAGCAGAAAGCGGGTCGTTGTTATAACTGCTAATTAATAAAAACACTGTATGAAGTCTTGTCTTAATGCATTGAACCCAAACTTATTACAAGGCAGCCTAAAGGAGGTTGAGAATTGGCAAGCGATGGAGGGAGGTGGGGGGGGGAATAGGAATACGGAATCAAAGGACTTTATTCAGCCTCCTTGTTCAAATTTGTTTCCTTGTTCTTTCGCTCCCCCAACTCCAATAATTATCTTTGGCTCACTAAAGCTGCCCCTCCCTTTCCCGGGTTCCTCTATAGGCCCCTGTCTGGGATGATCGCAGGCCCCCAGAAGTCTGTGTTGACCACCTTCGCAGGCCAAAACAAACGCCACTCCTCTTTGAAGCGCCGTTCCTGGAAGGGCTGGCTGTGGCGATGGGGTTTCCAAACCGCTGGGGACAGAGAGACCCTTTTCTCTGCTATCACTCGGGCTTTTCATCCCCTCACACACTGGCCCCACAGAGAGCAGGAGCGAGGAGCCCAGCCAGGCAACCTCAGCGCTCGGGACTGGCCTGTAGGAATGTGCAGGAAGGTTAAAAATGCCGGGAGTGTGATCCTGTCCTGTCTTCCAAACTGCATATGTAACCAAATTACTGCCTTTTGCAAATGGACATTCTCTGTCGGGGGAGGGGGCACTTAGCACATGCTCGAAAGAACCATCTTTTGACTGCTGGAAGGTGACAAACCTGAACCTAGGAATTGTGTGGATTTTCTTGAGACAGTGATTTAGAAGGTTCAGAATCAATCAATGGTAATAGCAATAGTAATAATCAGGTGGCCCATTAGGAGATACCTGGCTCTTTAGAAGACATCTGAAGGCAGCCCTGCACAGCAAGGTTTTTTTTAATGTTTTAGATTTTTTGTGTTTTAATACAGTGGAACCTTGGTTTATGAACACCTCGGTTTATGAATTTTCGGTTTAAGAACGCCGCGGACCCATCTGGAACGGATTAATTCACTTTCCATTACTTTCCATGGGAAAGTTCGCTTCAGTTTATGAACAGACTTCCGGAACCAATTACACCCATGCTTCGGGTTAAGTACGCTTCAGGTTGAGTACTCTGTGGGCCGTCTGGAACAGATTAATCCACTTTCCATTACTTTCAATGGGAAAGTTTGCTTCAGTTTATGAACGCTTCAGTTTATGAACAGACTTCCGGAACCAATTGTGTTCATAAACCGAGGTACCACTGTACTGTATTTTGTTGGAAGCCACCAGAAAGTGGTGGTGGTGGTGGACAACTTTCAGTAACTGTTGGGTTAGGCTGAAAGGATGGAGGAAGGGGTCAGAGTGTTGGACTAGGACCTGAGCGTCCAGGGTTCGAATCCCCACTCAGCAATGAAGCTCACTGGGTGTCATTGGGCCACAACCTAACCTACCTCACAGGGTTGTCATGAGGATAACATGGAGAGGGGTGTGAGGAGAACCATGTATGACTTCTTGAGGTCCTTGGATGAAATTTGGGACATGAATGTAATAGCTAATACAGTCATACCTCGGGTTAAGTACGCTTCAGGTTGAGTACTTTCAGGTTAAGTACTCCGTGGACCAGGAAGTGTTTACTTCCGGGTTCCGCCGTGCGCGCATGCGCAGAAGTGTTCTGCGCACTTCGCGCATGTGCAGAAGTGTTCTGCGTGCTTTGTGCACGCACACTATCGCCGCTCAGGTTAAGTACTTTTTGGGGTGCGAATGGCACCCCAGAACCAATTAAGTACTTAACCCGAGGTACCACTGTAAATGTTTTTTTTTTCATCTACAATACTGTCTTATTTATTTTATAGTATAGTACATTGATTATTGCCTTCATTTTATGGATCAATGGTCTCGTTAGACAGTAAAATTTGTGCTAAATTGCTGTTTTAGGGGGTGTTTTTCATCATCTGGAACGGATTAATCCACTTTCCATTACTTTCAATGGGAAAGTTTGCTTCAGGTTAAGTACGCTTCAGGTTAAGTATGGACTTCCGGAACCAATTAAGTACTTAACCTGAGGTACCACTGTACCTAAATGTAACATGGGTGACTAAACATTGTGTCTCATTTGACCATAAGTGGTGACATAGTAGCCTGTTGGATTTTGGTGAACTTTATTCGAAGGGTTGAGAGTCGCTCATTAATGCCGGTAGGGACTTCTGACAGGAGCTTCACAAGGTTGTTTTTGATAGCGAAGCCTACCCCATGTATCCGATGTTCTTGTTCAGATAGACCTTACCAGAAGAATGTGTAGCCTCCTTTTTCTTCCTTCAGTTGTCCCTCGCCTGCTCTTCGAGTCTCTTGAAGAGCTGCAATATCCATGTTAAAACGTCACCGCTCTCTTGCAATGATGGCAGTTCTGCGTTCAGGACGCTCGCTGTCTGTGTTATCTGACAAAGTCCGTATATTCCATGTCCCAAAGTTCAATTGTCTTTTACGACCACTAGGTGGTGACCCCACTGGGCACGGTAATCCAGTCGGGGGGAAAGGGAGGCAGACTATGTTTAGGGCACCTTTTCTAGCCTCTCCCCTTTTTGGGGTGAGCAGAGTGGATCCTAAAAAGGGCTGCTCAGTCATGGATACAGCTGCCAAGCTGCTCAACTGCCTCATTCCTTGAGTCAGAACGACTGAATCTGTATCCATCGCCCATGTGCCGGTTCATGACTAGGGGCTTCCAGATTTCACGATCCTGCCCCCGTTACCATTTGCCAATCACCACCATGGGACTTTTGGGATTTGGGTTGGGTTTTTGGAAGACGCTTGTACATGAATTTGTTTTGTGTGTGTAGATCAGGGCACGCTGACCAACGCACAGTCTTTGCAGTAGGGCTCTGTTCCGATGGCATGAAGTACTGTAGTCACGACAAACCGGTAGATTCCTATCTGCTGCTGCCTTCACCCGCCTTCACAGCCATTGTAACATACCGCTTGTTGTCACCCGCCTGTTCTGCCGTTGAGGACTTTTTGAATCATTCTTTGTCTAGCTCCTTCCCTTTGACCTTACCACCTTGGGTGACCCTGCTGGGAGTACGAGATTCCTGACGGCTTCGTTCACAAGGGAGAAATGTGCTAAGAGGAAGGCACATTGGCAAATCCACACCGTGATCTACTCCCGCCCGGAAACCAATGTCCCCACTGTGGAAGGACGTGTGGATCCAGAATTGGCCTCCACAGTCACTTATGGACTCATTGTTAAAACCGTGTTTATGGAAGACAATTTCACTCGGCTACAAGTGATCACCAAAGAAAGAAGAAGTGGTGACAGGAATGAGCTATTAAATGGGCATTTCTTAAGCATGGCTGAAGGTACAATTAAGGGAGGAGGGAAGGACGAGTGTTTGGATTGCATGATTGGCATTGCTATAACATGCTTAACATGAGTCAACAGTGTGATGCAGCAGCAAAAAAGGCTTATGCTATTCTAGGCTGCATCAACAGAATCATAGTGTCCAAATCAAGGGACGTAATAGTCCCACTCTATTCTGCTTTTGCCAGACCGCACTTGGAATATGTCGGGTATGTTTAGCCTGGAATAGAGGAGACTGAGAGGAGATAAGATAACCACATTCATATATCTTAAGGGCTGCCACATGGAAGAAGGAGCATGCTTATTTTATCCTTCTCTGGAGGGTAGGACTCGAACCAAGTTGCAAGAAAGGAGATTCTGACTAAACATTCGGGGGGGGGGGGGGATTCTGACAGTAAGAGCTGTTCAACAGTGGAACAGACTCCCACAAGAGGTGGTGGACTCTCCTTCTTTGGATGTTTTTAAGCAGAGACTGGATGGCCATCTGTCATGGGTGCTTTAGCTGAGACTCCTGCATTGAAGAGGGTTGGGACAGATGATCCTTGAGGTCCCTTCTAAGTCCAAGATCCTATGATTCTATGGTAGTTATTTGGATGTCTGAAAACCATATCAAATACTCTTAAAATCACATTGCTTCCCCCCTCCCTCAATTTCACTTGGAATAACTTGGAAGACCCTTTGAACATTCCTTGATTATGAGTCAGGAAGATTTGAAATAGCTCTCTTGTCACGAACCTGTCTAAATCTAAGTCCCATTATTACGTGGCGTGTGTGTGTGTGTGTGTGTGCATGTGTGTGTGCGTGAGAGAGAGAGAGAGAGAGAGAGAGAGAGAGAGAGAGAGAGAGAGAATAGTGTGTGTGAATAATATCAAGGGACTACCAAAACACATGGGGGGAAATGGATGTGCATGTGTAGAAAATGGCAATTAAAATGATCAAAGAGTTGAAACACTTTCCCCAGAATGAGACCCTAAAACATTTAAAATGAAGGCGGCCAGGGTAGGGGGTGGAACACTGTTGCAGAAGTTTATAAAGTGATGTCTGGTGTTGAGGATGTAGATAAGTTATTCCTCCTCTCTCCAAAGCCTATGCAATGGAAGGGCAGTAAATTTAGCACAGGGAAAAGGATGCACACACACGGCACAATAAGAACACAAGAGCCTGGTGGATCAATCCAATGGCACATCTAGTCCAGCATCCTGTTCTCAAGTGACCACACAGATGCCTGTGGAAAACTCAAGCACAAGAGCTCTCTCAGCCCCACCCACCTCACAGAGTGTTTGTTGTGGGGGAGGAAGGGAAAGGAGAATGTTAGCCGCTTTGAGACTCCTTCGGGTAGTGATAAAGCGGGATATCGAATCCAAACTCCTCTTCTTCTTCTTTTTACAGCCAACAATCAAAAGGGAGTCCACGATCGACAGCAATCATTCGGGGGTTGACCTGTTGGACACCGCTGCTTTACAGCAACTTGTATTCAGAAGCATCTCTGCCTCCGACCATGGAGGCAGAGCATCGCCAGTATGGCTAGTAGCCATCGATAGCCCTCTCCTCCATGAAGTTGCCCAATCCTCTTTTAAAGCCATCCAGGTTAGTGGCCATCCCTGCCTCCTGGGGGAGTGAGTTCCATAGTTTAACTGTGCACCATGTGCATTGCTTTTGTCTTCTTCTAAAAAAATGTTTAGGGGTATGCATACCCCTCCGTCCCCCCCCCCCAGAGAAAAAGCACTGACCATGTGAAAAAGTTCCGTCTTTTATATGTCCTATTACAATTTATGTGGAAATTGTTCAATTGGGTTGTGCACTTCTTGATGTGTTTTATTCATTGCTTGCGACTACTTTTGTAATTATGTAAATATTTTCATGGTGTAAGCTGTCTTGAGCATGGTTTGAACTATGGAAAGGCAGCATACAAATAAAATAACAATGATGAATCTTCTAACACACCCTGCTTCATTGGACATCTACGAATTCTAGTGTGGAGAGAGAGAGAGAGAGAGAGAGAGAGAGAGAGAGAGAGAGAGAACTTTCTCTTTCCACTTCATTATTCCACTAGCTGGCCCTGCCATGCACTGCTGTGACTTTTTGTGTTAAATTGACCTTTTTGTGTTAAATGGACCTTCAGAGTCTCCTTTCAGAGTCCCCTCACCTTCAGAGCCCCCCTTCATTTTGCACACAATCATTCCCCCCAATACACGTGTTCTGTAAAAAAAATTCCTGTCCCAACCCAGACTTCCCTACCCACGTGTGTTCTGTAAAATCCCCCCACGCCACCCCGACACATTTATCCTACCCAAAGGCACAGCCCTGTAAAAGGTCCATATTCAGTTGGTTGTGGCCTGTGGTCTAGTCAGTTCTCCCAGCTGGGCAATGCTGTGGCCTAGTCAGTTCTCCCGGCTGGGCAATGCTGTGGCCTAGTCAGTTCTGCCGGCTGGGCAATGCTGTGGCCTAGTCAGTCGGCTGGGCAATGCTGGGCCTTTTTGCTGCAAAAGGCCTGTTTTCAGTTGGTTGCCGTGGAATTTTGTGATGTCACTGATTGTCTGCAGCCAATGGAGACGCTGCTTCTCTGTTCTATTTCCCAACATGCACTTTCGTCTGAGTGGGGAGGTTTTGAACATGGGCTTTTTGGGGTTTTACATTGCATAAGTGTGACATCTGTCTTTGAAAACAGTATGGGCTTGCTCTCGTAGTCACATTTGAATTTGTGTCAAAATTTGAATGCAATTGGTCAAGCGGTTTTGTTGAACATTGGAGACTAACACACATGCCCAGTTCACATTTATATATATATAGATGGGTAACTGTATATACTTCCATCATGTTGCCTCTTAACTCACCTTTTCTCTAACAAAAAAAATCCCGAATGCAAAAAGTCCCCTTGGTGGTTTCGGTTGCCCTTTTTCTGAATCTACAGAACTCACTGCCACAAGATGCCATGGCCAGAATGGGTTTAGAGTAGTTGGGTTTAGATGGCTTTTAAAGGCTAACTGGGCAGCACAGGCACATCATGAATGATTGGATGTTTTGTTAGTAGCCACAAATCACCTCCTCCGCCATGAATTTGTCCAATCCTCTTTTAAAGCCATCCCAGTTGCTGGCCATCACTGCCTCCTG
Organism: Zootoca vivipara; assembly: GCF_963506605.1. Lineage (NCBI taxonomy): Eukaryota > Metazoa > Chordata > Lepidosauria > Squamata > Lacertidae > Zootoca > Zootoca vivipara. Next base: position 10,984,062 of record NC_083277.1, read on the forward strand.
TTGGAGCGAGCATGGAGGGCTACACAGGTCCCTCATCACTGCCTTATCCTCAGGGCCAGCCCTATGATGAGGCAGCGTGAGGCAGCTGCCTCAGGTGGCACAAACTGAGGTGCAGGGAAAGGACAGAGCTGGGGGTGCTATGTGGACTGCCCTCAAGGCCTATATTGCTGTAAGATTCAACCACCAATCAAATTGACTTCTTAATGTGCCTATGGGAAAGGGTGCCATCTTGCCCTTTGCCTCAGGTAGCAAAATGTATTGAGCCGGCCCTGCTTATCCTATTGCCCAGGGGTCAGGAAACTTTTCCATGCACATGCCCGCCATTCTTTCCCTGCTGGCTTTCAGAGCCATGACAGGGGAGGAAGAGGCGTCTGCGGCTTCCTTTTTCCCCCCATATAGTTTTTGAAAGTTTGGGGATTTTTAAAAAAAGCTTCTTAGGAGACACAAACTGGCTGACAAATTATTTTAAAAGGAACATTTACAGTATCAACAATATGCGATGTGTCCTGGCTGACTGGTAATTAAAGTGTGTATTTCAGAAAAATAGAAGAATTCTTTAACAAGATATGAAGGGGCATGTTAGAGACTCACCAAAATTATTAAGGGGCAGAATTTAATTATGAATGGGCAGAATTTAATCCTGGTTTAGCCTCCTAGGCTTAAAGCCTTCCACTCGCCCCTGATGCATGCTGAAGGACAAGCTGTTATTATGGTCAAACCATGGCGTCGGTGCCGATGAATGAATGAAGCTGATGGTTCCCAGCTGGTTCATTGCTGTCTGACCCTTTGCCAGAAGAGCCTCATCAGATTTGGTATCTCGTGTGTTGCCAAAGCGTTTGGGATTTGCATAATCCTTAATACAGCCTGACTGGTCAAGAGAAAGGCTATAGTGATGAGTAGTAAAGTATGCTGGAGATGTAAAGAGAAGGATGGACAGTTTTACCATATGTGGTGGACATGCGAGATAGTAAAAAGATTTTGGGAAAATTTATATAATGAGTTGAAAAATATATTTAAGTATACTTTCACCAAAAAACCCGAAACTTTCTTATTGGGTCTTATGGGCGATGAAATTGCTAAGGGGGACCAGAGACTATTTATGTATGCCACAACCGCGGCGAGAACTTTATTAGCCCAAAAGTGGAAAACGCAGGATGTACCAACCATTGAGGAGTGGCAGACAAAAATGATGGACTATGCTGAACTGGCAAAGTTAACCTGTGGGATCCGAAACCAGGGAGAGAAAGTTCCAGAGGGAATGGAGTAAATTCATTGACTATATGGAGAATAACTGTACAAGTTTAAAGACACTTGCAGGACTGAAATAAAGCCTATGAATTTTGTCTGAATTTGTAAAAGGAACTGCGAGATAAGAGTGAAATAATAAAGCTGTATGGAGGGAGGGAGGGAAGTCATAGCTTGAGAGAGCAAAGGACATGAGATGAGGAATATATGAGGTAATTAATAAGTTTTATGTTTGTGTATGTGTATGTGTGTATGTGTGATTTGTTTAATTGTGTATGTGTGTGTGTATGTGTGATTTGTTTAATTGGAAAATTGGGGGGGGATTATTTGGGGGGGGGGAGAAGAGAAAGGCTATAGCAGGGATAGGCAAACTACGGCCCGCAGGCCAGATACGGCCCAAGGGGGCTGTTAAACCGGCCTCCAGCCCTGGCCCCCCGCTCAGTCATTCCCGCCACGGAGCTAAACCATCGCGTGCGGGGACTGACTTCTGAGACACAGACACAGCTTTCTCCTGCAGCCAATAGGAAGCCGCAGACACCTCTTCTTCCCCTGCCACCACTTTAAAAATGGTGGAAAATGGTCATAAGTAATCACATGATACTATGATGAGGACTGATCTGAAGAGCCAAATAATTGGTTCAGGATGATGATATTGGGTTGCAACGATTAAGATCGCTGTGATCCTTTGATTGCTGAATAGAAATGACGTGTGCAATTTGGAAGTGCATAAAACATTTTTTTGTATGTGGTTCTTTGCAGCCTCCCCCTTATTTTCGAGGCTGCCCCTATGCGTATTTGAATTTAAATGGAGGTCCATCTTTCCCCTTGGAGCAGGCATCCCCAAACTTCGGCCCTCCAGATGTTTTGGACTACAATTCCCATCATCCCTGACCACTGGTCCTGTTAGCTAGGGATCATGGGAGTTGTAGGCCAAAACATCTGGAGGGCCACAGTTTGGGGATGCCTGCCTTGGAGCCTGCATCCTTTTCTTTTGGGGTTTCTGTGAGGGCACCAACAGGTTGGCGTGCTGAAGGCAGCGTAGGATGCAGTTGGAGCCTGGGTCCAACAGTCCAGGTCAGGAACCAGCCGAGGTTGAGTATCAGTACCGGGGGTCAGGAGAAGCCGAAGTCAGGAACACTGGAATCAGGAACAGGACAAGCAAGGACAACCACGTGCTTCAGCACACCAGTTGCAAGTGTTGGCAAAGCGAGCAGCCGGCCTTCCTTAAGTAGCCCACCTCTTACGAGCTGCAGCTGCCTCCAATTCTTCCCTACGTTTCTCAGCTCTACACTCTACAGCTGTGAAGAGAGGAGGGGAGGGGACCTGCCGGCTCCTCTCCTCACAAGGGCCTGATTCTGACTCAACTCCTTCCTCCTCCTGTTCTGGTCTTCCCTCTTCCCTATCTGATTCTTCCTCTTCTGAGGAGTGCCGCCACCAGTAGGGTTGCCAGACTCAATAGAGGACAGGACTTCTGTGCCTTTAATTGCCCTGCTCTCTTTTGAGTCTGGAAACCTTAAAGAGAAACCAGCAGGCCCTTTGTTTAATTTCCAAGCAAAGGATCTGCTGGTTTCTCTTTAAGGTTTCCAGACTCAAAAGAGAGCAGGGCAATTAAAGGCACAGAAGTCCTGTCCTCTATTGAGTCTGGCAACCCTAGCCACCAGTCTTCTCCAGGTATGAATTCCTCCATTTCCCCAGACTCTTCTGTGGTTGCCGCTTCACCTAGGGGGGCTTGCCACCACTCCTGTTCGTCCGGCACAACCCTGACAGTAACCTCCAGTCTAGGAACCTAGTCCAGCATCTTGCTTCAGCCAGTGGCCCATCCGGATGCTCCCAGGAAGTCCACAAACACACATAGGCCGCAGGGCACGTTGGGAAGAGGGACCACTCTGGAAAATCTGTAGCTCCATGCGGAGGGAAGGGGGCCTTCTAACAACTCTCAGCACCCTTCCCTTTGGGGGAAGCCATGTCGGTTTGAAGTGTTATCATTGCAGCACCCCGTCTTCATCGTGGCCAACCAGATGTTTTTGGGTTGCCCACCAGCAGGCTTGAGCCTAGCAGCAGCCCTGCTTGTGACCTCTAGCCACTGGTACCCAGCTGCGTAGGACATAGACCTCATGGCAAGTGGCCACCGGCAGCCCTCTTCTCCATAAATATCTTCTGCATGACAGCTCTTCCAGATCGCCTGCTTTTAGCCTGCGTTATCCAGCTGACTGGCTCCGATCCGTATCCAAGAAACACATCCACAGCCTTTTCTCCTCAAGGAGCCCTTGGCTCTGATCTCGGTCCCACAATGAAAATTTGTTCTTGTCTTGTAAAGAATGCACTGGGTCCCGTCGTAATAAGCAATGGAATGAGTTGGGAGGGAAAGAGAGGGGTTGTTGGACGAGCTTGGCTTCCCTCCACCGTGTTGTTCAGCATCCGCTCTTCTCATTGCCGTCCAAACCTGCCTTCCCCCTCACGATTCTCGCTCTTTCTCTCCCTCTTTCCAATTCGTGACCTCATCTCTTTCTCCAGGAAAGATCACGACAAGCACCATTGGGGGGCGGAGGGTGGGGCAGTCTGTGGGGAAGGAGGCCAGTGGCAAAGGGTGGATGGAGGGGGTGGAGAGAGTCATAGAGAGGGCGGGTAGGGTGTCCAAACTCACCGGGAGCCAGGGGGTGTAGTGGTTAGAGTGCCAGATTAGGACCTCGGGAGACCAGGCTTCAAATCCCCACTTGGCCATGAAGCTTGTTGGGTGAACCTGGGGGCTGTTCACTGCCTCTCAGCCGTGAATCTACCTTGCAGGGTTGTTATGGGGATTAAGTGAGGAGAGGGGGAGAGCCACGTACACCCCTTTGAGCTCCTTGGAGAAAATGGTGGAATGTAGATTCAATAAGTAAACAAAGAAACAAACAAACTATGGTTAGGGATGGGACAGGGAATTTGGTTCATTGTGCATTTTAATGTGAAATTACCCAATCTGAATTTCCGGAGACAATACAGGAAGAGAAACTCAGCTGTCCTTTGAAATTCACACTTCTCTGAATTTCACCATGCTGTTTGTCCACGGGGAGGGATTGTAGAAATCATAGAATTGGAGAGTTGGAAGGGATCTCTAGGATCATCTAGTCTGATCCCCTGCAATGCAGGAATATGCAGCCGTCCAATATGGTGATCGAACCTGCAACCTTGGCGTTATCATCACCAAGCTCTAACCAACTGAGCTATCACACGCTCATGCAAATGTTGATGAAAATAACATGCAAAATGTTAGGGGAAACTTCTTTATCCCTTTATATCCATCTCTATGTGGAAACATGTACATTAAAATGCTGGTCAGTTTTCACGAGGATTTAAAAGTAGTGATTGCAAACTGTTGCAGAAATGTGGAGAACTGAACTTAAGACTGGCCAAACGATGAACCTGAAATCGACAGATTCATCCATCCCTATCTGTGGCTTAGTTTGGTACTTTAAGAGGCGCTGGACTCCACGGTCCCCATTCATAGTGCCCTGGCTATCAAGCACCTCCTCCAAGAGATGAACTGGGAGTTTTTTTCAGTACCAGGTTTACATCTTTTATTCGCCCAAATCTTTAAATTAAAAGGAGATGTTGTTGTGCTTTTATTTCCAGACTGCTTTTCGTGTCTTATTGTCCTTCTGCCGCTTACTCATCATGCTTTGAGATATCTGGCGGTTTTTAAAATTGATTTTGCAGTTTTAGTTTGTTTGCAGCTTTCCAGGGCTAAATGTATTTTTCTTTTTCTTTTTTAATTTCTAAATGGCCTTGAAAACAATATAAACACATGTCACAGATCTTATTGTCTGCTTACAGTAACAGATAATGCATTACTCTGCCCCTTCCCATGACGAGCAAGAAATGCCAAAGAAGCAGATTTTCCTTGGCAGAATTTCCCTTCGCTTGATGCAAAAACTTTGTATTGTGTCTTGTGTCTCCATGTGTGTACTAGAGTTCATTTATGTATTTTGCAGGACATATACACCACTTGATTGAAATAAAACCTCCATGCGGTTTACAATATAGCTATCATGAAAAAATCCAGTGAGAAACAACTATATGAAGCATAAAAAAATAGTTTGAAATCAACAGCAAGCTAAACACCAGATTTTTAAAAAATGGCAGCATTCGACATTTCTGGATAGGCTTGTCTAAACAAAAAACATTCAGAGTTCAAAATACAGAAAAAGCACTTGCCTGGTGTCCATAGGCAGGGAGTTCTAAAATGTGGGTTCTACCACACTAAAATTTGATTTCCCACAAATACATAACAAGTATTATGTGGAACCTGGAACAGAGCCAGTTCCTATATCTATTGATCTCTATCTATCCATGTATCTGTTATAATTATTGGGTTTTTTTCTGCCATTCATATTTTTATCTGTAAGCCACATTGAGTCCCTGTAGGAGAAAAAGGCAGGGTATAAATATAAATATTAATAATGAGGTTTCCATATTTCAAAAAGTCAAAATCTGGACACAAAAGTTGTTCAGGTTTTTGGGGCAAAGTTGTTATTTGTTTGTTTGTTTGTTTGTTTCTTGCAAACTCTCCAAAAAAGAGAGAGAATTTTTCACCTTTTTTAAAATTAAATAAATCACAATACACCTGGGTTATAGATAATTCCACCCAGATGCCATTTTTGATGGACAAATTCCAGCTCTGTCTGGAAAATTCCAGCCATGTGCCAGCCCTAATTAATATTATTTTATTGTGCATTCATGAAAGCTCAAGGGAAGACAGCCTGCTTCATTTCTAGTTAGTGCATACTGTAACTCCCTGCCCAAATCATGTAACTTCTCCTACCACAAATGTCCCTGGGTGGTGTTATTTGTCCATTTGTCCAGGTTCTGTTTTGCTATAGCGCAAGTGTCCCCCCCCCCCCGAGAGCAATCCGGCACTAAATGCAGGAGAAACAGCATGGAACTATTGATAAAGCAGAACGATGTGTGGTCAGCCCAGCATAAATGTAATATGCTATCATAGCATCAGCATGCCAATGACATCTTGCAAAATACACCTGCAAAAAACGAACAAAAATCAGTCTGGAGTTGCCCCAAAGAGGGGAGCTGCAAGAGACTGTTGCAGTACAGAGTGCTACTTTTTATTTTTTGGGCAGGCTGCCATCTTATACCCAATTAGACTTAGGCATGCTTAAGTAGCGGTGAACTCAGTTAGGATGGTGTTAGGATGGAACTGTCATTCAACCACTCCCTTCCCCCCCTCAGTCCCCCTTTCCCTGCTGTGTTTTGTTTCCCCATTCTGAACAGGCAATCAGCATTCTATGGTCACCGAGCACGCTCAGTTCTCCTTGGGCTGTTTGGGGGGGATTTTCCCACCCCCAAAACTTAGGTTGCCCCACAAAAACAGATTATTATTTTTGTATCACCTTGCTGACAAAGGTCCGTATAGTTAAAGCTATGGTTTTCCCAGTAGTGATGTATGGAAGTGAGAGCTGGACCATAAAGAAGGCTGATCGCCGAAGAATTGATGCTTTTGAATTATGGTGCTGGAGGAGACTCGAGAGAGTCCCATGGACTGCAAGAAGATCAAACCTATCCATTCTGAAGGAAATCAGCCCTGAGTGCTCCCTGGAAGGACAGATCGTGAAGCTGAGGCTCCAATACTTTGGCCACCTCATGAGAAGAGAAGACTCCCTGGAGAAGACCCTGGTGTTGGGAAAGATGGAGGGCACAAGGAGAAGGGGACGACAGAGGACGAGATGGTTGGAAAGTGTTCTCGAAGCTATGAACATGAGTCTGGCCAAACTGTGGGAAACAGTGGAAGACAGGAGTGCCTGATGTGCTCTGGTCCATGGGGTCACGAAGAGTCGGACACGGCGAAACGACTAAACAACAACAAACAACATATCTTTTGAATATCTTCAAGCCTTGGGGTTTCCCCATCTTTCATCTGTTAAGGCAAGAGAACAAAATTACTGTGGCAAGTTTATAAGGCCAATTTTGCAAGAAATGTTTTTGAAAGTGTTGAGTTTCATGGCCTTGCGCCGACCTATGTGAAGCATGTTCCAATGATAACAATTATCTATCTCTGTTCCCCAGCCTCCCCAGTATTTTTCAGCTGCAGAAGAAGGCTGTTGCGCTTTGTCTAAGAACATAAGAAGAGCTCGCTGTGTCAGACCAATGGCCTACCCCATCATAGAATCATAGGATTGTAGAGTTGGAAGAGACCCGAGGGTCATCTATTCCAACTCCCTGCAATGCAGGAATCTTTTGCCCAGCATGGGAATCAAACCCATGATCCTGGGTTGAAAACTCTCCTGCTGTTCTCGCAGCAGCCAACCAGGTGCCCCTGGAAAACCCTCAAACAATACCTGAGCATAAGAGGACTCTCCCCTCCTGCCATTTGCAGCAACTAGTATTCAGAAGCGTTACTGCCTCCATGACTCACCCAAAGCATTCATAATCACCGCAGGTGACCCACTCCACAAATCTTACATCCAGGATTAGACTCTGACTGACCCGATTGATCCGTGATAGCAACATGGTAACCTGTCTCCGTTATTTTTAACATAAGTAGTTTAATGAATGGGTTATTCTCTCTCAGTGGAGGCTGGTGGTCCTTAGGACTGGTAGGGTAGAAGGGATGGAGCTCAACAGTAGGTGGCGCCAGAGAGCCAATGGCAGACGGGGCCAAGTGATCCTAGTTTTGTCCCCATTTTTCTCCCTGATGACTTCTGCAAGGGTGACACTGAGCCTAAGGAGGAGGAATCTAACAGGTAGGGCCACCCTCTGGACTGTTTGAAAGTAAGGAGGCAGTTGAATGGGGGACCGCTTTTAAAAATATAGTTTATTTATGATTTTTAGTTTTATACATTTCAATAATTTTACAATCATTTTAACATTTCAAAACTTGACTTCCTTCCCCCTCTTTCAGCGGCTCCTTAAATTTATTTTTAATATTTTCTGCATATCCAAATTAACTTAATTTGCTCATTTATTCACCTACTTTAAATATATACTCTTATAAAATTGCAGGTTATTACAATAATGCTGCCAATGTTTTTATCTGTTTACCGTTTGTTTGTAAATATTCAATAAACTATTTCCATTCTTTTATAAAAAGTTTGTTATCTTGATTTCTTATTCTTCCGGTAAGTTTCGCCATTTATTTTTAATTCATAAGCTTTTGTATCCATTTCTTCTTTTGCTGGGACTTCTTCTTTCCATTTTGGGGCAAGTAACATTCTTGCCGCTGTAGTTGCATACACAAATACATTTTTTATACAGTTTGAGTAGTTCTGTCCCTAGAATTCCCCAAAGGAAAGCTTCTGGCTTTCTTTCTTTTTTACAACATCTTTATTTTTAAACATCTTTATTTTCTTTTAAACATCTTTTCCAATTCATGATACAGTATATTATTTCCCAGTAAGCTTTAACCTTACTACAAGACCACCACATATGATAAAAATGAGAAATTGTGTGAGCCTCTATATATAGTTGTTTCAATGGCTTTAAAATGGAGATTGAACGAACAAAAATTGATTTTCCAGGTCTTTGGGGTCCACAGCACCTATGTAGGAAGGAATTGTCAAGAAAGGACAGATGCTGGCAACGTAACACGGATGGTGCCTCTTTCTGAAAGTGGATCCTGCAAACATTTTTGATAGCATAGAGACTAATAAAGGTAAAGGGATCCCTGACCATTAGGTCCAGTCTCGGACAACTCTGGGGTTGCTGTGCTCATTTCGCTTTATTGGTCAAGGGAGCCGGCATACAGCTTCTGGGTCATGCGGTCAGCATAACTAAGCCGCTTCTGGTGAACCAAAGCAGCACATGGAAACACCATTTACCTTCCCGCCAGAGTGGTACCTATTTATCTACTTGCACTTTGACGTGCTTTCGAACTGCTAGGTTGGCAGGAGCTGGGACCAAGCAACGGGAGCTCACCCCGTCGCAGGGATTCGAACCACCGACGTTCTGATTGTCAAGCCCTAGGCTCTGTGGTTTAGACCACAGCTCCACCCGCTGTACTAATACTAATATTAATACTAATACTGACAGTGTTCTTGAAGCTACGAACATGAGTTTGACCAAACTGCGGGAGGCAGTGGAAGACAGGAGTGCCTGCCGTGCTCTGGTCCATGGGGTCACGAAGAGTTGGACACGACTAAACGACTAAACAACAACAACAATACTAATACTAATAATACTGTACTTCAAAGCTAGGAGGATAAAAACCCACCACCCACTACGCAATTGTTAAATCACACTTTCTAGTTCACCCCCCCCCCATCACTTTCCCTATTATAAAAGTCTGCTGGGTTGCTGAGCAAGTTCTTCAAATCAACTATAATTAAGCAACCTGAATTTGCCAGTATGTGATTGAATCCTCACCCCAAATAATGACTGTCTGAGAACTCCCTGGGAGTCTTTTTTCAGCTGAAGAGTGAGACGAAGAAACCACAAAGATCTGATTATTAATAAATTCGAGGAACGTGCGCCTACATCTATTTAATTGTGTATACATGGAATGGGAAGCTGTGTTTTGTGGAGCAGTTAATCTGCGGAATTCACTGCCACAAGAATTCACTGCCAAGTCACTAACTTTAGAAAGCTGTAAGGTGTGTGTGTGTGTGTGTGTGTGTGTGTGTGTGTGTGTGTGCGTTAGACAAATTCACAGAGGAGAAGACTATCAGTGGCTTCTAGCCAAGATGGCTATGCCCTGTCTCCACTGCTGGATACCAGTCGCTGCTGGGGGGGGGGTCACAAGTTGGAAGAGCAGCACAAGTCCAACTTTCAGGGTTTCCCATCGAAGCATCCACTTGGCCACTGTGAGAACAGGTTGCCTGACTAGGTGAGTCACTGGCCTGGTCCATACATTCATAGATCACGCCAGTTGCGTGACAGCCTGCACAGGGGATCTCCTCTTACGTGGAAGCAACAGCTCTGTAGGAGAGAGTGCTTGCGTGTGAAGCAGCTTTTAGTTTATGGTGTGTGGAGCCACAACAAGGAGACAGACAGACAGACAGACAGACAGACAGACAGACAGACAGACAGACAGACAGACGGACAGACAGACAGACGGACGGACGGACGGACGGACAGACAGAGATGGTTCCAGGGGAAAGGATCAATGGATGGAGGCCACATATCACAGAGAGAAAGAGGGCAGCAAAGTGAAAAGAGATGTGTGTGCGGGAGGGAGAAAGTTTAACATAGATATGAACAAGTGTGTTGGAACAGGAGGACTTTGGAGTGATCTGAATCTCTGCGCCAAGATGGTTATCAGAGATTCCCATTATGATCTCATGGCGTTTTCTGTCTGACTGCCTCCGATTCCAAACCAAGCAGAAGCAAAGGAGTGAATGAGTCTCTCTCTCTCTCTCTCTGTGTGTGTGTGTGTGAGAGAGAGTGAGAGAGAGAGAGAGAGTGATGCACATATGCTCGCTCACACCCCAGTGCTGTACTGAGCCAGGAAATCCAAAAGGCCAACACATTCGGCTCCTCTCTCTCTCTCCAGGGCAGGAGAAAGAGTCGCAGAGAGAGGGAGCGAAGCAGAGAGAGGCAGCGGACGAGTGAAGCTCTTTCCCCCTTTGCAGCCTGAGCATCAAACTTTTTGCAAGTAAGGAGGGGATTCCCTGTGGGGCAGCTGAAGCAGGGAAAGTCCTGGGGGAAGTGGTGGTGTGTGCTAAAGATGCCCTGCAGAACATCTGAGTTTTGAAAAAATATTTGGGCTTTCCAGAAAGGATCCCCGAGCAGCTACAGTGATAAAGGAAAGTGTTGTGTAGCAGAAAAGCATTGTTTTGTCGATGGGAAAGTTGAGTTTTTAAGAACATGTCATGAAAACTGACAGGCTGGGGAGATAAAGGGAGCAGGTAAGAAAGTATGATAAGGCTTGATGAGCAGGTAAGAAAGTATGATAAGGCTTGATGCTGATGGGCAGATGTTCGCTATCCTACATAAATGTGTACAAACAGTAATTTGGTGCAGATGAATGGGAGTGAGATGGCAGAGAGAGAGAGAGAGGGAGAGATGGATCGATGGATGGAACGAAAGAGAGATTAAGGGTGGATGAAGGCAGGGAGAGATGAAGCAGTGTTAGAACAGGCAACAGAAGGCAGTGCTGTTTGACACAGGGATGAGTTTAATGCACGAGTTTCAATCCCTCAAGATCTAGTGGCAATCTATAGAGCACAGACAGGTGGCTTCTTAAATAAGTATTGTGCTTATTAAAGTCATGGTGGCATTGTGAAGAAAATGTGAATTCACTGACGAAAATAAAAAGCCATCGAAGGAGTATCGCAAAGTGTCAATGAACGGAATGAAGCTCTAGAGGGACGAAAGGATAATGAATGGTTGCATCTTATCTATGAAGCTATAATTCCTCTGGTGTCACCGGACGGCTTATGAGAACGTTTCCAGAAATCTGTCTTATCTCTAAAGCTATAATTTCCCCGGTATAGTCAAGCGGCTTATGAGAACGTTTTCAGAAAACTGTCGAAGGACAGCTCTTTCAGCTAAGAGAGAGCCATGTGGAATTCAAAACCTACTGGGGTAGCCTGTAGGTCTCTGTGTGGATTTTGCAGTACATTGGCAAGTAGGGTTGACTTCTTCCTCAAAGTTTTGGTATGTTTACATACATTCAACTGGTGACATAAACCAAACTCTGATTAACATTTAAATATCCAATATATAATTTCTAAGTAAATAGATACAAGAATCAGTACTTACACTTCATATGCTAAGTGCTTTCTTGGCTTAAGCATTTATTGACTAAGCAAAGTTAATGTGTTTGGAACATATTTTTAAACACCATTACACAAGGGATAGGTTCACAGGTGATTATAATTAAGGAGGAACAAGTAGGAAGTGGGTACTGATAATACTTCCTGTACCTATATTATTTCTGTAATTCTGATGTATCAATTTAAATGAATACTAAAAGGTCAAGATCCGAATTTAATCCCCATAGTTGTAGTGTCTTGAACATAAAAATCAATTTAGTTTCTAGTTGTCTTAATACTTTTTGAACATCCTGTTTATGGTATTTCCTTGGTGTGTACTGCCAAATTTCCAAAAAACATTAAATCAGAATCACTGTGTTTCATTTGAATGGAAGTGTGATGTGAGAGGAGCTTCCATTACTTTATTGCGGATACGTGATCTATGTTCCCCTATACGCAACCTTAAAGGTCGTGTGGTGCTTCCTATATAAAATTGAGAGTTGAGAGTGCTTAATTTAGGCTTAAATTTTGCTCCCACTCAAAAATATTCGGCTATGAATACTCGCATTGATGTGTATAAAATGATCCGTCAGCTTAAATTAAAATCATTATTTCAGTCCAAAACTGACACCTTGGTTTATACCACCAGTGAATGTGTATAAACATATCAAAAACTTGAGAGAGAATTTACTGAACAAGCCCGAAACTCTTCGTGGGAGAAACAGGTGACACTTCGTTTGAACAACTTCACCTCTGCTGATATCTACAGGAGCCTGGCTAAAGGAATTCTAAAGACTGAAATTTCCTTTCAGACCATATTTATATACGTTGTCTGTTTGTGGCTTCTGTTTCAGTTGTTGTTCTGTTTCAGTTCTCTCTTTGGGGGCTGTTCAACAATGGCAGCAACAAGAAAGGCAATTTTCTTGCCTTTGTTGGGGTGATGAAATGGAGAAGAATGGTAACCCAAAGTGGACTTTTGTGTGCGCTCAGTTCAGTTCCGGCACTGAACATTAATTCCCAGGTTAACCATGTGCTCAGAGGCACCCTGTTCTTTCACACTATGTCCTTTACACCTGACTTTTCTGGATAGATCTTGGGCAGCCTTCGCCCACCTGGTGTCCTCCAGATGTTTTGGACTACAACTCCCATCAGTCCCAGCCAGTGATGGGAGTTGTAGTCCAAAAGCACTACAGTCCAAAGCATGTGCTGGGTGGAGTGCACCCGGAGGGCAAAGGCTGAATCTTGGGGTTCAAGTGAGTGGGGTGTGTGTGAATCTGTCCATTTAATTTCCATAATTTTGTATTTTTCCAATTAGAAGTTCAGTTCTCCATATTTCCACCTCAGCTTGCTGCTATTAATATTTTTATAGGAGGTCCTCAGAAAATTCAGCCTCATTTCTCCTAGTAATATACCATTTTAAGCAGAATGTCTGTGCAACCAATTTTCCCCAAACATGCTACATTTTGGTATGTTATTTTCACAGTTCTATGCAGTTTTATGCACGCTTTACCCCAGCACGTGCATTTCTGTACACATTTATTGGCTGGCAGGACTGCACTGCAAAGTTCAGAGAAGTGTGAATTCTGAAGGATGGTTGGGTTTTGTCTTGGAAAGCGTGGGTTAGGTACCTCTACCTTTTGACATGAAGTAAATCAGATTTCTCTTCCATTCCTACTAGTGAGAGGAGCCAAAGTAGCTCTGACAAGTCTGAAGTCTGCCCAAATATCAGATGCTTGTGTGTGTGTGTGTGTGTGTGTGTGTGTGTGTGTGGACATTGGGGCTGTCTCCTGTCTGAAACCCTGGACAGCTGCTGCCAGTCAGTGTACACAATACTGAGTTAGATGGGCCAGTGGTCCGACAGTATAAGGCAACTTCTCGTGTTCCTAGTCTTTGGTGAAAGGACCTTAGCTCAGTGGTTAGAGCATCTGCCTAACATGCAGAAAGCCCCAGGCTCAACTCCCGCCATCTTCAGGGAGGTCTAGGAAAGTCTCCCTGTTTGAAATCCTGGTGAGCTTCTTCCTATCAGTGTGGCTTAGATGGACCAATGTAGAAGGCCATTATTCTACATTCCTATCAGTTTCAAGGAAGGGTAATTTTCCAGAGCAGTAGACATCTACTTAGTCCGTTGCAGCAAAACCAACGAAGAGTCTTGTGGCACCTTAAAGACCCACAAATGTGGCCTTTGTTGTCCAAGCTCCACCTCACCCAGTTCATGGAATGCGACCCTGTGTTGCAGGCATTTAAGAGGAGGGCGAAAGCAATGGGAAGGGGCAGAGGTAACTGGATGTATTGAAGCATATATAGCAAGGTGGGTGAAGGATAAAGGCTGAGATTCAAAAGAGGATGAGGCTCCTGCTACTTTAAGAGGGAAACTCAGCAGGTATGCCACTATTAAAGATGCAGGAATGCTGTCCTCTTTCGCATCTGGTCTCCCTAAGAGCAAACTATTGTTTGGGGCACAGAGCTGGATAGACTGAGAGTGGAGGGTACCGGTATATTTATACAATCACCTAAGAGGACATGAAAGGACATGGGTGGCACTGTGGGTTAAACCACAGAGCCTAGGGCTTGTCGATCAGAAGGTCGGCGGTTAAAATCCCCATGACAGGGTGAACTCCCATTGCTCAGTCCCAGCTCCTACCCACCTAGCAGTTCGAAAACACATCAAAGTGCTTCCACCCAGTGGGAAGGAAGGTAAATGGCGTTTTCGTGCGCTGCTCTGGTTCACCAGAAGCGGCTTAGTCATTGTTATGTACTGAGCTGAATCCTAGAACAATAGGATTCAGAATCAGCGGGAGCTACCCAATCCAACTCCAGGTGGAAGTGAATCCGCAACCTGATTGGCCTGCTGGAGCAGCCAATCAGGCGGCTGGCAGAAGTGAATCTGCTACCTGATTGGCCTGTAGGAGCAGCCAATCAGGCTGCAGGCAGAAGTCAATCCACAATATAATTGGCCCACAGGTGTAGCCCTGAAGTAGCCAATCACGCAAGGCCCATTGTGTAAATAATGTATATAAGCAGATGGTTTTGGGAAAAGAGCCATTCGTCTTCTCTTCTTCTCCTTGATGAATATGAGCTGAATAAAGAGCATGAAATTCACTCTCGACTCCGAGTACATTTCACTGGCGACGAAGGTGGGATCCTGCTGAGCTGACCGCCACCACGCACTGCACCGCAGCACCGCCACCTGCTGCACCGCTGCATCGCACCGTGCATCCAGGCTTCAGCTCCAGGACCCAAGGAACCCAGAATGGCAACCGACAGCAGCTTCTCGCCATTCAAACCAGCATCAGGAGACTGGGAAGGGTACGCCGCCCGTTTCAACTTCCTCCTGCAAGCGAAAGAAGTCACCAACGATGCCATGAAGAGGGCGACATTCTTCAGCGTCTGTGGAGAGGAGACGTTTGAAATCGCCCGGGCTCTCCTTGCACCTAGAGATGTCGCTACCGTCTCTTACAAAACAATAATGGAACGGCTGAAGGAGCACTTCTCACCACAGCCCTCGGTGGTAGCTTGCCGAAATGCCTTCTACGCAAAGCGGCAAGCCCCGGGGGAAACCATAACTGGGTTTGTGACCTCCCTCCGCCAAGCCGCCCGGCTATGCAACTTCTCAGAGTTGGAGAACATGCTTCGTGACCGCCTCGTCGGTGGCCTGAGGGACGAGATGTTGCAACGACGCCTCTACGCAAAAAAAGACCTCACGTTCCAGATTGCTCTGGAGGAAGCCCTGGCAACCGAAGCCGCCGAGAGGTCAACGCAAGAGGCACGACCGGCCCCGCCATCCCAACCGAGGGTCTACCACGAAGACCTCACCGACGAATCCGAATCTGACAGGGAGGAAGTACACCGAGTACAGCGGCGCACTCAAGCAGCACACACACCACAGCAGCCTCGACGAGAAGGAGGGAACTGTGCAAGCTGCGGGGAGAACCACGAGAGGAGGACCTGTCGATTCCGCAACGCAGAGTGCAGGCAGTGCCGAAAATTGGGACACATCGCCCGGGTGTGTCGGGCTCGACTCACCCGTCGACAAGCATCAGATGACCGACCCAGGAGCCCCAGGTCACACGGCACCATGCACCAAGGCAACTCGACGGAGATCACGGACTACCAGGTATTCCAGTTACCCCATCCCAGCACAGAGAAAATTTATATAGAGGTACAGATAGAGGGAGCCCCATGCCGCATGGAGCTGGACACGGGTTCAACTCTATCCATAATCTCGGCCCGAACATTAAGGGAACTGTGCCCTAATGGGGGTCCCAAACTAAGGCCGGCCCCATTCACCCTCCGGGACTTCCAGAAACGTAAGGTCCCTACAATGGGGGTGGGGACCTTCAGGGTGCAATATCGAGGGCGAAAGCAACAATTGGACTTGCTGGTAGTTAAGGGCCCCTACGTTAGCTTACTGGGACTGGCATGGTTTGGACCTCTGGGGCTAGCCGTTACCGGGGTGAACCGCACTAGCTTACAAGTGGACGTGGACGCCATATGCAAAGAGTTTCCAGGGGTTTTCGATGGGGCATTGGGACGATATACAGGACCCCCCATTGCCCTACAGCTAGACCCCGCTGTACGACCCATCAGGCACAAGGCCCGCCGGGTCCCGTTCGCCCTGAAACCCCGCATAGACGAGGAATTGGACCGGCTCGTGGAGCAAGGAGTGCTGGAGCCGGTGCCCAACGCCCCCTGGGAAACTCCAATTGTCACACCCGTCAAGCCTAACGGTTCGGTCCGCATCTGTGCAGACTACAAATGCACCATAAACAAGGCTCTCACGGCCCATGCATACCCAGTGCCAGTGGTCAGCCATGTCCTCGCCACCCTGGCTGGGTCAAAAATCTTTGGCAAACTGGACTTGGCCCAAGCGTATCAACAGTTGCCTGTGGACGAAGCCACAGCAGAGGCTCAGACGATTGTGACGCACAGAGGGGCATTCAGAGTAAAGCGGCTGCAATTTGGCGTTAGCGTGGCACCAGGCATATTCCAGAATCTAATGGACTCTCTCCTTAAAGGGATTCCTGGCGTCACCCCCTTCTTCGATGATGTACTGATCGCCGGGCCCACACCAGAGGAATTTGAGGACCGCCTCCGCTCCGTCCTGCACCGTTTCCAGACGGCGGGCCTCAAGGTGAAGCGGGAAAAGTGTTTACTGGGAGTGCCGCAGGTGGACTTTCTGGGATTTAAGGTGGACGCAGAAGGGGTCCATCCAACCGGTGACAAGGTACGGGCCATTTGTGAGGCCCCAGCGCCCAAGAGCAAGCCCGAACTTCAGTCATTCTTGGGACTATTGAACTTTTACCATGCCTTCCTTCCCCATAAGGCAGCGGTAGCGGAGCCCCTACACAGACTCCTAGATAAAAGGGCCCCTTGGGTGTGGGGCCAGCGACAAAGGGCCGCATTCCAGGCAGTCAAGGACTTGCTCGTCTCGAACTCGGTCTTGGCACACTTCGACGAGAGGCTGCCAGTGGTGCTGGCATGCGACGCCTCTCCCTATGGCATCGGCGCTGTCCTGGGACACCAACTCCCGGATGGAAGAGAGGTGCCGGTGGCATACTTCTCCCAGACGCTTGCTGCAGCCGAACGAAACTACTCACAGATTGACAAGGAGGGTCTGGCAATCGTGAAGGGCGTAAAAAAATTCCATGATTTCTTGTACGGGCGGCCCTTTACCATAGTGACTGACCACAAGCCGTTGCTTGGCCTGTTTGCCCCCGAGAAGCAGACCCCCCAAGTGTTGTCTCCACGTGTCCTCAGGTGGTCAATTTTCCTTGCCGGCTACCAGTATGCACTAATCCACCGCCCTGGGAAGGCGATGGGCCACGCAGACGCCCTCAGCAGGCTACCACTACCAGAAACAGGACCCGACCCAGCGCCTGCGCAAGAGGTTATGACCCTGGAGCTGCTTCCCGACCGACCCATTCAGGCACAAGAAGTTGCGCACCATTCCACAAAAGATAGGGTCATCTCCCGGGTCCTAGACTGGGTGTGGCGAGGATGGCCCAGCAGCAGCCCCGGGCCAGAATTCGCTGGCTACACAAACCGCAAACATGAACTGTCGGCCCACAAGGGGTGCCTGTTATGGGGAAGCAGGGTTGTTGTTCCCCAGCCCCTCCGCAAAAGGGTCCTCACAGCCCTACACGAGACACACCCAGGGGTAGTGAGGATGAAGGCCCTTGCCAGGAGTTATGTGTGGTGGCCGGGGATTGACAGAGAGATAGAGGCCTGGGTCCAACACTGCCAGACCTGCCAAGAATCCCGCCCGGATCCCCCAAGGGCCCCAGTCCAGCCCTGGGAGTCCGCCCGACATCCATGGTCACGCTTGCACGTGGACTTCGCTGGCCCCTTCCAGGGAAAAACATTCTTCATAGTGGTGGATTCCTACACCAAATGGCTGGAGGTCGCACTGGTACCGTCCACTTCTACGGCGGCAGCCATCCGGGTACTACGTAAGCTTTTTGCAACCCACGGGCTCCCTGACACCCTCGTCTCGGACAATGGAACCGCATTCACGTCAGAGGAGTTCCAGACCTTCACAGCGCAGAACGCCATCCGCCACATCCGCTCAGCACCATTCCACCCTGCCACCAATGGCCAAGCGGAGCGCATGGTGCGGACCACCAAGGACAGCCTCCGCCGCATGACACAAGGGGACTGGGAATACCGCCTTGCCGCATTTCTTCTAGCACAGCACAGCACCCCAAGCACAACGACGGGCCGGAGCCCAGCTGAACTACTAATGGGCCGGCGCCTTGCAACTAGACTGGACCGACTTCACCCCGACAGAGCTCAGGATGAGGTAGTGGTGGGGAAAGGCAGGAACCCCCGGACATTTGTGGCCCAGGACGCAGTGTACGCAAAGAATTTTGGGGCAGGCCCAGCATGGGTACCCGCCACAGTCACCAAGGTGACCGGTCCCGTGTCGTACGAGGTACTAACGGAAGGGGGGCAATGTTGGCGCCGCCACTGCGACCAGCTACGGCGACGATTCCCAGGAGGAACCCGGGAGGAGAGCGGGACAGAGGGGTCCCAAGGGGACAGCAGGGCAGTGAGGCCTGTAGAGCGAGAGGGGTGGACAGGGGAAGCAGAAGCAGTAGGCACAGAGGGGCGCCCCGAGGCTGGAAGGACACCGGAACCAGAGCCACAACCTAGTGGTTCAGTGGCGCCAGACCAGACAGCCCCGGCACAGCCAGCAGCCTCGGAACACGAGCCAGAACCAGAACCCCTGACCAAGGAACACCCCAGGCCACAACGCACACGGAGGCGGCCAGCAGACCTTGGGGACTACGAATGCAACTTCCCGGGCAGGACTGGAACTTAGAGGGGAGGGGTGTTATGTACTGAGCTGAATCCTAGAACAATAGGATTCAGAATCAGCGGGAGCTACCCAATCCAACTCCAGGTGGAAGTGAATCCGCAACCTGATTGGCCTGCTGGAGCAGCCAATCAGGCGGCTGGCAGAAGTGAATCTGCTACCTGATTGGCCTGTAGGAGCAGCCAATCAGGCTGCAGGCAGAAGTCAATCCACAATATAATTGGCCCACAGGTGTAGCCCTGAAGTAGCCAATCACGCAAGGCCCATTGTGTAAATAATGTATATAAGCAGATGGTTTTGGGAAAAGAGCCATTCGTCTTCTCTTCTTCTCCTTGATGAATATGAGCTGAATAAAGAGCATGAAATTCACTCTCGACTCCGAGTACATTTCAGTCATGCTGGCCACATGACCTGGAAGCTGTACGCCGGCTCCCTCAGCCAAAAAAGCAAGATGAGACCATAGACCGAGGTAAAGTTCGCTAACTGGAACACTACTTCTGGTTTTGCGGAGTTCATAAACCGAATAGTTCGTAAACAGGGCTGTTCTTAAACCGAGGTGTTGTTGTTGTTTAGTCGTTTAGTCGTGTCCGACTCTTCGTGACCCCATGGACCAGAGCACGCCAGGCACTCCTGTCTTGCACTGCCTCCCGCAGTTTGGTCAAACTCATGTCGGTAGCTTCAAGAACACTGTCCAACCATCTCGTCCTCTGTTGTCCCCTTCTCCTTGTGCCCTCAATCTTCCCCAACATCAGGGTCTTTTCCAGGGAGTCTTCTCTTCTCATGAGGTGGCCAAAGTATTGGAGCCTCAGCTTCAGGATCTGTCCTTCTAGCGAGCACTCAGGGCTGATTTCCTTCAGAATGGATAGGTTTGATCTTCTTGCAGTCCATGGGACTCTCTCAAGTCTCCTCCAGCACCATAATTCATAAGCATCAATTCTTCGGCGATCAGCCTTCTTTATAGTCCAGTTCTCACTTCCATACATCACTACTGGGAAAACCATAGCTTTAACTATACAGACCATGAGAGTCCCATGGACTGCAAGAAGATCAAACCGAGGTACCACTGCATTACTTTTATTATTTCGACCGCGTCAGGCCAACACGGCTACCTAACTGAATCTAGAATTGAAGGAACACTCTTTAAGGTATTATGTTAGGAATTCTGTTACTCACTGGAGGCCTTCATGTGCATAAGAGCATAAGAATAGTCCTGCTGGATCAGGCCAGCAGCCTGTTCAGTCCAGCTCCCTGTTCTCACAGAGGCTAACCAGATATTCATGGGATGCCCAATGGCATCGTTACTCTAGTCTCCCTTCCTGCGGTTTCCAGCAAATGGTATTCAGAAGCATGCAAAGGATGTGAGTCCCCCCAGATGTTGTTGGATTTCATCTCCCATCAGAACCAACAGCCAGTCCCAGCAACATCTTGAGGGGACGGCAGTACAGATTTGCCACCCCTGCTTTCTACTGTGTCACTGATCCACCTGAATCCATGTTGCTTATGGGAGATCCACACAATATGTGATGTGTTTATTGTCTAGTACATAAATGTGCATTTCCCCGGGGGGGGGCTCTTTAACGGGAGTCATTAATGGGCAGAACTTCATCCAGCTTCAGTCTCTTAGACTCTGTCCTAGGTTTGAATCCTTCCACTTGCCCCTGAATCATGTTGAAGGGCAAGCTGTCATTATGGTCAAATCATGGTGCCGGTGAATGAATGAAGCCGGTGGTTCCTGGCTGGTTCGTTGCTGTTTGACTCTTTGCTAGAATATACTTTTTAGATTTTGTCTTTCCTGTGCTGCCAGTGTTTGAAAGTTCAGTGTATGCAGAATGGTTCAGGTAAAGGCAATAGGATAAGGACCTGTGATGGGGGAGCCCTCCATATTTGCCCCTTGCAGGAGGTCACCAACGTGGACGGCTCTAAAAGATGAATATAATGGGGACGCAGGTGGCGCTGTGGGTTAAACCACAGAGCCTAGGGCTTGCTGATCAGAAGGTCGGCGGTTCGAATCCCTGCGACGAGGTGAGCTCCCGTTGCTCGGTCCCAGCTCCTGCCAACCTAGCAGTTCGAAAGCATGTCAAAGTGCAATTAGATAAATAGGGACCACTACAGTGGGAAGGTAAACTGCTGCTCTGGTTCACCAGAAGCGGCTTTGTCGTGCTGGCCACATGACCTGGAAGCTGTACGCCGGCTCCCTCGGCCAATAATGCGAGATGAGCGCACAACCCCAGAGTCGGTCATGACTGGACCTAATGGTCAGGGGTCCCTTTACCTTTACCTTAATGGAGGAGGAGGAGACTCTTGATGGCTACTAGCCAGGGTGGCTTTGCTCTGATGGTCAGAGGCTTCTGAAGACCAACTTCTGGAAGCCGCAGAAGAGAAGAGTTCAGATGCCCTCAGGTTCCCCATAGCCATCTGTTTGACAGTGGAACGGTCTCCCTCGGGAGGTGGTGGATTCTCCTTCCTTGGAGGTTTCTAAGCAGAGGTTGGATGGCCATCTGTCCTGGATGCTTTAGTTGAGACTCCTGCATTGCAGGGGTTGGACTAGATGACCCCTGGGGTCCCTTCCACCTCTGCCATTCTATGATTCTGTGATCTAGGTGGCCACTGTGAGAACAGGACGCTGGACTGGACGGACCATTGCCCCGACAGAGCTCATCCTTACATGCTTTAAAAGCTGTTTGGAGAGATTGAAGTTGGCTTGGCTTAGACGGACTTGCTCCCTGAGGCAGACTGATGGCCTGGACCCAATGTTTACACAGAAGTAAGCTCCAGCGGATTCAATTATGCTTATTCCCAGTTCAGCCGTGTCCAAGATATTGCAGTAATTAGGTTCTTTCCCATCGCCATGAGCCATCAGTGGGGAGGGAGGGCTGGGGCAGGCTTCTCCCTTGCCCTTTCCTTGCTTCTTTTTCAAGAAGATTACTAAGCTCTTTGAGGCAGGATTCCTGTTGTTACAGGACCTGCAGGAGAAGCCCAGGAGACGCATTCCGACCCGATGATCCTTTGCAAAGCAAGGGCAGGGAACCTTCGTTGGCCCATCGCAGAAAACCTTCAGGGGTGGAGTGGGCACATGCCATGGGTGGGCGGAGCCAGATTCAAAACTGGGCAGGGCAATGGATGCGACTGTTTTGCTGCTGTGCAGAAGACGGCATCCTAGCCCTGCAAAGGTCAGGGGTTTCCGCGCAGACAAACCACATTGCACCTCTCCAACCAGGCAAGAACTCCAGGACTAGAGTGGCTTGTGGTGTAGTGGCTGCTAGAGTGTTGGACTATGAACCGAGAAACCAGGGTTCGAATCCCGCTCTGCCACGCAGCTCACCGGACCAAACACTGCCTCCCAGCCCAAACTACCTCAAATAGAGGCAAGCTGCAGAACTGCCGGGGGTGCCAACATCCCCAGGTTCTTCCCTAACACGGCCGGCCCACCCATGAGACAAGGTGAGGCAACTGCCTCAGGTGGTAGCAAATCCTGATGTAGATTTTTATTCCCCGCTAGTTACTGATGTAGATCTTCACTCACCCCTTCTTCCCTGGTGGGGAAGTGAGGGGTGCAGTTTTGCGGTTCGTGCCAGGTGCCAAAATGTCTCAGGTCAGCCCTGCTCCCTGAGCTGTGTGAAGGTCTCGGAGGAAAGATCCATCCTGCGCCTATATTTTTGGAGGAGGAACATAGAGGCAGCTCGGCAGCTCGTGGACTGGGAGACCTCCCCTGGTCTCCATCCGCTTGCCCAGGGCGCAAACAGAGACAGTTGCAAAAGCAAGGCTGAGCTGGAGTGGCGCTTGGCAGAGGAGCCGGGGGACGGACGGACATGATTTGTCATGGGTAGCCGATAACCTTGCACAGAATGAGATGCAGATGCCGCCAAGCCTTGCCCAGAAAAGTGGTCAAAAAAGGTTCTAACATAAATAGAAGATATGCAAAAGGAAGTACAGTGATTAAAGAGGGGCGTGTGCCCGCCAGTTTATCTCCAAACGGGAAACTCCAAGGAACACAGTCAGCTAAGATGAGAAGGGTTCAAACAGAGCTTAACTGGAGCCAGGATTTGCAGTGGGGGTGGGGGCTGCATTATCCTCCAGGGCCAGGAGGTTGTGAATAAGCATGTGCTGAGTGTGTTTCTTTCCCGCTGAATAATTCCACCCTTATTCAGCTGAAGTCAAAAGAGCAGAATGTTGGGGAAAGGATGGTGCCTCTGAGCACATGCAGAGCGTGAAATAGCTCTATCCTAGGCAAGGGACGTGGGTGGCGCTGTGGGTTAAACCACAGAGCCTAGGGCTTGCCGATCAGAAGGTCGGCAGTTCGAATCCCCACGATGGGGTGAGCTCCCATTGCTCAGACCCAGCTCCCGCCAACCTAGCAGTTTGAAAGCACGTCAAAGTGCAAGTAGATAAATAGGTACCGCTCCAAGCGGGAAGGTAAACGGTGTTTCTGTGTGCTGTTCTGGTTCGCCAGAAGCGGCTTTGTCACACTGGCCACATGACCTTGAAGCTCTACGCTGGCTCCCTCTGCCAATAACGTGAGATGAGCGCCGCAACGCCAGAGTTGGTCGCAACTGGACCTAATGGTCAGGGGTCCCTTTACCTAGGCATGTCTACTCAGAACTAAGGCTCAATTAGCTCAATGAGATTTTGGGGTATGGCTGCAAATTGCTATGTGAAGTCCAGAAGCCTTTCCTTTTGATATGGAGGAGAGCATGCTAGCAGACGGGATGTAGTTTGTTTGGGGTCAACGCAAAGGATATTTGGCAAGGATCATGGGTGGTTCTTGTTTCCTCTTCTAAGCACAAGCATTTCCTTCGCTCAGGCCCACCTTACAACCGCTCCCTCTCCTCTGAAGGCCTTTTCCCTTTTGATCCCAGCATGCATCTTGCTGCCTTTTGTTTCCACTCTGCAGTGAAGAAAATGACTTTTGTGCATGCTCAGGTGCCCTCTTTCTACAATTCTCTATATTCTAACACTCCATAGCTCCAAATGCAGGCAAGGGAAGTAGGTTCTGGGGGTGGCCCCTGGCAATGATCTCTAGGCCCCCACCTTCATGGGATTGCTGGAAACGGCAGTGCCAGGGAGCGACTGACCGGTAAGTCTGTCAGTTTCAGTTTGTCTCAGTTTCTAATTTTTCCAGTGTTAAGTTCATCTCTCCTCATTTCCACATTTCCACATCAGTTTTTTATTTATTCGTTAGTTTAAAAAGGCTTTATGATAGTGCAATTTTCTCCTCCCCCCCCTCTGCAATTTGGACTAGTTCTGTACAACATTTGCACAAACTAATTTCACCAAATACAATGCATCTCTCTATGTTGTTATAACTCATCTACACATCCTCGCGCACGCATTACCTTGGTATACATGCATTTGGCTGGAGACCCACATTGCAAAATTTGGAGATGTGCCCATTTCAAAGGTGCATCCTGGTTCACATACTAGAATCATAGAATCATAGAGTTGGAAGAGACCACAAGGGCCAGCCAGTCCAACCCCCTGCCAAGCAGGAAACACCATCAAAGCATTCTTGACATATGGCTGTCAAGCTTCTGCTTAAAGACCTCCAAAGAAGGAGACTCCACTACACTCCTTGGTAGCAAATTCCACTGCCGAACAGCTCTTGCTGTCAGGAAGTTCTTAGTATTAATGACATAAGGTAATAATAATAATAATAATAATAATAATAATAATCAGCAATAAACTTTCAAACATCAAAAACTTCCCTACTGGATCTAGTCTAGGATCCTGTTTTCTGTGAACCGTCCTGAGACCTCCGGGTTTAGGGTGGTATATAGATTCAATAAATAATTTTTTCACATTGGCCAACCAGTTGCCCCTGAGAAGCCTGCAAGCAGGACCAGAGCTTCCCCTCCTGAGGTTTCCAGCAATGGTGTCCACAAACATGACTATGTCTGACCATGGAGGCTGAACAAAGCAATCATGGCCAGTAGTAGAAATTAATAGCCTTCTTGTTGATTTATGTAATCCTCTTATACAGCCATCCAAGTTGGTGGTCATCACTGCTTCCTGTCCTGAGGGAGGGACTGCTGTAGTTCAGGCATGTCCAACCAATAGATCGTGATCTACCAGTAGATCTCTGGCTGGTAGATCCCTGGCTGGTCCTGGTAGATCACAGGACCCTTATCGATTGTGGGATTAAATAAAGTTTACCAAAAGTTAACAAATAAAAGTTGAAGAACTCTGGGCAATCCTACCCCCCAAAAAGTGCAACAACTCTGGGCTCAACAACTCTGGGCAATCCCCCACCCCACGCACGCTCCTCCTCCCTCCAATGACAATGGGGGGAGGTTTTTTATACTGGGAGTAGATCCCAGTCTCCTGGGAGTTGGACGTGCCTGCTGTAGTTTAACTAGGCACTGCAGGAAGAAGTATTGTTTTGGAAAGCATACCCAGGCAGGAGATTCCCCCCCCCCCCAAAAGCTGGCATTCCTGTGACATAGAATCACAGAATTGGAAATTTGGAAGGGACCCCAAGAGTCATCTACTCCAACCCCCTGCAATGCAGGAATCTCAGCTAAAGCATCCATGACAGGTGGCCACCCAACCTCTGCTTAGAAACCTCCAAGGAAGGAGAGTACACAACCTCCTGAGAGAGAATGCTCCACTGTCAAATGGCTCTTAATGTACCGGTAAGCAAGTTATTCCTGATGTTTAGTCGGAATCTCCTTTCTTGTAACTTGAAACCGTTGGTTCGAGTCCTACCCTCCAGAGCAAGAGAAAACAAGCTTGGAGTAATCTGTCACAATCAGGTCCCATCTCTTGAGCCTCAGCCTTTGGGGACGCAACCATTTGGACTCGCTACCCAACTCCTGGGTTACAGAAAAGCAGGAAATGTAGTATCGACCCTCCTCCGTACGTTGATTGTATCCCCAGCTTTCTTTCCCGCTTGCATCGGCATGCATTTAGTACTGCTGGTTTTACAAAGAAATGAATGGAGAGACTGAAAAGCCACCCTAAGCATCCATGGCTTTGAACTGAGGCTTCGGGACATTTTCACAGCTGATCTGAAAAATCACTTTAAGGGCCTTCTGGGAGGCTTTAATGACGTGTCGCCTCTGCGGCAGCTGTCTTACATTACCCTGCTAAAGGCTGCCGCTATGCTGAGAGGGCAGGCCGCAGCAAAATGGTTAGAGCATCTCCATTGCATGCAGAAAGTCCCAGTTTCAACCCCCAATAGCATCTCTAGGAACAGCTGGTGAAAGGCTCCCTGCTTGAAACCCTGGAGAGCTGCTGCCGGTCAGTGTGTACAATACTGAGCTAGATGGAACCATGGTCCTGACTTGGCATAAGGCAGCTTCCTGTGTACCTTCTAGGTAGGAAAAGAGAGCTTTACCGAGCAATTCTTGGAGTCGGTCGCTAACACTGCCTGGACTACTGAGAGGGCTGTTATGAGCAGGGGCGTAGGAAGACAGGGGCGGTGGGGGTGGTGTGCCCCGAATGACACGATCCCAGGGGTGCCATCGCCACTGCCCGCCCCGCCCCCAAAACGCCCGCCCCCCAAAAGTGCACCCCGTCACTGCGCACAGCGTCCCCCCATCCCCAAAATGCGTGTCATGTCATTGCGCATGGCGTGCCCCACCCCCAGAACGCGCGCCACATCACTGGGGGCAGCGTGCCTGCTCTCCGCACCCGGTGGCGGAGCATGAAGCTCTGCTGCTGGTTATGAGAATAAAACAGGAATGCGGTCAAACCTCGGTTGTCGAACGGAATCCGTTCCAAAAACCCGTTTGGCTTCCAAAATGTTCGACAACCGAGGCGCAGCTTCTGACTGGCTGCAGGAGCTTCCTGCACTCAAGTGGAAGCCGCGTCGGATGTTCGGCTTCCCAAAAACGTTTGGAAACCGGAACACTTACTTCAAAGTTTTCAGCGTTTGGGAGCCGAAATGTTCCAAAACGGAGAGGTTTAGGAACCGAGGTTTGACTGTATTGGATAATTCCTCTTTAAGTGTCAGGGGTGGAAGCCTGGAGCAAGTCAGTAATACCTCACACAGGGTCAGTGAATTTAACTCGTTATTTAAAGGAACAAACAGCACAGGAGGCCTGGCCGAGAGAGCGCAGCAACTCTTCCCAGTAGGTCTTGCCCCAATGAGGCAGTTGCAGAAGCTGAAGATCCCCACCTTCCCACTGCTCCTTAAGTCTCCTCCTCTCCAGGTCCGTCCCAAGCAATCTGAGACTGTAGATGCATCTGATTTTCTCCTACCTCTTCATTCCTTTTCTGGTTCTGGGAGACCAGAGGGGAGGTCCCCGGCTTTTCAGCAGCCTGCCTCATCTCTGCCTCTTGGCCTCCCTCCTCTCCAGCCTCCTCTCCTGCCTTTGATTCTGGACTGCCGTCTGCCATAGCCTCTTCCTGCTCACTAAACCCTGTTGCCTCTTCAGCTTCCAACCCTCTTCTTCCCAGTCTTCTCCCTCTGAGCACTCTCTGTTGTCCCAGCACCACTCCTTGGGCTCTGACCTTTCTTCCCTTGTGGGTTCCCCACCTGGTGCCTTCCACCACTACTCTGCATCCAGCCAATTCGTGACATCAAGGAAGGTTTGGGACACAAAGAAAATAAGTTTTAGATTTAAATTACAACAGCAAAGCAAAAAACCCTGTTTTTATAGTGTCGTGGATGGAAAAAATATTACAGGTTCCTCCCCTAGCAGGCGTGCCAACTCCCTAGGAGCCAGGGCAGTTTCGGCTTGCTGCCAAAGTATTTTTGAGGGGGTCAAGCCCCCTCAATATTCAAGGGGTGGTCAGCACTGCCCCCTGGCTCCTTGGGGCACCATGCATGCAATGTCAGGGCATCGTATGATGTCACATGCATGATGTCATGATGGCTCGCAATGTTGTGTGCAAGATGTAATGACATTGTTCGGCGTTCACATGCGCCTCCTCAATCCTCTTAAAAAGATGGTGCCTCTGTCCCCTAGCCTAGACTGTCTTGTTTTTCAACCAAATACATTGTCCTTTTTGTTCACAACCTGGAACATTCCAGAAAGCATTACAAATAGAAAAAGAGGTGCTGTGGGTTAAACCACAGAGCCTAGGGCTTGCCGACCAGAACGACAGCTGTTCAAATCCCCGCAACGGGGTGAGCTCCCGTTGCTCGGTCCCAGCTCCTGCCAACCTAGCAGTTTGAAAGCACGTCAAAGTGCAAGTAGATAAATAGGTACCACTCTGGTGGGAAGGTAAACGGCGTTTCCGTGCACTGCTCTGGTTCACCAGAAGCGGCTTAGTCATGCTGGCCACATGACCCAGAAGCTGTACGCCAGTTCCCTCGGCCAGTAAAGTGAGATGAGCGCCACAACCCCAGAGTCGTCCGTGACTGGACCTAACAGTCAGGGGTCCTTTTACCTTTACCTAGTGTCTGGAGAAGGGGTAGCAAAAGAGCCCTGTATTCAATTGCCCGAAATTTGCACTTCTCCAAAATTTGTAATGCAAAAATATATATATGCATATACTGGGGTTAGGTGTGCATCAACATGCATGTTTGTGAAAATAACGTACAGATTTGTGTTATGGTAGGGGAAATGGCTCTGCAGAAAATCAAGTGTGTAGTAAGCAAAATTGCACAGAAGCATATGTGAAGGGAAATCAGCACTGATCTGCTGATGAATTTTCATGAGGACTTCTTTTTTGTTTGTTTTTTAAGGTAACTGAAGTAGAATATGAAGAACTGGATTTAAGATTAGGAAAAAAAAGAATAAAATTGAGGGTCATGTGTACCTGGAACCTCCTCAGGACACATACGGGGTCCATGTGGGGTGGGTAGGTGTGGGGGAAGGAGTCCTGCCTGTGAGCCAGGAAGGAGGGAAAGAAGTACAGCATCTGTTTGGAGGAGGAGAGGACAGAAGGCTCTTGTGTGCTGGCCATTGGTTCAGGGCACAGTTCCGACCTCTTCACTTCCCAAGGAAATGGGCCCTAAAAGGGTCTTTCAGTTCTCTCTGTGGACTGCTGTGCATGGAACCCAGCTGGCAGGAGAGAGAGAGAGAGAGAGAGAGAGAGAGAGAGAGAGAGAGAGAGAGAGAGAGAGAGAGAGAGAGAGAGAGAGAGAGAGAGAGAGAGCCTTGAAGGAGGGAAGGTGGCAGCAGTGGGAGATGGAGAGGGCCTTTCACCGTCAGCATTTGGGGTTCATTTTGAATGAGGGTGAAACATGGTCCCTTTCAGAGCTTGGTTTCAGCCACAGCCACACGTGCAAGAGGCAAAATGATGTAAAGAGTCCCCCTGGGCATCTATCTACAGAGTGCCCTTTCCTCAGCACTGAACGTCAGAAGAGCCTGCCAGATCAGGCTAATGGCCCATCGAAGTCCAGGTTCCTTTTCATGCCAGGCACCTCTCTGGGCACCCGCAAGAGGTCGCTGCCCCTTGTTGGAAGGCCTTCAGAGAGGGACAGGGCCCCCCCCGCCCCCTCTGGGCAAATGGGCTGCGTTGTCAGGCTGCTCTGACCTCCAGGAAGCAGCGCGTGTCCAGGGCGACGTAAACAGAGAGAAGTCTGCCAGATACAGCTTCTCCCATCGCCTGCAGGAAAAGGCCACATGTGGAAACGTTCTCTTTGATGAGGCTCTTAAAGCGCAGAGGCTCCCTCGCCTTTGTTCTTTGCAGGTCTCGTTGATGTGAATCTGATCTGGAACGGGCTTTTCACTGGTGGATGGTTGCCGGGGGGGGGGGGGGAGGGAGAGAGAGAGAGAGAAGAGTCGAGAGATCAGGGGGGCGTTGTGTAAGTCTGTGTGTGAGAGCATTAGTTCGGCCGGTACCAAAATGGAGTTACTGCTCTCATAGTGGGGAGGGATCCAGACTCCCACTATATCACCAATTATTGAATTTATTACCCGCCTTTTCTCCATAAGGTCTGGTGATGCCTTCCTCTTGTGACATAAACAGAGGGAAGCCTAATAGCCTGCAGCTCCATGCTGGGAAAAGCCACACAGTGAAATACTCACTTTGATCCAGAGCTTTAAAAGCACACAGGCCCTCTTGGTTTATTTTCTGCTTGCCCAGAAAACATGGGTCCAAGTGGTTTTCTGCTTGTCCTGTGCTTTCTAGGTACGGGTCCAAGCAGGTTTGCCTTTGGCCTGCCCCACCCCCCAGCAACCCATCTTTTTGCACTAAATCGAAACAAACGTCAATTTGCAGAAAACCCAATTGCTGTTTGTTCTGATTCAGCGCTAAACTGCGGTTCCCCCCCCCCGGGGGGGGAGTGGTGGGGCAAATGGAAGTGTGGATGATCCCTCAGACTAGAAGCTGGGTCCTTGCTAGTTGCTCTCAAAGTAGACCCATTAAAATTATTGAATATATGGCTAAGTGAGGTTCGTTAATTGCAATGAGCCTGTTTAAAGGTAAAGGTAAAGGGACCCCTGACCATTAGGTCCAGTCGCTGACGACTCTGGGGTTGCAGTGCTCATCTCGCATTATTGGCCGAGGGAGCCGGCGTACAACTTCCGAGTCATGTGGCCAGCATGACTAAGCCGCTTCTGGAGAACCAGAGCAGCGCACGGAAACGCCGTTTACCTTCCCACCAGAGTGGTACCTATTTATCTACTTGCACTTTGACGTGCTTTCAAACTGCTAGGTTGGCAGGAGCTGGGACCGAGCAATGGGAGCTCATCCCGCCGTGGGGATTCGAACCGCCGACCTTCTGATTGGCAAGCCCTAGGCTCTGTGGTTTAACCCACAGTGCCACCCGCGTCCGCTCTCAAAGTGGACCCATTAAAATTAATGGATATATGGCTAACTGGGTTTCATTAATTGCAATGAGCCTGTTTAATTCATGCTTAATCTGTTCAACTCATTAATTGCAACGAGTAAAACTAGCATTGGCTACAACCAGAGGCAGATTTAGGGGAGCACGACCACAGGGCATCACAACTGTGATGGACAACGGAAGGTGAGAGGCGGGGGGGGGGCCTGGGGGCTGAATTTTGGTGTTGCATAGGGTGCAATGGAATTTGAATGTCTAGTGTTCGCCGTTGCTATAACCCTCAGCTGTATTCCTTGCAGGGGTGCCATGTATGTATGTATGTATGTATGTATGTATGTATGTATGTATTTCTATACCGCTTTATATTTTTAATAAAAATCTCAAAGCAGTTTACAGCATATTAAATCAATAAAACAATCAAACAATAGCCAGGGGATGTTCCTTCGGCCTCATGAGGAGGCTCTTCAGTAGGACTGGGTGAGTGTGGGCCCTGCTCCCTAGGACAGGTGGAAAGGGCCTTGCAGGGCTCGGCCTTCACACCTCACATCCGGGCAATGAGGGGCCAACCCCTTTTGGGGCCCCCAATAATTTTTGGGAGAGGGTTGGGCCGCCGCAATATTCAAAGGAGGGCAAGCACAGAGCTGAGCTGGCTCCTTCTCCTCCTCATCCTGCCACAGGGGGGAAGGAATGGGGGCACCGGCAGCCGGCTACTGAAGCTGCTCTGCCGCTGTGCTGTGCTGTGCTGTGCTCCGCTCCTTGTCTCCTCCCGATGTCCTGATGTGCCATGCACGACATCACTCCAATTCTCCCTTGGAAGTTGGCACCTGATTCCTTGCAACCTCTGTTGGTTTCATAGCTGCCAAGTTTTCCCTTTTCTCGCGAGGAAGCCTATTCAGCATAAGGGAATTTCCCTTAAAAAAAGGGAGAACTTGGCAGCTATGGTTGGTTTGAATCTAGGAAGCGAAATGGGTTTTTATTTGATACCAGGCAGGGGGAAGATCAAGGAGATGTTGTCTAAACCTGGGGAGGGGGATGGAGTGATCATGAACTCTGCCAGTATAAATAGCCAGGAATTTGTTAGAATGGTTCCAACTACATTTAAAAAATGGTTTAGTCTTTTTAAGGGAAAACAGGATCAATGGGTTAGATGGATTAAGGAAATGAAATCTGGCTCTGATTAGTGGAGTCATTTGTTGTTGTTTGAAAGTGCTCTAAAGGAAAAATTAGCATGTTCTGTTATATAGAAGATGCTTAACATTATTTGTAGAATGCATTGAGTTTTAAAGAAATGTAGTCTTAATCCTGAAATCCTGCTGCTGGGGAAGAGGTTTATATTACTTTTGATGACTTTCTCACTATGGATGGGGGGAGATTAGTAACAGGATCATAGGATTGTAGAGGTGGAAGGGACTCAGAGGGTCATCTAATCCAATGCTAGAATCAAATCGCAAACAGACCAATTCTACACTTTCTGACACAATAAGAGAAACGAAACACAGCCACCCTTCGAAATTCCCACTTCTCTGAATTTTGCAAGGCAAGCAAAGTGTTCAAAACGGCGGGTGCTGGGTGCCTCATTATATTATGCCTAGAAATGCACATATTACTGAAAATGAAACACAGAAATGCAATAGAGAATTGCTTTGCAAAAAGAGGAAAATGCATACTAGGCAAAGCTGTGTCTATTGAGAGAAATTTGCACTAAAATAGAGAGGAACCAGATTTGCCCGACCTTGCATCTCACCTGACCTCAGTTTCAGGTGTCCTGACTGAGCTTTCCCAAATCCAGTGGCTGCACCTCTTTAACCATGGCTTTTTGACACCTGAGATATGTGTTTTCGAGGTCCGCCCTATTCCTGTGATTGTACTCTGTCTTGATTTCTTGTTAATCCTAAATTTCGAACTGTTGCAACCTGCTCTGTGACTTGTTGGTGAAGGATGGTTAAGAAATGATTTAACAATAACAACAACAATATGTTGTTGGCATGTAAAGGGTTTTGATCTTCTCCTCTGTTCTTGACGCTTTCCCCTCCGAGAGCGCTAGCTTTGGGCGGGGACCTTGTCTTTCCGCAAAAGAATTTAACACACAGTAAACAGCTCAGAGAGGATGGAGTTGGATGCTGATAGACCGGGAGCCCATCCAGCACTTGCTGAAGCAGGCAGGCTGTAATGTACCCCAATGCATTGCAGAATTACACCGATGTGAGGCCCTTTATTGTCCAGCTGTAGTTATATTTCTTTAACAAGAGAGAGAGGGAGGTTTCAAGCCACTAGGTGATAGTGATGCTTTAAAAAGCTCAGTGAGCTGGCAGCTTTAACTAGCTTTAAGGAACTTTACAGCTGATGGCGGATATTGAGGCTATGTCAATGGGCTGCTGGTCAGGATGGCTGGGTCATCAGAAATGGCGCTTCCTGATTTCTTGGAATCGCAAACGGGGAGAGCTGTGCTCTTGTGCTCATTTCATGCTTGTGGGCTCTTTCCCAGAAGAGGCATCTGGTTGGCCACTGTGAGAACACGGTACTGGACTCCATCAGCCTCTGGCCTCATCCAGCAAGCCAAGCTCTTCTTGTGAGCTTGTGTCACTGCATCTCATAGCAGCAGCTTGCCTAAGTTTTGCAATGCGTCCCATGAAAAAGTGCTAGTCAATTCCACTTGGCTTCACCTACTGCCAGGGTCCTGGTTCTATAAGAGAGGGGAAGGATCATTTCTCTCTATCTCTCACCCCCTTTCCTCATACCATTCGTGATATTTTAATGAACAGAATATGTGCATTTGGAACTTTTGACCACCCTGGAAAAAGTCTCTGGAAACATGTAGCAGGTTTGTGTGTCCTCAGCAATGGGGACCCACCCCGATAGCTCCACCCGCACGCAACGCCTTCGCACAAAAGATCTGAACCTCGTACACACATGCTTCTCTCTTCCTGGCAACAAGACCCACCCCCCTGCCAGGAAAACATGTGAAAGGGGCCTGTCGGGCAGGGCAAGAGGTGGCGGCTGGCCTGGCTGACTCACATTTTCCCAGCTGCTTTTCCACTGCTTGGGCCCGCAACTGGCCTGTGGGGGGTTGATTAAAGGAAAGCAAAACAACAAATAAGGAACAAGTCAAAGGAAGCCCTGCACACAGCAGGATCTCACAGATGGTCACTAGAATGGACAGGTGGGCTCTGCAACAAAAGGTTGCAGCGTGGGGGCACTCCTGCCATCCAGCCAGCCATGTCTCCTTTCCAGGCACTCCATTCGTTTTCCCTTATTTATGTTTCTGACACACCAACAGTGAGTTAGCGTTCTGTGCCCACTGGGTATTCTCAGTCCTCACTGGGCTGCTCTATTTGGGGGGGGGGGGGAGAAATGTCACTGTAGGGGTTTCAACGAAATAGTTTTGGAACTCCTGCAGTCTTAGTGATTTCCCCTGCATGTGCTGGATGGTGCTGTTTTGGGTTCATAAGGAACAGGACTCAGGGCATTAAGCATGTATACAGTATCAGGGAGGTGAGGAGCTCCACACCCAGGGGGCAAACACTGCCTTCCAAGCCTCTCCCTTGGAACTATTCACAGACCACGCTCCCTCTCCCTTGGCCATACCCTTCAATTGCTTTGCTTCCTGGGATAGCTCACTTGGCAGAACATGAGACTCTTAATCTCAGGGTCGTGGGTTCAAGCCCTACTTGGTGCAAAAGATTCTTGCATTGCAGAGGGTTGAACTGTCTAGGCGACCCTTGTGGTCCCTTCCAACTCTTATGATTATACGACTTACACCCTCCTAGAAAGTTTTTTTGCCTGACTGGAACATGCCCTTGAACATGCCTGGAGGGAGGATAGAGTGTGTCTGTAGAAACTAGCCCAGCTGTACAGAGGTAAAATCTGCATTTGTTCCTCTTCTCACTTTTGCTTCAGGCCACCTCTTACCCCCTGGTATGTGACCCTCAGAGTTTCCTCAAAGGGAATGTAGCTATCGGTCTCAAATCAAATGGCTTTTCAAAATTTGCCACTCTGCTCCCAGAGGACAGGATCACACTTCAAAATGACCTTAACAGATTAG
Source organism: Zootoca vivipara (assembly GCF_963506605.1). NCBI lineage: Eukaryota > Metazoa > Chordata > Lepidosauria > Squamata > Lacertidae > Zootoca > Zootoca vivipara. Next base: position 11,019,023 of record NC_083277.1, read on the forward strand.
ACAACTGGGCCAAAGCAAACAAGATGAATTTTAACAAGGAGAAATGTAAAGTACTACACTTGGGCAAAAAAAAAAATATGAAAGGCACAAATAGAGGATGGGAGACACCTGGCTTGAGAGCAGTACATGTGAAAAGGATCTAGGAGTCTTGGTAGACCACAGACTTGACATGAGTCAGCAGTGTGATGCAGCAGCTAAAAAAGCCAATGCAATTCTGGGCTGCATAAATAGGAGTAAAGCATCTAGATCAAGGGAAGTAATAGTACCACTGTATTCTGCTCTGGTCAGACCTCACCTGGGGTACTGTGTCCAGTTCTGGGCACCACAGTTCAAGAAGGATACTGACAAGCTGGAACGTGTCCAGAAGAGGGCAACCAAAATGGTCAAAGGCCTGGAAACGATGCCTTATGAAGAATGGCTTAGGGAGCTGGGTATGTTTGGCCTGGAGAAGAGAAGGTTAAGGGGTGATATGATAGTCATGTTCAAATATATAAAAGGATATCATATAGAGGAGGGAGAAAGGTTGTTTTCTGCTGCTCCAGAGAAGCGGACATGGAGCAATGGATTCAAACTACAAGAAAGAAGATTCCACCTCAACATTAGGAAGAACTTCCTGACAGTAAGAGCTGTTCAGCAGTGGAATTTGCCACCAAGGAGTGTGGTGGAGTCTCCTTCTTTAGGAGGTCTTTAAGCAGAGGCTTGACAGGCATATGTCAAGAATGCTTTGATGGTGTTTCCTGCTTGGCAGGGGGTTGGACTGGCTGGCCCTTGTGGTCTCTTCCAAGTCTATGATTCTATGGCTTTTCAAAATTTGCCGCTCTGCTTGTGGGCTGAGAAGTTGCGGGGACTATTTCTTTGGTGATGCAGTTCTGCTTTTTGGGTGACATGGGCCAACCTGCTCGTAAGCCACTGCAAATCAGACAATGCTGAGAGAGAGAGAACCGTTCAGCATAAGGGGGGTGCATGTAGAATCGGTTTGTGGTGGACACTGAGTCTGCTTGGGCCTCATTATCCCATTGGATGAACTGAGAGAGTTTCCCTACATTACATACCCACCCCAGTGGCTGCCCATGGCAAGGGAAGAGAAACAATTCCAGGACAGGCTGTCTTGCAGAATCTTGTCTGTTCTTACCTGTGATAACTGTTATGCCCCCTGTGTCTGGAAGGGCACAAGGCGGGGAGGCAGAGCCAGAAGCAGGGATAGGCGGAGCGAGAGCCAGTGACAGGCAGAGTCAAGGACAGGCAACTCCCCATTTCCATGCATTCGAGTAACACACGGGCAATGCCAGAACCCCCAAGTTAGAGGGGCAAAAATGCCCCCAAAAGAACGTGAAAATGGCACAAAGTAGAACCTAGCAATCCCATAAGGCTTTTTCATGTGCAATCCCAGGAGACTTTTCACTGACCTTTGCAGTCTGCGGAGAATTGCAGTTTGAGCAAGGCAATTTGGAGGGAGTCTGGTAAACGCTGCTGGTTTTTTAAAGGATTTTCAGAGGTTCAGAGGGTGTTTGCAGGGTTTCTCAATGGTGTTCCCAATATACACAATTTCACTTAAACATGGGGTGCCTCGGAATGTAGCCCTTGTGGAAATGGGGAGTTGCCTGCATGTATCAATTTATCGCATTGTTGTTGTTGTTTAGTCATTTAGTTGTGTCCGACTCTTCGTGACCCCATGAACCAGAGCACGCCAGGCACTCCTGTCTTCCACTGCCTCCCGCAGTTTGGTCAAACTCATGTTGGTGGCTTCGAGAACACTGTTGGTGGCTTCGTCCTCTGTCGTCCCCTTCTCCTAGTGCCCTCCATCTTTCCCAACATCAGGGTCTGTTCCAAGGATTCTTCTCTTCTCATGAGGTGGCCAAAGTATTGGAGCCTCAGCTTCAGGATCTGTCCTTCCAGTGAGCACTCAGGGCTGATTTCCTTTAGAATGGATAGGTTTGATCTTCTAGCAGTCCATGGGACTCTCAAGAGTCTCCTCCAGCACCATAATTCAAAAGCATCAATTCTTCGGCGACCAGCCTTCTTTATGGACCTTTGTAGGCAAGGTGATGTCTCTGCTTTTTATCGCATTAATACCCCACTTTTATCCTCCCAGGAGCTCAAGGGGCCATACATGGCTCCCCACCTCATTTAATCCCTACAACAACCTGGTGGGGTAGGCTAGGCCGAGAGGCAGTGATTGGCCCAAGGTCATGTGTCTGAGTGAGGATTTGAACCCTGGTCTCCCAGGGCCTAGTCTCTCTTAACCACTGCACCACAACTCATTCTGGTTTTGTCTTCCCTTCCGAGTTCTGCAAGGGCAACACTGCGACTAAGGGAGAGGAGGCTGACAGACATTGCCGCCCCCCAGACTAGTTGTAGGTAGACAGGCAGGCAGATGGAGGCTGCCTGGAGGCAGAAGAAGGTTGGTGGGGCAGTGCCCCATTTGACCTCCTGCACCAGTCTCCCCTGTTCACTGGGAATGGTTTGAAAGCCCCCTTTGTATTACATCAAGCTGGATTCTTGCTGTATGGTACGAGCCGGTTTGCAAACATGTGGAAGCCAAGCCGGCCCCTCTGACGGACACTTAATGTCTCTTGGACGGACAGAGGGGTTCTCAGGCCTCGGGCTGAGTTTTTTTGGCGGCGAGATGGAGGAGGAGGGGTGGTGGTCCTCCTAAATTTCAGCTGGGATTAAGGGAGGAGGGGGGTCTGTGGCCGGACCCCGAGCTGTGTTTGCCCTGATCTGAAGGATTTCATTAGGGCTGGCTGTTTACAGTTCTCTTTTCATTAAGAGATCCTTGTTTCCCAGGCCAAAGGACTGCTTATAGGAGGATTAAGGTGGTGGCTATTTAATTTGGACCTGGGATTCCCCCCCCCTCTTGCTCAAAGGTCATGTTTTGTTTGTGCAAATATGAGACAGGAGTGTGCTTTCTTTGGAGAGGGGTGTTTGGTGAGGATAGTGAACTGCAGAGAGACGGACTCCACACACCCCGTCCAGCCAAAATGGGGCACCCAGGTGGGGCCCTCTCTCAGGATGCTAACTCAGAGGTTGGAGAAACCTGCGCAGCCACAGCTGGTCAAGGGGGCCTTTGGGCAGATGGCATTTTACTTTATTTTATGGTTTGGGAAGTAGCATAAACTTATGGAAGTGCTTTGCATGTATTTTCACTCCCAACCGCTATATAGTCAATATAGGAACATAGGCATCTGCCTTATATTGAACCTAGAGCATTGTCAACACTGACTGGCTGCAACTCTCCAGGGTTTCAGGCAGTCTTACCTGGAATCAGAGAATTATAGAGTTAGAAGGAACCCCAAGGGCCATCTAGCCCAACCCTCTGCAGTGCAGTAATATTTTGCCCAACATAGGACCCATGTCGCTGATGTTAGGAGTCTCATGTGCTACCAACCGAGCTGTTAGAGAAGATGCCAGAGATTTAACATGAGGCCTTTTGCATAATAATAATAACCCTTCCCTTATATCTGACAGGAAGCTGGGGTGTTGTTAAGATAAAAGCTGCACCCTCAGATAAAAAAACTTAACTTCCATTGTTTTTGCTCGTGGTTAAACCACAGAGCCTAGGGCACGCCGATCAGAAGGTCAGCGGTTCGAATCCCCGCGACGGGGTGAGCTCCCGTTGCTCGGTCCCAGCTCCTGCCAACCTAGCAGTTCGAAAGCACGTCAAAGTGCAAGTAGATAAATAGGTACCGCTACAGCGGGAAGGTAAGCGGTGTTTCCGTGTGCTGCTCTGGTTCGCCAGAAACGGCTTTGTCATGCTGGCCACATGACCTGGAAGCTGTATGCTAGCTCACTCAGCCAATAACGCGAGATGAGCACCACAACCCCAGAGTCGGTCACGACTGGACCTAATGGTCAGGGGTCCCTTTACCTTTACCTATGTTATGTACTTTTGTGTTTTTGTATCGCAAAGTGCGCTGTGATCCCCAGATGAAGGGCACTATAGTAATTTAATTAATAATAATAATAATATGAATAGGCACCACGTTACAGCAACAGCTCAGTTTCCTGAACCGGGTTGGGAATTGTTATTCATTATTTCATTATTTGTTAAATTTGCATAGCGCCCTATACCTGTAGATCTGAGGACGGTTCACAACATAAGATTGCAATATAAAAAAAACACAAAACACACAATAAAAATAAGAACAAAGACAACCCAATAATGCCCCCCCTTCCCCAGCACATTTAAAAGGGTCTCGCACTCCTTCTGGGCTTTTTGTTTCCCCCTTTTAAAAGCAGGAGGTGTCAAAACATTACTACACGAATTAGTGTCTCAGAGCGGCCGTGGTTATGGTCTCTGTGTGCGTGCCGCAGCAGGTTACAGGCAATAAACTGGTTAATCAAACCCAGAAGCACTCCCCAAGAGACCCACACCACATGGCCACCACATGGGCTCAGCTCCTTCTGGATGTTGCACAGGCAGATCGGGAAGACTCATCCGCACCAACACCCCTTCACAACCCCAGATGTGCATGTTGTAATGCTGTAGTAACTCAGGAACCCAGGAGTTGGAGCAAATGCTCTATGAGGTAAGTTGAATGGAGGATGGAGGGGGGGGAGCGGTTGGCAGTTCACTTCAGAAATGCCGAACTATATAATTGCGGTTTCCTTCAGGCCACACAGGGTGCCCTTGACGGAGATAAGATTTGAACCAGAGCTTTATGGTTTACATGCTCGCTCCCTCAGGATGAAGACATGCCTGGCTTTTTAAGTGCGGTCAGAGTGGTTTGGAATGCAGACAGGTTGCGTTCCGGCGCATTGTGTATGCAGACCACTTAAAACGTCAAGGTACGTCTCCCCCCGCGGCTAATCCAGCCAACTGCTACCGCGCAGCTCAAACGGGGAAAAGGTCCATAATTTACCTTCTCCTCCTCCTCAAGCATTTAACAAAGGGGCCACAGCTCTCTGACCAAGCTTATTGAAATATACTCGGAGTCGAGAGTGAATTTCATGCTCTTTCTTCGGCTTGTAGTAGCAACAGAAGAAGAAGAAGAAGAGAAGAATGGCTCTTTCCCCAAAACGTCTGCTTATATACATTATTTACACAGTGGGCCTTGCGTGATTGGCTACTTGAGGGCTGCACCCAGGGCAGTCTCGAGCAGGTCGGCCGCCCTGGCGCTGAGGGGCGGGGATCACTCTGGCGCCCCCGCCCTCGCAGGGCTCAGCATGGCTTCCCGGCGCCCTGGTGCCCCACACTGGGACTCTACCTAGAGCCGGCCCTGGCTGCACCTATAGGCCAATCAGGTTGCGGATTCACTTCTGCCAGAAACCTGATTGGCTGCTCCTGCAGGCCAATCAGGTTGCTGACTTGCTTCTTCCAGGAGCCTGATTGGCTGCTCCTGCAGGCCTATCAGGTTGCTGATTCACTTCCACCTGGAGCTGCAAACCAATCAGACTGCTGCATTCTGGATCCTATTGTTCTAGGATTCAGCTCAGTATATACGTAACACTTTCTTCTCCTCCTCCTCCTCTTTATCTCACGTGGTCAACTGAAGATTCAAACCCAGGGCTCCTCCCCAGTTCTAGTCACCCAACTCCTCTAGCTTTTGGGGGAGGAAAAGACACCTTCCATTCAGTCAAGCACGAAGCGTGATCAGACATCAACAGGTTCCAGCAGGGCATATGCACCCAAGGAAGGAGCAGAGAGGGTTGGGGCTGGAGAGGTCCCCAAGAGCCACATAGAATGGTCTGGGGGGCACATTTCCGCCCGCCCCCTGGCACCTGAGTCTGACGTCCTTTCTCCCTGATCCGCCCTCCACTGTCATTGTTGCCAACTGTTGCTGCTCCTACGCCATCATTCCCACCACCTGCTTATTTGTGAGGCAGCCATTGAGCAAACAGACTGTGGCGAGTCCTCGCTCAATGCATCACTGTAGTCGCTTGCTTGGTCATCCCCTCTGGGCCAAAGGCAGAGGCAGGGGGACACACTGTTGCAGTGGTGAGGAAGAGGAGAAGGTCCCAGCCTGGGACTCTTCCCAGTGGGTGCCCTGGGTCCCCGAAGGGTCCCGACCAAGCCAACCCTCGACACCTGCACTCACGACTCTCCCATGCAGGCGGAAGGTCCCTGTGAGGTATAGACTTAACTGTAATACCACTATTCTAGTTCTAGGTTGGCACTGCATCCAACTGAGGCAAGTGAGTCATACTGCTGTTCTAGACCGCTCTTTCACAGCAAAGTTGTTCCAACCATTTTGGCCTGGCTTCATCTCTGAAATATCCCGACAGTCCCCCAGTTCAATCCCTGGCATCTTCCACGGAAAGATATATTTTTTTTTTTTTTAAATAATTTTTATTCAATTTCCAATTTATCCGATTAAAATAATAAAAAAAAACATTCTTTTATACACAACATTATAAATTTTCATCTAACATTTTGCTCTGCCGAGCTACGACTTCCCCCCCTCCCTTCATGCGGGTTTCTTGTTTACTACATTTTTGCAGTTCCTTTTTGACTGTTTGGTCAATTCATAGGATTTATTTCAATCCTGCAAGTGTTTTTAAAGATCTACAGTTTTTCTCCATATAATCCACATATTTACTCCAGTCTTTTTGAAACCTTGTCTCCCCCTGGTCGCGGATCTTGCAAGTCATCCTTGCGAGTTCAGCATAGTCCATCATTTTAATCTGCCACTCCTCAATCGTTGGAATTTCTTGTAATTTCCATTTTTGGGCTAACAAAGTCCTAGCCGCGGTTGTCGCATACATAAACAATACTTGATCTTCTTTTCTAATCTCTCCTCCCATTATTCCTAGTAAAAATGCTTCAGGTTTTTTTGGGAAAGTATATCTAAACATCTTTTTCAACTCATTATATAACATCTCCCAAAATCTTTTTACCTTATCGCATGTCCACCACATATGATAAAATTCACCATCTCTCTCTTTACATTTCCAGCAAGTTTTGTCACTCATTCTATACATTTTGGCTAATTTAACTGGTGTTAAATACCATCTGTACATCATCTTATACACATTTTCTTTCAAAGCAGTACATGCTGTAAATCTCAACGTTTGAGTCCATAATTTCAACCACGCGTCATAATCAATATTGTGCCCAAAATCTTTTGCCCACTTGATCATCACTTCTTTTGTCAACTCATCCTTCGTATACCATTCTAATAACAAATTGTACATTTTTGACAGAAGCTTTGTTTTGCCTTCTAGCACTTCTATTTGGAATTTGGACCTTTTATCCTCAAAACCTATTTTCCTGTCTTCCCTAAGAACATCATTTATTTGATGGTATTGAATCCATCCTGTTAAAACTCCTTTAATTTCTTCATAGGGTTTAAGTCTCCATCCTTTATCAGTTCTTATCAAAATTTCCTCATAAGTGGCCCACCTCCCCTCCATATTTACTTTCTTCACTGTTAATACCTCTGCTGGTGAAACCCACCATGGTTTTTTGGTCTCTAACAGCATTTTATTTCTTTCCCACACCTCGTACAGAGATCTTCTTATCACATGATTGGTAAACCCAGTATGAGACTTCTTTTTGTCATAACATAAATATGCATGCCACCCAAATCTATTGTTAAAACCTTCCAAATCTAGCAGGTCAGTATTTTTCAACGTTATCCACTCTTTAATCCAACACATACAAGACGCTTCATAATAAAGTCTTAAATCTGGCAGGGAGAAACCACCTCTTTCTTTTCTGTCTACCAAGATTTTATGTTTTATTCTAGGTTTTTTCCCCTGCCAGAGAAATCTTGACAAAATCTTTTGCCATTCTTGAAATTGTCTTGTACCCTTCACCACAGGTATAGTTTGAAATAAGAATAACATTTTAGGTAAGATATTCATCTTAATTGCTGCTATTCTTCCTAAGAATGACATGTTCATATTAGTCCATCTTTCCAGGTCTTTCTTTATTTCTCTCCATACTGGTTCATAATTATCACTATATAAATTAATGTTCTTTGCTGTCATCCATATTCCAAGGTATTTTACTTTTTTTGCCACATCAAACCCATATTTTAGATGTAACTCTTGCTTTTCCTCTTTCGTCATATTCATTGCCATCACCTTTGTTTTCTGTCTGTTTAATTTAAATCCTGCTAATTGTCCAAATTTCTCAATTTCTTCTATAGCCGCTGCAACACTTTCATTAGGATTTTCTAGTTGTTGTTTAGTCGTTTAGTCGTGTCCGACTCTTCGTGACCCCATGGACCATAGCACGCCAGGCACTCCTGTCTTGCACTGCCTCCCGCAGTTTGGTCAAACTCATGTTCGTAGCTTCGAGAACACTATCCAACCATCTTGTCCTCTGTCGTCCCCTTCTCCTAGTGCCCTCAATCTTTCCCAACATCAGGGTCTTTTCCAAGGATTCTTCTCTTCTCATGAGGTGGCCAAAGTATTGGAGCCTCAGCTTCACGATCCGTCCTTCCAGGGAGCACTCAGGGCTGATTTCCTTAAGAATGGATAGGTTTGATCTTCTTGCAGTCCATGGGACTCTCAAGAGTCTCCTCCAGCACCATAATTCAAAAGCATCAATTCTTCGGCGATCAGCCTTCTTTATGGTCCAACTCTCACTTCCATACATCACTACTGGGAAAACCATAGCTTTAACTATACGGACCTTTGTCGGCAAGGTGATGTCTCTGCTTTTTAAGATGCTGTCTAGGTTTGTCATTGCTTTTCTCCCAAGAAGCAGGCGTCTTTTAATTTCGTGACTGCTGTCACCATCTGCAGTGATCAAGGAGCCCAAGAAAGTAAAATCTCTCACTGCCTCCATTTCTTCCCCTTCTATTTGCCAGGAGGTGATGGGACCAGTGGCCATGATCTTGGTTTTTTTGATGTTGAGCTTCAGACCATATTTTGCGCTCTCCTCTTTCACCCTCATTAAAAGGTTCTTTAATTCCTCCTCGCTTTCTGCCATCAAGGTTGGCAGAAAGGATTTTCTAGAGTTAAGACCAAATCATCCGCGAAGGCTTTCACTTTAAATTGCTTTGCACCTACTTTAATTCCTCTAATAGTTGGAAGATCTCTTAATCTATTCAATAGTACTTCCAGGACCATGATGAATAATAAAGGGGATAAGGGACACCCCTGTCTAGTTCCTTTTGTGATGTCAAAATATTCCGTTAATGTGTTATTAATTATCAATCTTGCTTTTTGTTCTGAATATATTGCCTCAATCCCATTCAAAAAAGAGTCTTTGCCAACCATTGATTCCAGATTTTTCTTCATAAACTGCCAAGATATATTGTCAAATGCTTTCTCTGCATCCACAAACATTAATACTGCTGGCTTATCTATCTTGGTTTCCAGATATTCTATTACATCTATTATATGTCTGACGTTGTCCTTTAACTGTCTACCAGGAAGAAAACCAGCTTGATCCTTATATATCATTTCCTTCAAAACTTCTTTCAATCTCTTGGACATAATGTCTGCAAACAGCTTATAATCGTTGTTCAATAAAGAAATTGGTCTATAATTTCTGACTTCTAATCCATCCGCTCCTGGTTTTGGAATCAATGTAATATACGCTTCCTTCCATGTATTTGGGATCTTTCCTCCTGCAAGAATATCATTCATCACTTCTTCTAAAATCGGTATCAGCTGTCCGTTTAAAACTTTATAATATTTTGCTGATAATCCATCTGGTCCTGGGGCTTTTCCTACTTTCATTCTCGATATTGCCTGGTGTACTTCTTGCCTTGTTATCCTATTATTGAGTTTCTTTCTTTCCTCTTCTGGGATTTGTTTCAATCCATGTTTGCTTAAATAATCACTGATCTTCTTCTCCTCTTCTTTCTTTTTACAATACAACTCTTTGTAAAACTTTTGAAAGGCTTTCTTTATTTCCTTTGGCTCCTCAGTCACTTTTCCTTCCATATTTATCTTCACTATCATATTTTGATTTTGACGTTTCCTTAATTGCCATGCCAATAATTTTCCTGTTTTGTTCGCTGATTCAAAATTTTTTTGTCTCATCTGCTTTATTTTCCATTCTATCTCCTGACTGATCAACATAGAGAATTGTGTCTGTAACATCTTTATGTTATATTTGATTTGTTGATTCTCTGGTTTATCTATCAGGTTTTTCTCATTTTCCATGAGGCACTTCAGGATTTCCTCCTTCTTCTTTTCTTTCTTTCGTTTCAGGAAACTGTTTTGCTGTATTAGAAAGCCTCTCATTACTGCTTTACTTGCATCCCATACCATATCAAGTCCAGTGTCTTTATGTAGATTCCAATGAAAATAATCTTTCAGGATATTCTTAGCTTTTACTACCACCTCTTTATCTTCGAAAAGCTCCTCATTCATTCTCCACCTAAAGGAATTCTGATCTTTGCTTTTCATTTCCATAAATATTGAATTGTGATCTGATAGTGTTCGTGGTATTATCTCTATTTTACTCACCCTGGGTACTAGTTCCTTGGAGATCCATATATGATCTATTCTTCCAGAACTTTGATTTGGTTCTGAAAAGAATGTAAACTGTTTAAGCGTAGGATGCTTTAACCTCCAAATATCCACTAGGCCCAGGTTTTCTACCAATTCAAAGAAGGATTTTGGTAACTTGCCTTCATTCTTCCTTTTCTTTGTCCTGTCCAATTCTGGTACTGTCACTCCATTGAAATCACCCATAAGCACTAACTTTTGGTCCATATACTCTGCTAACCTTTCTTCCAAATTCTTGTAAAATTCCGCTTTGTTTTCATTCGGTGCATAAATTCCCACCACCAACATTTTTTCTCCTTGGGTCGATATTTGGACCGCTATCACTCTTCCTTCTTCATCTTTAAACATCAGATTTGGGTCCAATTTGTCTTTTATGTACAAAACCACTCCTCTCTTTTTATTTTCTACTGAATTTATAAATTCTTTACCCAACCTTTTATTTCTAAGAATATAATTGTGTTTTTTCGCCACATGTGTTTCCTGAAGACAGATTATATCCAAATTTTTCTTCTTCAAAATATGATCAATTTTATTTCTTTTCACTTTATTATTCAATCCATGTACATTCCAAGTATGTATCTTCAATGATGCCATTTTACTTCCTAATATCAGGAAGATAGGATTTTATCTAGTCTTGGTCGGGTTCTTTACTTAAATCTTTATCTTCTTCCTCTTCTTCACTCTCTGACTCTTTATCCTCTTCCTCTTTTTCCTGTTCTTCTTCTTCTGATTTCTCTTCCTCTCCTTCTTTTTTCTTTCTTCTCCTTCTTTGTGGTTTTGGTTCTTCTTCCTCTTCTGCAGTCGCTTCAGCTAGGATAACCAGGTCTGGGCTCAGCTCTCCCAAGAATTTTTCGTACTTTCTCAAGAATTTCCCAATGTCATGCATACTTGTCAGCACATGTCTTTTCTCTTTATAAAAAAACATTATTCCTTCGGGGTATTCCCATCTATGCTGGATTCCATTTTTCCTAAGCAGGGCCACCATTGCTTTATAATTGTCACGTTTTTTCAAAAATCTTCCAGGAATTTCTTTAAACACGATTATAGGCTTGCCTCCGATGATTAGCTTGTTGGTGAAGCTCAAACTTAAAATCTCATTTTTCATCTCCATTGTATTGAGAACCACCACGCAATCACCAGGTGCTTTCCTTACCTTGGCCTTTGCTGATTTTACCTTAATTCTGAATACATTCACAATTGTCTGGCTCACTTCTTCATCCGTCTTTCCCATCCATTTCGCCAATTCGGCAATTATCCTTGACTTAATATCTTCTCCCGATTCTTCAGGGATACCCCTTAATTTCAAATTCAATTGCCTTTGCTTCATTTCAATTAATGCCAAATTATCAAGCATTTGTTCATGTGCCCGGTCCATTTTCTTCATACTATCTTTCACTTTGTCAGTCTCTTTTTTAACCTCCTTTACCTCCTTTTGGGTCTTCTTGATTGTTTCTTCCATTGTTTTGGATCTCACCGACAAATCTTTTATTTGAGTTGATAATTCTCCCACAGCTCCTTCAATCTTCTTATCGATCTCTCCCAATTTTTTATCCATTCGTTGTTCACTGTGTTTAAATTCATCTTTAATTTTTTGCCATAGAGCTTCTAAATCCTTGACTTCTTCTTGCTTTGAACCTCTTCTATCTTTTGGTGTGCTTGCTGCCTTCCTTTCTTCTTTACCAGCCATTCTTCTACAAAAAAAAACAGGAAAGAGGGGAAATTCCCCTCTTCACCACTAGGGGGACCAGTATTAATAAATTCCTACAGTTAACCTGCAATAACCCAACCACCCCCAGATGGCGCTGTAATAAATTCCAATACCTAGAATCAACAGTTATTCCGTCTGCCACTGGGTGGATTACTCTGAAACCTCAAGTCTTTCCAGTACTTTTCCACTCCCAGAGACAGAGAACCAGCAGTTTCTAGTTACATTAAATCAAACCCTTCTAGCAAGTTCCTTCTTTATCCCTCCAGCAGTCAAAGCACCCTTGAAACCTGAAACAAAGAAACCAAGTCTCGCAACTCTTCAGCCACTTATAGGCTTAATCCACAGTTCGCTCCAAAAACCCAAAAAAAAGAAAGAGAAAAGAAGCCAAATACTTCAGCCACTTGTAGGCTTAATCCAAATAAGGGAGAATCCCAGATCCGCAGTTCCCCAGCAATAAACCCCTCTTCAGCCACTTGCTGGCTTAATCCAAAGTCGACCCCCCCTTTCCAGCCTCTCAGCTGGTGGGAAACGTTTTTACTTTGTTCTTAATTATAGCAAAAAAAAAAAAAAAGGGCAGCCTCCGTCTTTCTCCCCTTCGGTGCTGCAGCGATACAAGCAAAGCACTCAGGCAACTCAAAGCTCCTCTGCATTCAGGGCTAGAGCGCAGAAAATATAAAGTTCCCAGATCGCTTGCAGTTCCACCCCCAGGAAAGGGACAAGGTAACAATATAAAAGCTCTAAGCAATTCTTTTCCACCCTCAAAAAATTGCCTTGTTACAATGTAATCAAGGACTTCTGAAAAACTCACTCCGCAGGCAAACAGTTTCACTTTCCGTCGCTCAGCTCCTACGATCACTTCTCTGCGCCATTTTTCCCCGCTGTTGGGACGGACTCCCTTTTTGCGCCCCACAGCTTCATCAATCCGATTGTTAACTTCAATCCAGAATTTATTTCAGCCTTCTTTATTCCTCAGATTAATTATAATTTAAGGAAGCTTGCTGCTTACCATCGGAAGCCAGAGACTGCACTTAACGGAGTCAGTGGTCTCTCCCCCTTCGCGCCCGCAGCTCAATCCTTCTCCCGGCTCCCACGCAGTAAAAACCGGGTGAAGGAGAGCACGCAGGGCGCTGCTGGGTGCCACGACACTCAGGGTAACCCCCCCTGAGGTTTTTGAGGTCCGCGGAGCCTTCGCGTGACCTCTAAAGGCTCCGTTAAGTTCGGGATTCCCCGGAGGGCTATCCCGCGCTTCCTTCGATGGCCGCAGCTCACCGGAAGTCTTCCACGGAAAGATATAGGCTTCTTGGGTGAGACGCTGAAGAGCAGCTGTGAGCCAGGACAAACAACTTTGGGGTAGATCGGTAGTGGGGAACCATTGATGCGGCCCTTGTGGCTTCTCTACGTGCCCCTTGGGCACACACCCCACTTCCAGACCACCCCTCCCCTCACAGAGCTGCAGTTCCCTGCACCCTTAATAGCCACAATTCCGAGAATTATTTGGAAAGATATTATCAGAACCTGGGGTCATCCAGTGAAACGGATCTGGACAGTCAAAAGAAACACTCTGCTTCACACGCCCTGTGCAGATAACTTAGGAATTTATGAACACCCTGATGGGATGATAGCCATAAAGAGGGGAACAAGAGCCCTTCTGGATGGGGGAAAAGGCTCATCTACTTCCCACTGGCCAGCTCAGATGCCTTTGGGGAGCTCACAAGCAGGGCCTGAGCACAACAGCACTATCTCTGCATTTGTGGTTCCCCAACAACTGCTATTCAGAGGCATATGGTGCCTCTGGCGGTGGAGACAGAAAATACCCATAATTCCTAGTAACTGCAATGTAATCAAAACTCTTTGAACACATTAAGCTACCCATAGATATGTTCTGGCTGTTTCTCTGCGAGTCCCTGCACCTTGTATGATGGCCATCCAAACTCCCGTCACAGAGGCTGTTTTGCTTCATTTTAAAGCAAGAGAGGTTTCTAACTCTTTTGAAGTTATAAATTTCTTCCAACCGTTTGGGATCATTGGTGGAGGGATGAGACCTCTACACACACACACACACACACACACACACACACACACACACACACACTCGTCCTGCTCCAGTGCCTTGAATAGCTGGGCTGACATACAGATATGTAGCAGGTCACAACTCTCCCAGTCCCCATCCCTGATTTCCATGCCAAGAAAAACCTCCCTTCCTAAATTTCCGTTTATGAGGCTGCTGCAAAAGACTGTTAAAATGCTCTTAGCGCTGGCAACGTACAAGCAGGGTGCAAACTAAAAATAAAAGGCGTCAATGAGCATAAAACAGTGTCCCACCCCTGCTAGGGATGGAGGAACCTGTCAATTCCGGTTACTCTCAGCTTCCTATTTCCCCCAATCTTTTCGGTTCAGTTCTCCACAACAGTTTCTGTGTGTTTTTAAAGTCTTAGTGAAAATTAGTTTTGTTTTATACGCACATTTTCTTTGCAAAGCAATTTCCTTTGATATAATGCATTTTGGGATATCGCTTGGTTAGAGAACGGCGGTGCGAAATAGGGAGAAGTGCCAGTTTCAAGGGATGCCTTCGCTTTGGTGCTCCTGTTCTTTCAGAAAGTGTGAAGTAGGCAGATTTGCAGGTAGATTGTGCGCCAAATGGAAGTTTATACCCCTTCCTTTCTCAGAGCATGCACAGAGTGCTACCCCACCCCACCCCGGCTCACTTCTCTGCCTGAGGAGCTGTATCCTGCAAAGAGGTCCCTTGGCATCGAGGTCTGTTCTGTACCAATTCAGAATCCTGCTTAATCTCCCTTCAGGCTGGACGTATGGTTAGGCGACAGAATTGGCTTGTTGCGGGAAATACCGGGCCGATGAATCAGCACCGACACTCCTGCCCCCACCCAGCACGTGGCGGTTATGTGCCGGGGAGGGGGGATGTGTGGGTCTGATTTATCGGAAGGAGCATCAGTACCAATCATTTGAAACCTCTCTCAGTCAAAGAGGCGGCCTGGGGGCTGAGGGGAGAGGGGCAGGCCAGGCCTACCGAATCCTCTCAGATTTGGCGACGGTGGCGTTCTAGAGAGTTTGCAAACGGAGGGAAGGGAAATTTGGAAGGCGAGGTGCCTGCTGCTGCTCTCCTGCTGAGTCCCTCTGTAAGAGGCTATTCATATTGTAGCATGAGAGAACAGGCGTTTTATTTACTCCCAATAAGTAACGGAGCAGCCCCTGGAGGGAACGAAGGGAAGTCCAGGAAAGTTTATTGGAAAATTGCAGCACTTCAGGCCAACAGCTGGAATAATAATAAAGCTGGTGCAGGAGCTCAGATGTTTGTTAACTCCCATGGATTCCAGCAGTGCGCTGACCCGAAGGGAGAGGGGAAATGTTAATTCCCCATTATAGAGTAAGGTTAATTCAGGATAGGGCCTCTCGCCACCATTCCCCGCCCCTCCATTTCCTAGACCAGCTGCATGGCAGGCAGAAATTCTATTGGTTAAGCTTTCTTCATCTTCTTCTTCCCTGACAGGAAGCTTCAGCTGCTGGTTTTGTTTTGTTTTGTTTTGTTTTGTTGTTTTGTTTGCTGCCTTGTAATTGTTAAAAGGGTACTTTTGAGGGGGGAAGCAGGTGGGTCCTAAAAATAGGTATCGCAGGTGTCAAAGGCCAGACTAAGAAAGAGCATCTTCGGCGCATGACTTCATTGCCCTTGGTGACTTCAAGATTGAGTTACTGCGTTGCACTCTATGGGGAGCTTCCTTTGAGCTCGATCTGGAAGCTGCAGCTACTGCAGATTGCTGTAGCGTGGTTGCTGACCGGAGCGAGACCCTGTCAGCATGTAGGACCTTTGCTTAGACATCTGCACTGGCTGTGCTGCCAGTTTGATGCTGGGCCAAGTGCAAGGTGTTACCATTAGTATTTAAGTTCCTTAATAGCTTGGGACCAGTTTATCTGTGAGATGGCCTTACCCCTTATAAGCCCCTTGACCACTTCAGTCTGTGGTGCCACGTTCCGCATTGGTAAGAAATCTATCTTTTGCTCTATCACCTACACTTTGGAACTCCCTGCTTATTGACACCAGGCAGGTTCCTTTGCTCAACTCTTTTTAGCACCTGGTTAAAAATTTCTGTTCAGGCAAGCCTATCCAGACATGCAGAATGAGACATGTAATCTCTTATAGCTTGTTGTTGATCTTATTTATCTTTTGAGTCTTTTTACATACCTGTTTTTAAGTAAATTAAAAAATTCCTTCCACTAGCACCTCAGAGACCAACTAAGTTTGTCATTGGTATGAGCTTTCGTGTGCATGCATGAAGAAGTGTGCATGCACACGAAAGCTCATACCAATGACAAACTTAGTTGGTCTCTAAGGTGCTACTGGAGGGAATTTTTTTATTTAGTTAAAAACAGGCTCAACATATTAAAAAAAAAACAAGATCATGGCCACTGGTCCCATCACCTCCTGGCAAATAGAAGGGGAAGAAATGGAGGCAGTGAGAGATTTTACTTTCTTGGGTTCCAAAATCACTGCAGATGGTGACAGCAGTCATGAAATCAAAAGACGCCTGCTTCTTGGGAGAAAAGCAATGACAAACCTAGACAGCATCTTAAAAAGCAGAGACATCACCTTGCCGACAAAGGTCCATATAGTTAAAGCTATGGTTTTCCCAGTAGTGATGTATGGAAGTGAGAGCTGGACCATAAAGAAGGCAGATCGCCGAAGAATGGATGCTTTTGAATTGTGGTGCTAGAGGAGACTCTTGAGAGTCCCATGGACAGCAAGAAGATCAAACCTATCCATTCTTAAGGAAATCAGCCCTGAGTGCTCACTGGAAGGACAGATCCTGAAGCTGAGGCTCCAATACTTTGGCCACCTCATGAGAAGAGAAGACTCCCTGGAAAAGACCCTGGTGCTGGGAAAGACTGAGGGCACAAGCAGAAGGGGACGACAGAGGACGAGATGGTTGGACAGTGTTCTCGAAGCTACGAACATGAGTTTGACCAAACTGCGGGAGGCAGTGCAAGACAGGAGTGCCTGGCGTGCTATGGTCCATGGGGTCACGAAGAACCGGACACGACTAAACGACTAAACAACAACAACAGCCACCGAAGCCATTGACAGTGTTGGATCCAGGAGTCTGAGGCCCAGGCGGCTATAAGTAAGGAAATCCCACAACCTCTGTAGGCAGGTCAATCCACGGCTGCCCTGCAGACTGTTGTCACAAGGAAGCTTTAAGGATAAGATTGTGCTCCCTCCGTCTGTCCTGGCCCACTCTTATCTAATCCGTTTCTCCCCGTCTACCCTGCCAGCTTCCTCCACCATATCTGACTCCTGGCCACGTCTCTGCTTGCATTTCAGAGCACTCTGTGGTTTGTCCCCACCCCTTGCCGTGCACTGCTGCTCCTGCTTCCCAACTGCTTGGCTTTGGCGAGCGCTCTGGGATCCCTGTCATGCCTCTGTTTTGCATTCCTGCTGTCCACATCAATGCGATTGGAGATATCCGCATTGTGCCTAACAATTCCCTAGCTGTTTTATTGAATCCAGTAGTTGTGCTGCTGCAGGAGCAGTCGTGAAAACCACCCCTTTGGGTGGGTTTCTCCAACCAAGGTTGCATCAAGGAACAGTGTGTGTGTGTGTGTGTGTGTGTGTGTGTGTGTGTGTGTGTGTGTGTAAGAGAGGGGGGGGGTTTAACAGGCGTCAACAGATATGAATTTTCCTGAACTTCACAGTTGTTTTTATTTACTAAGAACAGCCTCTGTTGGCTGGCTGGTTGTTCCTGGTTAATCACTTTCCCTTAATAAAGAAACAACTTTAATTTTTGTCTTCTGGATATCCTTCCCTCTTTTAATTAAATGGGGTTATATAAATCAGTCAAATGCCGTTTCCCCCAATCCCTTGTTTTTTCTAATCTTTCTCCCCACATTTCCCCAGCAATTCATCCATGAAAATTCATCAAACTCACAACTCCAGTTCTGCCAAAGGCTTTGATGTATAAATCAGATTGGCACATAAGGCGAGTAACAGGTTACAACAATCAGCAGGTGCACAAGAGCTTAAATACACGGTGCATTCAACGCTCTGTAGGTTCGAATCTGGCTTGGGTTTAGTGCCCCTGTGATTGAAATTGAGGGCTTGTCCTCACTTCTGCTTGTCCTGTGCCTTTAGAAAGCATGGGAGGTTTTCTGCGTGACTCACGCTTTCTAGGCTGGGATCCAAGCAGGTTTCCCCCTTGCCCCTCTCCCTTCCCAGGGAAAATCTGCTCTTTAGTGCTAAACTGGAGCAAATACCTATATGGAGAAAGCCTGCATCACCATTTACTCCGACGGAGCGCTAAAGAGTGGTTTTCCCCTGGGGAAAGCAGTGTGATAAGCGGAAGTCTGAATGAGCCCTCAGAGAGGGAGAGTTATGGCACAGGAACACAGGAAACTGCCTTATACTGAGTCAGAGCCACTGGTCCATCTAGCTCAGTATTGTCTACACTGACTGGCAGTGGCCTTCCAGGGTTTCAGGCGAAAACCCAGCCCTGCCTAGAGATGGGACCTTCTGCATGCGGATCGAATGTCCTACCACTGAGCTACATCCTTTCTCCTACTAAGCAGTCCTGCATCATTCATTATGCACCCATTTCCCTTTCACACACTGTGGCTACCGAGGAATATTTTATGCTGAATGTTTCAAGGTTGGAGCTTCTATCAACTCTGTTGTTTGCTGACTTAATTTTGTTTTTAATCTTCCTAAGCCACCCTGAGAGCTTTGGCTGAAGACTAGCCAATAAAGAACAAACCTTAAACAAACACATATTTTGAACTGTGGGTAACCTATTGTCGGACAATTATGTTTTCCTGCTGTAGCTTTAGCCAAAAGCACCCTCTTGGCTATTACATGAAAGCTGATGCAGTGTAGCAGGCAGCCAAGAAGTTGAGCAGTGAATCAGGAGGTCCATGGTTCAAATTTCGCCTCAACCATAAACTGACCCAGTGGTCTTAAGCAAGCCACTCTCTCTCAGCCCATCTAGTCATAGGAGCCAACTTCTAGGAGCCGAGGTCCCCATGAGCCCTCCAATAAAATTAGACACACACCCCCAAAAAAGTTGATGGGCATTGCCATCCAAATGGTATGGGTGTGCCCATGCAGGGGGGCCCTTATCTGGGTCCCCAAATATTTTATTAAAGTTGGCACCCCTAAATCTAGTACATCATCCTGTTCTCACTGTGGCCAACCAGACGTAAGGTAGACATGAGCCAACAGCTCTCTGCCTACTTGCTATTCCCAGAAACAGTGGAGGTAGAAAAAAATTATTGCATCAACCTTTGTAGGGAGCAGTTGACCTTGTCAGACGCCTCTCGCCAGAGTAGACATGGGAGTGGCCATTGCATGCAGCTAAATGCAGAACTGTCCAAATCATGCAGAACAGGGATTGAGAATACCTTCGGTCCTCCATAAATGTATGCTGTTCCCACCTATAAACCAGTGGCCATGACAGTGACAGGATGACAGACAGTGGCATACGGTTCTTTATAATAAAAACAATAATTTATTATTTATACCCCACCCCTCTGGGCGGCTCCCAGCAGAATATTAAAAATACAATAAAACATCAAACATTAAAAACTTCCCTATATAGGGTTGCCTTCAGATGTCTTCTAAAACTCAGATAGCTGTTTATTTCCTTGACATCTGATGGGAGGGCATTCCACAGGGCGGGTGCCACTACTGAGAAAGCCCACTGCCTGTTTCTGTGTAACCTCACTTCTTGCAGTGAGGGAACCACCAGAAAGCCCTCGGAGCTGAACCTCAGTGTCCAGACTGAACAATGGGGGTGGAGACGCTCCTTCAGGTATATTGGGCTGAGGCCGTTAAGGGCTTTAAAGGTCAGCACCAACACTTTGAATTGTGCCCAGAAACATACTGGCAGCCAGTGTAGGTCTTTCAGGATCAGTGTTATATTGTCTCGGCGGCCACTCCCAGTCACCAGTCTACCTGCTGCATTCTGGATTAGTTGTAGTTTCTGGGTCACCTTCAAAGGTAGCTCCACGTAGAGCTCATTGCAGTAATTCAAGCAGGAGATAACTAGAGCATGCACCACTCTGGCGAGACAGTCTGTGGGTAGGTAGGGTCTCAGCCTCTGTACCAGATGGAGCTGGTAAACTCTCTTCCACCGGAGGTTTTGCAACAGAGGTTGGTGGCACCCATCTGAAATTCTTGAGCTGTGATTCCTGCATTCCAGTGGGCTGGCCTAGCTGACCCTCGGGGTCCCATCCAACTCTACAGTTCTGTGATTCTATACCAGCATATTGGTTGAAGAGCCACAGTTGCATAACATGACAGGTCCTGGCGTGTGTCATGGAATGGCTGGACACGGGGGAATGGTGGGAGGAATCAGCTGGGAAGGGAAGAAGGCTCGGAGCCTGGGGAGTGGTGGTGGGACAATGATGAATGGTCAAAGGGAGAAGACTGGAAGGAGGTATTGGAAACTGACGAGGCAACAGGACTTAGTGAGCAGGAAGAGTCTGTGGCAGAGAGAAGTCTGGAAGCAGAGGCAGAAGCAAGAGAGGAGGGAGGCCAAGAGGCAGAGATGAGTCAGTCTAGTGAAGAAGCCAGGGGGTCTCCCTCTCCTGCTGTGACAAGCTCCCCTCCCCCCCCTGGTTTCCCAGGACCAGAAGAAATATGAAGAGGGAGGAGCAGAGACAGGTGTGCTGGCATAGTCTCAGATTGCTTGGTATAGACTTGGAAGGAACAGACTTAGGGAACTGTGGGAAGGAGGAGATATTCAGCCCCCACAACTCCCCCATAGGGACAAAAACTACTGAGAAGAATTGCTGTGCTCATTAGGCCAGGCAACCTTTGAGCAGGCCTTGTTTCTCCTAACAAAGAGTTAACTTCACATACTCTCTGTGATTTATTGCTGGCTAGCTCTCTGACAGAGTGTGCAAGGAATATTAGAAAATAGGACAGAAGTACTTCCATTGTAATCAGGAAAACAGATGCAATATTCCACACAACAGAACGCACCTTCAGAGCCATTTTGCCGACCCTCATCCATCCATCTTTTTTTTTTTTGCCATTTCCCTCACAGGTCTAGAGCATGGGGAGACAACCAAGACCCATGCCCTTCCTTCTGTTCCTCTTCTGGCTGGGGACCTCTTGGGAGGCGCATGTGCCCCACCGGGTCATCCCCTCCAACGCTACTGTTTTCTCTCATATCTACACAATAAAGCTGAAGGGAGATGGCACTGAGGACGAGGGAGCCTCCTCTGCACCCCAAGAGGCGCTGGGCCCTCCTGGCTCCTCCAGGGGAGGGGGCCTGTATGAGCACACGCTGGAAGGGCCAGACCAGGAGCATGTGGTCTTCACTCACCGCATCAACCTGCCCCAGCAGTCCTGTGGGTGCCCACCTGGCACCGAGGACACCCAGGACCTCTTGAGACGGCTGCAGGCACTAGAGAACGAGGTGCGGTCACTGCGGGACACCTGCCAGGCTGGGGGAGGCTGCTGCACTGCGACCAGCAGTTCCCAGGCTAGTACAGGTAAGGCCTTGGAGAGGGTATGTGTGACCCTGGGGCACAAGTAAACCTACCTCACAGGGTTCTTGTGGAGATGAAATGCGGGTGGGAGAGAACCCTGTATGCCACCACAGTTTCTTCCAAGGGAAGAAGACTCAGAGCCTGGGGAGTGGTGGTGGGACACTGATGAGTGGTCAGAGGGAGAAGACTGGGAGGAGGAGGTGTCAGAAGCTGAAGATGTAGCAGGGTTTGGTGAGCTGGGAGGCTCTGTGGCAATGTCCAGAATGAGAGGCGGAACTTGAAGCAGGAGGCAGGTCAAGAGGCAGAGATGAGTCAGGCTGGTAAAGAGTTACAGGTGTTACCCACTCCCACTGCGACAAGCTCTCCTCCCTTCTGGTCTTCCAGAACCAGAAGAGGCATGAAAAGGGCAGAGGAGAGGTTGGCTTCACAGAAGCGCAGTCTCTGATTGCTTGGGGAAAACCCTGGAGAGGATGGGACTTGGGCAGCTGTGAGGAGGTGGGAACCTTCAGTCTTAGTAACTGCTTCATAGGGGCAAGGCTTACTGGAGATGAGCTGCTGTGCTCATTAGGCCTGACCCTCCTGTATCTATAGTGTTTTTGCTAATAAAGAGTTAACTCCAACTTACACAGGGTGATTTACTTCTGGCTCGCTCCTGACAGGCATGATATATAGGCAATACAATCATACCTTGGTTCTCAAATGCCTTGTGACTCGAACATTTTGGCTCCCGAACGCTGCAAACCCGGAAGTAAGTGTTCCGGTTTGTGAACGTTCTTTGGAACCCAAACGTCCAATGTGGCTTACACAGCTTCTGGTTGAGTGCAGAAAGCTCCTGCAGCCAATCGGAAGCCATGCATTAGTTTTGAACATTTTCAGAAATCAAACGGACTTCCGGAATGGATTCCATTCGAGAACCAAGGTATAACTGTATGTGCAAATAAAAAAACCCACAAGATGTTTAGGTGTGGCCTGGCTTTCAATCCCTGACCCCCTCCTCCCCCTCCCTACTTTCTCTCGCCCCTCACCTAGGCCAGACGGACACCCGCACCTTGTGCTCGAACCATGGTTCCTTCGACCTCTCCCGCTGCCTGTGCGAATGCGAGGCAGGCTGGAGTGGCCCCACCTGTGCCGAGTCAACCTGCCCAGGTGGCTGTGGCGGCCCCCAGCGTGGCAAGTGTGTGAACGGGCGCTGCCAGTGCCGCCCCGGCTACTCCGGTGCCCGCTGCGAGGAGCCACCTTCCTGCCCAGACGACTGCAATGACCAAGGGCGCTGTGTGGACGGGCGCTGCGCCTGCTTCCCTGGCTACGTTGGACCTTCCTGTGCCGACCCGGCCTGCCCGCAGGACTGCCAAGGTCATGGCCACTGTGTGGATGGGCAGTGTGTGTGCGACCCTGGCTACTCAGGGCCCGACTGCGGGAGCCGGGTCTGCCCCAGCAACTGCAACCGGCGGGGAGAGTGCCACAATGGGCGGTGCGTCTGTGAGCCCGGCTTCACGGGCCCAGCCTGCGGAACCAAGGCCTGCCCCAATGACTGCAGCCAGAGAGGCCGCTGCCTGAAAGGAGGCGTGTGCGCCTGCCACAAGGGGTATACCGGGCCGGACTGCGGGCAACTGGCATGTCCGGAGGACTGTCGCGGCCACGGGGAGTGCCAGAATGGAGTGTGCCTCTGTCATGATGGTTATTCGGGAGAAGACTGTTCCATAGGTAGGTAGGAAACACCTCAAGACGAAATCGCTGGGGCTCAGTGGCTCAGGGTGTTGGGTTAGCTTCTCTTGCCCTCAGGCTATTTTGCATATTCCCCTGACACACCTCAGGTGAAACCCTGATGCTTGCTTGCCAACCATGTAAGTGAGAGGAAGCCTTTGTTTTTCATAAGAGAATAGTTATCTTGTTCATCAATAGTAGGCAGCATACTGAACAAGCTTTTACATCCGGTATGAAAAGGTCTCTGATTTAGTGCTCGTTTTTATTTCGTTTAGGTGTTCATCCACGCTATTTTTTTGTCATTGTAATTTTTTAAAAATTATACATTTAAAAAATCATTACATTTACATTCATTTTTAAAAATATCTGCTTTTAATGTTTCATTTTAAATTGTTGTGACCCCCCTGGGATATTGGGGTAAAGCATGAGCAATTATTATTATTATTATTATTATTATTATTATTATTATTATTATTATTTTATATTGGTTTTTTAAATCTGTCTTTAGGTTTTGGTTGTTTTGTTTTTAAAACAATGGTTTTTAATGGTGTGTACATAAATCACCTTGAGGTGAACGTAATTTGTGAATAAAATCATCTTAATTATCATAGGCACTCTGGTCACCCGATCACAGTCTTTCCTGCTGTGGTGTGATGTATTGTATTTCCATTTTTATTATTCCCCCCCCCCCAATTTTTTTTTTTTTTGCATCTATACATATCCTATATAATAATGTCCATGTTGTCCCTGCGTCCAGATGTCCCGTGTGTCCCTGGGTCACTGCGCATGTGCCCCAGGGATACAGGGATTGGACAGCAGAGACTGCGCGCGCGCACTCTCCCCCCACTCTGCCTCCTCCAACCGCCGCTCCCGCCGGGGTGGAGGCCGGCGAAGGCCTCCTCACAACCCTCCCTGGCCGTGAGGAGCGGCGGTTGGAGGAGGCGGGGGGGGGGAGAGTGCGCGCGTCCTTCCTGTCGGCGGCTGGGGGAGAGGAAGGAAGGAGGAGAAAGCGCCGCTTGCGCAGCGCTTCTCCGAACCCTGGGATGTCTGCTTCCTGTCGGCGGCTGCGGGAGAGGAACGGAGGAGAAAGCAGCGCTTTCTCCTCCTCCGTTCCTGTCCCCCTGCCGCCGACAGCAAGGACGGGTCCCAGGGTTCGGAGAAGCGCTGCGCAAGCGCTTCTCCGAACCCTGGGATGTCTGCTTCCTGTCGGCGGCTGCGGGAGAGGAACGGAGAAGGAGAAAGCAGCGCTTTCTCCTCCGTTCCTGTCCCCCTGCCGCCGACAGCAAGGACGGGTCCCAGGGTTCGGAGAAGCGCTGCGCAAGCGCTTCTCCGAACCCTGGGATATCTGCTTCCTGTCGGCGGCTGCGGGAGAGGAACGGAGAAGGAAAAAGCAGCGCTTTCTCCTCCTCCGTTCCTGTCCCCCTGCCGCCGACAGCAAGGACAGGTCCCAGGAACCCCAGGATTCTAGCGCCCGTTATTGAACGGGCTGAAAACCACTAGTACTGTATAATTGCATATGCAAATGGCATGGAAGTTCTAGCCACCCTAGGTATCAGGGCTTTTATCTTGCTGAGGTTCAGATCAATACGCTTTTAGGGGACACGTTGAGGCAGGTGAGTGTTAAAAGAAGGCTGGTGATAAATTTGGTTTTCGACTCTTTTCTGCTTCCCCACCACCCTCCTCTTGCTCTTGACCTGAACAGAGATTCCATCCATTGGCATCCATGTGAAAAATCGAGATGAGACGTCCTTCCGCTTGGAGTGGAGCCGCCCAGAAGTATCTGTGGATGCGTATGAAATTCATGTGAAGCCCACAGTAAGCAACCACTCTTTGGGACAATGTGCTTCCAGAGAAAGCGGGGAAGGGTAGAGATTGTAAGGGTGGGTCTTTGAGCAGGGGGCTTCATTCATTTGGCTAGAAAATTTGTGAATGGTGTATGGCAGAGGTCAGCAACCTTTTTCAGCCGTGGGCCGGTCCACCGTCCCTCAGACCATGTGGTGGGCCGGACTATATATATATAAAATAAAAAAATTCCTTCAAAAATTCGTTTATATACGGTATATATATTTGGGGGGAATAAACGAATTCCTATGCCCCACAAATAACCCAGAGATGCATTTTAAATAAAAGCACACATTCTACTCATGTAAAAACATTAGGCAGGCCATGATGTTATACTGGGTCCCAAGCCTCCCACTTACAAACCAGAATGAAAAGTCCAGGCAGCAAAGTTTTTTAAAAGACAGGTTTTTCTGTTTATTGTTTTGTCAGGGAGGATTCAGAAAGTTGGCAAAATGCACACCCTGCAGGGGTTGTGCAGTGGGTTAAATACATTTTTCAAACAGCAAAGCCCAGCCTCTTGTAATCTTCTTTGGCCTATCAGAGTCATTCCTGTATTTGCATGCTCCAATCAGAGAAGCTTTTAGCTCCCCGGTTGCCTTAGTCTGTTTCAAGCTGCATTGCTGTTTTGCTCCCCCGGGGGTGCTGAATAACTATTATTGCATCTAAGTAGCTGGCAGTTAAGGGACCCAGGTGGCACTGTGGGTTAAATCGAGAGCATTTCATGCTTGAGCGGCATAGCTATTTCGAGAACATTGCATGCTGCTTAAGATGAGAGTTGCACTAGTTACGGACAGTTGAAATGAAGTTTTACAGTTTTATAGCCTTTGGTCAAGAGTCCAGTTACTGGCCAGAGCTGGCCAGTTGGCCAGAGTTGGCCAGATGCCTCAATACAAATAACCCAGAGATGCATTTTAAAGAAAAGGTCACATTCTACTCATGTAAAAACACGCTGCTCCCCGGACCGTCTGTGGGCCGGATTGAGAAGGCGATTGGGCCACATTCGGCTCACGGGCCTGAGGTTGCCTACCCCTGGTGTATAGGGGGAGGGGGAATAGAGGTATATCAGGGCCAACCCTAACATTAGCTAGAGTGAGGCGGCCACTTCATGAGGCAGATGCTGAGGGGGGCGCCAGTGAGATGTTGGAGGGCAGAGCTGGTTGCACTATGCAGCTTGCACTGTGACAACTAAGCTAGCTTGCTGTCCTCAGTTGTGGTGGTGGATGCTGCCCTTTGATTCGTGCTGAAGTAAGATCCAATTGCCCCTCCGGCTGGTTTCTGTAAGTGGGCTAGCGGCGCACCATTTTGTCTCAAGCAGCATAATATCTTGGGCTGGTGTTGAGGTCTCTCTTAACACTAGAACGCCATCCAGTCAACCCAGGTTGTGAGAGATTCAGGAGCGACAGAAAGGACTTATTCACGCTGTGCGTGGTTGAAATATGGCATTCGCTATCGCTAGATGTGGCGGTGGCAGCCAACTCGGAAAGCTTTAATGAGACCGGACTGCGTGTGTGTATCAACATAACCGGGCACTGCCTGGCGGTGCGTTTTTGGGTGTTTCCTTCTGGTGCCGAAAAGTTACTCAGCGCCTTTCTCCTCTGATGTGCAGCGGGATCAGCAGGCAGGTGAATCAGTACGTCTGTCTGGCACAGAGACAGGCTTCGAACGCAGAGGGCTGACGCCGGGAGAGGAATACACTGTCACTGTCCGGGCAGAAAAGGGGCAACGCTACGGACCCCCCGTCACCCAGACCGTGCGTACACGTATGTAGCCTGGAGCAGCATGTTCCTCTTTTTCTCTCTTTTGCCCGTCTCCACCCTTGCAGCATGTTCCCAGTTCAGGAGTGCCCATCTTCAGTCTAAATTGCTCTCTGCGGGGCAGTGATGACAATCATAGAATCATAGAGTTAGAAGGGATCCTGAGGGTCACCTAGCCCAGCTCCCTGCAATGCAGGAATCTTTTTGCCCGCAGCCTTCCCAGGGTGGGCTCAAACCAGCAACCTTCCAGTTAACAGCCAGAGGCACTGACCAAACACACTGCACCACCTTATAACCCGCCTTTCCCCCAAGGAGATCCAGGCGGCGTACCAGTTCTCCCCCTTCCCCTTTTATCCATAGGCAGAGAGGCAGGGACACCCAAGATCGCCCACAATATTCTGCTACACTTCTGGAAGTGGCCTTTTCATTGCGTGAAAGCTAAAATACAACGCAGAAATAGCAGTTAGTGGAACGTTTGGAAACAGGATGCACTGGTGTGCGAACGCAGTCTAATTCATGGAGGGTAAAGGCTCTGAGTGGCTACCAGTGGCGGACTTTGGGCTGTCACATTTCAGCGGTGCCCTGTGTGATGCCCAAATTCGCCCCTGCTGCCTCTTGTGCTCCATTCTGCAGCATTCTTGTGGCGCCCCCTGCACCGTGGCGCCCAGTGCAGCCAAAATGGCCGTGCTATCCTAAAATGGCCTCTGTGGCTGCTAACTGCAATGGCTAGGTTCTGCCTCCACTGTCACAGCCAACATGCCTCCGAATAGCAGCTGCTGGGAATCTCCAATGTCGAGAGAAGTGCTGCTCCTGTTTTCAGGATTCCTTTTGGCACTGTGAGAACATGATGCCAGAGCATGTTGGGCCCTTGGCCTGATGCAGCTGCAGAGCTTCTCTTATGCTCTTATACCACCTTCCCCTGCATGTCAGATCCTTCACTGCACTTCTTCTTCTTCTTCTTGTTTGGCAATCACTCATAGCCGATTAAGATAGTCTTCCATGAACACGGTTTTAACAGTGAGACCATAAGTGACTGTGGAGGCCAATTCTGGATCCACACATCCTTCCACAGTGGGGACATTGTTTTCCGGGTGGGAGTCGTTCACGGTGAGGGTTTGCCAAATGTGTCTTCCTCTTAGCGCGTTTCCCCCTTTCGTCCTGAGTTTGAGCGCCTTCAAAGTCCATGACACCTTTGGACTTTGGATGTTCTCCGATTGGAGCGCTCACAGGCCAGTGTTTTACTTTAAAAAAAAATTGCCTTGAGAGAGTCTTTCAACCTCTTTTGTTGACCACCAGCATTACGCTTTCCAGTTTTAAGTTTGGAATAGAACTAAACACCTGTACTTCCTGTTACACCCTGTGCCAACAAATCAAGGTTCTTGTCCTCAGTTTTAAAGTGCTCTGCCTCTACTCCTTCCCTGCTACTTTCATTCCACACAAGCTCCTGCTGCCTCTAAGTGTCTTCCTGTCTCATATCAGTGCCTTGTGTGCTATGTACATCTCTCCCCCTCCCAGGAGTAGCTCCTCCGCGTGGCCTGCAGTCGTCACAGGTGACAGAAAACTCCATGACCTTGGAATGGGAACCACCAGCCTCTCGCCCTGATGGCTACATCCTGAGCTACGTGCCTCTGGTCGCCTCTCGGCCTGCCCAGGCCGCGAAGCGTGTGGAACTGCCTGCAGCGCCTGAAAGCGTCACCCTGGACGAGCTGGAGAGCAGCACCCGATACCGCATCACCATGTTCGCCCGCCAGAGTGGCGAGAACAGCCGAGCCACCAGCATCATCGTCAGCACTACTGGTAGGGCCCTGGGAGTGGTGACGGGGAGCTAGGGTTGCCCCTTGTCTCAGCTGGGGGTGCGGGAGAGATTCAATTTTTACCGAAAGGCAGACCTACCTAATCATACCTAATGTGGATTGGGAACCTCTTGTGTCTCCTTTGATTCCCCCACGTCGTTCTCCTCCAACTTCTGCTGTCCCACATTTTCTCCTCCCTAAATTTGGAGATTCCCTATGTGATGGATGCAGCTGTCCTATTTGGATTTTCAAAGCAATTAGGAATCTCTGGGTTTAGGGGGGAGAAAGTGCAGGACAGCAGCAGTTGGAGAACACCACATGGACAAGGCCTGCATGTTCATCTGTCTCCAGACTAGACAACAATGGTGGTGAAAAGGAAGCTCAGCAGTGGAAGGCAAGTGAGGCACCACCCCCAACCTCATTCTGCCCTCAGCCAATGCCTTCTTTCTTAAAACCAGTCCAGGGGGTAGGCCCTGGTTGTCACCTTCCTTCTCCTTTAAGCCCAGCAATGCCCCTTGAAAAACTCAGCCGGAAAGAGGATGGAGGCAAAGCTAGAACTAGTTGGCTCCACCTGCCATTGGCTCTGGCTCTTGCCTGTCATTGGCTATGGCCCCGCCTACAGTTGGGCTTTCCTGCCTTCCACCCCACCAGTCCCACATTCGGTGCCTCTCATCTTTCACCATAATATTTTCCCCACGTCTTTTCTATCCTAATATTATTACCACCTCATTATTTCCTTTTGACAGCTGCAGTGGCTTGTGGTCAGAAGATGGCATCCCTTTCTCTCCCACAGCCCCTTGTTCTTCCTTTCTCTTTACAGCTCACAGGTCTC
The DNA here is from genome assembly GCF_963506605.1 of Zootoca vivipara. Taxonomy (NCBI): domain Eukaryota; kingdom Metazoa; phylum Chordata; class Lepidosauria; order Squamata; family Lacertidae; genus Zootoca; species Zootoca vivipara. The sequence goes on from NC_083277.1 coordinate 11,048,567, forward strand.
TGGAGATCCGACGGACGGAAAGAGCCACAAGGGTGATTTCTGAGGAGAGCTCAAACTAACTGCCTTGCTTTTATTGCAGCTGATGTGAGAGCTTGAAGGAAGGTTTCCAAGAAGGGGTCAGCAGCGCACATGTCTCTTCTGTGGGGTGCCAACTCCATTGCAGGCTGCTTCAGAAGGGGTGGATGGGTGGGAAACCAGGGGGTTTTTCTACCAAACCTCTGCAATTGATTTACCACTTCCCATGCATCCCATCTCTACAGCTCACTTTCATCCCTTCCTTTGCTGTAACCGCCACCATTTTTGATCCCACCAGCACCAGCTCCGAGCCAGCCAGTCCGCCAGTACTCCACACCACCCCCCTCTTCTTCCCACCGAAGACCTGACTCTTCCTCCTCTGGGCCTGGAGCCGGGCAGCCGGGCAACAGGCCGCAGCCAGGCCGTCCCTCTTCCAACGTCGCCAAAGCTAAGGAGCTTTTCATGAAGAAAATGACAGAGAACATCTCGACCAAGCTCTCCCCGTACAACGGGACCCTCCTTGAGCGTTTGGAGAGCTACCTCCGCACCATAAACTTCCCTCTCCATGGCAACCGTACCATACAGAGTGTGGCCAGGGACATATACATCTATCTAATTCTCCGGAAGCCAGAGGAGGTCATAGAGAGTTTCAAGGACCGGCTTGATAGAGAGACTGATGATTTGCTTCAGAAAACAGAATCCCCAACTGTGAGAGGCAGTTACTCCCACTCAGACCACCCCAAGCCGGCTGTAGTAGGCAGCTCCTCGGGCAGCATTGAGGTCTCTCTGGACAGCGTGAGAGGGGTCTCTGACAACGTGGTCATCCTCTACCGCAATACGGGGACTGGAGAAGTAGGGGAGCTAGTGGTGCCTGGAGATTCCTCCAGAGCAGTTATCACCGGATTGGATCCTGGCACAACCTACCATGTGGAAATCCACGGGGTGCTGAAAGGACGTTCCTCTAAGTCATACTCCTTTATAAGCGCCACAGGTACCAGGATGGGTAGGACGTCCGTCTCCCAGGGTGGTTCGCTATCTCCTTCTTGCCTGTAATCATACAATCACATGCCTTGTCCGTGTTGCCACCAAACTGAATCTGTGTGCCGTCCAGACATGTGTTGCTTTCGCATTCTCCAGAACAGGAGTGGGGAACCATTTTTTTTAAAAAAGTCTCCATTCTCAGACCAAACGAGCAAGAGGCATTGTATTACATTTCAAGGACCCCTTCCAGCTAGTTGAAAAGACTTGAAGAGAGGGTGGAGCGTGACTGGCAAAGGTTGTGGCCTGGGGAGAGTGTGGCCCTGGGGAAGTTCTGAGGGCCGGATTGAGGAGGGCAGAGGGCCGCATTCCGCTCACAGACCTGAGGTTCCCCACCCCTGCTCCAGAAAGTTGTTCAGACAGTGGCCTGCTCATTCTTTTCTCTTTTTCCTAATGAACAGCTTTATTGTCTTCCTCACTCGTATCGTTCTTCACGCCAATGTCACAGTGTCCAACAGCTAATTATCTTCTTCTTCCTGAAGCCAAATAACGCAATCAGTTGCGGCTCCCGGATTTTTGTCCAGTCTGTTTTTTGTACTACACACTGCTTCTTGCAGTCACTGTGTTTGCCTTTGCTCCTTGTCTGTGTTGCCACAAGATCGTCTGAATGTCTGTGAATCAAACTACAATAGCCTTTGGAGGGGATCTAAACAAAACAAAAACAAAAAAACAGTTGTAGTTTGACTCCAACTCCCATGAGCCCCAACCAGCATGGCCACTGGCCAGCAGGATGATTCGAGTTGTAGTCCAACAAAGCCTTGAGGGGCAACCCCTGTCCTATGAATTTGCTTGCAAACAAATGGATATTTATAGACTTATTGATAAAAATGTTTATGATGATCCCAATCACGGATGATGCTAAATATAAATGATGTTTGGAGAGGAAAACAGGGTGACTGAGAAGGATTTAATTTAAGTATTCATTGCATTTTTATTCTGCTTTTCTGTCTAAAACACCAGCTTTGTCCAAACCTCCCCTTTTATCCTCTCTACAACCCTGCTAGGTAGGTTAGACCAGACATCCCCAAACTGCGGCCCTCCAGATGTTTAGGCCTACAACTCCCATGATCCCTAGCTAAGAGGACCAATGGTCAGGGATGATGGGAATTGTAGTCCAAAACATCTGGAGGGCCGAAGTTTGGGATGCCTGGGTCAGACTGAAATATAGCAACCGGCCCTAGATCACCAGTGCTCTAAACACAACCTCACACTGGCAGATTATTGTATCTAGTTTTAAGTATTTAGTTTAAGGTTATGCCTTGAACATTTATTAGGAAGACCCAAAGAGTTCTCTCTTTAAAATAAAAGGGGTACACCCCCCAAAAAAAAATTCATATTTTTTCACCTTTTGAATTTTGAAATTCCACTGAACTTTATGTTTCTGCAAAATGTTGTGTTGGCACTACTTCTTCTCAGTCACGTGATTTATTTATTTATCTTCCATTGTGCACCCTTTCCACAGCTACAGTCGAGTGCTGACCTTGGTCAAGACTAGAGTGTCTCTGGATACCTTTGTGTTTAACTGCTTTATTTTTCCTCCAGGCAAAGCAGTCGTCCTGAGCTGTTGCCTTCATGTTGCTTCTGTGTGGCTGAAAGATTTCTCCCCCAATCACACACTTTCTTTTGCAGCAATGTTGGCTTCTACCACGCACTCATCAAAACAGTTTACGTAGCTGCTGTTCCCACCATTCACTGCTCAGCATCTCTATGTGCCCACCTTAAAATTAACTGGGATATTTGAGTGGGGTTTGCGTGTGTGTGTTTTTTCAAGCAGGTGCTCTCTCTGACTGGGTGAAGAGGAAATTATTGGGGTTCTATCCAGTACCACAACGACTTCTGCCCATGTAACGGGACTTATTTTCCTCTCTCCACGTGCCTCAGTTGCCCTCATTGGGGAGAGACAGGGAGTCCCATTGCACAGATGGAAGTCCTTGTGCTAAAGGGATGATTTTGTGGGATACAACCCTTTTCTCACCCCCTCTTCTTGACGGGGTCAGCTCTGATACAGGTTTGGCTAGCATACATCTCCACTGAACTGGCCCCTGCTCTCCCCTGAAATCAGCATTCTTGCTTAGAATTAAAACAAAAGTTAAGTTTGGGCATGTAATTCTTAATAAAATTTACCCTCATTCAAATTTTCTTGACAAATTGGGTCTAGGTGAAAGTGGAGGGTGAGTTTAGTGTAAATACTTTCACCCATTGCAAAAACAAAACAAAACCCCACAACCCTACAAAAAAACTTAAAGCATTATATAAATTTTGTTAAATAAAATAAATAAATAGCACAAGGCCTGGAGCCCTCTTGAGATGTGCTATCAGTGACCCATGCCCTAAGTATATGGACTGCTACATTCTTTACTAGCTTAAGCCGTCACATAGCCTTCAAGGGCAGCCCACCGCCATAGAGTAGACTACAGTAGTCAATATGCCTTTCACCCTTATTCCACTCCCAGGGAATGGGGAGGTATACTAGTTGGAGTAAAGCCGGGGAGGAGGAGCAGAGGTTGCAATTTTCTCACCCAACATCTTTCTTTCTTCAGCTCCAGGATCTCCTTCAGCTGCCAAGACCCAAACTTTCCCTAGACTCACCACACAAAGCCCTGAAGGGCCACTGCGGGACCTGACTGTGACGGACGTCTCTCCGGACAGTCTCCGTGTGACTTGGTTGGCCCCACCCAGTTCCTTCCGCAGCTTTTCCCTTCAGTACAGGGACCCCAAATCCAGTGCCCCACCAGGGAAAATCAGAGTACCGGGGACAGAGAGAAGCGTCACCGTGATGGGTTTGACCCCCAGAACGGAGTACGAATTGGAGTTAAGTGGGGAGAAACCTGATAGGAGCTACAATCCTCCTCTAACTACAAAGACATCCACAGGTACATCGCTCTGGGCTCCCCGAATTGAGGAAGCTGCCATATGCAGAGTCAGATCATGGCCCCATCTAGCTCAGTATTGCCTACACTGACTTGCAGCAGCTCGCCAGGGTTTCAGTGGCCAATCCCAGCCATGCAAGGACCTTTTCCATTTAGAAGAGATGCTCTAGGCATGAGCCATAACCCTCATTTACCAGCTATATTTGATCACCTTTCTTTTTTCTAGGCCTCTTTTACTTTGTTTCAGAACCTGCACAAAGAAGACTTCATAACACCTCTTATAATACCTATTTCTGACACAAACCAGGAAGTTTTCTAACCCACTAACTCCCATATTTCTTCCAGACACATATTTTGGGGTTCAGCAGCCTGCTTGTCTGTTCTGGTGTGATAAACACCTTCCCCCCCTTCATTCCACTTTGCAGGATTCTGAGATGTTGGCGGTTATTTATCATGAGCTGCTTGCTGGGTGTGGGATGGGGGCATAGCTGCCAAGTTATCCCTTTTTAAAAGGGATTTTCCCTTATGCTGAATAGGCTTCCTTGCGAGAAAAGGGAAAACTTGGCAGCTATGGATGGGAGTCCAGCAACATTGAATCCTAAGGCATAAGGGAAGGAGGTCCCCACAACCATTCTAGAGGGTTACCTAGCAAGAGTTGCCATGTTGATCAGCGTCTATACTGCTGCAGTAATTAGTTACGTTTTATTTACTGTATTTTGGTTTTGTATTTTTTTTTAATATGATGGAGACTGCCCTGGGATCACCTGCATGTGATGATGGATGGTGCCACACACACCCTTGCAGTGGCGGGCTGTGACTTGAACACCTGCTTTTAGCATTGCACCACGTTTCCTGGAATCCTCTTCCCATGAAAGTGAATCAAGCCCCAACATGCCCATGTTCTTTCAGTGTTATATTGTTAACCTCCCTTTCCTCTCAACTCCTTCCCAAATTAGGCTGCGCACACACCCTACTTTTAAAGCACATCTCCACACCCCCAGTATTCTGAGAACTAGAGCATACCCCTCACAGAGCTATAATTCCCAACAACCTTGTACATTTCCCAGGCTTCTTGGGGGGGCATGATGTGCTTTCTATGTATGGTTCCCATGCAGCCTTGATCTGTTTTATTTCTGCAATTTTCAGTTCTCATTTTTAATGCTTCAGTGCTGTGTTACGATCTGTGTTGTATATTCTGTTCTATATCTGTGTACTGAAGAGCATAAGATGAACCTGCTGAATCAGAGCAAAGGCCCATCAGGTCCAGCATCCATCCTCTTCTCATAGTGGCCAATCGGATGCCTGTGGGAAGCCTGCAAGTGAGATATGAGCACAACAGCACTCTGCCTACCTTCGATTTCCAGCAACTGGCATTCAGAGGCAAAGAGAGGCACAGCACAGCCATCATGGCTAACAGCTGTTGATAGCCGTTGATAGCTGCCCAGAGTGGCTGGGGAAACCCAGCCAGATGGGCAGGGTATAAATTATTATTATTATTATTATTATTATTATTATTATTATTATTGCCTTGTCCTCCATGAACAGACTGGCTCCTATAGGCACCGCATGGGTAGTTTTCTGAAAATATAGTGGTGTAGAATCTGGAGATCAGTGAATTAATGAATGCAACCGATAACCTACCGTGAAATAAACCTCTTCAGTTCAGAGGAGGGACGGGACTGTAGCCAAGTTGCTCGCAGTCCACTGTTCCCTGGGCTCATGGATAGTGTCATTATACAGTTTGGTCATTAGGTGGCACTAGACTTGGTTGTGTAAGATAGAACACAGATCACGAAACAGCATTAAAACCAGCTAGAATTAAAAACTGCAGAAATAAAACAGACTTCTTCTGGGTAGGCTTGGTAAAATAAAATAAAAATACTTGGGGATTAGGATAATTATATTTTCTCCCATCCGCTTACTTCTTTCCTTTTTAAGAGTTCGGCAGCCGTCATCTTCTCCTCCTGTTGTTCATTTTTCAGCCCCGGCACCAGCAGTGGAAAAGCCCACTTTGGGGCACATCTCCGTCTCGGATGTCAAAGAGAACTCTGCCCGCCTGTCCTGGGACGTCCCCACGGGGACCTTTGACTCCTTTTTGATCCAGTATAAAGATGCTGAGGGCAAGCCGAAGAGTCTGCCCGTGGATGGAGGATCCCAGGAGGTCACCATCTATGACCTAGCGCCTTCCCGGAAGTACAAGTTCACTCTTTATGGACTCGTAGGCCGCAAGAGACATGGCCCTGTTTCCACAGAGATGGTTACAGGTGAGCGATGTCTCTCCAGAATGTTGGTTGGCATGCTTGATTTTTAGAGTTGAAATGAGTTTGGGGTGGGGGGTGGGGAATGCCGAGCAAATCCTAACTCAAATTGGCTTGCAAAAATAAGTCGCCATCACTATCCTGGACTCCTTCGGGGAGGGGGGGACACCAGGGTGTGAAATTTCTAAATTTATAAATTAAATAAACAATAGCCTACCCTTCCCTTCAGGTATGAGTGTCGTTGCTTTTGCAGCCAAAACAGTCCCATCCATGCAAAAGAGGGACGTGGCAAGGTTTGCAGAAGTAACCCCAGAAAAAGTTAGTAGTGGGGGGGGGGAACATATGGGTGAACTCCAAAACAGCCCAACCACCACATTTCATTGCAGGTCCCATTTGCTTATATACCTATTTTTTAAAAAAAAAATGGGGGGAAAGTCAAAGCCAGATACTCACCAGGGGCAATGTTATTCCTGCATAGAAACAAATGAGGCAGATTTTCCAACAATTATAACCATGCCTTGCCAATTTTGTTGCATCAGATTAACGATGATTACATTATAAATTGTTGCGCTGAAATTTCTCTCTCCCACAAATTACGTATTCCAACGCTTCCAGTTATCCAGACCGTTGGATCCATCTGTTTTTCTTTCTTTTAAAAGTGCATTTGAATTGGCATATTATTATCTACAAAGTAATCAACAATATTTTCAGAAGTAATATTCGGAGCTTGAATTCCGCCCTGTCTCAGATTTGAAAAATGTGCAAATGTTAATTCAAGGCAGCCTAATCTGCTGGAATATCTGCTGCTTCTGAAATGCCCATGTAATTTCCAGGCCTTCCTTCCTAACTTTATCCAGAACCATAATTTTGCAGAAATGCAGACACCTAATATGTGGTACTGAGCACAGGATTAAGAATGTAAGAGCCTTTCTGCTGGATCAGGCCGTGGGTGCTATGCAGCATGCATGGCCCTGGCACTGAAATTTGTGGGTGCCCAGCCAAATTCATGGGGAATGTTGTGGGTGCTTGGGCACCCAGGGCCCCAGGGGGTTGGCACCTGTGCATTCAGAGATGTATGATTTTAGAGTCAGAATATAGCCAATATGGCAACTAGATCCTGATATTTTTATTTTCCATGAATCTGTCTAATCCCCTCTTTAAAGCCATCCAGGTTGGCGGCCACTGCTACACCCTGTGGTAGTAAATGCCACTGTTTAACTTTGCCCTGTGGAAGGAAGCACTTCCTCCTTGAATATCCAACCGTTGAGAGACAGAGAAAATGCCATTTCATTTCCATTTCATTCCCTGCTCTGGAGTGCTTATGTACTGGATTTCAGGAAATTCAAAATGGCTGCCACCATCAAAATGGCTGCCTCTGTTGCCGCTCAGTCTTATAGAAGCAGTACAAATTTTTTACAGAGTGGGCGGGTCATTTCCCTCAACAGCTTATTTTAGTCAATAGGTGCTGTGTTAATTGTACGCCTCCCCAAAAAGGACAGTGATAGAAGCCAGGCATGTTAAAAACACAAAGTCAAACTGTGCCGTTCCAGTCAGTCCTGGTTTTGAACCTGAAATGCACAGGGAAACTTTAATTGCATTTAGATTTCTTTGTTTCCTTTTCCAGATAGAAATGTCTTGTAAAATCCCAGAGATGTTTTACTTGAAAGCAGGCCTAAAGGTTTAAAAACTATCCCATCATGGTGTTGCTTTAAAATATATATATAATTCTCCAAGAGGAGGGAGGAATCAGAGAGAAATTGTCCGTGTCGCATGTATGCCTAATCTATACTAAGCCCTACTGAGTTCCGTGGGATTTACTCCCAAGTAAACATGGCGCTGATGAGTTGGCAAAATGGTTTGGCCAAAGAAAAAGTAAGCTGAGGACAAAGTACCTCTTCTAGGCCCAAGGGTGTGGGCAGCAGAATACAGCTGTATCTGTGAAGAAGCTCTGACCAAAAAGCAGGAATGGAATTTTTATGACTCAAAGTTATTACACTGAGGCAACAGAAACCCCTTTCAGCCCAGGCCTGTGGTCTGACTCCAACATTTTGTGGCCCTGGGAGTGTCAGATGTCAAGGAAATACTATCTGACTTTTAGAAGACATCTGAAGGCAGCCCTGTAGAGGGAAGTTTTTAATGTTTGATTTTTTTTTTTACTGTGCTTAATATTTTTAATTTGTTGGAAGCTGCCTAAAGTGGCTGGGGCAACCCAGTCAGATGAGTGGCATATAAATAATGAATTTTCTTCATCATCACATGAGCTCAGCTCTCCAACTTTCTGTCTATATCCTAAAGCCAGTTCCCTCCTCACAAAATTCATTACGCCCTCCAACATTTTTCCAATGATAATTGTTGTTGTTGTTTAGTCGTTTAGTCGTGTCCGACTCTTCGTGACCCCATGGACCATAGCACGCCAGGCACTCCTGTCTTGCACTGCCTCCTGCAGTTTGGTCAAACTCATGATCGTAGCTTCAACAACACTGTCCAACCATCTCGTCCTCTGTCGTCCCCTTCTCCTTGTGCCCTCAATCTTTCCCAACATCAGGGTCTTTTCCAGGGAGTCTTCTCTTCTCATGAGGTGGCCAAAGTATTGGAGCCTCAGCTTCATGATCTGTCCTTCCAGTGAGCACTCAGGGCTGATTTCCTTCAGAATGAATAGGTTTGATCTTCTTGCAGTCCACGGGACTCTTAAGAGTCTCCTCCAGCACCATAATTCAAAAGCATCAATTCTTCGGCGATCAGCCTTCTTTATGGTCCAGCTCTCACTTCCATGCATCACTACTGGGAAAACCATAGCTTTAGCTATACAGACCTTTGTTGGCAAGGTGATGTCTCTGCTTTTTAAGATGCTGTCTAGGTTTGTCATTGCTTTTCTCCCAAGAAGCAGGCATCTTTTAATATTGTGACTGCTGAGTCTTTTAATTTCGTGACTACAATTGAGGAGATTGCTTTAATAATATTATTATAATAATAATTTATTAGACTTGTTAGTCTATTGCAACCAAAATGTCTCTGATGTATGTCTTGTGCAAAATTGCATGCAACAATGTGAATATTAGGGGGGAAATGCACATAAATGCTGGATTTTTTTGCATGTTGATGTGGAAATATAGAGAACTGAATTGAAACCTGGAAAAACAAGAAACTCAGAAAAATTGACACTGGCAGATCCATCCTTAGCTCAGTCCCAGCACTCCCTTTAAAAAAATATATTCTTTGCTTCATTGCTCTCTAGGCAAAGTCCCAGCCCCAGAGAAGAAACCAGAGAGAGAAGTGACAGCTCCACCCGGCCTGGGAGAACTCTCCACCTCAGATATCACCAGCAGTTCTGTCCGTCTCTCCTGGACTGTCCCCTCTGGGAGATTTGATTCCTTCCTGGTCCAGTACAAGGATGCTGAGGGAAGACCCCAAGTGCTGCCCCTGGAGGGGGACTCCCGTGAAGTCACCATCCCTAGCCTGGCTCCTTCCCGCAAATACAGGTTCAATCTCTACGGTATCTCCGGTCGCAAACGTCTCGGCCCAGCCACGGCAGATGTCACCACAGGTCAGCAGAAGGCCTGCCATGAACTATAGTATTGTGTTTGCAGGAAATGGTGTCTTTTCCCCACTCTAACCCATTTCCTTTTCCAGGGCGTAGTCAGGGCCGGTGCATCCATTTAGGCGGACTAGGCCATTGCCTAGGGCGCGAAAATGGAGGGGGCACTGCCGAGCCTGCCCCGCAAACCCCCCGTGCCACCACCGCCCTCCCAAGGCGCGCGCTCGCGCTCCTCCCGCCTATGGAGGGGAAGCCGAGAGCTCCCCGGCGGCGGCCGCAGCTAGCGAGCGGCGGTGATAGTGGCGGCAAGCTCCCGCAGTCAAAGCCTTCAGCTATGGGTGCTGCCGCCGCCACCCACCCACCCACTCGCTCGCCGAGGAGCCCCCAGTGTCCCCTCCACAGGCGGGAGGAGCGCGAGCCAAAAGGAGAGCTCAGCGCCCTCCCGCCCACAGAGGGGACACTGTGAGCTCCCTAGAGGCTGTAGTGAGCAAGCGGCGGCAGCGCCCGCTGCTGAAGCCTTCAGCTATGGGCGCTGCTGCCGCCGCCACCACCACCACTGCTCACTCACTGCAGCCGCCGCCGCTGAGGAGCTCAAAGCATCCCCTCCACAGGCGGGAGGGCGCCGAGCTCCCCCCTTGGCCCGCGCTCCTCCTGCCAATGGAGGGGACGCAGGGGCATCAGCAGTGTGCGTGCGTGTGTCATGACGCATGAGCCTGGGGGGCACCAGAAGGTGTTTTTGTCGAGGGCGCAAAAAGCCCTAGCACCGCTCCTGGGCGTAGTGTTTCGTTTATCCTTCACCCAGGACGCAACTGTACACAGAATTCAATCATGTCTTTGCATCTAGACAATGACGGGACAAGTGTGGCTATTACCCCACTTATCTGGGTGTAAGCCCCCTTGAAGTCTGAGTAAGACTCATTTAGGATTGTGCTGTAGCATGATTTCACCTTCTCTGAAGCCCTGCAAAAGTTTTGAGTGCTGAAAGTGCTCTTTTAAAAAACCAGTGACCTTAGATTACCGTATATGAAAGGGTGGGTGCCACCTATCCACATAAGCACTCCTGTGGCCTTTTCAACAGGCAAAACGAAAATAAACACCCAGAACAAGGGCTGACATTCAAGGTGCATATTATAGCGCAGTCCTACATATTCAGCTGCTTTTCCTGCCATGACCAGGAAAGCAGGAATGAGTGCGCTGGCTTAGAAACATTATGTGTGGATCTCTAGGCCTATGGAGGGCTGCTGCTGCTGCTGCTGCCCTTTATTATATTTCGTCTTGCTTCCCCAAAACAGCATCAAGGGACGAAGAGCCTGTACCTGAGCCTGAGCCAGAACCTGTCCTTGGTGACCTCTCCATCTCGGATGCCACCAGCAACTCTGTCCGTCTCACATGGAGCGTCCCCACTGGCAGCTTTGACTCCTTCTTTCTCCAGTACAAGGACTCCGAGAACATTGACCAAGCCCTGACCATAGACCGAAATTCCCGCGAGGCAACTGTTCCTAATTTGGTTCCTTCCCAAAGATACAGATTCTTCCTCTATGGAATCTCTGGGCCCCAGCGTCTTGGACCTGTCTCAGCTGATGCCACCACAGGTTAGCACAAGCATTCAGTCCACGTACTGTATATGCCTTTTCTAACTGGCAGAGCGTTTGTCCTCTTTCTCCTTTTGGGATGGCAAGGTCAGAAAAAGATGGAGCCGCAACCTGAATCCTAAAACTTTGGAACGCCATCTTGCTCTGTGGTGCTACGAGAGCAGTGGATTCGTTTTGCGATTTCCCCCCTGCAAAATTAAATTAAAAGAATTTAATTTAAAAGACAACATTAAAGGAGCGGCAAGCTTATTTCACAGCCATTACTAAGGAAACACAGGAACTGTAGTTCTGCTAATGAGCCGTGCAAATTGCAGTGCTACTAAGGAGCCATGGGAACTGTGGAGCCATGGGAATTGCAATATTCCTAAGGAGCCATGGGAACTGTGGTTCAGTGAAAGTGTAGGGGATCTTTAGAATGGAAATCACAGTATCTCCAGAAAGCTATAGATCTCGGGATGCTTTGGAGGATATTTGCATGGGTTGGTAGATGTGGAAGTCAAGCTGGATAAAACTTTTTTAAAAAAATTCATTTTCAGCTATTATCATTGTTTTTAATGTTTCTCTCCAAGGGCCTTTTGATTAAATTTGACAGATGTCACCAGGCTGCCAAGTCTCCCGTTTTCCCTGGAAAATCCCCATTTTTCCAGCTGTTCCTAGCTGAAAAAATGGATTTTTTTGTTTTCCCCCGGTTTATTCTGGTGCGGCGGCCATTTTGGAACTGGGCGGAGCATGCTCAGAAGCAACTTGGCTGTTCGGCAGTGGAATTTGCTGCCAAGGAGTGTGGTGGAGTCTCCTTCTTTGGAGGTCTTTAAGCAGAGGCTTGACAGGCATATGTCAAGAATGCTTTGGTGGTGTTTCCTGCTTGGCAGGGGGTTGGACTGGATGGCCCTTGTGGTCTCTTCCAACTCTATGATTCTATGACTTTTGATGCTGCTCTGCCCAGTTCCAAAATGGCTGCAGTGCGACTTCCGGTCTGCTATTTCAAGCCCGGTCCCTTATTTCTCTGACAGCAACTTGGCAGGTATGGATGTCACATGGTTTACGCATGACCTGGAGATGAAACGGCCATCTCTAGATTAGCCGGCTGTCACAGAGCTCATAAGGAGGGCCTTCTGCCTCTGTCTCATTTCTTCCTTCCTACACCCGTTAAGAAGTACATTCTCATCTCTTCCTCTTCTGTTTTGCAGCCCCACTACCAACAACGCCTGCTCCTCAGCCCAGCTTGGGAGAGCTCTTGGTCTCAGACATCACCACTGACTCTGCCCGTCTCTCCTGGACTGTCCCCACTGGGAGCTTCGACTCCTTCCTGGTCCAGTACAAGGATGCGGAGGGGAAGCCTCAAGCCCTTCCAGTGGACGGAGGTTCCCGCGAGGTCACCATCTCCAGCCTCGTGCCTTCCCGAAGATACAAGTTCAACCTTTACGGACTCTCTGGTCGCAAGCGTCTGGGTCCAGTTTCTACTGACACAGTCACAGGTCAGCAAGGGGAGGTTCTAAAGACCTTTTGCCAGTCTTAATACATTGCCATGGGTATAGCTTAGAGATATATCTGCTTAGAGATAAATATGCAGAAAGTCCCAGATTCAGTCCCTGACATCTCCAGATAGGGCTAGGAGAGATTTCTTGCCTCACACCCTGGAGAGCTGCTAGCAGTCAGTCTGAATACTACTGAACTAGATGGACCAATGGTCCAACTCAGTATAAGGTAGCTTCTTATTTTCCTGTGAACCACCCTGGTAGGTCAAATGATTTCTCTCTCTACTACTATCTGTTTCCCCAGCATCACTTCCAAAGGAACCCCCAATTGCTCCCAGCCTGGGGGAGCTCTCTGCTTCTGATGCCACCAGCAATTCCATCCGTCTCTCCTGGACTGTCCCCACGGGGAACTTTGACTCTTTTCTGATCCAGTACAAGGATGCTGAGGGCAAACCCCAGGCGATTCCAGTGGAGGGAGCTTTCCGTGAGACCATCGTCCCCAATCTGGTTCCTTCCCGCAGATACAAGTTCAACCTTTACGGACTCACTGGCCGCAAACGCCTCGGCCCCATCTCCACAGATGCCACCACAGGTCAGCAGCAAGAGTCATTTGGGCTGGATGTGTTTTAGTTTTCTTGTTTTCTCAGAGGGCATCAGCGGTGTCAGAAGTGGCTGCCGAACACTCACATTTATTGCTTTCCCATTGATTCCATAGGCCTTGGTTCCAAGGGACTCCTTTCAGGATACAGCTACTCAATCAGTGTGGTGGGTGGGTGAGAGGAGCAATCTTTGTATGTTCTGAGTAGGGATTGGGGAGAAAACTGAAACATTTTGCATTTATTGGTAAATCCACCCAATTCACTTTTTCCAAACCAATGCACAACCTGAAACACATTCATCTTTTGAAATTTGTGTTTCTCTTAAATCTTATAATACAGTTCTCCAGGTGAGTAATGTGTACAAAAATGAATATACTAAAGATTGCATATAAATGCATATATTACATCTTCCTGTATAGATAAAGATGCTGGGCTAACATTTCACAGCTCCTTTTGTGGGATTTGTGGTGCCACATCAAAATTTTAGATTCACATGAAATCAGAGCGAAGCCCCCATTGGAGAATTGATAGTCCCTCATCACAATCTTGGATTTTCATGAAGTCAGGGCAGGGAAGTTACGGAAAGAGAAGGCAGGTTGCACAGCACCAGGGGCCACTGCATGGGAGTCAGAGTGAAGAAACATTGACAGGAGAAATGTGACGTAAAACAACACTAGAAGTTTGAGTAATGCAAGGTTGATTGATTTAGTGATTGCTTGCTTCAGTTTACTTATAGTATATAATGCTTTCCCACAATGAGCTGTGCCAAGGGCGGTTTACAACAAACACTCAAAACATCAAAATACAAATATACAAAATACAGAGCATGTCAGAGCATGACACATTTGACTATCCCATTGCGACCATGAGAAAAAGTTCTTTCTAACCACTTCCTCCACATTCTTATAAACTTCTATAATATGCGCCCTCCTCAGTTCTTTTATCTTCTAAACCAGTGTTTCTCAACCTTTTTTGGGCCACGGCACACTTGTTCCGTGAAAAAAATCACGAGGCACACCACCATTAAAAAAGTTAAAAAATTTAACTCTGTGCCGCCCTATATTATAATTATGACTGTAAGAAACACTTGCCAAATATTGCTTTCCAGCGGGTCAGTGTTGTGTATTGGCGGCCGCCAGGCTCGTTTGCATTGAGCTTTGGGAAAGAGGAGGAGAAATATTGCTTTCCGGTGGGTCAGTATTGTTTATTGGCGGCCGCCAGGCACGTGACAATGCAAATCGCCCTTCTCGTCGCCGCACGTCGCGGCACACCAGCCAGCGTCTCGCGGCACACTAGTGTGCCGCGGAACAGTGGTTGAGAAACGCTGTTCTAAACTGCCCACCCAGGAGAGCATTTGTTCAGCAGCATCTACTTCTTTCTGTTCCTCCAGCATCACCTACAAAGGAACCCTCGATTGCTCCCAGCCTGGGGGAGCTCTCTGCTTCTGATGCCACCAGCAATTCCGTCCGTCTCTCCTGGACTGTCCCCACAGGGATCTTTGACTCTTTCCTGATCCAGTACAAGGATGCTGAGGGAAAACCTCAGGCAATCCCAGTGGAGGGAGCCTTCCGCGAGACCATCGTCCCCAATCTGGTTCCTTCCCGCAGATACAAGTTCAACCTTTATGGACTCACTGGCCGCAAGCGCCACGGCCCCATCTCCACAGATGCCACCACAGGTCAGCTGCACTTGATGAGCTGGGGCCCTTTTCTGCGATCTATTTTCTATGTCAATTCATGCAAAGATAGTGGCTGAGCCCATGTGGGGTTCTCTCAGTGACTGTCCAAACCAACCTGGAGCCTGTGACCATCATCTGAGGTCCTTCTTCGTGTTCCTCCTTGCCTGGAGGTGTTTCAGAATTTCCACCTTCCTTATTAATTTCCTTCTTTCCTCAGGAAGCAGCACCAGTGTCAGAAGTGGCCACCTAACAGTCAAACTTACTGCTTTCTCTCTGATTTTACAGTAGCTGTGTTGACACAAACGTCTTCCCAACGTTCTATCTGTTCCTTCTCTTTCCTATTTGTCTT
The DNA here is from genome assembly GCF_963506605.1 of Zootoca vivipara. Taxonomy (NCBI): domain Eukaryota; kingdom Metazoa; phylum Chordata; class Lepidosauria; order Squamata; family Lacertidae; genus Zootoca; species Zootoca vivipara. The sequence continues at coordinate 11,063,976 of NC_083277.1, forward strand.
TTACTCTTCTCTTTCCCACCCCCGTTGATCCATCTGTACTGTTCTGCGCATCCCTCAAAGATACAGTTACATAGCCAGTGTAGTGGAGGGGAGAAGGACCCAAATTGATGGGGGACCAAACTGAATCATTTTGCACTTCTCAGTAAATCTCCCCAATTCACACTTTCCAAAGCAACAGGCAGACCCAAACACAATCATTCTTCGACAGTTGCTCTGTCCCAGCTCCTGCCAACCTAGCAGTTCTCTAAGGTTCACAATGCAGTTCTCCAGCCTAGCAATACATCCAACAATGTGTGTGCTGGGGGGGAACGTTGTATTTTTTATGTTGTGAACTGCCCTGATATCTATGGGTGAAGTGCAGTATACAAATTTTAATAGTAGTAGTAGCTTAGCTCTCACTCAGGGTTGGGGAATCTCATTTGGTCTGGGAGCCATATGCGGCTCTTGGGACTGTCTGCTGGATACACACCCTCCCCTCAGGACGCACCTCACAAGCCTTGCTTTAGTCTTTTGGCCTGACTTGGATTGTGTCCTTGGGCTCTGATACTGCGCTTGCTTGCTTGCTTGGGTGGATGATAGAGAGACATGTCTGAGGGCATGCAGAAAACAGCCTACTTTACAAAGGCAACATTGACATTCATGGCTCCACCCCCTTTTGCCTCTAGCCACACCCACCATTGGCCTGGGGACTTTCGGAGGTAGAGCAGAAGGGAATGCATCCTCAGGATGGTAAAAGTGTCCCCCACCCCTGCCCCACATCTTGTCCCACTGCTATGGGGTTACAATTTCTCTCTGTTTTAGCTGCTGTAGGAACACCACCAAAGGCCACCACGGAAAAGGTCACCGTCGTTCAGCTCAGCCTGGACCAGCTGTCCGTTTCTGACATCACCAGTGACTCGGCCCGTCTCTCTTGGACCGTCCCAACGGGGAATTTTGACTCCTTCCTAGTGGAGTACGAAGATGCAGATGGGAGGCCGCAGGCCTTGCCCGTGGATGGGGCTTCCCGCACGCTCACTGTCCCCAACCTGGAGCCCTCCCACAGATACACATTTAACCTCTACGGACTTTACCGTGGCAAGCGCTATGGCCCCCTGCCAGTGGAGGCTGTCACAGGTCAGCAATGGATGAATTGGCCGACAGGGCTGTGGTCTCCCCCCTCCCCCTCCCCGGCCACACTTTTGTGCTTTCTTCCTCAGGGCGCACCTGCAGCATCGGAAGAAGATGCATCCCAGCCTATGAATTTCTGTTCTCTTTCAGGCATACCTTTTGAGTTCTACACCTGAAGGGCCTTTCTTGGTTGGTGGGAGGAGAAAAAAACCTCTCTGCTCGAGTGATAGCCTGGCCCACAGGCAGATACTTACTTTTTACATTCATATTAACATTGAGCTGAAAGTTCCTTCTCCCCTTCCGCAGCAAACCATTTTCCCAGCCCCATTTGCAGTGCATTTATGGCAGGTTTGAAGGGGCCTGTGGAGACAGATCATAGAAAATCTGAGGTGGCAAGGTGACTTGCGTAGAAAAGAGTGGCACCTCCCCCCCCCTTCTTGCTTCCTTAAATATACAGCACCATGTCACTCCACAATTCCATAGCTACATGGTAGATCAATTGCTTTGCATGTAAAAGATCCCAGATTTAATATCGGACGCCTCCAGTCCATTTAAAAAAGGAAGATGGAGCAAGTGATCAGGAATTTTGTCTGACTAGTGATGGAGATCCTAGTACCCTCCAGATGTTTTTGGACCCCAGGTCCCATCAGGCCCAGCCAGCATGGTTGATGGCGTGGGATTATAGGAGTTATAGTCCAACAACTTCTGGAAGGCACTGGGTTCTACATCCCGGCCACAATTGCTGGAGAACTGTGGACCAGGAAAATCTAGCTTGTTAAACTTCTCCTAGCGACTCTAAACTCCATTAACAAACTACGAACCCCAGGATTCCTTTAGCAGGGAAGCCATGACTCTGACACTGGGCCTCAGTCGCCAGCGGTGTAACATATTTGCAGCTGAATTTTCATTGTGCCTTATTTTCTTTTTAAAAATAAGATAATGTTGAAACTGTTGCAGAAATGCAACAAGCTAAGCTAATCCCAAAACTAGAAAAAGGAGAAACTGGGAAGAACCAGCAATGACTGTTTTCTCCATGCCTACCAGCATGCATTGCCCCGTTCACATATAATTTAGCTCTGTATGTGTTCGGATCCTCATTTGGCCTGGGAGCCATATGCGGCCCTCCAGGCATCTGAATCTGCCCCTTGGAACTATCCGCTGGACGCACACCTCACAAGCCTTGCTTTTGTCTTTTGGCCTGACTTGGATTGTGTCCTTGGGCACTGATACTGCACTTGCTTGCTTGGTTGTTTGGGTGGGTGATAGAGAGAGGTGTCTGAGTGCATTCAGAAAACAACCTACTTTACAAAGGTAACATTGACATTCATGGCTCCACCTCCTTTTGCCTCTAACCACACCTACCATTGGCCTGGAGACTTTTGGAGGTAGACTGGAAGGGAATGCATCCCTCAGGCTGGTGACAGAGTCCCCCACCCCTGCCCCACATCCTGTCCCACTGCTATGGGGTTACACACTCTCTCTGTTTTAGCTGCTGTAGGAACATCACCAAAGGCCACCACAGAAAAGGTCACCGTCGTTCAGCTCAGCCTGGACCAGCTGTCCGTTTCTGACATCACTAGTGACTCGGCCCGCCTCTCCTGGACCGTCCCAACGGGGAATTTTGACTCCTTTCTAGTGGAGTACGAAGATGCAGATGGGAGGCCGCAGGCCTTGCCCGTGGATGGGGCTTCCCGCACACTCACTGTCTCCAACCTAGAGCCCTCCCACAGATACACGTTTAACCTCTACGGACTTTACCGTGGCAAGCGCTATGGCCCCCTGCCAGTGGAGGCTGTCACAGGTCAGCAATGGATGAACTGATTGACTGGGCTGTGGTCTCTCCCCTCCCCCCCCCAAGCATACTTTTCTCCTTTCTTTCTCAGGGCACATCGGAAGCATTGGAATAAGATGCATCCCAGCCTATGAATTTCTGTTCTCTTTCAGGCATACCTTTTGAGCGCTATTTCTTGAGGGCCTTTCTTAGGTGGCGGGAGGAGAGAAAAACCTCTCTACTCGAGTGATAGCGTGGCCACAAGCAGATACTTACTTATTTACATTTATCTTAACATTGAGCTCAAAGTTCCTTCTCCCTCTCCGTTGCAAACCACTTTCACAGCCCTGTTTGACATCACCAGTGACTCAGCCCATTTGCCCTCCACTTATGGCAAGTTTGAAGGGGCCTAGGTAAAAGGATTGTAGAAAATTTGAGATGGCTATGAGACTTGCTAGGTTGCAAACTCTGGTTTGCTAAGGGTCTCCTAACAACTCTTGTCTCCCTTAACGAACCAGAAATCCTAGGATTCTTTTAGGAGGGAAGCCATGGCTCTTAAAGGGCCTCAGTCTCCCATGGTGTAAGATATCTGCAGCTAAATTTTCATAGTGTCTTATTTTTAAAAATCTGAAGGAAAAAAACCCAAATCAATTTTAAACTGCTGCAGAAATGAAACAAGCTGAACATGGGTGTAGCCAAGGGGGGCAGCTGCCTTACAGATCAAGTAAAACAATCAAAATATTGACCAATCATGTGGCTTCTGCCCCCCTAATAAAAGTCCTGCCCGCCCCCAACAAACTCCTGGCTATGCCCATGAAGGTGAACCCAAAACTAGAAAACGGAGAAATTGGGAGAAACCAAAGCTGACTGCTGTCCATGCCTACCAGAATGCAGTGCCCCTTTCACATATAGCTTAGCTGTCTTGAGGTTGGTGAACCTCATTTGGGTTGTGAGTCATAAGCAGCCTCCCAGGCATCTCAGTCTGGCCCTTGGAATGATCCACTGAACACACCCCTCACAAGCCTTGCTTTGTACCCAAGTCTTTTGGCCTGACTTGGATTGTGTCTTTGGATCCGGATGCTGTTCTTGCTTGCTTGCTTGGGTGGATGATAGAGATACGTGTCTGAGCGCTTTCAGAAAACAACCTACTTTACAAAGGCAACATTGACATCCATTGCTCCACCCCGTTTTGCCTCTAGCAACACCCACCAGAGGTTGACCTGAAGGAAATGCATCCCTCAGGCTGGTGGCAGAGTCCCCCACCCCTGCCCTACATTTTGTCCCACCACAATGGGGTTACACGTTCTCTCTGTTTTAGCTGCTGTAGGAACACCACCAAAGGCCACCACTGAAAAGGTCACCGTCGTTCAGCTCAGCCTGGACCACCTGTCCGTTTCTGACATCACCAGTGACTCGGCCCGTCTCTCCTGGACCGTCCCAACGGGGAATTTTGACTCCTTTCTAGTGGAGTACGAAGATGCAGATGGGAGGCCGCAGGCATTGCCCGTGGATGGGGCTTCCCGCACGCTCACTGTCCCCAACCTAGAGCCCTCCCACAGATACACGTTTAACCTCTACGGACTTTACCGTGGCAAGCGCTATGGCCCCCTGCCAGTGGAGGCTGTCACAGGTCAGCAATGGATGAATTGGCCACCTGAGCTGTGGTCTTTCCCCTCCCCTCCCCCCAGCATACTTTTCTCCTTTCTTCCTCAGGGCACATCGGAAGCATCAGAAGAAGATGCATCCCAGCCTATGAATTTGTTCTCTTTCAGGCATACCTTTTGAGCTCTACACCTGAAGGGCCTTTCTTGGGTGGTGGGAGGAGAGAAAAACCTCTCTGCTCGAGTGATAGTCTGGCCCACAGGCAGATACAGTCGGACCTCGGTTCCCAGGTGCCTTGGGAGTCGAACGTTCCAGCTCCTGAACGATCGAAAACCGGAAGTGAGTGTTCTGGTTTTCGAACGTTCTTTTGGAAGCCGAATGTCCGATGAGGCTTCTGAGGCTTCCGATTGGCTGCAGGAGCTTCCTGCAGTCAATCAGAAGCCACGCTTTGGTAGTCAAACATTTCGGAAGTTGAACAGACTTCCAAAATAGATTCTGTTTAACTTCCAAGGTATGACTGTACTTACATTTTACATTTATCTTAAGATTGAGCTGAAAGTTCCTTCTCCCTCCCCGTCACGAACCACTTTCACAGCCCCGTTTGACATCACCAGTGACTCAGCCCATTTGCCCTCCATTTACGGCAAGTTTAAATGGGCCTATGTCAAAGGATTGCAGAAAATTTGAGATGGCAATGGAACCTACATAAACTCTAATTTGCTAAAAGTCTAACAACTCTCATCTCCTTTAACGAACCACAAATTCCACGTTTCTTTTAGCAGGGAGAGCATGACGTTTAGAGGGCCTCAGTCTCCCATGGTGTAAGATATCTGCACTGAATTTTCATAGAGCCTTATTTTTAAAAATCCAAAAAGTAAATTTAAAATTGCTGCAGAAATGCAACAAGCTGAATATGAGCGTAGCCAGAGGGGGCAGCTCCCCCCCATCAAGTAAAACAATAGAAATACTGGCCAAGCACATTGGTTTTGCTGCCCTAATAAAGTCCTGCTGCCCCCCCTAACAAAAATCTTGGCTATTCCCATGAAGCTGAACCCAAAACTTGAAAAAGGAGAAACTGGGAGAAACCAGTTTGCAAAGGTAACATTGACATTCATGGCTCCACCTCTTTTTGACTCTAATCACACCCACCATTGGCCTGGAGACTTTTGGAGGTGGACCGGAAGGGAATGCATCCCTCAGGCTGGTAACAGAGTCCCCTACCCCTGCCCCACATCTTGTCCCACTGCTATGGGGTTACACGTTCTCTCTGTTATTAGCTGCTGTAGGAACACCACCAAAAGCGACCACGGAAAAGGTCACCGTCGTTCAGCTCAGCCTGGACCAGCTGTCCGTTTCTGACATCACTAGTGACTCGGCCCGTCTCTCTTGGACCGTCCCAACGGGGAATTTTGACTCCTTTCTAGTGGAGTACGAAGATACAGATGGGAGGCCGCAGGCGTTGCCCGTGGATGGGGCTTCCCGCACACTCACTGTCCCCAACCTGGAGCCCTCCCACAGATACACATTTAACCTCTACGGACTTTACCGTGGCAAGCGCTATGGCCCCCTGCCAGTGGAGGCTGTCACAGGTCAGCAATGGATGAATTGGACTGGGCTGTGGTCTTCCCCCTCCCACCCCCAGCATACTTTTTTCCTTTCTTCCTCAGGGCGAATCTGCAGCATCGGAAGAAGATGCAGCCCAGCCTATGAATTTCTGTTCTCTTTCAGGCATACCTTTTGAGCGCTACACCTGAAGGGAATATCTTGGGTGGTGGGAGGAGAGAAAAACCTCTCTGTCCAGTGATAGCCTGGCCACAAGCAGATACTTACTTTGTACATTTATATTAACATTGAGCTGAAAGTTCCTTCCCCCCCCCTCCCTCATGAAGCACTTTCCCAGCCCAGTTTGCACTACATTTATGGCAATTTTAGTGGGTGGGGAGATAGAATGTAGAAAATTTGAGCTCACAAGCGGACTTGTATGGAAAATTGGGGTCAGTTACCCCACCACCATCATTTTTCTTGCTTTATTAATTAATACAACACAATTCTGTAGCTCCATGGTAGATCAAGTATTTTGGATGTAGGAGGTTCATGGCATAGATCTCCTAAGGAATCCTTGGCTCCCTTAACAAACTATAGCTCCCATGATTTATTTCAGGGGGGGAAATAAAAGACAGAGTTGGAATAAGGAAGCTATAATTGCACATATAGGTGGGACCCAGGTGGCACTGTGGTTAAACCACTGAGCCTAGGGCTTGCTGATCAGAAGGTCGGCGGTTTGAATCCCTGTGACGGGGTGAGCTCCCGTTGCTTGGTCCCAGCTCCTGCCAACCTAGCAGTTCGAAAGCACGTCAAAAAGCAAGTAGATAAATAGGAACCACTACAGCGGTAAGGTAAACGGCGTTTCCATGTGCTGCTCTGGTTTGCCAGAAGCAGCTTTGTCATGCTGGCCACATGACCTGGAAGCTATACGCCGGATCCCTCGGCCAATAATGCGAGATGAGTGCGCAACCCCAGAGTCGGTCACGACTGGACCTAATGGTCAGGGGTCCCTTTACCTTTACCTTTAATTGCACATTGTAGATGTGGCTTTTGTCATGCAGCGGAAGTTCAGCATTGAGGGTGCCTAATTGCACTTGAGACGGAGTTTCACATGCTTGTGCCCACACCACATAATGTGGGGGATTCTAGTCATTACAAGCTGTGCATCTCTGCTCTGGGGAACCACCACAACAGCCTTCCCCAAAAGATCTCGGTGATCAGATAGGGATACTGTATAAGGGATCAGTTGGTCCTTCAACAATCCTGGACCCAAGTTGTTAAGGGCCTTGTGAACTAATACATGACCCCTGAACTTGGCTTTCTAACATTTGGGCAACCCATGCAAGCTTTTAAGCACTAGATTTATGCAATTGCAACAGTCTCTCCCTATCAACAGGGTAGCCACAGCATTTTGCACTGGACCTGGCCCCAGGGTAGCCCTACACAGAGCGCATTGCAAAAGTCTAATCCTGAGGTTACCAGTGCATACAGATCACCACGGCCATAGCTTTTATGTATCATTCTGGGCGTCAGTCACCAGTGGTGATAGTTATTTGCAGCTTTGAAATACGGTGTCAAGAACTGCCCACGTGCATTTGCATTATCTTAATCTGGTCCTGGAGTTGACACGGGTGGCGCTGTGGGTTAAATTAAACCACTGAGCCTAAGGCTTGCCAATCAGAAGGTCGGCAGTTCGAATCCCCGCGACAGGGTGAATTCCCGTTACTTGGTCCCAGCTCCTGCCAACCAAGCAGTTTGAAAGCACATCAAAGTGCTAGTAGATAAATTGGTAAGGTAAACGGCGTTTCCATGTGCTGCTCTGGTTCTCCAGAAGTGGCTTTGTCATGCTGGCCACATGACCTGGAAGCTGTACGCCGGCTCCCTCGGCCAATAATGTGAGATGAGCGCCGCAACCCCAGAGTCGGTCACAACTGGACCTAATGGTCAGGGGTCCCTTTACCTTTACCTTTAATCTGGTCCTGGCAACTAGTGAATCTACAAACAGGTGATTTCTGCACCTGTTTCTGATCCAGTTGGCATTCTCCAGCATCCCTAATTACGAGTGCCTACTTTTTAGCCTTGCTGTTGGGGGAAAATAAAGGGTGAGTTAATCTCATCTTGCCTTTTGGTATAGCTCTTCAGTCTGTTCTATGCCTTAGGCAATAAGGATTAGGGGAGGCATACCGGGAGACCTTTTGCATTCTTCTAATCATGACTTAATTCTTACAGGAGCAGAAGAGTTTCAGACTGTTAAGTAGTACTTCACTCTTCACCCCCTTTTTCTCTCCCTCTATGTTTTAGCCTCCGCAGTGCCGCCGCCACCACAACCCACCATAGGCGAACTCTCAGCCATTGATGTTTCTAGTGATTCTCTCCGTCTCTCCTGGACAGTCCCCACTGGGAGCTTCGACTCCTTCCTGGTCCAGTACAAGGATGCGGAGGGGAAGCCTCAGGCCCTTCCAGTGGATGGAGGTTCTCGTGAGGTCACCATTTCTAGCCTCCTGCCTTCCCGTAGATACAAGTTCAATCTTTTTGGGATCTCTGGTCGCAAGCGGATTGGCCCCATTTCCACTAGTGCGGTCACAGGTCAGCTGAGGTCACAGCAACCATAATTCTTTCACAGGGGAAGCAGTTTATTTCCGTTCTGTCTCAGGAGCATGGGGGTCGCTGCGTCTCCATCTGCAATGCAGACCGGGGGTACATGCAAATATATACAAACGAAGAAGCCGCTGTGCCCCGGAAGTGCGTTTCCCCCACGTCATTCATTTTGATTGTCATATAGAATCATGGAATCATCGCGTTGGAAGGGAACCTGAGGATCACCTAGTCCTGCAATGCAGGAATATGCAGCTTTAGCCAACACTGACATTTTCCACGAAACCCCAAAGCGATGCTTGCTTGAGGGCATTGTGGGAGATTAAAATAGTGGCTAGGTCCATTTGCCAGGCAGTGTTGAAAGTCCCGGGAGGAAAAGGGGTGAAAATGAAGGGTGTCAGGACAAGCGGTCAGCAGCTGAGCCTGTAAGGGCCCTGGCAATGATGCCAGGTGGTGATGCCAGCACTGGGCAGAACACGATACCCTCTGGCATAGGTGATAAGTTGGAGGAAGCAGTTCTCTCTCTCTCTCTCTCTCATGGTGGCCATTGACTCCTTATTCTTCTCTCTGTTCCAGATCAACAGATGGTGAAGCCCACTCCACCACTCAAGCTCGGAGAGCTGACAGCTGGTAATGTCATGCCAAACTCCCTTGACCTCTCCTGGACTGTGGAGGCCGGGGACTTTGACTCATTCATCATCCAATACCAAGACGCTCAGGGCAAATCCCAGGTTCTCCCTGTTGACGGGCGCCTCCGCTCTATCCACCTCCACGACTTGGTCCCATCCCACAGATACCAGATCAACCTCTATGGTGTCTTGGGCCGAAAGCGTCTGGGCCCCATCTCCACCGAAGCAGAGACAGGTCAGCAACCATCCTTCTTGAAGACAGCCTCCTCCCAATCTGGAGGTCACCAGGTTTGGGCAGGCATTTGTCCTAGACGAGCGTGGCAGCATTCTCTCCAGGCTCACATTTCCATCTTGGCTTGAGGAACTGGATTTTCAGATGAAATAAACTTCCAAACCGCTTCTGTCTCTTCATGTGGTTGTATCCAGTTACTTTCTACTCAGAGTAAACCCAGGAGCATTAATGGAAACAACTAACTTTGTTCTATTAATATCAATGGGTCTACTCTAAGTAGAACAGGGCAAAAAGATACACCACAGGGTTAAAAATGTTGGCAAAGCTTTTAACGATTTTGGAAAGAATAATGCAGCCACGTGCTAATTCCTTTTTGGCAAGCCCCAACCTCATTTCAATTTATTTTAGGATTTAGTTTACCCAAAGCCTCCAGAACTGCTGTCCCTTTCAGAAGAGGCTAGTATGGAAAGGGACCTAGCTCAATGGAAAAGCAGCTGCTACCAAGTCGCTGTAGATCAGGGTTTCCAGCTCTTTTTTGGAGTATAATTCCCATCATCCCTGACCACTGGTCTTGCAAGATAGGGATGGTGGGAGCTGTAGTCCAACAACAGCTGGAGACCCAAGTTTGGGAAACCCTGGTTTAGACAATACTAGATGGACCAATGGCCTGACTGAGTATCAGCTACCTTCCCATGTTCCAAAAGCAGGGGGCACTTTGGGATCAGCTTTAGGAGAAAACGCTTGCTGCAAATTGGAAAGTGTCACATGGAGGTTTGCTTGCTTGCTTGCTTAAAGTAAAAGCACCAGGCCTGGAGGTGAAACACCCATCTCAAGGCCAGCCAAATATCACAGAGTACATTCTCATCTCTTCCTCTTCTGTTTTGCAGCCCCACTACCAACAACGCCTGCTCCTCAGCCCAGCTTGGGAGAGCTCTCGGTCTCGGATGTCACCACCGACTCTGTCCGTCTCTCCTGGACTGTCGACACTGGGAGCTTCGACTCCTTCCTGGTCCAGTACAAGGATGCGGAGGGGAAGCCTCAGGCCCTTCCAATGGACGGAGGTTCCCGCGAGGTCACTGTCTCCAGCCTCATGCCCTCCCGAAGATACAAGTTCAATCTTTACGGACTCTCCGGTCGCAAGCGTCTGGGTCCAGTTTCTACTGACACAGTCACAGGTCAGCACCGGGAGGTTCTAAAGACGTTCTGCCAGTCATAATACATGGTCAAGAGGCCACAGTTTAGGGGTATAGCTGCTGCTCTGTATGCAGAAGGTCCCAGATTCAGTCCCAACATCTCTTGGTAGGGCTGGGAAATATTTCTTGCCTGATACCCTGGAGAGCTGCTAGCAGTCAGTCTGGATACTACTGAACTAGATAGACCAATGGTCCAACTCAGCATAAAGTAGCTTTTTATTTTCCTGAGAACCACCCTGGTAGATCAAATGAATTTTTTCTCTATTATCTGACTCGGTATATAAGGCAGATTCCTCTATTCCTGAAAACCAACCTAGGACAGTTGAAAGTTTTATCTGCTACTGTCTGTTTCCTCAATGTCACCTCCAAAGGAGCCCTCAATTGCTCCCAGCCTGGGGAGCTCCCTGCTCCTGAGAACCTTCTGCTTCTCTTACCTCTTGCTTCCCCCATCCCTTAAGATGCACTTTCTCTATTTCTCCGTTTTTCAGCTGTACTACCAACAACGCCAGCTCCTCAGCCAAGCTTGGGAGAGCTCTCGGCCCTGGATATCACCACTGATTCCATCCGTCTCTCCTGGACTGTCCCCACGGGGAACTTTGACTCTTTCCTGATCCAGTACAAGGACGCCGAGGGCAAACCTCAGGCAATCCCAGTGGAGGGAGCCTTCCGCGAGACCATCGTCCCCAATCTGGTTCCTTCCCGCAGATACAAGTTCAACCTTTATGGACTCACTGGCCGCAAGCGCCACGGCCCCATCTCCACAGATGCCACCACAGGTCAGCTTCACTTGAAGAGCTGGGGCCCTTTTCCACGATCTATTTTCATGCAAAGATAGTGGCTGAGCCCACGTAGGGTTCTCTCAGGGATTGTCCAAACCCTGTGACCATCATCCCTTCTTCGTGTGCCTCCTATACAAGGAGTCCAGAGGGTGGCAACATGAGTAGGGGTCCTTGCTTCGGAGGCTCCCCGTTTGTGGAATGCTCTCCCCCAGGAAGCTCCCCTGGTGCCATCATTACATATCTTTAGGCACTAGGTGAAAATGTTCCTCTTCAACAAGGCATTCATCTGATTAACTTTCTATGGCTTTTTAAATGTGTTTGTGGGAGGGGCAATTATTGGTTTGTTTCATTATGTATTTTATGTTCCCATTTTGTACTTTTTCTGTTGTGATCTTCAGATGAGGGGCGGTATACAAATTTAATAAATAATAATAATAATCTTCATTCTGCATTTGCAGGGAGTCAGGCTTTCATTGTGGCAGCTCCCATGCTTTGGGACTATTGGTAGGGCTGGGAAAGATTTCTTGCCTGATACCCTGGAGAGCTGCTAGCAGTCAGTCTGGATACAACTGAGCTAGATGGACCAATGGTCCAACTCAGCAAAGATAGCTTCTTACTACCTTACGCTGTGGGTTAAACCACTGAGCCTAGGGCTTGCCGATCAGAAGGTCAGCGGTTCGAATCCCCGCGACTGGGTGAGCTCCTGTTGCTCGGTCCCAGCCCCTGCCCACCTAGCAGTTTGAAAGCACATCAAAGTGCAAGTAGATAAATAGGTACTGCTCCAGCGGGAAGGTAAACGGCGTTTCCGTGTGCTGCTCTGGTTCGCCAGAAGCGGCTTTGTCTTGCTGGCTACATGACCTGGAAGCTGTACGCCGGCTCCCTCGGCCAATAACGCAAGATGAGCATCGCAACCCCAGAGTCAGTCACGACTGGACCTAATGGTCAGGGGTCCCTTTACCTTTACCTTACCGCTGTATTGTTTTAAACAATACACTAACCCTGATGTCTATGTTCTCCCTTCACTGTTGATAGCAGTATATTCCCCTGAATATCACTGGGTGGAAATTGCTGCTGGTTTCCCATAGACATCTGGCTGGCCACTGTGGGAACAGGATTCTGGGCTAGAATGGGCCACTGGCCGGATCCAGCAGGGATCTTCTTCAATTCTTTTGATTCCTGCCGATCTTACATGCCACTGCCTGAAGAACCACCTATTGAATGATAAATAAGTTGATCACAGGAGCCAAGTTGGTGCTTACAAATTATTCATTTTTTGTTCTCTCTTTCTCTGTTCTCTACTCTACCAGTTGCAGAATTGCTGGCTGCACCAACCTTGGGAGAACTCTCTGTCTCTGATGTCACCAGTGAGTCTGCCCGCCTCTCCTGGACTGTTCTGGCCGGGAGATTTGATTCCTTCTTAGTCCAGTACAAGGATGCTGAAGGCAAAGCACAGCAGCTGCCCTTGGATGGAGGCACCTATGAGACCACCATCTCTGGCCTGTCTCCTGCCCGGCGATACAAGTTCAACCTCTACGGGATTGTAGGGCGCAAACGCCTTGGCCCTGTCTCTGCCGACACAGTCACAGGTCAGCACATGGCTCTTTGGCATTGGGGTGGTGGTGTAGATTTGGTTCAGTTCATATTTTAATGAAAAGCTACTTAATTTGCACTTCCCAAAATGACACACAAAGCGAAACACAACTACCCTTCAAAATCTGCACTCTTCCAAATGTTGCAGTGTGTATGAAACCAAGACAACCAAATAATGTGCACACAAACATGTGCAGATTTTTTTTGGGGGGGGAGTGTGAATTAAAATGCCTATGCTCAAGAAAATAACGTACGAAAATGTAGTTATGTTGGCTGAAATATACCTTAAAATGTGTATATTAGGTAAAATGTCATACAAATTTAACACTGGCAACAACCATTTTGCACGCATTCAAAGCACACACAACCATGCACATGTGCATTGCTGAGAGCCCGGAAATGGCAGGGAAAGGGGGGGGAACTAGGGTGGGCATATACATGCTCTGCCATCATGCGTAATGACCCTAGAACGCAACCCCTGCGCAAATCGGGTGTTTTCTGTATGTGCATTGGAAGAAGGCATGCTAAAATGCAGGCAAATTCTCACACAGGCTTTAAAAAAATTATTAGAAACTGATGCAGAAATTCGGAAAACCGAAGATTAGGGGAAATGGGAAACAGAGAGAAACTGAAAGTATCAAGTCTGTCCCTCTCTTGGCATAAAAAAATTCTTTCCAGTAGCACCTTAGAGACCAACTAAGTTTGTCATTGGTATGAGCTTTCATGTGCATGCACTTCTTCAGATATCTGAAGAATGGTATCTGAAGAAGTGTGCATGCACACGAAAGCTCATACCAATGACAAACTTACTTGTTCTCTAAGGTGCTACTGGAAAGAATTTTTTTATTTTGTTTCGACCACGGCACACCAACACGGCTACCTACCTGTAACCTCCCTCGGCATGTGTCTGGCTATATTAAGTTATTTCACATATTTCAGACAAAAAAAATGTATATGCAGATCCACATTAAAGACTCAATGGTCTCTTTTCAAAATGAAAATTTGCCAGGCCTGCTGCTAATACAGGCAATAGTGAGGTAAATATTGGAAGCATGGAAGGTTCTGCCAAGGTTGCAGAAACTGGGTCACTTAGGAGGCCCCTTTGATTTTATTTGTATTTTTGCCTGATGTTGAACTGTAAGGTGGATGACTGGCTTCCCAAATTGACCAGACGAAATCTCAGGCAGTTGTACATATTATAAAACAGATTTATTAAAACATTTATTGCAATAAATGGTGGCAGTGAGAATGAGTTTCTCATTCTGCCCGACCCATGGGCATACACAGAGTGCTTTTATAACAAAACTTACCCCAGCGCCACCCCCATGTAAATTACAAAGCTTATACAGGATGTGCTCTTGTGGTTTATGCTAGACAGGATGGAACAAAGGAACAAAATGTGGTGTAGCTAGAATTTCTTAGAAGTGCTGTGTGTGGTTAGATCTTTGCATTAGATGTGCAAACATGTTGTGCCTGTTTGCTTTCTGGCCCTGGTCATTGCCACCCTATATTCCACCCTATATTCTTTCTATCAGAGGCAGAGAGATTTAGAATTGAATATACAAAATGGAGTTCCTCTTGCTCTTAGGGCCTGACCAGGATTATTCTGGCTCTGGTCATTGCCACCCTATATTCCACCCTATAGAACTACACTCACCAGCACCGCTGCCATTTAAGTTTCCCTCAAGGCAATGCCTGCAATGCATGTCATTGCATCATGGGAAAATTCCAGTGGTCCCTCTGCCGGTGAGTCCGGTCAACCAGGCCTCACCCTTCTTTGGCTGGCCCCACTACTACTGGGCCACCCTGGCCTACCTGCAACTAGATGAGCTTGGCACCACAGGGGAAAGGAGGGGGCGAAGCAGGCCAATGCTGCTGGCGGAGGGGGTAGGGGTATCAGCCGACAGTTTGCCCTGACTCCTGGTGCTGGCCCTAAAGAAGCAGTTTGGGTGGAGTTTCATTCTATGTGTGAGATTTTGAGCAGAAAGTTAACAAGGGGAAGTTAATTATTTTTCCTCCTGTGGAGGCAAATTTGTGAGCTAAGTTCCTCAAGAGGAGGGAGCAACTCCTAAAGCAGTTTAAGGCTCTAGATAGCACCTGCCCTGTCTCAGACTTGCAGCCTCAGCTGTGCTTCTTACATGTCAATTATGAAAATCCCTGGCGGTGATGGAATTTGAACTCGGCACTCTGAGCTTCGAGTCTAATTTATTTGCCTCTGAACCCAGTGTACTAGCTGAACACAGATTTAATTCCTGTTTGTTTTTAATCTCTTGGTTTTCAGCAGCTGCAGTGTCTGGCGAAGGCCCAGTGAAGCCCAGCCTGGAAGAGCTCTCTGTCTCAGAGGTCACCAGCAATTCTGCTCTTCTCTCCTGGACAGTCCCCACTGGGGACTTTGACTCCTTCCTGATCCAGTACAAGGATGCAGAGGGCAAATCCCAGGCGCTGACCGTGGAAGGAGTTGCTCGGGAGGTCACTGTCCCCAACCTGGTTTCTTCCCATAGATACAAGTTCAATCTCTATGGGGTAATTGGCCGCAGGCGCCTTGGCCCTATTTCCTCTGAAGCCACCACAGGTCAGCAGAAGTATTCTCTCTCTTTTTCTGTTTTAGGGGCAGAAAGGAGGAAGCAAATTCTCTCACTGACATCCTCTTGCCTTCTAAGCTGTGTCTGCATCATCCCACTTCCATTTACAATTTGCCTTTTCCCACAGCTGCCACACAGGGGGCCGACATCTTCATCAAGCTATCCACTACATCCCCAAGGTCTCGTTCCGGGCCTGTCAATGCCAGTTCAGTCCCCACGAGTGTATATGTGAAATCAAGATTATTATTTTTTGCCCTGACATCCAGTACTTTATACTGGCTTACGTTAAATTGCCCTTGCCACTTTACTGCCCATTCATTCCGTTTGGAGAGGTCCTTTTGGAGCTCTTCCCAATCTCTTTTTGTTTGAAGCTCTCTGAACAATTCCGTATCCTCAGCAAAATTGGCCACCTCACTGCTCACACCTAACTCTCAATTGTTTAGAAACAAGTCAAAAAGCACAGGTCCCAATACTCTTCCTCGTGGGACTCCACTTTCTACTTTTCTCCATTTGGAGAATGTTTAGTCTTATGCTTCCTGCTACTTAACCAGTTCCTGATCCACAGAAGTTTCATGGACGTCTCTCAAAGAGTCTGCTGTCATTGTGAGGAGGCAATGCTTTCTGATTTATAGAGGGGGCACGTTTTGCAAAAAAAAAAATGTTTTAAAATACGAACTATTGGACTATGGTTGTGCACACAATTACTGATTTACAATGAGGCTGTGCTGTTCTTTTTCTCGGTATGGATCAAAGCTGGCTTGGGGGAAATGCAGTACCTGTATATCCTAAGCAATGACGGGGAAGATATAGGATAGATATGGATCAAGGCTAACATCATGTGTATCCCTCTACCCAAACCAGCGGCAGGAGCGCTCTAGATGCAGAGTAAATTAGAGTGTGCATGCAGCCTGAAAGTAGTTCTCTCCTTTTCCCTATTCCCTAATTTCCCATTTCCTCCCTCCTATAATGGACAGTGTTATAAGCAGCTGTGCTGAAGGAACTCTGCCACAAATGCACATTCGCTGCCTTATTTGCCTGTTATCTTCTTGCAGGAATTTTCTCCCATCAGGATGTGTTAGTCTGTTCATGCTTTCCTCCCTGTACTTCATAGCAAAATGATCCTGGTGGTTCATTTCTCACAACGGCAGGACCTTTTGCCTTGTTCCCACTCCCCATTTTTTCTTTTAGCTGAAGCCGAGGAGGACAACAAGGAGGGAGAAGAAGACAAAGATGATGAAGAGAGTGAGCCTAGCTTGGGGCAGCTCTCAGTCTCAGAAGCTAACAGCAATTCAATCAGTCTTTCCTGGAGTGTCCCAACTGGGAATTTTGACTCCTTCCTTGTTCAGTACGAAGATGGAGAGGACGAGGTGCAGACCATGCCTGTGGACGGTGGTTCCCGTGAGGTCACAGTCTCTAACCTGTCTCCTTCCCAGCGATACCGATTTGACCTTTATGGAATCTCTGGTGGCGAGCGGCTTGGCCACATATCCACTGATGCCTCCACAGGTCAGCAGTGCACACACAAGGCCCTTGCCCAACTCCTAGAGAGAAAAGTCACACCCACAGCACTATCACTCTGGGAACTGTAGTTTAAGGGTGCTGGGAACTCTAATTCTGTGAGGTCAGCACTCTTAACAAACTGCAGTCCGCAGGATTCTCCATGACTGCTAAAGTGGTCTAGTAAGTGCTTTAAATGTATGCTGTGGATGTAACCAAAGCGAAATGGCTGTTCACGCCTCTGCTGGGAGGATTTCCACTGTTTTCCATTTTCTTTTAGTAGATTAGACATGGGATTGGGGAGAAAGTCCATTCTGTTTGCATTCTGAAGTGAAACTACCGAAGTCACACTTCCCAAAACAAGATGCGAGCCAATACACAGCCATCCCTCGAAATTCACACTTCTATGGATTTTAAAGCCAAGCAGTCTGTACAAGAATGCATATACTGGAATAAAGTGTGGATAAAATTTCACATATTGTGTGGTGAAAATACCACACAATAATTGCATTATGTTAGGGGAAATTGCACTTGCTAAAATGTGTCCTGTACGCAAAAGCGTACAAAAATGTGTATATGAAGAGAATTTTGCACTAAGATGCAGATGAATTTTCATGAGGATGTTTAAAGAAATGAATTTGCTCCATCCTTGTCATCATTTTGGTTGCTCTTTCCTGAACCTTTACAATGCTCTTTTTGAGGTGACCAGAGCCTCACATAGTATTCCAAGTTATTTAAACACCCTGCAACCAAGATCAATAAAACTACTGTATGTCTGTCTAGTATTTTCCTCTTCCTGAAGTGCAATCTACTGTACAGTTTTGCACCCCTCACAGCCAGACGTTTGTTGATCATGGAAAGGGTGCTCCGCCAACATCTACTGTTGACTTTCCTTTTTTTTACAGCTCCGTTGACACCAGTGACAGAGAGGGGGGAAAGAGGAACGCCACCTCCAGGGTCTGACTTTGGGCAGCTCTCTGCTTCTGATGTCACCAGCGATTCTGTCCGCCTCTCTTGGGATGTCCCCTCTGGGATCTTTGACTCCTTCCTGGTCCAGTACAAGGATGCTGACAATAAACCACAGGCACTGCCTGTAGATAAGGAGACCAACTCTGTTGTGATTTACTACTTGGTGCCTTCCTACAGATATAAGTTCAACCTCTTTGGCTTGTCTGGACGGAGGCGCTTTGGCCCAATCTCAGTCATTGTTGTCACAGGTCAGCAGAGGATCTAAAAATGGGTGCCATTCTCTCTGTAGTTTCAAGACAGCTGTTTTCTCCAGTGCTCTTTTTCCTCCCCCCGCTTTCCCTTTCTTACTGCTTTGGTTGCAGATCTCTTTTTCAGAAAATGAACCGGCAGGAAAGTCAGAATCATAGAGTTGGAAGAGACCACAAGGGCCATCCAGTCCAACCCCCTGCCAAACAGGAAGTCCATCTTTCTTTGCATCTGGCCTTCTATCTGGCAAGATGGTGAGAAAGAAAGTATAAGGAACAGCAGCAGATACTATTTCAGATACCATTTAATTACTTTAAAAAACAAACAAACATCTAAGCAGTTTACATAAAGTCAGATTTTCATCAATAGCAATACAAGCAGATTTTCTGAAATGGAAAACACAACAAAATTATCAAAATATAGATTAACTTTTCAAAACAGATGTGCATCATATAGTTTACATGTCTAGGAAGGCTACCTAAAGAAAAAGATTTTTAGCAGGTGTCACAAACAGTACAATGGAGGCGATTTACTGAATATTTACAGACAAATTGTAAACAGTTAAAAACACTGGCAGGATTGCTGTTCTAAACTGCAGCTACATAAAGAAGATAAATAAATGAGAAAGTTAATTTAGTTTAGATATGCAGAAGATATTGAAAATAAATTTAAGGAACCGCAGAAAGGGGGAAGGAAGTCAAGTTTTAAAATGTCAAAATGACTGTAAAATCAATGAAATGTATATATCTGAAAAGTATAAATTAATTAAAACAACAACAGTACAACGGAGGCACCTGCCAAAAATCAACGGGCAAGGAGTCCTAAAAAGCAGCTCCTGCCACACAAAAATATCAATTTCTAACTACTACAGAATGTAAAAGTGTCAGTTCCACATAGTGGGCACATATGGGGTAAGGTGACCCTCAAAATAAGCTGGTCCCAAGAGCAACACATGGGCCAGAACCTACTCCATCCATTGAGCAAAGTATTATCTTCAGTTGGCAGATCCAAATATAGATAGATATAGATATTCAGTTGTAGCCAACAAAGTCATTTTGTTAGCGTGAGAATGTCCCCTTGTGCAGTGGGCCTTCTCCCTCTCTCCTTGAATGTTCTCCCGAATCTCTGGAGCAGTGTGAGAACATAGCAGAAGAAGAATCTGCTGGATCAGGCCATATAGCCAAGTGACCTGTTCTCACAGGGCCAACCAGGTGCCCATGGGCATAGCTGTCAAGTTCTCCCCTTTTTAAGGGAAATTCCCTTATGCTGAATAGGCTTCCTCATGAGAAAAGGGAAAACTTGACAGCTATGCCCATGGGAAGCCCACAAACAGGACTGAGCGCAAGAACACTCCCCCCCCTCCATCATGCTGGAATGGAAGTTTCATGGTGCAAATGGAAGTCCTTGTGTTAATGGGACAACTCCGTTAGGTGCCAGCCATGGCTACCCACTCCCCATTTCTCCAAGCAGTGATAAATTCCCTTAGTTTTAGTTCCCTTCAAATGAGGGAGCACTGGAAACATGTGGGGTCGTAGCCGACTACGTTCTACTCAAGAGTAGTCCCTGACCACTGGCCCTGTTTAGCTAGGGATCATGGGAGTTGTAGTTCCAAAGCATCTGGAGAGCCAAGGTTGCCTATGCCTGCTCTAGGGTCATCTAGTCCAGGCATCCCCAAACTGCGGCCCTCCAGATGTTTTGGCCTACAACTTCCATGATCCCTAGCTAACAGGGCCAGTGGTCAGATATGATGGGAATTGTAGTCCAAAACATCTGGAGGGCCGAAGTTTGGGGGTACCTGATCTAGTCTAACCCCCAGCGATGCAGATTTGGCCCTACCTCATTTGCTCTTCCCAAAGCAGCACCGCTGAATTGTCACGAGTGTTTAAAATGTGCAAATTGCCACAGAAGTGTGGAGAACTGAATCCAGGATTTGAAAAATTGGAAACTGAGAGATACCAAGATTAACAGATTTGTCTCTGGTCCTTGGGGTACTTATTTTGTTTTATTTATTGCATTTATGTGTCGTATACACTCCCCTCTGGTAGAATATCTGAAGGCCAATGCCCACTGCAATGTTATCCCTGCATCGGTCCCTCACTTGCCATTTCTGCTTTAATTCTCGCAGCAACACAGCTAAAGAGAGAGGAGGTGGGTGCAGAGGACTCTACCGGAAGGGAACCCCGCTTGGGACAGCTCTCGGTCTCGGAGGTCACCAGCGACGCTGCCCGTCTCTCATGGAGCGTCCCCGAAGGAAGCTTTGATTCTTTCTCTGTCCAGTACAGAGACGCAGAGGGAAAGCCACAGGCACTTCCTGTAGGAGGGGGCTCCCGTGAGGTCATTGTCTCCAACCTGGTCCCCTCTCACAAATACAAGTTCAATCTCTATGGTATCTCTGGAAACCAGCGTTTTGGACCCCTATCTGCCACTGCTGAGATGACAGGTCAGCAGCAAGTCCGGGAGAAATTGAGGGGGCGGTGTACTAATGATTTCACCTTCCACACTCTAACTGATCTTTTCCCCATTATTACATTTTATTAGGTCACTAAAACCCTCGGGGAGGATCAGTGCCTGTCCTGCTTTCTTCCTTTCCTGCTTCCTTTCCTGCTTGTTCCTCCCATTATAGGGCAAACAAGCCACTGCCCCATTGGACTCCACCTGTCCTCAGCTACCCCCACCTGTCTGTCGTCTTACAACCACCCCACATGGTGGCACAAGCTGTCAGCTTTCTCCTCCTCCTCAGCTGTTGCATTGCTCTTGTCTCCCACGGCAGGAAGGAGGATGGGAACAAATCTAGAATATGTTGGCTCTGCTTGTCATTTCCTCTGGCTCCACCTACTGTTGGCCTCCTGCCTTACGCACCACCACACCCAACAGACACAAGACACCACCATTCTTGGCTTATCCCTCTGGTGTCTGGCTCCTCTCCCATCCCACTCTGGTGCCTGGCTCCTCTCCCATCCCACTCTGGTGCCGTTGTCCAAGCCTTGACGACTTTATTGTGCAAGGAACACACTAGCATGAAGCCTTGATAGATCACTGGGGGGGGGCAGCATACAGACACCCCACATCTAGCCCTAGAAATTCCTGGCAGCTTGCATGTAGATGTGGGAAGTTTCCAACTGCATGTCACAGTTTCCCATATTTCCCTATCTATTGTGCTAGCATGCTTCCCTCCTCCTCCTAAAACTGGAGAGACCTGTAGAAGGCAAGAAACATCCATTGCAAAGATACCCCAGCAGCATTCTCTCCCTCACCATCTTCGTTTTAACTCTAGCCACAGATCCTGACGTGCAAGCGGTGGAAGGAAAGGTGGAACCTCGCCTGGGACAGCTCTCGGTCTCGGAGGTCACCAGTAACGCTGCCCGTCTTTCATGGAGCGTCCCCGAAGGAAGCTTTGATTCTTTCTCTGTCCAGTACAAGGATGCAGAGGGAAGACCCCAGGCACTTCCTGTAGGAGGGGGTTCCCGCGAGGTCATTGTCTCCAACCTGGTCCCCTCCCACAAATACAGGTTCAATCTCTATGGCATCTATGGAAACCAGCGTTTTGGACCCAACTCTGCCAATGCTGTGACAACAGGTCAGCAGCAACTGCTGGAGAAATTGGGGTGCTAGGGAGTACTAATGATTTCACCCTCCCTATCCCTTAACTCAACTTTTCCTTTTTATTAGGTTCTAGGTCAACTGCTAGTTTCTGAAACCATCTGTGGACTGATCACTGCACGTCTTTCTTTCTTTCTTTCCTCATCATCTGCTCATTCCCCTATCCCAGGCATCCCCAAACTGCAGCCCTCCAGACATAGCTGCCAAGTTATCCCTTTTTTTAAGGGAAATTCCCTTATGCTGAATAGGCTTCCTCGTGAGAAAAGGGAAAACTTGGCAGCTATGCCTCCAGATGTTTTGGCCTACAACTCCCATGATCCCTACCTAACAGGACCAGTGGTCAGTGATGATGGGAATTGTAGTCCAAAACATCTGGAGGGCCAAAGTTTGGGGATGCCTGCCCTATCCTGATAGGGTTCAGATCAACAGAATGCATGAAAATTTCACAATGTGGTTTTGGATGGGCACAGAAGTCAGCTTCCTCTGATTCACAGCATCTGTGTTACACACACACACACAGTTTCTTGACCTTGTGGTTTAACATAGAAGCTTAACAAATGCATCCAAATTTTGCAATTGGCAATGTCAGAAACGGAGCCCCTCTCTATTGAGGAACTAACTTCCCTTCAACCTGAACTTGTGCCCTAACTTGCTGGAACTTCTGGGACCTGACTGTTTCTATACTGAGAGTGGTTGTTTGCTTGGATTTAGCATTGCTTGGATTGTTTTGTTTTAAATTGTGTTTTAAATTTGTTCATCGACCACAAAAAGTATACTGTGGCATGAAATCCTAATTTTTGGTCCCATGCCACAGCATTCCTTCTGTGGGCGATGAACAAATTAAAAACACAATTTAACGCAAAACAATTGAATCAATACCATATCCAAGCAAACAAGATGCTGCACATTACAGCTATAATCATACCATTCTAATCACAAGAGGATCAGCAGTCTCATTGGGGATGGATGGGACCATTAAAGTCTGGTCCATCACAGTTCTGAATGGGAGCAGGACTCAGTCCATTCCACCCCATTCCTGTATGGATTTTAAAGCAAAAATCTTTTAAAATGTTTTTATTTCCTTTTAAAGGATAATTAAGTCACCCACAAGGCTCCTTGGTGCCACATGCTTAGGATGCAATGCAGCAAGTCCCCTAGAAGCAAGGGGTGGGGCAGAAATTGGGTTCAGTTCTCACTTTAATCTGAACCTACCCAATTCCCACCTTCTGAAACAAGAAGCAAACTGAAAAGCAGCCATCCTTTGGAGCTGGCACTTCTCCAAATTATGCAAAGCAGTTCTCCAGCCAAGCAATGCATTCAAAAATGCATTTACTAGCATAAAGTGTGCATTATAAATGCATTTATTAGTGAAAATGACATAAAAATGTGCATTGACAGGAAATACAAATACAGTATTAGGGGGGAAACACTTTGCAAAAATACATTGATTAGGTGAAACTGCAACGGAAAATGTGTATTTTTATATTTTTAAAGCTCAGGTGAACACTTTAACATAATATAATTACATAGACAAAGATTTTTAAAAGTTTAAAAAGAAAAATGTGCATGTTAGGAGAAAATCGCACTAATATGCTGATGAATTTTCATGAGGAGCTTTAAAAAAATGCAAAGTGGCACAGAAACATGGAGAACTGAACTGAAGATTGAAAAAATGAGAAGCTGAAATTGATAGATTGGTCCATTGCTGCTTGGGAGCAATGGAACTTGATGATGTTCTGTCACTCCCAGTGGGATATCGTACAGGAAAAAACATGGGTGACCTCATATAAAAACAGATGCCTAGAGTAGGCACGATTTGCATGAATTGTGCATGTGGAAATTTCTCCCCGCTGCTCTTTGTGTCTCAAGCATGAAGGGAGCTAAAGGTAGAAGCCTCCACCAAAAAACTACCCTGACCTCAAGGTCATGTTCCTTCTTAGAAGCTGTATCCCAACTTCCTCCACCGTCTTCCTCTGTCTTCTTATAGCTCCAGAAACAGCTCCACCAGGTGAGGAGGAGAAGAGGCCCGAAGAAGCCGCAGGCCAAAGAGTTCAGCCCAGCCTTGGAGACGCCACAGTCTCTGAGGTCACCCCAGACTCTCTTCTCCTCTCCTGGAACATCCAGGAAGGTAGCTTTGACTCTTTCCTCATCCAGTACAAGGATGCTGCAGGGAAGCTCCAGGTGTTACCTGTGGACGGCACCATGCGCTCCCTCCACCTCTACAACCTCATGCCATCGCAGAGATACAAATTCAACATCTTCGGAGTCTCTGGCTCTAAGCGCCTTGGGCCTGTCTCAACTGATGCTGTCACAGGTCAGCAGAGGCTTGTTCGTAGCTCCCTGGATGCCTTTCACTTTGGCCACATCGACACTGTAATCACAAAGGCTCCCCCTCTATGAGTTGTTGGTGTTTTAAATGACAGAGCCCCTGTATCCCTAACAGGTGCAGGAAAGGAATGTGAAAGGGGAACTTTTTTCCCAGGTTTGAAGTGTAGCAAAGAGGTCAGAAGGCCACCTTGGTCTAAGGTGGTGGTTTTCAAAACATCAGTCTTCAGAGAAGGGTTTCCAGGGTTTCCACATTCATTCATTCATGCAGACAATTTATATACCACTAAATTACAATTAACTATGCAAGAAACTGATGGGACGCGGGGGGGCGCTGTGGGTTAAACCACAGAGCCTAGGGCTTGCCAATCAACCAGGTCGGCGGCTCGAATCCCCGCAATGGGGTGAGCTCCCATTGCTCAGTCCCTGCTCCTGCCAACCTAGCTGTTCGAAAGTACGTCAAAGTGCAAGTACATAAATAGGTACCGCTCCGGTGCAAAGGTAAATGGTGTTTCTGTGCACTGCTCTGGTTCGCCAGAAGCAGCTTTGTCATGCTGGCGACATGACCTGGAAGCTATACGCCAGCTCCCTTGGCCGATAAAGTGAGATGAGTGCCGCAACCCCAGAGTCGGTCACGACTGGACGTAATGGTCAGAGGTCCCTTCACCTTTACCCTTATGCAAGAAACTTGGTGCAATAAGAATGAGTTAAAACTACAAAATGAGAAGTCCATTAAAAAAACCTTCAGCAGGCACTGGAAGTTAAATAGGGCTTGCTTGACATCAAGTGGAATGGGGTTCCACTGATTTTGAGCCCATAATACAGAATGCACAGCTCCTGGTAGATATGAGCCTTGCATCCGAGCTGCGGAGGGGCCACTAACCGTGACTCACCCAAAGGCCTCAGTAATTGGGCAGGAATACAGGGGATTAAGTAGTCCCTGGGGTATCCTGGAACAAAGATGTTAAGGGAATTGTAAATTAATGTAAGAACAGTGAACCTGGCTTGGTAGCATATGTGCAGCCAGTGAAAGCTCTTGAGTACCAAAGTTATGTGCCCATCAACAGTCTAGGTGCAGCATTTTGTACCAGGTGGAGCATTGACATGCTCTCTTGTTAACATTCTCATTGAGATTTTGAAAAAATAAACCAGAACATTTAAAAGCTAGGATATTGAGCAGGATATGCACTGATCAGAAATGAGTCAGTGTGAAACCCCAAAAATTTTTTGCAGGCACAAGAAATGTTGAAAACTCTGATTGCTCACATCCACATCAAGAGAGGAAATCGTGAACGTGCAATAAAAAGGGGTGTCTGGACGGAGCCCAAACCAAAGAACCACTGACAAGTTTCTACGGAACCCAAGCATACCTTTAAAATTACCATATTTTTCCGTGTATAATACTCCCCCATGTATAACATGACCCCTATTTTTTGGGACTCCAAATAAAGAAATCCTCCACATGCACTATACGTGTATAACACGACCCCCAATTTTAAATAGGAGGGAATATACTCTTATATTTGGTCCAATGCACAGAGTTATTAAAAGGGGCACCAAGCACCGTATCCCCTCTCCCCCCCACCCACCCAAATTATGGTTCAAATCCGTCTCCACTCACCAGCTTCCTCTCCTGATTTCAGTCCAGCAGGTTGACATTCTCTATTGTGTTTCTCCCGGTTGAGGTATCTTGACAATTCTTTTTTTTAATGAAACAAAATTAACAGCACTTTAGGCTTTCAGCTTGTGACAACAACCACTTCGTTTTCTGCTCTGCACCCTTCTTTTCCCCTCTAGCCCCAGAACCAGCACCAAGCGAGGAAACTCAGCCCAGGCTCGGGGATCTCTCTGTGTCCAAGACCACCAGCGACTCCGTCAGCCTCTCTTGGAGCATCCCTGCGGGCAACTTCGACTCTTTCCTTGTTCAGTACAGAGACAGAGAGGGCAAGCCCCAGGTGCTTCCCCTAAATGGTGATTCCCGTGACGTCACCGTCCCCAACCTGGCTCCTTCTCACCGATATAAGTTCAACCTTTATGGCATTTACGGACACAAGCGTCTCGGTCCCATTTCCACAGATGCTGTCACAGGTCAGATGGCACCTTCACTGGGGGGGGGGGCAGGGATTCTTGGTTTGGAAAGCTATGGTTCTCTCTCTCTCTCTCTCTCTCTCACACACACACACACACACACTTTCTTTCCTTAGCGGAATGGTGGCAGCTGCATTATGAGAAACGTAATTCAAAAAAGAAAGAAAGAAACCTTCCTCTCACATGAATTGTGACTTCAGCTTAACAAACTATTCTTTCCTGTTAAAGCCCTATACTGTACTGTTAACTGTATTTATATCCCAGCCTTCCTCCAAGCAGGTTCCTCCTCCCTTGCTTTATCCTTCCAACAGCCCTGCAAGGTGGGCTAGGGTGAAAGATAAGGGTTCTCCTTGCTCCACGGCCTGGCAGTCCTAACTGCGCTCGCTCCGTCTCTTTTTCAGACCCCGTTCACTCAGAGAGCTGTTTAAAGGGAAGAGGGAAGAGGAAATACAGCCTGTTCTTGTCGGTGCCATTTGCCACAGGGTGCACTCCAAGCACCAGCCTGTCAGGAACTGGCTAGGCACGCTCTCCCAGGGGCCACAGCAACAAACGCCCGTTTAGACCAAAGGCCTTGGCTTTGCTCCAGCTGCCCCACTTGAGTCCGCAATGGAGTGTATGAGTGGGAGACTCACAGGATGGAAAGCTCCCTCATGAAACTATTCCTCCATGTAGAAAACTAATACGTCAGCTAGGCCCAAACCCTTGTCCCTGGCATGTGCCAGTTTGCGGTGTAGAGATAATTTCTTTTCAGTCGCATGAGCCCTGCCTTGCCCCCACGGCCTGAGTAACTCGCAATGTGCACGCATTTACTTGTACACATTCAGCCTTATGCGCTTGGCAAAAAAAATTTTTTTAAGGCGGCATGTGTCGGAGGGGAGAGACTTTGGCAATTCCCCCCCCCCGCCGCCCATGCGCTTTGACTGTATGCAATTTTGGCTTTATGCACTATCCCCAGAACGTAACCCTCATGTAAATGGAGAGTCATCTGCAGTGCTTTTTTCCCTTTTAAAAATGTTTAGGGGTACTCTCATTTTCCTACTCATATTGAAATACTGCCCCTGAATGAGGCCAAACTTAGATTCACAAAATGTTTAGGGGTATGCATCCCCGTGCATCCCCCCAGAAAAAAGCACTGGTCGTCTGTATAGCGTCCATGACCTCAGAGGCAATTAGGCCTCAGCCTGTGCTACAAAGGATCTCCCACCTGCAGGCCCCTCGGGTCCTGACTGTGCTCTTAGACCCTGATAAACCATAATCCCCGGATTCCCATATTTCATTAAAGAGAGGGAGTTCTACAAGCCTTTGAGACATGAGGCAAAATCCTAGTTTTCTCATTTTTTGTGTGAGAAGCAAGCCTGCTCCCCTCCTAACCTTCCCCACCCTCCTGCCACTGGAAACATTCCTGCAGCTGCCCTTGACTGGCTCCAGGCTCTTCCCAGCTCTGCAGGCTCTTTTCCCTGATTTCTTAGCACTGCTGGGAGAAAGTGTTCCTGCCCTTTCTCCTGCCCATCTTGCTTGACTTTTGGGGACTGGCCAGAGCTTGATCCCCAATCTCCTGTTTTCCCTCCCTCCTTGATCAAGCACCTCGGCCTCTAGGGCTGGGTGGGGGGCACTCTGAGAAAGACCCAACTCCTCAGAGTGTCGTCCTCCTGAGAGGCCCTGATGGCCATGAGGGGATGATAACCCTCCAAGGCGTCTCACGCTTCTCTGTAAAGAAATATGTATCCCAGAACTGCTTTCCCTGTTCATGTTACCATATTTGGGCCTGTTCCATCACTTCCCAGTATGTCCCAATTCACAGCAAGTGAGTATTGGAGGCCAACTACCAATGTGGGAATATCTCCTTGTTTGAACAATTACTGCTGCTGCTCAAATTACGAGGGCTTTAAACCCACAAGACCTCTGGCCTTCTTCAAGTTTCAACCAAATCATGCACAGGCACCTAATAGCCTTCTTTTAAACAAAAAACAAAAAAACAGCTCTTATAATGGCAAAAGTAACAATTTGGGTCTCATAGCTGGGTCACAGTCTACCCCAGGCACCCCCAAACTGTGGCCCTCCAGATGTTTTGGCCTACAACTCCCATGATCCCTAGCTAGCAGGACCAGTGGTCAGGGGAGATGGGAATTGTAGTCCAAAACATCTGGAGGGCCGAAGTTTGTGGATGCCTGGTCTACCCTAAAATGAGACATGCCAGCAGCAATGTTTGGGGTGGACTTCATTACCATTAAGCTGTTACCAAGCTGAAGTCAGTTGAAACGTGTGGCTTTGTTTTTTGGGGGAAAACAACATTGACAAACAGATGTGCTTTGTCATTGGCCCTCAGCAGATGGGTCAGGGCCCACTTTCAGGCTGAAGCCTAATCCAAAGTGGGTTGCAATAGCAGCAGTACCGCCATGTAGCAAAAAATATATATTAAGAAATGGTCCCCAAGTGCATCTATGTGTGTTAAAAGTGAGTTCCAGGTCTGAAAAGATTGAAGGCTGCCGTGCTATATAATACTGTAACTTCTCTTTTCAGTTTCTTTCAGCTGTTTCTGTGTTCTTTATATCTGTGTTAAATGACAAGATTTGCCAGTAACTGCTCTCTGCAGCTTCACTGTTAAAATATTTTTAATCCGACATCTCATGTCTCTGTTCCAGGCACCCAGCCTGGGGCCCTGACTCAGCTGAAGTTCGGAGAATTGTCAGCCCGTGACATCACCCCAGAATCAGTCCTCCTCTCCTGGACCGTAGAGACTGGGAATTTCGACTCTTTTATCATCCAGTACCGGGATGCGGATGGCAATCCCCACGCTTTGCCCGTGGATGGTGGCCTGCGCTCGCTGCGGCTTCATGATCTGGTCCCCTCCCACAAATACAGGTTCAACCTCTACGGCGTCTCGGGCCGCAAACGTCTCGGGCCCATCTCTACAGAGGCCACCACAGGTCAGCCCTGGTGGTTCAGGGGCCACCTAGCAACCATTTCTCTAATTTCTCTTTTCATTCTAGGTCTCTCTCACACACAAATCGCTCTCCCCTCTCCCCAGTAGCCCGTCTTGAGAGCTGTGGGCTTTGCTGATGCTTTTCTGTTTTGGATTTCAGCTTGCCACTGGGAAACACATAATAACAGTAGACCCCATCTACTATGGCATTGTTGGCAAAGTTACTTAAATAACGCAGTCGGAGCCCAGAGAGAAAAGTCTTGATAACGCTTTACTGAGAAAAAAAGAAAGAAAAGAGTGTGTCATTTGATGAGAAAAGAACAGCAAAGCTTTGTCTTTCTTACGAAGTTCTAGCCCTGCACACAGCACAGAGACATTCAACCAAACATACAGAAGAAAACGCCCTCAGAAATACACAGCAGTAAGAGCATGCACTACCTCAGTGAGGATCATGCCACTGTGCTTGGTTGCTGGGCAACACCTCCCCACATGACCCTCTTGGCTAGTTGACTTCAACCCTAACAAAATTAACTCCTGTTCTTGCACTTCCCAACAGGCATCATGCCTTTCCTCAGCATGCGCTCACAGAAAAGGACCCCCTTAATTTAATTTAGGGACCCAGGTGGCGCTGTGGGTTAAACCACAGAGTCTAGGGCTTGCTGATCAGAAGGGTGAGCTCCCGTTGCTCGGTCCCAGCTCCTGCACACCTAGCAGTTCGAAAGCACATCAAAGTGCAAGTAGATAAATAGGGACCGCTCCGGCGGGAAGGTAAACAGCATTTCCGTGCGCTGCTCTGGTTCGCCAGAAGCAGCTTTGTCATGCTGGCCACATGACCCGGAAGCTGACTGCGGACAAACGCCGGCTCCCTCGGCCTATAGAGTGAGATGAGCGCCGCAACCCCAGAGTCGGACACGACTGGACCTGATGGTCAGGGGACCCTTTACCTTTACCTTTAATTTAACCCTAATTTAAAGGATCCCCTTAATTTAATTTAACCATTGCTGTTACTTTCTCAATCCATGTTTTAAATTTTTATTTCTGCCAATCCCACAGCTCTCTATTTCCCGACTTCGAGAAATTCACCTGCTCACTTCCTGGCCAAACAGTCATTTTTTAATATATATATTTTTTAAAATCCCCTTACATTTCACATATTAAAATGACATATTTGATTTTCCTTCCCCCCCCCCCCCATTTCTCATATTCTCATATGAGTCCGGGTGTGCATGTGTTCACAAATACGTCATTTTTATCTTTGAAATGTTGGAGGATTTTTTTAAATAAAAAAATGACCTAACTGAACTGCCTTTCTTTTATGTGTTAGGATGCTTAGACAAAGGATAGACTGAGGCACAAGGTTTTAAGAGAAGCCATGCAATGTGCCTTCTGGGGTCGGGGAGAGGCTCTTCCCTGGGCTGTCCACCCCCACTTACCCTAGTTGAACTCTCTTCCCTGCAAAGGGATGTGGGTGGTACTGTGGTCTAAACAACTGAGCCTCTTGGGCTTGCTGATCAGAAGGTCGGCGGTTTGAATCCCTGTGACGGGGTGAGCTCCTGCCAACCTAGCAGTTCAAAAGCATGCCAGTGCAAGTAGATAAATAGGTAGATATGGCGGATTGAACTTGACCTGCATGCATGGTAGCTTCTCTAGCAATGAGCTCCAGTCCTTTGCAGAATCTTTATTCAGCATTTCACATATACTATACCTTAAAGATAAAGGGACCCCTGGCTGTTAAGTCCAGTCGCGGACGACTCTGGGGTTGCGGCGCTCATCTCACTTTACTGGCTCACCTATTAATCTACTTGCACTTTGACGTGCTTTTGAACTGCTAGGTTGGCAGGAACAGGGACCAAGCAACAGGAGCTCATCCCATCGTGGGGATTCAAACCGCCGACCTTCCGATCGGCAAGCCCTAGACCACAGCACCACCCGCGTTTTAATACTATACCTTAGGGTTGCTATATTTCAAAAAGTGAAAAATCCAGACACAAAAGTTAGGCTGTGTCCGAGAAATTCTGGACGTATGGCAGCCCTACTATACCTGTTGTATTCTAAGCCCCAGTATCACTGCTTCATTACCTTACTGTATACACTTCTGCACAACAGACACTACTCCCCCTGGTGGCTGATGTATTAATTAAATCTGCAATGTTCCTGCATTGATTTTAAAGGAAAATGAGTAGTGGTTCTGCTGGTTAATGACACCATTTAACCCAGGATTTGGGGTGGGGGGTGAGGGTGGGGAGACCTTAGATGCATTTTAAATATATGGATATGGTGTGGATTGTGACCTGAGAAATATATTTATGCTACTGTTTCTTCTTGAGTTTTTCCAATGGACCAGGCATGGGTGCCTGGAATTTTTTGCCACTGCAGATTAACCTGGCTGTTCCTTTTTAGATAAAAGATAATGTGGAGGTGAAATAAAGGCTTTTATCAAAGCCTCATTGGTTCAAGCTTCTGCCTCTCTCTTTCCTGTCCCTAGCCGCTTCAGAACAGCCAGCCCCTCCCAAGCCCAGTCTGGGGGAGCTCTCAGCCTCTGACATCACCAGCACAACTGTCCGTCTGTCTTGGAGTGTCCAGTCCGGGGATTTTGACTCTTTCATCATTCAGTACCGAGATGCAGAGGGCAAAGCTCAGGCACTGCCTGTGAACAGAGACTCCCGCGATGTCATAGTCTCCAGCCTGGTGCCCTCCCATAAATATAAGTTCAACCTATTTGGCATCTCTGGACGGAAGCGTCTTGGACCCATTTCCACTGAAGCAGTCACAGGTCAGGGACCCAGAATTCCTGGGGAGGGTATAACACCTCCCTCTTCCCTGGTTTTATTCATTTGATTTTATCCTCCTTTGAGACTCTTTCACTCCTGCATTCCCAGTACCTATGCATATCTACAACATAGCTATATAAATATAGTATAGATTTATCTTGACTGTGAATATCTTGTATCCTGCAGTTCTCACCTCTGTACCAGTTATGGATGATGAGCAGATCTGCAAAGTTGTTCTTATATTCCACATCTTACCTGCAGTTTTAATAATTTCCCAAACTTTACTCCACTTTTGCTAACCTGTTTGAACAAACAGGGCTATATTGGGGCTGAATCTACTGGTACCGTTGCCTTACTCCATAGCTGCAGAACACGATACTTATTCCATACCTGTAATAAATTGATTTTTACTGTGGCAGAACCTAAACTTTGGAACTCCCTGCCTTTAGACATCAGGCAGGCACCTTCACTGCACTCATTTCAGCACCTGGCTGTAACATGTAAACATTTTATTTAGGCATACCTATCCAGCATACGGAATGCTGGCATGTGTTTTAATCATTTTGCTTACTGTTTATTATAATTCACTTTTTAATGTTTTAAAATGCATTTTAAACAATCTTATATTGATAATCTTAATGCTTTAGTTTATTTACTTTTTGTAAACCGAATAGTGGTGGTTTTATTACAGTCGTACCTTGGAAGTCGAATGGAATCCGTTCCACAAGTCCATTCAACTTCCAAAACCTTCGGAAACCAAAGCACAGCTTCTGATTGGCTGCAGGAAGCTCCTGTAGCCAATTGGAAGCCACAGAAGCCCTGTTGGACGTCTGGGTTCCAAAGAAAGTTCGCAAAACGGAACACTCACTTCCGGGTTTGTGGCATTTGGGAGCCAAAACATCCAAGTACCAAGGTTTTTTGGGATCCAAGGTACGACTGTACAGTACAATCAAACATTGCATAAATGTTGTGAAATAAATAAATTGGGGGCTAGCATCCACATTACATAACATAAGAAGATGATTCACATTCATTTTTGCTGCTCTTCTTATTTGTTCTAGCTCCAATGGTGAAAACAGAGGTCCAGCCCACACTGGGCGATCTTTCCATTTCCGAGGTTACTCAGGACAGTGTCCGCCTTTCGTGGACCATCTCTGCTGGGAAATTTGACTCCTTCCTCATCCAGTACAAGGATGCTGAAGGAAAGCTCCAGGCAGTACCTGTTGATGCTGATTCCCGCACAGTCGTCATCAAGGACCTGACCACTTCCCACAGATACAAGTTCAACCTCTATGGCATCTCTGGCAGGAAGCGACATGGGCCCATCTCTATAGATGCTGTCACAGGTAACATGGTTGTTAGAAGTGAGCCATCAATAAACCACACAGGGAAAGTAAACTCTTTATTAAAAGAAACAGGTTCTGTTTAGGAGTGCCTAATGAGCACTCTTCAATTCTTCTTCAGTAGGTCTTGCCCCTGTGATGTACTTGCAGAGTCTGAAGGTCTCTGCCTTCCCACAGCTGCCTAAATCTTCTCCTTGCCCGGATCCTTCCCAAGCAATCTGAGACTCCACTGGTGTGTCTGTCTTTGCTCCTCCTGCTTCATGTCTCACCTGGTCCTGGGAGACCAGGGGAGAAGGGAGCTGGTCGCAGAAAGAGGGGAAGACCCCCTGGATTCTTCCCCAGCCTGACTCATCTCTGCCTCTTGACCTCCTTGCTCTCCTGCTTCTGGGTCTGATTCTGATTCTGGACTTCTCTCTGGCACAGACTCTCCCTGCTCACTGAGTCCTGTTGCCTCTTCAGCTTCTGACACCTCCTCCTCCCAGTCTGCTCCCTTTTCTCCCTCTGACCACTCGTTGGTCCCACCACCACTCTGAGCTGTCTTCTCTTGAGGGTTCCCCAGCTGGTTTCTCCCACTATTTCTTTGGGTCCAACCAGTCCATGACAATGGTCTGAATTGCTGCTCTGTCACTGCATCTTCCTTTCCAGAACCACCTACAGGTCTTTGTTCCTGTCACTCTCATATTTGTATCCTTTCCCTCTACTCCATAGCCTCTCTTCTTCTTTTGTCCTTCCCATTTCACCACTTCTTCTTAGAACAAAAGAAGTACTCTGTTGGATCAGACTAAAGTACCATCCTGTTTCCCACAGTGGCAAACCAGACGCCCCAGGGATGTCCACAAGCAGGGCATGAAGGCAATGTTGCTCTTTCTCCCCAGTGACTGATATTCAGAGGCATGGTGCCTCTGAACATGGAGGATCCATTAAGCTAGGGATAGCGAACTTGGGGCTTTCCAGATGTCATTGGACTCCAAGTCTCATCCCTCAGCCAAGCTTCTCCAGCCAAGCAGTGTGTTCAAAAATGCATATACTAGGGTGAAGTGTGCATAAAAACTGATATATTGGTGAAAATAGTGTGCAAAATGCATATATTGGTTAAAATAACATGCAAAAATGTGTTGTATTGGTGGAAATTGCTTTGTAAAAATGTGAATCTTGGGTGAAACTGCATGCAAAAATGTGCCTATAAGGATAAATTCACACTAAAATGCTCATGGATTATAATAGAGAATATTTTTTTTAAAAAAAAAAACTCAACCCAATATGGAATTGTGGAGAACTTTGGAAGAATGAGAAACTGAGTGAAACTGAAAACGACAGGTTCTCTTAGAGGGCCTCTCCTGAATGTAAAGGGGGCGAGGCAATTGTCCCCCAAATAATCACCTTCTACATGCAAGCATCTGCTCTACCACTGCCTTATGAGCCTTTCCCAAAAATTCTCCAAGGCTTTCCACATCCCAGAGAGGGAAGAGATTTTCCTGCTGGGTCCTCTTTCACTCTCTGCCCCTCTAGGGCAGCCAGCCTCACTGTAAGTCAGCTCAGTCAGCAGAGTGAGGAAATCCGAGTTTCGATCCAGCTCTGTTTCCTTGGCTTAAAAAAATACAAGAACTGGCTCGGAGCAACAGCCCGTGCTCGTCAAAGGAGCAGGACGCACGCAAAATGCAGAAATGTGTGGAGAGATTGATGGTACAAGTCAGGCCACTTACTAATGAGCTGACAGTGGCCTACACTTACGTTCAGTGTTTATGCAAAGGGGGGGGATGTGCTGGCGTGTGGAGCATGCGAGCATGTCTGAAAAATGAGGCAAGGGCCTTGTGGCGCTGACGTCTTTTTGTCAAGGCCGGTCCTGTTGCAGAGGAGAAGGATGGAGCCGGGCGTAAGAGGCACAGCTGGAGGATCAGCCACAGGCAGGGCCGAGGAACAACCTAGACATGTGGCACCAGCGGTTTGAACCCTGCCCTTATCACATCTAATTCAAAGTGTGTGTTCTGAATAGTACTTAAGAAGATAAGAATCCCCGCAGGATCAGGCCGATAGCCCACTTTAGTCCAGCATCCTGTTCTCACTGTGGCTACGACATGCCTGTAGGAAGCCCGCAAACAGGACTTGAGAACTCTCCCCTCCTGTGGCTTCCAGCAACTGGGATTCAGAAGCATTGCTGCCTCCAACTGCGGCAGCAGAACATAACCATCATGGCTACTAGCCATTGATTGTCATCTCCCCCATGAATTTGTCTAATGCTCCTTTAATGCCATCCATACCTTCCAACACCTGGTTAGAAAAATCCGGGATCAGCAGCGCCGGCACTAGAAGTCGCTTCCAGACATGCGCAGAAGCAACTTCCGGTGCCGGCGCTGCCCGATTTCTGGTGCCCAGACATAGGCAGAGCGGCACCAGAAGTCGCTTCTACGCATGTCCAGACATGCTCAGAAGCGACTTCCAGTGCCGCTCTGCCCGATTTTCGGTGCCCAGACATGGGCAGAAGGAGCCTCCCTGGCAGGTACTGAAATCCGGGGGATTTACGGGATTTTTTCCAATCTGGGCTGCCAGCGGGAAACGGTTTAAAACAGGAGACTTGGCAGCTATGATGCCATCCCAGTCGGTGGCCGTCACTGCCTCCTGGGGGAGCGAGTTCCGTGGTTTTACTATGCAGTGTGTGAAGAAGTGCTTTATTTCTTTTCTGTCCTTAATATTTCAACATTCACCTTCATTGGATGTTCGTGAGTTCCAGTTGGGGGCCGGATTAAGACCTTTAGAGGCCCTAAGCACTTAAAAGTTTTTGGTGGCCCCATATGGTATATCTAATTCAAAATACGAACAAGAGTAAACAAGTAAAATAATTTTTCCATCTTCGAAATAAAATGAAACCTACAGTAAGACAGGAAACGATGTTTATTTTCGAATACTTCCACTTTATATTTGAAAAAAGTTCTCCTACTTTTTCTCACTGCAGTCTTTGATCAGATCCTCAAAACTAGTCTTACGTAACACATCTGCTTCTGTACTTAGCAGAGATAAGACACCCAGCATGCCTTGTTGCATAGTTGTTCTGCCGGGATTTTTAATATATTTCAGCTGAGAAAAGGAACATTCAGATGAACAATTTGTGACCATTAATGTTAAAAATCCAGCAATGGGAAAATAACTATGGTGCCCCCCCTTCCCTTGATGCCCTAAGCATGTGCTTATTTTGCTTGTTAATCCAGCTCTGGTTATAGTCTTAAGGTCCACAGAGGGTGAGGGGTCTTCCGAGCCCTTCCTAACAAGCCCCAACATGGAATTCACCGTTTTCAGTCTTGCCACATCCTGAGATCATATAGTCATTCAGCTGCCCACTACAACCCCAAGATCTCTTTTCTGATTAGTCATCCCCAGTTCAATTCTGTGAAGTTAGGATGATGATGATGTTGATGATGATGATTTTGGGGTGTGATGTTCATCACTGTATACTTAATCTGAACTTCATTCTGTCATTTTGTTGCCTGTTCTCTATTCTTTACCCCATAGCTTTCCCAGAGGCCACCAAACGGGTGTTCCTTGAAAACTTGGTTGTCTCTGAGGTGACACCCACTACGCTGCAGCTCACGTGGGAAGCTCCCGAGGGAGAGTTTGATTTCTTTCTGGTCCAGCACAAGAACTCTGTTCCAGATAGTGAAATGAGTCCCACACCAACCAAGAAAATCAACGTGACCGGGGATGAACGCTCTGTCGTGTTTCGGGGCCTTTCACCCAACACCGAGTACAGCCTTACCGTCTATGGCATCCAGGACGGGTCAGAAGCAGCCAGCATCAACACAGTGGCAACGACAAGTGGGACAGGTAAGAAGGCCACACATGCCACCTCGCTACCCAAAAAAAGCAGGAGGAAGAAGTCAAGTCCATCAGCTGAATTACACTTGCATGCATGGGTAAATGCTGGACGAGGGAAATCTGAATCCACATTCCATGTTACAGGTAGGAACACTGGCTGCCATTTACTTGTGAGACTTGCCCCACAACTATTGGCCGAGATTCCATGATGTCATGGAATGTTTGTTGTAAGAAACTGTCTCTAGCTACTGAACAGATTTGCTGGTGCAGCTCATGTGAGAAAAGCAGAAGGCCAGCTAAGTGTGGGGGAGGGAGGGAAACCCACACCATGTCCTGTTGGACACACAATGAATAAATGGGGAAGACTGAGGAGGCAGAGAGCCTATGAGATTGGTTTTGCAGGAGAAGAAAGGATAACGGCTGAGAGCTTTTGGCATGAAGTTAGGAGAGGGAAAGAAGACACCCCCCCTCTTCTTTGCTGTCTTCACTGCTGCTGCCAGTTTCGCAAGCGAGACATGTTGGCACCGGTAAAAGTGGCAACGCAAACTGTTTCCAGCAGCCACCATTCACTGCCCCCCCCCAAATAATCTGTTAGCACCTCTACATGATGATGTAGCATTTGTCCTAAGGGGCTACAGGGGGTGGGGAGGGAGAGCATGGTGGCTACAAGGAAACATTTGCATCACCACTGCTAAACCCTCTTCCACCCCTCATTTTAACCCATTCTCTTGCAGTGCTGAAATGCCCTCATTCTTCTACCCCAGGAATCCCCAAACTTTGGCCCTCCAGATGCTTTGGACTACAATTCCCATCATCCCTGACCACTGGTCCTCTTAGCTAGGGATCATGGGAGTTGTAGGCCAAAACATCTGGAGGGCCGCAGTTTGGGGGTACCTGTTCTACCCACATACAAAGCAGCAAAAATGAGAGGGACTTTTTAGAAAACCAACTTGTCCCTCATTTGCTCTGCAAATGTAGAATTGTTTTTTTTAAAGTAAGGATTTCCATCACACACACACTTTCACAGCCAGCTGCAGCCACCAAACTGTACCAGTTAACCTAGGCTAAGAGGGCCATGGAGGGAGGGGGGAACGCAGAAACGGCTCAAAGGGTCCAAGCTGATCTTTTAGGAGGCAGCGAGAGAAGCAGCCCCAACAGCTGCAGCCCTGGCTTAGCTCCCCTGGCTTAGTTCACAGGGTTAGGCTGGCTTCCAGCTGTGGTTTCCTTTGTGAGACCCGAGGAATTAATCTTTGGCGTTTCTCTGTTTCCTTTGCGGTCAGCCAAACTGGCCACAGTTAATCCCAGGAGAAAGGGAGGGTGGTTTCAAGTGGGGAGGGGAGCGAGCAACAGAGAGGCAGGTGCCAAAGCGTGGGTATTGTTTTGGATGCCGAGGGCCAAACGATGCGTTATGTTGGAGTCATGCAACTGGAACCCCCTACGTAATTTCATTCTCCAAAAAAGCAGGCTATTGGGCTCAGGGCCACTCCATGCAGAGAGCAGGGGCTGCGGATCAAGCCCTGTGTCCCCTGTGGTGCTGCAGCAGCCCAAATCCAGATCCAGATCCTCTCTCCCACTCCAAACTTTTTTTAAAGGAAGGGCATGATATTAGGAGCTCCAACAATGCAGCTCTGAGCTCTCATTCATGGAACAAAACGATCTGTTCCCTTTTCTCTTTCTCCTTCCAGAGCTCGATAGCCCCCGGGACCTGCTCTTCAGTGACATCCGTGAGACCTCCGTGGTGGCGAACTGGGGGTCACCGTCATCTCGTGTTGATGGTTATAAAGTTTCCTTCCAGCCCTCAGATGGAGGTGAGGCCTTGTATCCTGTCTCCCGTGGGGTAGGCAGGGTGGCAAAAGGGACACAAGTGGCACTCTTGGGCTTGCCAATTGGAAGGTTGGTGGTCTGAATCCCAACGACGGAGTGAGCTCCTGTTGCTCTGCCCCAGCTCCTGCCAACCTAGCAGTTCAAAAGCATATCAGTGCAAGTAGAAAATTAAATAGGTACCGCTGTGGCGGGAAGGTAAATAGCATTTACATGTGCTCTGGTTTCTGTCACGGTGTCCCGTTGCACCAGAAGCGGTTCAGTTATGCTGGCCACATGAGCCGAAAAGCTGTCTGTGGACAAACACCAGCTCCCTTGGCCTGAAAGCAAGATAAGCGCTGCAACCCCATAGTCGCCTTTGACTGGACTTAACCATCCAGGGGTCCTTTACTTTTACCTTTACCTTTAGACAGGGTGGCATGATTAGCTTCCCAGATATCTTTGATATCCTCAAAAATGCATTACATTAGGGGGAATTGTGTTGCAATTCAGGGAACATTGTACACAAAATCATAGCTGCCAAGTCTCCCGTTTTCCCCGGGAAAACCCCTTTTTTACTTACCTTTTCCTGGTGGTCCCCCGTATCACTTCGTCTCCCGTTTTTCTCCGTTATTTTCTCCTGCCGGCGGCCATTTTTTTCTTTCCAATTTGCCCTTCTATGGGCACCAAAATGGCCGCCGCCAGCTTCAAAAGCCGCATGTACGCATGTCCAGAAGTGCATAGACGTCACTTCCGGTGTTGGCGGCGGCCATTTTGGTGCCCATGGATGGGCGGAGCGACACCGGAAGTTGCATCGGAGCACTTCCTGACATGCGCACAAGCGATTTTCAAAGCCGGCGGCGGCCATTTTGGGTGCCCATAGAAGGGCAAAGCGACACCGGAAGTTACATCGACGCAACTTCCGGTGTCAAATGGCTGCCGGTCCCGGATTCTGCAGTCCGGAACTTGGAAGGTAAGCAAAATGTGTATTTACTTTACTAAAATACCGATGGATTTTCATGGAGAGCTCAATAATAATAATCCGCAAACCTATGTTGACATGTGCAGACTAAACTATTAAGGTTTGGAAAAGTCAGAAACTGAGAGAAATGACCTGGCAGATCTGCCCATCCCTAGCAACAATCCTACTCTTGGAGTCCAGACAGCAGCCTAAGTCAGCCTGTGACACCGCAGTCCTGGCCAGTTGAAGAATAATGTGCTGCCTCCTAAGACAAGCCTTTGACATCCTGGTGTCCTGCAGTTCTGCAGAGATTTGAGACCTGCTAATTCTGTTGCAGGAGAGCCAAGGAGCATCTCTGTGGATGGATCCAAGCTCCGAACAACCATTGAGGGCCTGACCCCCGGGGCCAGCTATGAGGTCACTGTGATGTCTGTTCGTGGGTTCGAAGAAAGCGAGCCCTTGGTGGGTTATGTCACCACAGGTACGTCCGTGGAAAAAAGCTGCAACACTCCAGAATTTTATTCGTTTCCTTGTTTTACAGATTTATAAGCCACTTCACACCCAGAAACTGTCAAAGCAATGTACCAAGAAAAAGATAAAATGCAAGAGATGCAATCTCTAAAAACAACCTAAAAGCGATAAAACCATTTCCAAAGTTATACCATTGACAATATTCCATAAACAGACCTGGTTACATTTCTAGGAAAGCCTTCTTAAACAAAAACAAGTCACTTGAATGACAAGATGCTATGTGTCTGTCTAATTTCAGCTTTGTAACTGATTCCAGAATGCTGGAGTGAGCACACTAAAAGCCCAGTTCCCAGTACAAACTAAGTGCACTTCTGGGGCATGTGGAGCTCCTCCCAGCAGGGTCCATCACAGGCACACAGTTGCCAGACAGGGATATATGGGGCGAGGTGGTTCCAAGTCATTCAGGGCTTTAGGTGCTAAAAGCAAAACCTTGAACTGCACTCTGTAGCATATTGGCAGCCGGTGCTGCTCCCTCAGCAGAGGTGTTCTATGGTGTCAGCGGGATGTCCTAGTCAGCAGCCTTGCTGCTGCATTCTGCAACAGCCGCAGTTTCCAGGGGAAGCCTCACATTGAGCACATTGCAGTACAGTCATACCTTGGTTTCCGAACAGCTTAGTTCTCGAACATTTTGGCTCCCGAACGCCGCAAACCCGGAAGTGACTGTTTTGGTTTGTGAACTATTTTTGGACGTCAGACGGGGCTTCCGCGGCTTCCAATTGGCTGCTGGAGCTTCCTGCAGCCAATCGGAAGCCGCACTTTGGTTTCTGAACATTTTGGAAATTGAACGGACTTCCGGAATGAATTCTGTTTGACTTCCAAGGTACAACTGTACTCCAGAAAAGCCTAAGGGAAGCTTCACATACAGCACATTGCAGCAATTCCATTTTAAATTTGTATACCGCCTTTCCACATTGCTACGGTATACATAAGGCAGTTCACAAGCCATAGGAACGACAAAATATACAACAAAGATCACACATCCGACAACCAATCAGATCCAACACAAAGAAGTCATAGTGAAAAGCATGACTACAAAAATAAATAACTTAGTGATCCATTTGAAATATAATATTGCATGATAGAAACGACAACAACTCTCAACCACTTCCGGTCTCTTCCAAGACCAGGAATCCACTTTTAAGAAGCCACCTTGTACCAAGTTGGACCATTTGCACATCAAACCTGGGCACAGCAGTATGTCTGCAAGGTTTCAGGGTGGAGAGGGAGAAAGGGGTTCTCTCCCATACCTTCTTCCTAGGGTCCTTTCAACCGGTTCTGCTGGGGCTTTTACCTCCTTCAGCATCCTCCTCTCTCCTCCTCACAGTTCCGGATGGTCCTTCCAACTTGCGTGCCATCGACGTAACCGATTCGTCAGCTGTGCTTACATGGCAACCTGCTGTGGCTGAGATGAACAACTACATTGTCACCTATGGGCCTGCTGGTGGTGAGAGTTGGGGATTTGGGTAGGGGCGGGATGATTTGCAGGTGGTCAAGTCCCTTATTCCATTAGGGAGGCAGGGGGGAGACTGAGAGTGTAATTCATTGCATTATACGGTACTTGTTGCCACAAAAGGTAGACATGGCCACAAGACAAGAGGAAAAGGCGTGTAAGCCTTGGACTTCTGCGATCTGCGTTGTTGTTGTTAGTAGAACTTCAGAAGTCCCACAGCTGGAGTCAGACGCAAACTAGCGGCTCGGGGACAGTGGTGGAAAGTGGCCCAGAATTAAGGAGCAAAATTGCTTGCAGACGCGTGTAATTCACACTAAAATGCTGGTGAATTTCCATGAGCATGTTACCTTTTCAAAAAATAAAGATTGCAGGTGATGTGGCAGTATGGAGACCTGAACCTGTGAATGCAAAAAAGGTAAAACCAAAGAAACCCAAAGCTGACAGATCGACCCATCTCTGCTTACAGCAGGGCCCATTCTTTATAATACGTCTCTTCTCTTTCTCTCCCAGGTGCAAGGGCCTCCGAGTCAGTGCCAGGGAACCGGGCTGAATTACAGTTGTCAGGGCTGCACCTGGACACAGAATATCGGGCCAGCGTGTATGGGGAGAAAGGAGGGAACCGCAGTTCTCCCGCCAGCGCCACTTTCACCACCGGTATGCAGATGCGGCCTGGGAAGAGACTGAGACATTCCGAGACTCACAAAGGGCAGGAAAGCCAGCCAATGGAGACTGGAGGGCCTGAAATAGATTTGGGAGGGAACCATGTCCTAAGTCTGTTCTCCCTCCCCTGTCAGAGGCAGTATATGCCTCTGAATACCAGTTGCTGAGAATCACAAGTGAGGAAAGTCCTGCTTTCAGGCTTCCCATAAGCATCTGACTGGCAGCTGTGAGAACAGCTAGATGGACCTTTGGCCTGGATCTTGCAGGGCTCTCATTTTGTCCTCCTTAGTCAAGTTTACATAGAATCACAGAATCGCAGAGTTGGGTGGGACCTTGAGGGTCATCTAGTCCAACCCCATGCAATGCAGGAATCTTTCACCCAACATGGGG
This sequence comes from Zootoca vivipara, assembly GCF_963506605.1. Classification (NCBI taxonomy): domain Eukaryota; kingdom Metazoa; phylum Chordata; class Lepidosauria; order Squamata; family Lacertidae; genus Zootoca; species Zootoca vivipara. The sequence goes on from NC_083277.1 coordinate 11,106,962, forward strand.
CTCAAACACGCGACCCTGAGATTAAGAGCCTCATGCTCTGCCAACTGAGCTATCCCTGCACTTCCTTCTTGGGTCCCTCTGCTTTACGCTGCTGAGAGGGGACATGTTGCATTGAGAGGGGCAGGAATCTTCCCTGTGCCAGGTAGATAACTTTACTGCTTTGGTTTTTCTTAAGCCTTCATTCCTCTCCATTTTCCAGGGGCAGATGGACCCCGGGATCTGCAGGCTAGTGAAATCTCATCCCGCAGTGCTCGTCTCACTTGGTTGCCACCCCGTGCCCCTCCTGGTGGATATCTGCTAACCTATGAAACCCCGTCTGGGCAATCAAAGGTACCCAACTGTCTAGCATTGTTCTTGTTATGCACTCCCCAGTTCCCTGAGAAGTGAAAATTTCTAGGGGTGGCACTACAGGGCATGGTTTGTTTTCAAGTCGAAACCTACAAAGCAGAGCCCGTTGGGATTAAACAGTCTAAACCACAGAGCCTAGGGCTTGCCAATCAGAAGGTCGGCAGTTCGAATCCCCGTGATAGGGTGAGCTCCCGTTGTTCAGTCCCAGCTCCTGCCCACCTAGCATTTTGAAAGCACGTCAAGTGCAAGTAGATAAATAGGTGCCGCTCCGGCGGGGAGGTAAACGGGAGCCAATGTAGTGTTAAGAGCAGTAGACTCGTAATCTGGGGAACCGGGTTCGCGTCTCCACTCCTCCACATGCAGCTGCTGGGTGACCTTGGGCTAGTCACACTTCTCTGAAGTCTCTCAGCCCCACTTACCTCACAGAGTGTTTGTTGTGGAGGAGGAGGGGAAAGGAGAATGTTAGCCGCTTTGAGACTCCTTAGGGTAGTGATAAAGCAGGATATCAAATCCAAACTCCTCCTCCTCCTCTTCTTCTTCTTCTTCCGTGTACTGCTCTGGTTCGCCAGAAGCGGCTTAGTCATGCTGGCCACATGACTTGGAAGCTGTACGCCGGCTCCCTCGGCCTATAGAGCGAGATGAGCGCCACAACCCCAGAGTCGTCCGCGACTGGACCTAACGGTCAGAGGTCCCTTTACCTTACCAATACGTAAAGCCAGTATGTAGGCCCTGAACAATCCTTCCATGAGAATATATGAAGTGTCAGACTCATTGGCTGACTCACCTTTCTGATATTAGGGCTGGGAGCACTCTATTATAAGGGAAGAGTTTTGGGGTTAACCATGTAAGCTTCACAGTATATTATTGGTTTGGCTTTTCACTGCCCCTCATTGTCTGCTCCACAGGAGATCACCGTGGATGCTTCTGTCACCTCGTATGAACTCCAAGACCTGATTCCTTCCAGTCGGTACCAGGTTCAAGTCCAGGCACTGAGAAGAGGCACTCCTACAGCCCCAACCGCCACGTCCTTCACCACCGGTAATTGCTCTGCCTGGGGCGTCCGAGGGTCAACACATTTGTGTTTAGGCACATGAGGCTTTGACAGCTTCGCAAACCCTGTACCAGAGAGAGAACGCCCGTTTGCATTTCGCATGCCTCTCCCACCCCGTTTTTCATTCTGCAGTGATGACATTCACATGTAAGAATGAGGCCCACAAGTCATTAACTCCAGACTCATCTCTGTTTGTGTGAACACGCTCCTCGAGGAGGAAGAGGGGAAACTGCTGCTGTTTTCTAGAACAGGAGGCTGCCCTCTTGCGATTCTGCATCTTGGGACCACACACCCAACCCCTTTATGCTATGAAACAGGAAGATTTAAATGCTAAGTGAAAATTGGGCCCAAAAGTCTCTGTACCATTTGTAGGCAGCAAAACTAGGGATGGGGAAATTTCCTGAATATTCCAGTGGCAGTGGTGTCCGACAGTTTTTCTCAGAACAATCCCTTCTGAGCAATGGTGACTTACAGCCATTAGGACTAAAATAAGAAAATTCCTTCAGTAGCACCTTAAAGACCAACTAAGTTTTTATTTTGGTATGAGCTTTCGTGTGCATGCACACTTCTTCAGATACAGTGAAATAGGAGTCCCCACTTCTGAGTGATCCCCCCTCCCCTCCCCATCCCCACCCCTTCTCTATATAAGTGCCTGGGGACTCCTATTTCACTGTATCTGAAGAAGTGTGCATGCACACAAAAGCTCATACCAAAATAAAAACTTAGTTGGTCTTTAAGGTGCTACTGAAGGAATTTTTTTATTTTACTTCGACCCAGACCAACACGGCTACCTACCTGTAGCCATTAGGACTGGCAGGGCAGAAGGCAGAGGAGGCCAACAGTAGGTGGAGTCAGAGAGCCAAGGACAGGGTGAGCCAGATCATTCCAGTTTTGTCCCCATCCTCCTCCCTGCTGAATTTTACAAGGGCACCATTGAGACAGTCAGTGCCTCCTTCTTCAATGATTATAAGTAAGAAGGACAGCAGGAGGGGGGGGGGGCTGGCTGAGGGCAGACAGAGGTTGGTGAGGCAGTGCCCCATTCTCCCCAATGGACCAGCCTCCACTGTTTCTTAGACAATTCAGCTCACTTAGTATTGAATTATGCCGTTCATCTGATCTACTTTTTTCCTCCCCCCACCCCTGCCGCTGCCCCAAACATTAGTCTGGTAGCAGGTGCCTTTGGGAAACTCATAAGCAGGGCACAATAATGGCAAGTCCCTCATATGCGCCCCCAGTAGCTGCTCCTGGGAACTGTGACAAAATGTTGCAGCGTGGAATATTCCTCTTTGGGATTTGAACCAGCTGGCCATGCTCTCTTCCAGGTACAGTGGTACCTCGGTTTACAAACACAATTGGTTCCAGAAGTCTGTACTTAACCTGAAGTGTACTTAACCCGAAGCGAACCTTCCCATTGAAAGTAATGGAAAGTGGATTAATCCGTTCCAGACAGGTCCACGGAGTACTTAAACTTAAAATACTCAAACCGAGGAGTACTTAAACCGAGGTATAACTGTACTCCATTCCAGAATGCCCCGCCCCAAGGTTTTCTGCTCACCCTGCTTTCAACAGTCAATCAGCATTCTGTCAATCTGTCTTCATTGGGATGGTTTGGAGCAGCTTATTTCCCCATGTTTTTGTTTTTGTTTTGTATCTTTGGGGTTCCCCTGAGCCTATCCATATGGATAGCTACATAAGGATCAGCAAACAGAGAACGAGCTTGCAATTAGTATATAGGATAGACATTGGCAGAGTCGTCTTTTCTTTCCTCGGCAGGACACCTGAGATACCCCTTCCCTCGGGATTGTGCAGAGGAGAGCCAGAATGGGCCGGGAACCTCCAGAGTGAGGACGATTTATCTTGGGGGCAACCAGGACCGCCCCTTGCAGGTGTACTGCGACATGGAGACTGACGGAGGAGGCTGGATAGTAAGTATTAAGGGGCGTAGCAGAGGAATGGAATTATGGGTAGAAACATTCAAAGGTGGTGTCCGTTCAAAACAGACTCCCCCATCCCTGTGGGGCTTCTTCATTTATGCAGTTGTGCTGTTCAGGAGCATGTTGAGGGGCATTCATTTGTATTATCCATAAATCCAGTTGTAGCTGGCACTGACATTGGGCCACCTTGATGCAAATTTTATCTGTTTACCCACTGCAGACATAAACATACCAGAAGTTCATTTGGACGTGCATGTGCAAAACTCTCTCTCTCTCTCTCTCTCACACACACACACACACACACACTATGCCATTTTTGCTCTTCTTCCTTCTCTTTAGGTCTTCCAACGTCGGATGAACGGCGAGACCAATTTCTGGCGCAACTGGCAGGAATACGCCACCGGCTTCGGCAACCTCACCCGGGAGTTCTGGCTAGGTGTGTACATCGCTTAGCTACCCTTTAATTCCTCCATCTGCACAAAAGGATGCTGTGGCTGGTTTGTTGCCACTGTCCTTTTACAAACTGGGAACAGAGGCAAAAAAAAGCACATGACACAAGAAAGGCTTTCCCCAGCCGAGCTGGGATTTAAAACCCGGCCTCTCAAAGGTAAGCCATATGTCAGGGACAGAGGTCAAAGGCGACCCTCTGGGCATCTTCAGCTGGCTTTTGGAATGCTCCCCAGGCTACACTCCTCACTGGCATTGCTCAACACTCTCCTTGGGTGTCTTTGCCTGGCTGGAATGTGTCCTTGCACTATAGTGATGCCTTTTGCTTGCCCATATGCAGGATAGAGAAGGGGTTGCGTCAATGTGTGTAGAGCAAGTAGCCTGACGTACAAAGGTAAACATGACATCTCTACTTCCTCCTGCTTTTGCTACTGACCCCTGGAAGTTTGCACAGGGAAAAAATGCAGCCCTCAGGCTAAAAAATCTGATCGCACTGGCTCTCTTTTTCTGCAAAGTCACCAGAATCCTCTTCTCCAAAGAAAACAAAACACACAGCCTAAAGTTACAGCCGTGTTGCAGGAGGATGGGAACCAGGGTGTGCGAGGGAAACGGGGCTCATCCTGCTCCCTGCCTTGCTCTCCAGGGAATGATGCTCTGCACCAGCTGACGACATCAGGGGACTATGAGCTGCGCGTGGATCTGCGGGCTGGGAACGATTCTGTCTATGCAACCTATCAGAATTTCCGCGTGGATCCCCCTGCTGATCATTACCGCCTGCACCTGGGCAGTTACAGCGGCACTGCTGGTGAGGGGGCCTGGGCCTGGGGCTTCTAGACCGTCGCCATTGTCAGGTGGGATCCAATCAGATAGCTCGCAAGAAGAGGATGCTGAAAGGCGATTTGGTTTCAGAGGGAGTGCTTAGGATGTCTGCAGGGCAACTTGACTCAGAGGAACAGTAAGAGCTGTCTGACAGTTCTCCCTTGGGAGGTTGTGGACTCTCCTTCACTGGAGGTTCTTAAGCAGAGGTTGGATGGCCATCTATCATGAATGCTTTAGCTGAGATTCCTGCATTGCAGGGGGTTGGACTAGATGACCAATGGGATCCCTTCCAACTCTATAATTCTATCATTTAGTGATTCTGTGAACATATTTATTTATTTATTTATTTATGCCCCGCCCATCTGGCTGGGTTTCCCCCGCCACTCTGAGAAACTGAGAAAGTTAAAGACAAAACAAAACAAAACAAAACAAAACAAAAGCTATTATTCAGAGGCATGCTGTCTCTGACAGTGGAAGCAGAACTTAACTGTGGTGGCTAATAGCCATCGATAGCCTTTCCTTCCATACATGTGTATAATCCTCTTTTTAAAGCCCATCCAGTTTGGTAGCCATCACTTCCTCATGTGGGAGTGAGTTCCATAGTTTAACTATGCACTGTATGGAAAGGGACTTTCTTTCGCCCGCCTTGAATCTTCCTGCATAGATAAAGGTGTTTGTTTGTTTTTACAAGCCTTCTCCCTCTCCTTAGATGTTGCAGCTGCTGCCCACAAATACATAGCAATACATACCCATATGCTCATATTATATTATTCTTTTGAGTGGGGGAACCTCAAGGCAGGGTTGAGCCGGGGGGGGGGGGAATCTAAGGCTTCAAGGCTGAGCACAGGCTCAAGGAGGGAGATTTGTGCTCTGTTTCAAACCCTCTCTCATCCTTTCCAGTATGGTGTAGTGGTTAAGAGCAGTGGACTCGTTATCTGATGAACTGGGTTCGCATCTCCGCTCCTCCACATGCAGCTGCTGAGTGACCTTGGGCTAGTCACACTTCTTTGAAGTCTCTCAGCCCCACTCACCTCACAGAGTGTTTGTTATGGGGGAGGAAGGAAAAGGAGAATGTTAGTCGCTTTGAGACTCCTTAGGATAGTGATAAAGCGGGATATCAAATCCAAACTCTTCTTCTTCCCACTTCTGCAGGCGATGCTTTCACCTACCACTCGGGCAGCGTCTTCTCCACCAAGGACCGCGACCCCAACCGAGTCATCATCCCCTGTGCTGTCTCTTACCGCGGTGCATGGTGGTACCGCAACTGCCACTACGCCAACCTCAACGGGCTCTACGCAAACAACCGAGACCACCAGGTAGCTGTCACCTTTCAAACACGAAGGGCTTGAAAATCATGAGTGACAGGCCAGTGTCCCTTTCCCATTGTCGTGATGAGGAGGGCATCACCTGCTCGCCTGTTCAGTTTCTACCTCCTGTGCAGATGTTCAAAGGTCCAGGACCTTTAAATATATATGATGAGAAAGTTAAAAGCACTTTGCTGGATGAGAACAATGGTCCATGTAGTCATATATCCTTGTTCTTATAGTAGCAAACAAGCCCTTCAGGACATCAACTGGGACTCTTCAGATGATGTTGGACTAAAACTCCCAAAACTGGTGGCCATTGGCCATCCTGGCTGGGGCTGATGGAAGTTGGAGTCCAACATCATCTGGGCATAGCTGCCAAGTCTCCCGCTTTTTACGGGAAACCCCCGTATTTAAACCCGTTTCCAACTGTTATCCCGAATAGAGAAAAATCCCGTAAATCCCCCAGATTTCCTACCTGCCAGGGAGGCTCCTTCTGCGCATGTCTGGACATGTGCAAAACCGATTTCGGGTTCCGCTCTGCCCATGTCTGGGCACCAGAAATAGGGCAGACCAGCACCGGAAGTCGCTTCTACGCATGTGCATAGAAGCGACTTCCAGTGCCGCTCGGCCCATGTCTGGGCACAGGAAATCGGGCAGCGCCGGCACCGGAAGTTGCTTCTACGCTTGTCCAGACATGCGTAGAAGCGATTTCCGGTGCCATGCCACTGCTGATCCCAGATTTTTCTTACCGAGAGTTGGAGGGTATGCATCTGGGGGTCACAAGCTCCCCATCCCTGTAATAATTAATTTCATCCACATAACAAGGATGAGGACCCTGTGCCCCCCCCCAGGCATCGCTGGACTCCAGCCTTCATTAGCCCTAACTAGCATGGCTAGGTCAGAGGGGATGGGAGTGAGAGTCTGGCAATCCCAGGAGAGCCACAAGTTCCTCACTTCTGGGTTAAGTTCCTTATCCTTCTTCTTTTCCACTCCATTTATTTATTTATTCCACCCCATTTATTTCACGGCAAAGGATGCTCAAAGCAATGAGGTGGGTGAGAAACGCACAATCAATTAGGTATCATTTGGAAAGCTACAATCACAGCGATTACCAATCGTGTATCAGCTGGTTTGATTTCCATTTTGGACACAAACAAACGTTGGCTGTTTCTGTTCCTCTTTTCTGTCTGAATTGTCCAACGTCCATGGAGATCCACTTCTCCAAGATAGCACTTTTTCACACCGCGCACAATTAAACTATGGAACTCGCTTCTCCAGGGGGCAAGGATGGCCGCCAACTTGGATGGCTTTAAAAGAGGATTAGGCAAATTAATGGAGGAGAGGGCTATCGATGGCAGCTGGACATGATGGCAATGCTGTACCTCTGCAGTTGGAAGCAGTCATGCACCTGAATACCAGTCACCGGAAACCACACGGGAGGAGAGGGCTCTTGTGTTCGAATCCTGCTTGCTGGTTTCCCACAAGCCTCTGGTTGGCCACTGTAAGAACAGGATGCTGGACTAGATGGGCCGCTGGCCTGATTCAGCAGGCTCTGCTGATGTCCTTGTCCCAAATCAGGGAACATACTGTTCCTAGATATGTATGCATCTCCTTACTTCTCACTTACCCTCTTTCTTTATTTCTGTCTCATCCAAGGGCATCAACTGGTTTAACTGGAAAGGATTCGAGTTTTCCATCCCTTTCACAGAGATGAAACTGCGACCCCGCGGCTTCCGGCCTCTGCGTCGGGTGTGAGCAAAGGGAAGGAGGCTGCAGAACTGACTAAGGGGGAGAACAAAAGGAGGAGGAAAGAGAAGCAGCAGCAACCATCCCTCTGCAATGGGATACCTCACACCCTGCCACAAATTCCCATGAGAAAAAGGAAGGAGCAAAACAAAGGAAACGGACAATTTTTTTCAAAAGCACCTTGTAGTATTCATTTCCTCCCCCATCTCCTGCTGACCAGCCACAAGATGAGAGGGATGCCACGCACATGATAGTGGAAGGGGCAGAGTTAAGGGGGTGGAATGGTTTAATTTGGAGCAGGTTGCAGGATAGCTGTTGCCTGGTCAGCAACTAGATTTTTCTTGGAGAGTCACTAATAACAAGGGAGCAAGGGGAGATGGGCCAGCGTCCCAATCCCCACCATGGACTGTTGCCACAGAAGCCATTTTCTCCTCTTAAGATGCTTCTAAGATAGCCAACTGGCTGGGTCAAGTTGCATCCCTGAAAGGGGTGGGTTTTGGCCCACGATCTTGTAGTTGCTGACCCCTCCCCCTAGCCCTAGCCCCCGTCTGGCTTCCTGCTCCCACAGATCTGTCTCCAGTCAAACTTCCCCTTCTTCAGCTTCCCTCCCAGTTCTCCTCCTCCCTCTCCCCCAAATCCTTTTCAGAAAGGAGGTAAACTCGTAAACACAGTCGCTGAAAGCAGGTTAACATTAAAAGCACTTTTTATTTTTGGCATTTCTTTTACCCCTCCTGGGAATCCTATAAACTGAAGCCAGCTGCCCCCCCCCATCCACGCAAAAGCTTTTGCCTCTCTCGTGTTCCCCCTCCCCAAACAACTCGCCATTGCAAAGAAGAGACAGAAAGAGAAGAACAGGTGAACTGGAATGAGCTGGCAGCTTAAAAGATCACAGAATGAAAAAAAGAGCTGAATGATGTACGCCCGAGGTGAAAACTGGGAAAGATGCAAATTGTTAACAGTAAGGTTGATTTAAGCTGGCAAGCAATGATGATTTTACTGTCTGTCTTTGTAAGGGAGGACTGGCCGACTTCCACCTGGGGTCAGGAATGTACCACTTCAGGCTGCAGGTGAGGGTGCAAATGGCTGAATTCTCCTAACTGTCTCAACCCTGCACGTAGAAAACTAGCATGTGAGAGAGAAGGCTCCTGCCATGTTAGTTTTCTACATGCAGGAAGAAATTTGAAACGGTCTGCCGTGTGAAGCCCTACCTGCTGTCTGAATTGGTACAGCCCAGAAACATGTTTGAAAGTTCAGTGAGAATGAGGCCAGTGTTGCAGTCATCTAGCAGAGTGCTTTACAAATAGTAAGTGTTGTTATCGCCATGGGCTTCACAGCTGTTGACTTAGCCTGACCTACCAAATTGTGTGAGAGAGAGAGACAAGAGAGCCAGAGCTGCAGCTGTGAAGTGAGAAATATCTCGGTGTCTTGCAACTTGAAGCTCTTTTGCCGTGCAAGTGAAATTGTGGCTGGAGTTTCCACCACACCTTGAGGAAAAATGTATTCAGGCCATTGGTGAGGAGTGGGAAATGTAATTGCTTTCAATCCAAGTTTAAAGCAATTACATTTCCCATCCTTTCCAATCCTGACAGTAAGAGCTGTTCGACAGTGGAATTTGCTGCCAAGAAGTGTGGTGGAGTCTCCTCCTTTGGAGGTCTTTAAGCAGAGGCTTGACAGCCATATGTCAAGAATGCTTTGATGGTGTTTCCTGCTTGGCAGGGGGTTGGACTGGATGGCCCTTGTGGTCTCTTCCAACTCTATGATTCTATGATTCTAAGTTGGCCATGTCTTCTCTAAAGGATGAGAAGTGTAAACTGCACAAAACAGAATAAAAGAAACAGCCTTAGCTGAAAGCAAACAGGCTACAGTTTTTTGGGTAGAGTGGGAGAGAGCTCTATATTTCTGCTTCCAGCCTCATCCTCTGTGCCTCTGAACGTTACCAGGCCTCATTCAAAAGTGGGGTATGTGTGTGCATTTCTTGAGCTTATTCCTCTGGATACGGGAGAAAAATGATTTTTTATAAAAAAAAATTGTAAACAGCAGTCAAGATGTGGAATGGCACCAGAAAAATGACCTGATAGGTACTTAAGGCTGCTGGAGAACCCTTGGCCCTTCAGATGTTGTAGGACTCCAACTCCCATGAGCCCCAGCCAGCATGATGGGAGTTGTAGTCCAACAAAACTTCTGGAGGGCCCTGGATGAAAGAATCTGTTGATGGGTGCTGATGGAAGTGACAGATGGAAAACAGTTCTCAAATTAATTTCATATTTTAAACAATGAATGTGTTGAAGCTGAGAAGAGCAAAACAGCAAATAGTGTTTGTTCAAAAAGTTAGATGCACAACAGTTCCAAGCAAACCAGAGCATCGCTTTGATTGCATAAGGAACCTTAGAGGGGAATTTGAAGTCTGCAAGCCGTGTTGCCTGATTTCACATGCAGGTGCACATATACACACATTTAGCCAAATTATGCCTCCCCTGTAGCATTCTAAAAATGGTAGGTGAGTTCTTCACAAAAGGCTCCTGCCATTTGAACACTGGCCTCAGATCACAACTCAGCCTCTCCTGCTCCAGAAGACAGAAGCTAGAGAGCCCATCTTAGTTATAAGGAACCTAGGCAGCTGCTTTATATGGAACCAGAACATTGGTCCATCGAGCTCTGCATCTACTGGCAGGATCTCACCCAACCCATCCTGGAGATGCCACTGAAGGAGGCTCGGACCTTTTGCACGCCAGGCACTGGGCCAAGATGGGAACTCAAGTCTTATCCAAAGCCTGGGAAAAATGAAATGTGAGTGAGGAGAGAGAGAGAGGACTAGGGTGGCGTGGCAAGAAACAAGGTGTTTCCAATCTCCCTGGCAGGATCCTGATTTCTTACTGTCATTTCTTCACAAGTGTCAGAAGCCCGGCACGTACCTTCCGGCTGCCGTCCTGGGTGGCTCCAGCGAGAGCCCTGAATAAAAGATGGTGCAAACAGAATCCGCACATGCAGTTGGCGCTTCTCTCAAGGCCCCTGGATCACAGCACATGTCCTCAGCACTTTAGGGGAAACAGGGTTTGCTTTTCTCCCTTGTGAGGGCAGCGCAAGCGCATAGTTCATGGGCAGAAGCTGTCGCTGACCTGAGACGGGGAAGGATCTTTGCACGGGGTGGGGGGGACAGGAGTACAGTGGTACTTTTGGGGGGTGCATCAGGGTAAAGTTTCTCTATACGAAGCGCTTGGTGGGGGAATGTTATTTTTTAGATCTTTGTGAGAAAAACGTTTAAAATAAAAAATAATTTTTTTGAAAAAAGGATAGAGAAGGAATCATGTCTTTCTTTTGCTGGTGGTTTATTCGCAAAAGGGGTGTTTGGCTCAGTGAATGCTTGTGAATACAAACTGCAAGGAATCGCAAGTGGGGAGAGAGTAGAGCTGTTCTTAATTTCTGCTTGGGGCATTTTCCCTTACTCATCTGGTTGATCACTGGGTTGATGGGTGTTGTAAACAAAATCTGCCCTTATTCCCATATGGGGTATACAAGAGCCCTTAAAGAGTCCTTTGTAGGTTCTCCATTGGTAGGAGAAAATAACAGAGGCCATCCAGAGAATATTGAGAAGCAAAGCAGCTAGTAAGCCTGATCTTTATTGAACTGTTGCAACAGGGTGCTCCCCTCTCATGCAGGAGAAAAGAGGAGGACCCAGAACAAAGGTGTGCCCTTCCTTATACGGTATAGACATTTTGAATGCTCAAGACCACCCCTCCATACATCATACATAAGACGGTGTCTTATTTTCGGAGAAACAGGGTATGTGTTTGCTTGGTACATTTATGAACATTATATATGACCTTTTTTTTAACATGGGCAAGATAGGCATTGGCCTGATCCTGCAGGGCTGTTCTTGCTTCAGTTTATATCTGACTGCATTTTGAGAACTGATTACGGGTCTCTTGAATCTTAGGGAGTGGAGGATGGGGCAGAGCCAAGCAGCATCTGATAGAGGGCAAACCATCATCACAGCCTATTTGCGTTCCTCTATGGGCCAGAGGTGGCTCTATGGGCACGGGTGGTGTTGTGGGGTATGCGGGTGGCGCTGTGGGTTAAACCACAGAGCCTAGGGCTTGCCGATCAGAAGGTCAGCGGTTCTAATCCCCACGATGGGGTGAGCTCCCGGCGTTTCCATGTGCTGCTCTCGTTCGCCAGAAGTGGCTTAATCATGCTGGCCACATGACCTGGAAGCTGTACGCCGGCTCCCTCGGCTAATAATGTGAGATGAGCGCGCAACCCCAGAGTCGGTCACGACTGGACCTAATGGTCAGGGGTCCCTTTACCTTTACCTATGGGCCAGAGGGAAAGTGGATGTGAATGAGTGGGTGGTCATGATAATTTACACTCCACCCTTTTTCTCCAAGGAGCTCAAGGTGGTTTTTAGCCTTCCCTTTTTTAGCCTTGCAACTACCCTGTGAGGTAGGATAGGCTGAGAGGCAGTGGACTGGACCAGAGTCACCTAGTGAGCTTCATGAATCGGGATTTGAACCCTGGTCTCCCAGGCTTTTGCCAACCTGGTACCATCCAGATGTTACTGAGCTACAAGTCTCATTGGCCACTAGTCAGCATGGCCCTGTTGCCAGGGATGTTGGGAGTTGGGGCCAAGCAATATATTGAGGGCTAAATGTGTCCTCACCCCTGTTTTAAAACATAAAACCCAATGACCTGGGTGATCTAAAAGATCAAGATAGTGTGTGTGTGTGTGTGTGTGTAATTATAATTATGATTATTTATTGAATTTACAGTATATACCGCCCTATACCCAGAGGTCTCAGGGCGGTTCACGGAATAAAATCAAAATATAAAACCACAAAATACATAATCAAAATAAAAAGAACAACCCAATAACCCCCCACCCCCCAAAAAACTCATTTTAAAAGGCCATAGGATCCTCACAGCATTTAAAGTAAGACAATTAACAAACCTGGACAAGAGCCACTTGTTAGAAAGACCTGTGATCTCAGAAATGTTTGCAGCAATATTTATTGTGTGATACAAAGGATCTATCACGTGATGCTGACACAAACCCCTACACTAACACACTGAAACAGAACTAAAGTACAACACTCTCCCTCCCCTCTCTCCCTCCCCTCTCTTTTCCCCCAATCAAAAGATGCCCATGACTAAAGTGTCTCTCTCCCTACATGTAACTGAACTGTGAAAAAGACTCTATGAACTGAAAGTGGAGATGAAATATGTACTTTTCCCCATTTGTTTTGTAGCAAAGGAAAATCTTTAATAAAAACCAGTCTAATGTACACTCCATGTTGTTTAGGTGAAATTGATTAACGTTTATTACATCTATCTATAAATAGCTACAGTATATCTCCCAAGGAGCTCAAAGTGGCATAAAATAGTTCTCCCGTCCGCCCTTCTATATTATCCTCACAACGACCCTGTGAGGTAGGTTCAACCGAGAGTTGGCGACTATCCCAAGATAACAGCATCGCAGAACTGCAGAGTCGGAAGGGACCCTGAGTGTCGTCCCCACTGCCAGCGGAGGCCTCATTTTGCAAGATCAGATGCCGCTGCCCAGGGAACCAGCCGCACCCTGAAGGGCTTGCAATGCACAATAAAGTGATAGTACCCCCTGAGGTCAGGGAGGTGTCCAGGCGATGGGGGCAATATCTGGAAATCCCGCAGGATGTTTGCAAGGACGAGGAAAGACTCCATGCGCCCCAGAGTCTCCCCCAGGCAGACCCGTGCCCCACAACCGAACGGGATGAGTTGTCTCTGGGCCTCCCCCGAGGGGTCCTCCTCCAGGAACCTCTCTAGGCAAGAAGAGAAAGTTTGTGTCAGGGAGAGGGTTGCCCACCCACGGAAAGCAAAAGATTCAGGGCACAGGTACCCAGGGCACTATTTCCATGGAATTTACATATGCTGATTTAAATGTCAGGGCAACATGTTTTTGCCCAGATCACCCCAGATAACTTCTTCCATTGATTTGTACCCTGCCCAAGTTCACCCTAATACCTTTTGTTTTCCATTCATTTATGCTCATTTCCCCTCAACTCATTCAAGTTCACACTCTCCTGAATTATCTCTATTTAAAGCCAAAGTAATTAAATTTATTGGGAACATATGAAGCTGCCTTATACCGATGCTCACTCCTAGCAATTAATCGGTATGCAGTTCAATCAAAATATGTGTCCGGTGAAAGTGCGGTGCTTTCTCATTGTGACACACAGATCTCTTTCCCTGTTTGTTTGTTTGCTTGTTTGTTTGTCTCTCTCACTCTCACTCTCATTCTCACTCTGTCTCTCTCTCTCTCTCTCTCTCTCTCTCTCTCTCTCTCTCTCTCTCTCTCTCTCTCTCTCTCTCTCTCACACACACACACACACACACACACACACAATGCAGTACCTGGTCTGAACTCCAGGGGGCGGTGCCACTTGCTCTCGTCATGATGGGCCCCATAGAGATTAGTGATGACTGTTGTCCCCTTGGGAATGGAATAACCAGACAAGCTTGGAATGGAGAGAAGACAAAAAAAATGAGTTAACATCTGCCATCTCACAGGCAATAAGGTCTCAGCTTCCTCTCCCCTCTGCCCTGACCCACTGGACCACCTTCTCAGAGACAGCCTTGGCATCTATTGCAAACACAAAGACCCCCGTCCTGCGCACACAGCCAGGGAGCACACAAAGCAGGGGTGGTTGGGTAGTGAACCTGAGGCCTGGGGGCCAAATGTATCTCTGTCTGGTCCCCGGGAGCCTCCCTGGGGCTGCAGCTCCCTTTCAGCCACCCACCTCAACCTTTCACCTGCCCTGCTCTGAAATATATTTTTGCATGCCTGGCATATGCCCTCAAATGCTGATCGTGCTCCCCTAGATGGAGGATGGAGGGGGCTGCGACAATGTGCCTAGGAAGTACTGCAAATAGGTAAAAAAGATATATTCATAGCTTCACCCCGTTTTGCCTCTGGCTCTGACAAACACAGGACTGTGACCCCCATAAGAATTCAATATTCCTGGTACAGTGCATAGCGCAAACGGCTCTGAGCCTCTGAAATCCACCCCACTTCTCCTTTCTCTTCTCTCTTACATGAGGTCTTGGTTCAAAACCTCCCTCCTGCATTGGTGCCAATGGTAGCAAGGCCTCACTAGAAACAGGAAAAGCCTTGTAAGCATCGGCCTTAACAGGCCTGAGAAGGGAGCCATGGGAAAACTATACTGCTGGCCCTCCCCAACATCCCGCGTGGCACTCACCAAACATCATTTCCTGTCCGGGTGCATGGGATCTATGAGTTCCCTTTGCTTCCCAATCCAATTAACTGCTGCTAAGGAACAGCAGGGAAGGATCACTTCCTTTATGCCTTGCTTTTGAGCAAGGGTGTCCTTTTGGCCATTGTAGGAAGTTGGATTAGATGGAGCTTTGATGCCGCACTGCAGGTGTTTTATATATATATATATATATACAGTTGTACCTTGGTAGTTGAATGGGTTGACTCCTGAACAAATCGGCTGCCGAACACTGCAAACCCAGAAGTGAGTGTTCCGGTTTGTGAACGTTTTTCGGAATCCGAACATCCAACGCGGCTTCTGATTGAGTGCAGGAAGCTCCTGCAGCTAATCGGAAGCCTCACCTTGGCTTTTCAACCCTTTTAGGAGTCGAACGGACTCCCGGAACTGATTAAATGCGAGAACCAAGGTACCACTGTATATATCAGAACACAAGAGTAGTGTTCTAATTAGGAATGGATGGACCTGTCAGCTTTGGCTTCCTATATCTCCAGCCTCAAGCTCAGTTCTCCACGTATCTACATCTGTTTGGGAACACATTTTTAAACATCCACATCTTATGCTCATAGGAAGCAATTCACTAATCAAATTGTAATAGCAGCCGCAGCAGCAGCAGCATAAAAGTGGGAGCAAGAGCTGCACTGTTAACCCGCTCTTGACACCCTCTGTATGGCACCAGCTCAGAAGTCCACTGCATTGGCATGGATATCTATCAACCCAGTGAACATTTGCACATGAGAATCTACAGGTATCAACACCAATGTGTGGCTATCTGGGGAGCACACTGTTGGAGGTGGTCCAGCAGCGCAGCCCCCGTGGTTCCCTTCTACACATGGAGAATGTCAGGATAGGCCTTGCAGAAACTGGGTACCTTGTATCCCGGATGGTCATGTGGGGCAAAGCAAGGACTGCCGAGGGGCGCATGCGCAAGGTCTCCAATATGGTGGCGTTCAAGTAGGGCAGGTGCTCCCTGTCACTATAGGCGGGGTCGCGGCTCGTTCCCACGACGGCCATGAGCTCTTCGTGGATTCGCTCCTGGATCTGGAGTGGCAGTGATAAGAACAAATCAGGGTGCGGAGAGGAAGTAGAAAACATTCCCGCAGGTTTGGGATCCCTAGAGTTTGCTGCAGGCCCAGGCTGACACGAGGGGGCGCAACCCTTAGGCACAGAAAGCCTCCCCACCCCACCCTGCACAAACACAGGCTGAATAATAGCATTGTAGAGTTGGAAGGGACCCCAAGCGTCCCATGACAAATGGCCATCCAACCTCTGCTTAGAAACCTCCAAGAAAGGAGAGGTGGGGAGGTACTTTGGCCTAGCGAACCACCAAGCTTCGTGGATGCCACACACACACACACACACACACACACACACACACACACACACACCGCTGTGTCCTACCTGTGGGCGATGCACCAAAAAGGCCACAGCCCAGTTGAGTAAAGTTGCTGTGGTCTCAGTACCTCCGATGAGCATGTCAACAATGGCCATGTGGACGTGTTCCGGCACAAGGCCCGTCCCCTTGCACTCACTAGCCCCATGGTCATGCTGGAATTGCAGCATGTGGTCCACCATGTCCTGTCCTTCTGAGGTGCTGTGGGGCTCCTGAGGGAGAGAGCAGAAGTGGTTTAGTGCCCAAACAAGGGAGAACCTCAAGGCAGCAATGCTTCCAAGTACATTCATAAGTCGACAAAATTTGTAAGTTGAATCCCATAGGAATGCATTGGGAGAAAAAATTCGTAAGTCGAAGCAACCCTATCTAAAAAATTCGTAAGTAGAAAAAATCCTATCTAAACAGCATCCAAGATGGCGGACGGAGCTCCATTTGTAAGTAGAAACATTCATAAGTCAAGTCATTCGTAAGTAGAGGTACCACTGTATCAGTTGCTGGAAACCACAGGAGGGGAGAGTGTTCTTGTGCTTCAGTCCTGCTTGCCAGTTTTTCTCAGGCCACCGTGAGAACAGGCCTGTTCCTCCAGGCCTCTTCTAATATTCTTAAGCTCCCCCAAAATCAAAAGAGACCCCAATTTTATGACCTCTTCCGTTTCTGCTTAACCAGGACATCACCCACTCCTCCCCAAGGGAATCTAAGAGCCCTGACAGAATCTAAACTCCACCTCCAGTTGTCATGAAGTGCCCACCCCATGCCCCATCACTGAAATCACCCTACCGTTTTGTCTGTTCATGTGACAGGGCCTTCTCGGTGGTGGCTCCCCATCTGTGGAATGGGCTACTTGTATTTGTTTCCCTCATTATGAACATTCTGGAGGAATTTCAAACCTTCTCATTCGACAGAGCCATTCACTAACATAGGAATGGACATAGCTGCCAAGTACCCCGTTTTCCCCAGGAAACCCCCGTATTTTCTTACCGTTTCCCGCAGGTGTCCCAAATGGCAAAATACCCAGTATTCCCCCGGATTACGGAGCTCCTGCCGGCAGCCATGTTCTTCTGGTGCCGCGCCGGCACTGGAAGTCGCTTCTACGCACTTCTGGACATGCGTAGAAACAACTTCCGATGCCGCTGTGCCTATTTCCAAAAATGTCCACAGCGCCAGAAGTCGCTTCTACGCACTTCCAGACATGCGTAGAAGCGACTTCCGATGTCGCTGTGCCCATTTCCAAAATGTCCGCAGCGCCAGAAGTCGCTTCTACGCATGTCCGGAAGTGCGTAGAAGCGACTTTCGGTGCCCCGGCTCTGCTGATCCCGGATTTTTCCATCTGGAACTTGGCACCTATGGGACTGGACAACTTGTGGCCCATTTCAGGAAACGTTGGACTTCAACTCCAGTCGGTCCCAGTCAGGCCAGGTTACAGTTGATGTGACTGGAATCCAATGTAGCTCTGGAAGGCCACAAGTCCCGTCCCGTCCCCAAGTCCTTTACTAATGGACGGATCTTGGCAATTTGCCCTTCCCACTCAGACATGAAGCTCATTGGGCGACCTTGGGCCCGTCACAGTCTCTTAGCCTAGCCTACCTCACAGTGTTGTTGTGAGAAGGAACTGGAGAACTATGTGTCCCACCTTGAGTTCCTTGGAAGATAAAGGTAGTATATAAAAGTAATAAACAAATAAATTAACAAATAGTCCTCCGCACCACATTGTCCCCCCCTGTTTTGGAGGGTCCCTCAGCTCTCTGGATTTCCAAGGGGGCTGCAGGTGGGAGATGGAAACTGGCAAAAACAAACCCCTAACTTGCCACTCCCCTTCCAGTAGCAGAAGCATCCGTTGGTTCAAGAGGCCTTCCTTGAGTACCACTGCACCAGTTGGATTTCTACCCAACAAATGCATGATGTCATCTTCTGTAGTACCTAGAAGTGCTGCTTCTCCACATTGCTGCATCAAGGGCCAATGAGTGTCCCGGTCTCCTGCTCCCCATCCATATCCTCACCTGGTGTTTCTTCATCACATGCTGGACCAAGGCATCCCGGCTTTTGACGCAGGAGAGCAGGTGGCGCAAATTGGCATTGGGGAAGACCTAGGGTGTCAGGGGAGCAGAAGGTAGCTAATTTTCAGCATTAAACACCCAGAGACCCACCTGATCATTCCTCCCACTTTTGCAGAGAACCAGGCTATCTCAGCTTACTTGAGCTGTGCAGCAAAGTGCTTTGACTAGAACCAATCAATAAACTAATACTACTACTACTACTACTAATAATAATAATAATAATAATGTGTATGTTTGTTTGTTTGTACTCTGCCCATCTGGCTTGGTTTTCACAGCCACTCTGGGCGGCTCCCAACAGAATATTAAAAACACGATAAAACATCAAACATTAAAAACCTCCCTAAACAGGTGTCAGATGTCTTCTAAAAGTCAGATAGTTGTCTATTTCCTTGACATCTGACTGAAGAGCATTCCACAGGGCAGGCGCCACTAAGCGAGAAGGCCCTCTGCCTGGTTCCCTGTAACCTCACTTCCCTCACAATGAGGGAACCACCAGAAGGCCCTCGGAGCTGGACCTTAGTGTCCAGGCTGAACAATGTTCTTTAAGAAAGTGAAATTGACCCTGGCTGAGCGAGGCAAGTTTAGGTGGTGGTGATATTCCCCACCCCCCTAGTTAGCCAGCTCATTGCTGCCCCTGTACCTTGAGGAACGGGAAGGCATCCACCACCTGGACAGAGATTGCACCCCACTTTTCCATTATCTTGTAGATGCAGTCATGCAGTTTCTCAATGGTGAAATTGTCCTGAAGTGGAGGAAATTGCAGAGTCAGGCTGGAGACAAAGACAAATGGCAGGAGGGGTGCTGGGAGAGTCAATTCATTTCTGGCAAATCTATCAAACTCACACTTCTTGAAGCAATATGCGACCCAAAACACAGCCTTCTTTCAAAATATCATAGAATCATAGAGTTGGAAGAGACCACAAGGGCCATCCAGTCCAACCCCCTGCCCAAATATGCACCTGCCCAAATTTTGCAAGGCTGTTCTCCGACAACACAAGATTGGCAGAAATGCAAATATTGGGGGGGGGGGGTGTGTGCAAAAGTTGTTAGGATCATATTAGAGGGAACTGCTTGTGTAAAACTGTGTACATACATTAGTCAAAACTGTGCATAAAATACATGAATCGGTGAAAATGACAGACAAAAATGTTTTATATTAGGGCGAAATGCATTGCAAAAATGGGTAAATTAGGGAAGCGCCCACTCAAATGTCATTGAATTTTCATGAGGACATTTTAAGAGGGAGAAATTGCAAACTGATGTGCACTTGCAGAGATCTGAACTTAAGAACGGGAGAAGGAGAAACCGAGGGGGACCGACGGGGACAAATTTCTTTGTTCCTACTCACCAAAGGCCCAAACAAGACGCTGCAGATGATCCCACAAGCTTGCAGGGAGAAATCCTGAGCCAAGTCCACAGGTTTGCCCCCATACCCATGGAAAACCTGACAAAACCAGAAGAGGAAAAGGCTTCCCTTAGAACGTGTAGCATCGTCTGGGCAATAGAAATCGGTCCTAATATAGACATGGAAGCATGAGAACGATTGTGGAATTTGGATATAAAATTTACAGCATGTTATAGTTTAAGAGAAAATTATACAAAAATGATGTATCGTTGGTATCTACCATGTTTCCCCTTTTTTAAGACACCGTCTTATAACTTTTCCTTAAAAAAAACACACAGGGTGGCTTACTTTCGGTGGGATGTCTTTTTTATTATTATTACCGGTACGGTTTTTACGGCTCAGGGCGCTGCTGGGCTCTTTTGAGTGCTCAGCGCTGCAGTAGCCACCAGTTCCGGGTGGCGGGGTGGCAGGCGTCCTTGGCCGGGCCAGGCGGAGGCTGCTGCTGAGGCGCTCCACCCGCCGCTGCAGGACGCTCCAAGCTCCTTGGCGCTCCTTGGCAGAGTGCAGGGATGCAGCCAGCAAGGCGGGAGCACGATCAGCTGTTAAGCAGAGCTCTTAGAGCGCCGCTTCACAGCTGATTGCGCTCCTGCAGTGCTGGCAAATGGAGTGACTCTGTGAGTGGAGGTGCCTGTGGGGGTTGGTTTCCGCGGCGCGGAAGTATGGCTTATTTTCAGGGTATGTCTTATATTTCTCAAATGCTTAAAAAACCCTGCCATGACTTACTTTATGACAACGTATTAAAAAAGGGGAAACAGGGTAACAGCAAGTAAACTGAAAAAAAATGGATATATCTAAATCAAACAAGCACTGGAAATGTAAAGAGAAAGAATGATCTTTTTATCATATGTGGTGGTCTTGTAGTAAAGTTAAAGCTTTCTGGGAAATGATATATAATGAATTGAAAAGGATGTTCAAAGAAACTTTTTTTAAAAAGACAGAAGCTTTTCTCTGGGGAATTATAGGGACAGAACTACCTAAGCTGTATAGAAACTTATTTATGTATGCTACTACAGCAGCAAGAATGCTACTTGCCCCCAAATGGGAAGCAGCAGAAGTCCCAGTAAAGGAAGAAGGGAATATGCAGAAATCGCGAAACTTATCGGAAGAATAAGAAATCAAGATAACAAACTTTTTTATAAAATAATTGAAATGGTTTATTATTTACAGATGAATTGTAAACAGATAAAAACATTAGCAGGATTATTGTAATAACCTGCAGTTTTACAGAAGAATAGAATAGAATAGAATAGAATAGAATAGAATAGAATAGAATAGAATAGAATAGAATAATAATCTATTGGCCAAGTACTAATATACAGTACTTGGAATTTTGTTTCGGCTACATTGCAATGTAAAAGTACTTTATACAAAGTGTGCAGAACACTATTTCAAGATCACCAGCAGAGTGACTTCAGAACAGGTTGAGGTGGTTGTTGGTGCCTCTGTCCTCTCTCTCTCTATATATATAGGAGTATATATTTATAGTAGATAGTTAAATGAGCAAGTTAAATGAATTTGGATATGCAGAAGATATTAAAAAATAAATTTAAGGAACTGCAGAAAGAGGGGGAAGGAAGTCAATTTTTGAAATGTTAAATGGATTGTAAAACTAATGAAATGTATAAATTTGAAAAGTATAAATAAAAACCTTTTTTAAAAAGTGCAGCATTGGAAGGCACTAAAGAGAAGCTTGTTTTGCACTATGCAAATGTACAAAGCAAATGCAGAATTCAGCCTTCTGAAAATAGCACACTTCACTTAAAAGAGCAGAAGGGAACCTCAAGCCTGGAAGTTGAATGTAGCCCTCCAAACTTCTCTGTGTGACCCTCGGGATTCTCCCCTCTCCTTAAAGCAGGGGTCAGCAACCTTTTTCAGCCCTGGGCTGGTCCACCGTCCCTCAGACCATGCGGTGGGCCAGAGTATATTTTGAAGGGAAAAAATGACCGAATTCCTATGCCCCACAAATAACCCAGAGATGCATCTTAAATAAAAGCACACATTGTACTAATGTAAATACACCAGGCAGGCCCCACAAATAACCCAGAGATGCATTTTAAATAAAAGAACACATTCTACTCATGTAAAAACACCCAGATTCCCGGACCATCCGTGGGCCAGATTGAGAAGGCGATTGGGCGCATCCGGCCCACAGGCCTGAGGTTGCCTACCCCTGCCTTAAAGAGTGATGGTGCTTTTCGCTTGCCTGGAGGTGCGCCCAGAAACCCCTGACTTTTGGATGGCTGAAATGCAGCCCGCCATACAAAGTTTGTCTCTGTTGCTCCGCCCATGTTTGCCACTGGCTCCGCCCACCAACAGCATGTAACCCGCAGAGGCCTGCCCATGCGACAGTGCTACCCTCAGTCTGAAAAAGGTTCCCCACCCCTGACGTAAAATAAGACAATGTTGTTCTGGATTTTATTGCCCATGCTAGAGGTTCCACATTTTTTGTTTTTTTTTAAAGGGGGGTGGGTTCTGTTGCACAAGCAGAAGTCCTGGCCCCGGAGAGACGGCTTCGCAAGATGGACAAGATGCCCACCCTGATCAGTCGGTGGTGTTTGCCGCATCTCACCTTGCAGAGCTGCCGAGCCTGGCTCTGGACAATCTGCTCCATGTTTCCTCGCAGGCAGCGCTGGAAAGCTACGTGGGCCATTTTTCTCTGCAGACGCCAGGTCGGCGTATAGTTGCCCAAGGAGAGGTCCTTGTCTCCCAACGAAACAAGGTTTGCTGCAGGGGAAGAAGTAGGAGGGAGAGAAGGAATGCTTCCGGACTGCTGCTGTTTCCCGGGTGGGGGGATTCAATCACACACCAGCAAATTGCGATGGAAACTGGAGCAGAAACTGCTGGAGTTCGTTCATTGGCCCCATCGCCAGAAGGGAAATCATTTAAGCCAGGATTTGGTGTTGTTGCTTACAGTCTGCAAATGATACAAAATTGATTTGTTTCCCCTCCCGATTTCCATCGCCCTTCCTGTGCACTGAAATGATTGGGGTGGAACAACGTAATGTCAATGATGAACTGTATTCATGACGTATATTATAACATGGGTTTTGGCAGAAGACAAGCTGCGGCAGAAGGGAAACAGGTCTACACCAAAGAACAAGACAGAATCCTGTTTTCACCCCTATTTGGAATCGGGCCCTGAGCTGCTTCTCCTCCCGCTGCTCTTCTCTCCCAGCATCCTATTTTACAACTATCTGTAATATTAGGGCTTCCGGTTCAGCGCCAGCGCCGTCCGGCGGGGTTCGTCTCGAGCTGCGAGGCGACCCGACTCTGCAAGGGGGGGGAAACAGCGGGAGCGCCGCTGCACCCCATAAAACCCCAAATCGAGCGTTTTGGGGGCGGATTTAGCCCAGCAGCGCCCCAATCCCGACTCCCCAACTCTCCGGTAGACTCTAATAAGAGCTCCGGAGTGAGAAGGGTCGAAGTCGCGGGGGCCATTTTGGAGCGCCATCGCTACCCTTGCAGGGAGAAGCTCCGTGCCGGAGGCGGAGAGCGCTGGATTTTTCCGAAGAAGGATTTGGCAAATTGAGAGACTGTGAGTAAAGATTTAAAAGTTTTAAAAATTTAACATTCGGAATGGGGGTGAGATTTAAAAAACGGAAGCCGATCTCCCCCCTACTGATTTAAGAGGAAGCAGCTTAAAGAAGATTCCCGGTGCCGGGGCATAGAATTTCATTGCTTGAAGATACCCAAAAAGCGGATTTAAGATTCTCCCCCGGAGGCAGGGTAAAGGGGGAGAAAGGTCGTTGTTTGTAAGAACCCTGCACGTATAGGTAATTGAAGAATAGACCCCTCCTTACCCTGGAAATCGGCACCCCGAACAGAACAGCGAGTGGAAAATAATGGGGTGAGTGAAAGGAAGAAATTATTTTTTTAAAGATTTTGTTTGGACATTTGAGGGCTGAACGCAGCCTTTTGGAAATTTCTAAAAAGTTGAAGAAATATACGGGATATAATGCATCCAGTTTGGACTATATGGAATAACTATAACTTGTAACCACCTCCTGTTCCCCAAACTTTGCTCTGACCTTGAAAGCTAGAAAAATGTCAACAAGAGATTATACATCCGGCTTCCAGGAGAAAGTCCTCAGACTCTTGTGGGAAATAAAAATTAGCATGCATAAGACTCTACAACAATCTGAAGGAATAAATCAAGATGTACAGAAAGGCGAGATTTCTCAAGAAATGGTCCAAGAGGATAAAAAGACTGATGACTCGAACTACAACAGAACCGAAGAAAATGGGGATGGGACACAGGATCCGCCAAAGAGCAAAGAAATAGCTGAGAGTTGGAAAACCCCTCCTTTCGAGGGGGAGAAGCAAGAATTTTTGATGAGACAGAAAATCCACAAGAAAAGCACTCTGCAAAGAACAAGGGCCTTCTGGGGGGAAGAGATCAGACAAGCCTGGACTGAAAAATTTGACAGGAAGGGGGTGGGATGAAGTAGGAAAGTATTTTGTTTAATAGGTTGGATAAAATAAGGACTGAAAACTGGATTACGGACTTTGGTACTTGCTGGACTGAAAGGGGAAGGCCGAGACCAGGGGAGGGGGGGGAGAATTGGGGATAAGGAGAAAATTTAGAATTGGAAATGTAAAAAGGTGTTAAGAATTTAGAAGTTTTTTGGGGGGAAATTGGGGCATGGGAAGAAAAAATATGACGATGAGACAGAAACATGATTTAAGAGTTATTTAGAAGTTTTATATAAGAGATTGAGGAATAATCCAGGGGACGATTGGGGGTTCTACTCCTCCTGTCGGCCCTCTGCGCGCAGGGAGCTCTTGGTGGCAGGGGGGGCTCTTGGGGCGGGAAGGGCGGGGGGGAGAGAAGACTCAATTGGAAAAAGAACCATTGTCTCCCCCCCTTCTTCCCCCTAGGAACTCTCTGTGGCAGGGGGAGTGCTGGGGGGATGGGGGGGGAGAGAATGAGAAATGATGATAGAAGAAAACTTAATAGAAAATAAGGATGGTATTGATATAAGATTGGAGAATTTTGAAAATAGATTGGGGAATATGACAAGAAAACTGCTCAAATGGTGTTGAAAATGAAAATCAGTAAGGGGGGAGGTAGGGGAAGCCCATAATACAAGGTTTTGGAAAAAAGATTTATTCTATTATTATTATTATTGTTTTTTCTTAATTTTTTCTTTCTTCCTTTTTTCTTTTTTCTTTTTCTTTTTGAGGATTTTTGGTAAAGTCTAAACGGTTGGGTGGACACTCACCTATTCTCTTCTCACCACTCTGGGACCCCTCGGTGGCAGGGAGGGTTCCCGGGGGGAGGAGGGAGGGGTGGAGATAAGCCCAATTATAAATTGCACCATCTTCGACTGCGCACTGTTCATGGGAACACCTTGTGGCAGGAGGTGCCTCGTGGAGGGTGGGTTAGAAGAAGATGGAAATTATGTATTTAATTGTGTATGTGTTTTTGTCTGGTTAATATGCAAAAATTAATAAAAATTAATTTAAAAAAAAAACAACTATCTGTAATATTAAAATGTTTTCATTCACCCAGGCAAAAATACGTAAGGAGGGTGGCAAAATAGCTCCAGTGAGAGGTGAGGAATTGCTCTGCCTGTTGGGGAAAAAACAATTCAGGGAGAAGGAAGAACACATATTCAGAACTGGTGTCACTGCCATGGTAGGCATGAAAGAAAATTACCTCAGTGGTATTTGCTATGAAAAGTGTTTGATTGTGGGAGAATCAACATAAAGTAACCACTATGTAGAACAAGGCCATTAGGGTCAACCTAAAGCCCACAGTTTTCACCAGGGGTTCTTCTTTATTTCTTCTTCTTCTTTGGCGATCACTCGTAGCCGAGTAAGATTGTCTTCCATAAACATGGTTTTAACAATGAGTCCATAAGTGACTGTGGAGGCCAGTTCTGGACCCACACATCCTTCCACGGTGGGGACATTGGTTCCCGGGTGGGAGTTGATTACGGTGTGGATCAAACTATGTTTAGGGCACCTTTCCTAGCCCTTCCCCCTTTTTGGGGTGAGCAGAGTGGCTGCTCAGTCATGCATACAGCTGCCAAGCTGCTCAACTGCCTCGTTCCTTGAGTCAGAACGACTGAATCTGTATCCACCGCCCATGTGATGGTTCATGACTAGGGGCTTCCAGATTTCATGATCCTGCCCCCATTACCATTTGCTGATCGCCATGGGACTTTTGGGGTTTGGGTTTGGGTTTTGGAAGACACCTGTGCGTGAATTTGTTTTATGTGTTAGGTCAGTGCACGCTGATCAACGCACAGTCTTCGCAGTAGGGCTCTGTTCCGATGGCATGAATCATGAATAGTCACAATGAACTGGTAGATCCTATCTGCTGCAGCCTTCATCCGCCTTCACAGCCATTGTAACATACCGCTTGTTATCATCCACCTGTTGAGGACTTCTTGGATCATTATTTGTCTTGCTCCTTCCCTTTGACCTTACTGCCTTGGGGTGACCCTGCTGGGAGTACGAGATTCCCGACGGCTTCACTCACAAGGGTCATAGGAATGTACAAGCACACTCACCATGACCCAGAGAGTGAGACACCAGGGGTAGCCAACCTTTTTATACCTACACTAATATACCTACACTAATGCATCTTTCTTGATGGTAAAATTTCCTTACCGCCCACCAGTGCTCGATGGAAAGAGGATTCAGCTTGTGCCGTAGAACCCCCTACCACCCACCTAGAATCCTGAATCGCCCTCTAGCGGGTAGTAGGGACCAGGTTCAGGGCCGACTTAAGCATATCTGGCGCCCTGGCGCCGTGGTGCGGAGATCCCTTCACCCCCCCCCATTTCCCAGCGTGTCGCCCCCTGGTGGCCCAGCACCCTGGCACATTGCCCCACCCAGCCTTGCCTTAGAGCCGGCCCTGACCAGGTTGAGAAGCCCTGGTTTACACAAAGCTTCCCAGTCAAAATGCAGTTTGATTGGCACTTCCTGTTTCCAAGTGAAGGCAGCCATTTTGATTTGTCACCACTACTAGGCACCCAAGACTGGCTCCAGGAAGCTGCATGAGGGGTGGACAGTAGAGGGATTTCCTTGCCTTGCCAATGTTTGTCACGATTCTGTTTTCACATGGGAACAGGAAGTGAGGGCTTTGTGTTGCTGTAGTCCAGGCCTTCCTTGACTCTATGGTCAGGTTCAGATGTAACAATAAACCATGGCTTGCTGTTGCAAGTATGAGCCCAAATCTCTTCCCCTGCCCTTATCCACACGAGACAAGGGAATTGAAAGCTTCCACTTTTGAATAAACTGTATGTAGTTTCTCATTATTTCCCAACTGAGGAGACCAAGTTCTTTTCTGACTGTGGTTAGTGAGCAAACTAGGCTAATGAACCAAGGATTGATCTGTTTGCTTTAAGCAGTCATGGCTGGTTGTTATGTATCAACCAGGGTTATGTGTATATCTTCCCATTCAACCAGGTTACAATTACCAACAAATCCATGAGGCCGTCCTGCAAAATCAGACCACTTCCGCAGCAGCGCCTCCCGAATCAGATCCGTGCTGTTCAGAACCACCATGTCTAAGAAAAAGAAAAAGAAATTCAAAAACTACTTGTGGGGAAGGTTTCTGCTTTGGTGTTGGTGTGGCAGTTGCAGACAAGGACCCGGGAGACCAGAGTTCAAGACCCCACATGCCCATGAAGCTCACAGGGTGACCTTGAGCCAGTCATTGCCTCTCAGCCGAACCTGCCTCACAGGGTTGTTGTGGGGATCAAACAAGGAAAGGGAAAGCCATGTATGCCACATTAAGCTCCATGAGGAAAAATGCAATATAAATACAATTGGGGTATAAATGCAATAAAGAAATAAAATATTATTGCTTGTCTTTAAATTGTGTTTTAAATACCAGATAAAAAACATGGAATCAGCACATCGAGGAGACAGCTAGGTTAGAATCTGTCACCCCATTGTTTTCCCTATTTGTTGTTGTTGTTTAGTCATTTAGTCGTGTCCGACTCTTCGTGACCCCATGGACCAGAGCACGCCAGGCACTCCTGTCTTCCACTGCCTCCCGCAGTTTGGTCAAACTCATGTTCGTAGCTTCGAGAACACTGTCCAACCATCTCGTCCTCTGTCGTCCCCTTCTCCTTGTGCCCTCCATCTTTCCCAACATCAGGGTCTTTTCCAAGGATTCTTCTCTTCTCATGAGGTGGCCAAAGTATTGGAGCCTCAGCTTCAATTTTCCCTATTTACTCATGTTTAATGGGGGCCACCATCCTGTATTCCCACCCCCTGGGTTTTCCAAAGCTGCATGCCCATCTTTTGTCTTACCTCAAGAAAAAAGATTATTGGGGGGGGGCAGAGTTGAGTGGAATAGCAATACAATATCTCTGCAGGTGTGGATGGGGTGTGTGTGTGTGTGTGGAATTTCAGCAGAGTGAGAGGAGGAGTTTGCCCTGAGGAAGATGGATGATGTTTGGGGTGTTTAACTGGCCCCTGCTAGGCTTTCCGATCCATCGCACCGAGCAGTGTTTTATGCACACAGAAGAGTAGCCATGATGGATCAAAACAGATGGTGTTATGCAGTGTTTTTTTTTCCTTAAAAAAATGTTTGGGGTACTCTCATTTTCCTAGTCATATTGAAATACTGCCCCTCAATGAGGCTAAGCTTAGATTCACAAAATGTTTAGGGGTATGAGCACTCCTGCGTCCCATCAGGAGAAAAAAAGCACTGGCGCTATGCCCTGAGGTCATTTATTTCCAAAAATTTTATATACCACAGTTCACAAAAACAAACAATTGAAGCGGTTTACAACAGTACAGTCATACCTTGGCGGCCGAACGCCTTGGAACCTGTGCGTTTCAGCTCCCGAATGATCAAAAACTGGAAGTGAGGGTTCTGGTTTTCGAACGATTTAAAGGACACTTCAAAGGAGTTTACACATTTATGACACCATAACCTTTTGTTGACTCAGACCCACTTTGTCTGTCATCAGATTCACCAGCCGAAGCAGGCAGTCACCCGTGAAAGTTTATGTTATAATAAATCAGTCTTTTATGGTGCCACAGGGCTCTTTGTTATTTTGTGGTCTGGTGAATTAAAGGAGAACTAGGAATCTCAGACAAGGGTATTGATCATATACCCTTAGATGGTTCAGTTTTCTTTACATTTTTTTAAAGGATGTATCTTTTGACTTTTTTATGTGACACTGAATTTTAAATTATATACTCGCAGGACAAACAAACGTGGCTGAGTCCTAAGACAATAAAACGGCAGGGCAATGTAAAATTGTGACTAAGCTATCCAAGGCCTTGGTGAACAAGTTTTTGCACTCACTGACGCACCTCCCACCTCCCCATCCCCACAGTATTCCTGGCACCTGTCCGATGCTCTGCTTTACCTTTGCTGCCAAGGCGAAGGCGGAAGATGGAGCCATATTGCCGAGCCAAGTCATGGAAGTGCATGGGAAGGTCGGGGTGGAACAGGTGGAGGAGATTGCCAACGAAGGGCAAGGCACAAGGCCCAGGCAGCCTCCCCGAGTTCTTCGGAGAGCAGAACCCCCCATGCCGCCTTGTCAACAGGGCTAGAACCAGCAGGAGGAGAACGAGGAGCACAGGAGTTAGCATTTTTAAATGGGCGCAGGGGCCCCCATTCTGGTGCATATATAGCCAGGGACATTCATGGTTGGAGGTGGGGCTGGTGGGGGAGAGCAAAGCCAAGCCCCTCCCCAAACAACACTCTCCACCCACAGGCTTCAAACCCACCCAAGGAGAAACTTCTGCTGTCCATGGGTGGCAGTTTGTCTCCAGATCATCCACAAATAGCATCCTCCCTCCCTCCCTCTTCGGCCAAGGAGAAAACATAGTCAAGGAGAGCGGTTGAGTAACTTAGTGGGGGGTTGTGACGTACATAATTTTGGTCCCGTGCGCAGGGAATCATAACTGTGTTTTCCCTGCAGGGATATTTTGTGCGGCTTTTTAAAAAAGAAACGGAGATGGGGGTTGTTTTTTGGTTGCGGGTTGTTTAAAAGCATTTTGTAGTTTGACAAAATAAAACCAAATTCAAAGGGCTGGTTTTGACCTGTAAAGCCTTAAACAGCTCAGGACCGCCCTACCTCTCTCCACATGAACCTACCGGACCCTGAGATCATCTTCTGAGGCCCTCCTTCGTGTGCCTCCTCCTTGAGAGGTCTGGAGGGTGGCAACACGAGAACATTATGATACTAATAATGATGATGATGATGATGATAAAATAAAAAATTCTTTCAGTAGCACCTTAAAAACCAACTAAGTTTTTATTTTCGTATGAGCTTTCGTGTGCATGCACACTTCTTCAGATACACTTGAAACAGAAGAGCCAGACCCTTATGTATATACAGAGGGTGGTGGGGGTGGGTGGGAATGGGTGATGGGCTGATGGGAGTGGTAAACCTGTCGATGGCTGTTAACGACTGCTGATGACTGCAATAGGTCCTGCAGGGGAAAATGATAATAATAAAACAACAACAACAACTGGAGGTGGAGAACAACCCCAAAGCTTTGCACCAGGGTTGTTAATCCTGGAGAAGGGACATACCAGTAGCTCAGCTGCAGAGCATCTACTTTGCATGCAGAAGGTCATAATAGGCATCACTGAAACCTGGTGGGATGAGTCTCATGATTGGAATGTAGTAATAGAGGGATACAATCTATTTCAGAGAAATAGACCAAATAGGAAAGGAGGAGGAGTAGTGTTATATGTCAGGGATGTGTATACCTGTGAAGAGATCCAGGATTTAAAACTTCAAAGCCAAATTGAGAGTATCTGGGTCAAAATTAAGAGAGAGAAAAATAACACTGATCTCATTGTGGGAGTTTACTATAGATCCCCAAGCCAAACTGAGGACACAGATGATGCCTTCCTGGAACTGATGGCCAAGCATTCAAAAGGAAGTGAGATAGTAGTAATGGGGGATTTCAACTATCCTGATATTTGTTAGATGTCAAACTCAGCCAAGAGCATAAGGTTGAACAGATTCCTCACTGGCCTTGCAGACAATTTCATTGTCCAGAAAGTGGAAGAAGCAACAAGAGGATCAGCCATTTTAGATCTGGTCCTAACCAATAGTGATGACCTGGTTAGTGGGGTAGAAGTGGCAGGATCATTAGGTGGGAGTGACCATGCTCTTCTGGAGTTTATTATACAGCGGAAAGGAGCAACCAAGCATACTAAGACTCAAATCCTAGACTTTAAGAAAGCCAACTTCAGAAAGCTTAGGGAAACGCTGGGTGAGATCCCATGGACAGCAATACTAAAAGGGAAGGGTGTTCATGATGGTTGGGAGTTTTTTTAAAAGGGAGATATTAAAAGCACAACTTCAGGCAATACCAATGAGACGGAAACATGGAAGGTGCCTAAAGAAGCCAGGGTGGCTATCTAAAGAACTTTTAACTGAGTTAAGATTTAAAAGGGATATGTACAAAAAATGGAAAAAGGGGGAAATCACCAGAGAGAAATTCAAACATATAGCCAGCACATGTAGAGATAAAGTCAGAAAAGCTAAAGCACAGAATGAACTCAGGCTTGCTAGAGAGGTTAAAAGCAACAAAAAGGGCTTTTATGGGTGTCCGTAGCAAAAGGAAGAACAAGGAAAAAGTGGAGTCACTTAGAGGAGAAAATGGTGAAATGCAAACAGGGGACAGAGGAAGGGCAGAACTCCTCAATGCCTGTTTGCCTCAGTCTTCTCCAAAAAAGAAAACGATGCCCGACCTGAAGAATATGGAGCAGATGATTCAGCAGGGGAAACACAGCCCAGAATAAGTAAGGAGGTTGTACAAGAATACTTGGCTAGTTTAGATGTATTCAAGTCTCCAGGGCCAGATGAACTACATCCAAGAGTATTAAAAGAACTGGCAGAGGTGATTTCACAACCACTGGCAGTAATCTTTGAAAATTCCTGGAGAACAGGCGAAGTTCCAGCAGACTGGAGGAGGGCAAATGTTGTCCCTATTTTCAAAAAGGGGGAAAGAGAGGACCCAAACAATTACCGCCCAGTCAGCCTGACATCAATACCAGGAAAGATTCTAGAGCAGATCATTAAGCAAACAGTCTGTGAGCACCTAGAAAGAAACTCTGTGATCACTAAAAGTCAGCATGGGTTTCTGAAAAATAAGTCATGTCAGACTAATCTGATCTCATTTATTGACAGAATTAAAAGCCTGGTAGATGAAGGGAACACTGTGGATGTAGCCTATCTTGATTTCAGCAAGGCCTTTGACAAGGTGCCCCATGATATTCTTGTAAAGAAGCTGGTAAAATGGGGGCTAGACAATGCTACCATTCAGTGGATTTGTAACTGGCTGGCTGACTGAACCCAAAGGGTGCTCATCAATGGCTCCTCCTCATCCTGGAGAGTAGTGACTAGTGGGGTGCCACAGGGTTCTGTCTTGGGCCCAGTCTTATTCAACATCTTTATCAATGACTTGGATGGGCTTGAGGGCATCCTGAGCAAGTTTGCAGACGACACCAAATTGGGAGGGGTGGCTAATACCCCAGAGGACAGGATCACACTTCAAAATGACCTTAACAGATTAGACAACTGGGCCAAAGCAAACAAGATGAATTTTAACAAGGAGAAATGTAAAGTACTACACTTGGGCAAAAGAAATGAAAGGCACAAATACAGGATGGGAGACACCTGGCTTGAGAGCAGTACATGTGAAAAGGATGTAGGAGTCTTGGTAGACCACAAACTTGACATGAGTCAACAGTGTGATGCAGCAGCTAAAAAAGCCAATGCAATTCTGGGCTGCATCAATAGGAGTATAGCATCCTGTTCAAGGGAAGTAATAGTACCACTGTATTCTGCTCTGGTCAGACCTCACCTGGAGTACTGTGTCCAGTTCTGGGCACCACAGTTCAAGAAGGATACTGACAAGCTGGAACTTGTGCAGAGGAGGGCAACCAAAATTGTCAAAGGCCTGAAAATGATGCCTTATGAGGAACGGCTTGCGGAGCTGGGTATGTTTAGCCTGGAGAAGAGAAGGTTAAGGGGTGATATGATAGCCATGTTCAAATATATAAAAGGATGTCATATATAGGAGGGAGAAAGGTTGTTTTCTGCTGCTCCAGAGAAGTGGACCCAGAGCAATGGATTCAAACTACAAGAAAGAAGATTCCACCTAAACATTAGGAAGAACTTCCTGACAGTAAGAGCTGTTCGGCAGTGGAATTTGCTACCAAGGAGTGTGGTGGAGTCTCCTTCTTTGGAGGTCTTTAAACAGAGGCTTGACAGGCATATGTCAAGAATGCTTTGATGGTGTTTCCTGCTTGGCAGGGGGTTGGACTGGATGGCCCTTGTGGTCTCTTCCAACTCTATGATTCTATGATTCTAGGTCTCAGTTACAATCCTCAGCATCTCCAGGCAGGGCTGGACTCCCCGTCTGAAATCCTGGAGAACCGATGCCAGTTAGTGAACTAGGTGGAGCCAGGGTCTGGCTCCATATAAGGCTGCTTCTTAACAAGTGGCACTCCAGATAGTGCACTGTCACAGAATTGTAGAAGGGACCACGAGGATCATCTAGTCCAGGCATCCCCAAACTGCAGCCCTCCAGATGTTTTGGCCTACAACTCCCACGATCCCTAGCTAACAGGACTAGTGGTCAGGGATGATGGGGATTGTAGTCCAAAACATCTGGAGGGCCGAAGTTTGGGGATGCCTAATCTAGTCCAACCCCCTGCAATGCAAGAATCTTTTGCCCAACATGGGGCTCAAACCGACAACCCTGAGAATGAGAGTCTCAGGCTTCACCAGCTGAGCTGCCCATTACCCACACTTTCCTGGACTTCCCTTTGTATCTTTCCTGCCAATCTAATCAGCTCAATGTAATCATCTCTTCTTCGGGCTGCGAGAGTGCTATATTTTCCCAAACAGATTGACCACTTTGTTCTCGAGTTATCGTGACCAGATAAATGATGCAATTTCTCTTTCAGAACAAACAAACAAACAAAAAAGCAGATAAAAATGACAAACCAATTTGTTACCTTCAGAATAGCCCGCCATTCGGCAAAGAAAACAAACACTTTCTGGTGTTTCGGGCACCGAGCAGTTTTTGAAGGGCCGCCAGTCATCAACCTTGGCCAGGGGAACAGAGGGTTATCTCTTCAAAACCACCACTTATCGCTTTGATTCATGGCTCGTAAGTATGGAAAATGCCAGGCATTTTTCACACCCTGGCAGTTGGTGTGGGGGTTTAATGTGGGAGTGGGGGACGGCACACTGACCTTAAAACGTCTGTTATCTGTTAAAATACTTGTGGGGCATATGGGGTGTTAAGGGAGACACATCATTCTGGGATAGTTTGCCCACCTTTGGTCCCCACCCTGCACTCAGCTCTCTCACCTGTGGCTCCTAGAAGCTGTCAGCATGCAACAGGGGCCACACTCCGGGAAACAGCTTCGATTGGCCAGCTTAACCAGGTGAGGGCAGCTGATGGGTCTTAATAATAATAATAATAATAATAATAATAATAATAATAATAATAATAATAAATATTTGTACCCTGCCCACTCTGGGTGGCTTCCAACAAAGACTTCAAATACATTAAAATGCATGCTGCCTGGGCTTGAGCCCCAGGGAGGTCACCTTGGTGCTGATAACACAGTGGTTTGAGGCGCACTCCGTTCTCTCTCAAGATGAGTGGATGCCAAAGACAATACACCACTACTGAAAAATAAAATCAAAGCAATTTACAGTATCTAGCCACTCAGCAACCCCACACCTGACCAACCTCCTCCCTTAATTCCTCACCCACCCTCTCTCCTATCCCCCCACAGCTCACCCCATCCGCTTTTAATGGAGAGGGAGGCAAGCCACACAGCAGCTTGCTAAACCACTGTGTAAAGAAGGGCCTCCCCCCTCCATTGAACCTGCTGCTCCTCACGTTGGAGAGCGTGACAATACCTTCCATTTTTATGTATATAGAAAGACAATTGTTGTTTAGTCGTTTAGTCATGTCCGACTCTTCGTGACCCCATGGACCAGAGCACGCCAGGCACTCCTGTCTTCCACTGCCTCCCGCAGTTTGGTCAGACTTCGAGAACACTGTCCAACCATCTCATCCTCTTTCATCCCCTTCTCCTTGTGCCCTCAATCTTTCCCAACATCAGGGTCTTTTCCAGTGAGTCTTCTCTTCTCATGAGGTGGCCAAAGTATTGGAGCCTCAGCTTCAGGATCTGTCCTTCCAGTGAGCACTCAGGGCTGATTTCCTTCAGAATGGAGAGGTTTGATCTTCTTGCAGTCCATGGGACTCTCAAGAGTCTCCTCCAGCACCATAATTCAAAGCATCACTTCTTCGGCGATCAGCCTTCTATATGGTCCAGCTCTCACTTCCATACATCACTACTGGGAAAACCATAGCTTTAACTATACGGACCTTTGTCGGCAAGGTGATGTCTCTGCTTTTTAAGATGCTGTCTAGGTTTGTCATCACTTTTCTCCCAAGAAGCAGGCACATTTTAATTTCGTGACTGCTGTCACCATCTGCAGTGATCATGGAGCCCATCTGACTGCCTCTTCCCCTTCTATTTGCCAGGAGGTGATGGGACCAGTGGCCATCTTAGGGTTTTTTTCGATGTTGAGCTTCAGACCATGTTTTGCACTCTCCTCTTTCACCCTCATTAAAAGGTTCTTTAATTCCTCCTCACTTTCTGCCATAAAGGTTGTGTGATCAGCATATCTGAGGTTGTTGATATTTCTTCCGGCAATCTTAATTCCAGTTTTGGATTCATCCAGTCCAGCCTTTCGCATGATGAATTCTGCATATAAGTTAAATAAGCAGGGAGTCAATATGCAGCCTTGTTGTACTCCTTTCCCAATTTTGAACCAATCAGTTGCTCATCTTCCAGCTCCATAACTTTTATATACCTGTTGTCTTTGTCCATGGAGTTTTCTTGGCAGGGATACTGGAATGGCTCCAGGTGGATCACGTTTAGTCAAAACTCTCCACTATGACCTGTCCATCTTGGGTGGCCCTGCACGGCATAGCTCATAGCTTCTCTGAGTTATTCGCCACACAAGGCAAATGATCCATGAAGGATGATAATAAAAATGTGTTATTCAATGCCAGCTCTTCACAGAGTATAAACATTGAAATGAATGAGCCTGTTAGCTGTACATGTTAATTGCAGCAGGTCTACTCTGAGCAGGGCCAGGGATATCAGAGAATTTCAACAGGAGCGGAAGAGTGGCAGGCAAAAACTCCTACCGTGTACATATTATTCTTAAGAATAATTTTATTATTTATATGCCACCTACCTGACTGGGTTGCCCCAGACAATCGTCACACGTTGTTAGGAATGGATGCAACTGGACTATAACTTTGAACTCTGGCAATGCCTCTTCCCTGCCCTTGGATGGACGTCAGAAAGGTGTGTGTTCAGAAACTTGTCTACTGTCCAAAGGTGAACATTTGTTGCTCCTCCCACTTTTGCCTCTGTTGGCATATGGCCCTTGGAAGTTTGCCTATAAGGCAATGTGGCCCACAGATTCCCCAAACTTTGGCTGGTCCAGTAAGGCTCTCCTCCTGTTCTTACACCCTCCTCACCACCGTACACACCCAGGAAGGACGGAAAAGGTGTACAAATGTTCAAACCCGCTTTATTAAAACTTTGACAGAAAACATCATGCATTGTTTAAAAAGAAAAAGGGGTTCACTCATTCCTCATCTCTCCATCCCGGCTCTGCTGCCCTGGCATTCACTGTTGGTTTGGAAAATGACCTGTGTGTATTTGCTCTGCAGGTTTCTGACAGGATTTTTCTGACAGAGGAAAGTGTAGCAGTTACATGGACACCCGCAACACACTTATCAGAGCACCAAAGGAAAAAGGAAACTTGTGGGGAAAGGAGAACTCGAATCATGAAGAAAATGGTGATGAAATTAGGCCAAATCCTCACTCAGCTACGTGGTTTGCTGTTGGCCAAATCACCGCCTCTCTGCCTACCTCGCAGGGTTGTTGAGAGTCTTTCTGCATCTCACACTCATTGGTTAAATGAGCAACATTTTTCTTCAAAAAAACAATTATGTCTTTTAAAAAAAATTGAGGACTGCAAATTACCTACTTTTCTAGACTTTTCTAGAGACACCACTCTAACCACTACACCACCGTGAGCTCCCCAGCAGCTGGTCACAGTGCTGGGCAGAGAGTCCCCTTGCCTAGGACCTCAGAAAGCCACCGGGAGCTGATGTGAGTCAAAACCAGCTGCAAATTACTCCCAGATCCATTCCGATCAAGATTATCGGGCTGCAGCCCCAAGTGTGCATCAACTTGGAAGCCAACCCCACTGAAAGCACAAATGCATCACCAGGCGTGTGATCCTTCTCCAACTCTCACCCCCCCCCCCAAATCCACTTTTTAGGCTTGTTCCAAATGAAGCCGAGGCTTCTGCCAACAGCAACAAATCCCTTTAATCAAGGTCTGGCAGATATTCCAACAATTGCCAAGGTCAGATCTCTAGGGTCCCCCCCCCAAAAAAATCTATCTAGCCTTGCTTGGAAGAACTAACTCCACTGCCACACTGTCCAGGATTTCGTAATCCATGCAAGTTCCATGTTCCCAAAATGTTTTATTCTCATGTATTGATTGATAAATATTTACACACTGGGAGGTACGAATCAGCTGATTTTCAGCTGCCTGTCCAGCAGCTTTTCCAGGAAAGTGGAATTTTTTTTCCTGGGTTTGCTTTCAAAGAAAAGCAGAGTTGTACCAAATATCACATTTGTTGTTGTTGTTGTTGTTTAGTCGTTTAGTCGTGTCCGACTCTTCGTGATCCCATGGACCAGAGCACGCCAGGCACTCCTGTCTTCCACTGCCTCCCGCAGTTTGGTCAAACTCATATTCGTAGCTTCGAGCACTCCTTCGTAGCACTCCTGCCGTGAGTGCTTGCAGGTCCTGTCCCTGCCTCCCACCACCTGGCCTAGGGCGGGGCCTGGCAGGCCTCATAAGAACTTCCAGCTCTGCTGCTGCCCAGGACAGTAAGAGCTGTCCGGCAGTGGAATTTGCTACCAAGGAGTGTGGTGGAGTCTCCTTCTTTGGAGGTCTTTAAGCAAAGGCTTGACAGGCATATGTCAAGAATGCTTTGGTGGTGTTTCCTGCTTGGCAGGGGGTTGGACTGGATGGCCCTTGTGGTCTTTTCCAACTCTATGATTCTATGACTCTCCTGCCGTGAGTGCCTGCAGGTCCTGTCCCTGCCTCCCACCACCTGGCCTAGGGCGGGGCCTGGCAGGCCTCCCGGGGACAGTTGTTGTCCAGTGTGAACTGTGCAGAGTCCTTTTTAAAATGTTTTAAAATGCTTTTTTATTTCCTTTCACCTTTTTAATTTGGAGGTTTGTTTGGGGTTGGGAATTTGTTTAATTTGGGTTTGCTTAATTTTAGTTTGTAATTTTCTGTCTTTGGTTGTATTGTTTTATTGTATTTTTTGTTTTATATAGGTTTTATTCTGATTTTAAGGGGAGGGCTCAGGGCTGCCTGGGAGTGGGTCCCAGCCAACAAAATGGCTGGGGCAGGTTCCACAGGGGGGGGGTGCACTGGGACAACAGATCTCAGTGATCATGGGTAGGCGGAGGAGTTATGCTGAGACCAGACCATGTCATTACCGAGGAGGCAGGCTCAGTCGTTGTTTGAGGACTATCCCTGCCTCCGGGTCTGGTCCTGACCGGACAGATACTGGAATCGGCAAGGGATACCCACATGACCTGAAGGTGCTGCTGTGCAATGCCAGGTCAATGATCCACAAGACCACTGCCATCCACGACCTGATTGTGGATGGAGGATTTGACCTGGCTTGTGTGACAGAGACCTGGTTGCATGAAGCAGATGGGCCTGTCCTTGCCACTGCTTGTCCACCAGGTTTCTCTTATGCACAGCAACCCAGGCCATCTGGGCGGGGAGGGGGGGTTGCAGTGATTTTTAGGAAGTCACTAGTTTGCACCAGGCACCCTATTAGTGAGACCAGGTTTTCTGAGTGCATGTTCTGGAAGTTGGGCAATAGGGGCAGTACAGGATTCCTTTTGGTGTACCAACCTCCCCACTGCACCAAGGATTCCCTGCCCGAGCTGCTTCAGGTCGTGTCGGATGTGCTCCTGGAGACACCTAGCTTGGTTGTCTTAGGGGATTTTAACATCCATGCCGAAATGACCTTACAAGGAGCCGCTCGGGACTTCATGGAAAGCATGGCCTCCATGGGGCTGTCCCTGAATAAGTCTGGCCCAACTCATAGCCGCGGACATGCCTTGGACCTGGTGTTTACCTCTATGGATGTTGGTGATCTGACACTAAGTAAAAGCGAAACTAACAAAGTGCCATGGTCAGATCACTACCTGGTGCAACTGGACTTCTCCGCGACCCTTCCCCTCTGCAGGGAGGTGGGACCTATTCGGATGGTCCGCCCCCGCCACTTAATGGATCCAAAAGGTTTCCAGAGAGTGGTAGGGGATGTTTTATCCCATGTTGATGGCCTCTCAGCCGACTCCCTGGTGGCCCGCTGGAATGTGGAGTTAACCAGGGCCATTGACTATTTGGCTCCGAAGCGCCCTCTCCGATTGCATGGAGCCCTGACAGCCCCGTGGTTTTCCCTGGAGCTGAGGGCGATGAAACAGTCGCTGAGACGGCTAGAGCGCCGGTGGCGGAAAACTCATTCTGAATCTGACCGAACACAGGCTAGAGCTCAACTTCGAGCCTACCAAGTGGCAATAGCGACGACGAAGAGGACCTTCTTCACCGTTTCTATCGCATCTGCAGAAAACAGCAGCAGGAGACTATTCCAGGTGATTCACAATCTATCCGAACCACCTTCGTCATCGGGGCCTGATAGGGACCCCAATATCTCCTGCAATGCTTTTGCGAAGTTTTTTGCAGATAAAGTCGCTCAGATTCGGAGGGAGGTAGACTCCACCGTGGGAGCAGGGCCGGGGCGGGAGAGTGCTAGAGACCTGTCTAGTCCAGTTGTGTGGGATCAATTCCAATCTGTTACCTCCGAGGATGTGGACAGGCTGCTTGGACGAGTGAAACCAACCACCTGTCTCCTTGATCCTTGCCCATCCTGGCTTATAAAAGCTAGCCGGGAAGGGCTGGGCGATGGGCTTCGCGGGTTGGTGAATGCTTCTCTCTGTGAGGGAGCCTTTCCAGACCCGCTGAAAGAGGCGGTTATTAAACCGCTTCTTAAAAAACCATCTTTAGATGCGGCCAATATGGCCAACTATTGCCCAGTCTCAAATCTTCCATTCTTGGGCAAGGTGATTGAGCGGGTGGTTGCTGAACAACTCCAGGCATTTGGATCCCTTCCAGTCGGGATTCAGGCCTCATCATGGGACTGAAACTGCCTTGGTCGCACTGGTTGATGATCTCCGGCGGGCTAGGGACAAAGGTGACAGCTGTTTCCTAGTTCTGCTGGATCTCTCAGCGGCTTTCGACACCATCGACCATAACATCCTTCTGGACCGCCTAGAGGGGTTGGGAGCTGGGGGCACTGTCATACAGTGGTTCCGCTCCTTCCTACTGGGCCGTGTTCAGAAAGTGGTGGTGGGGGATGAGTGTTCGGACCCCTGGGCTCTCACTTGTGGGGTGCCTCAGGGTTCTGTCCTCTCCCTTTTTAACATCTACATGCAGCCACTGGGAGAGCTCATCAGGGGGTTTGGGCTGGGTGTTCATCAGTATGCGGACGATACCCAGCTCTACCTCTCTTTCAAATCAGAACCAGTGAAGGCAGTGAAGGTCTTGTGTGAGTGCCTGGAGGCGGTTGGAGGATGGATGGCGGCTAACAGATTGAGGTTGAATCCTGACAAGACAGAAGTACTGTTTGTGGGGGACAGGAGGCGGGCAGGTGTGGAGGACTCCCTGGTCCTGAATGGGGTAACTGTGCCCCTGAAGGACCAGGTGCGCAGCCTGGGAGTCATTCTGGACTCACAGCTGTCCATGGAGGCACAGATCAATTCTGTCTCCAGGGCAGCTGTCTATCAGCTCCACCTGGTACGCAGGCTGAGACCCTACCTGCCTGCAGATTGTCTCGCCAGAGTGGTGCATGCTCTGGTTATCTCCCGCTTGGACTACTTCAAAGCGCT
Organism: Zootoca vivipara; assembly: GCF_963506605.1. Classification (NCBI taxonomy): domain Eukaryota; kingdom Metazoa; phylum Chordata; class Lepidosauria; order Squamata; family Lacertidae; genus Zootoca; species Zootoca vivipara. The sequence continues at coordinate 11,147,764 of NC_083277.1, forward strand.
CTACGTGGGGCTACCTTTGAAGGTGACCCGGAAACTACAACTAATCCAGAATGTGGCAGCTAGACTGGTGACTGGGAGTGGCCGCCGAGACCACATAACACCGGTCTTGAAAGATCTACATTGGCTTCCAGTACGTTTCCGAGCACAGTTAAAAGTGTTGGTGCTGACCTTTAAAGCCCTAAACGGCCTTGGTCCCGTATACTTGAAGGAGCGGCTCCACCCCCATCGTTCTGCCCGGACACTGAGGTCCAGCTCCGAGGGCCTTCTGGCGGTTCCCTCATTGCGAGAAGCCAAGTTGCAGGGAACCAGGCAGAGGGCCTTCTCGGTGGTGGCGCCTGCCCTGTGGAACGCCCTCCCATCAGATGTCAAAAAGGAAAACAGCTACCAGATTTTTAGAAGACATCTGAAGGCAGCCCTGTTTAGGGAGGCTTTTAATGTTTAACAAATTAGTGTATTTTAATGTTTCTGTTGGAAGCCACCCAGAGTGGCTGGGGAAACCCGGCCAGATGGGCGGGGTATAAATAATATATTATTATTATTATTATTATTATTATTATTATTATTATTATTCGAGAACACTGTCCAACAATCTCGTCCTCGGTCGTCCCCTTCGTCCCCTTCTCCTAGAATATCACATTTATTTATTTTTTAAGGCATGGGAAGACAAAGGAGTGTGGAGGGGAGGGGGGGAGAGAGAATAGGCTCCTACTAGGATATATTGAAATCTTGCTACACTGTTAGGCTTTGTAATCCTGCCAAGCCACACAATTTGCCCAAAATCACAAAAAGGGATTTGGGAGAGATGGAGACTCCTCCCCAAAGGTGCTATTCATCCTGGGTGATGTAGAGCAGGGATGGGGAAACATACAGGTGAAACTCGGAAAATTAGAATATCATCGAAAAATGCATTTATTTCAGTAACGCAACTTAAAAGATGAAACCAATATATGAGATACAGTAGATGCATGACATGTCAAGCCTTTATTTGTTGTAATTGTAATTATTTGTCATTAGGTGGGTCAATTATAAATGGAATGTAATTAATGAAATGTAATAGCGATGTTTATATTTGTTTATTATTGTATTATTGTAACTGTTTGTTTTATTACTGTGGAATTTCCAAAAGAAAGCATTTGTAAAAACTAAAAGAAAAAGAAAAAAAATAAGAAGTTACATTACTGAAATAAATGCACTTTTTGACGATATTCTAATTTTCCGAGTTTCAACTGTATATGGCCCTCCAGGTCTCTCAATCTGGCCCCCTGAACTCTCCTCAGGCCACCCTTTGTGCTCTCCTTGAGTGCTCTGGCCTGGCTGGGATGTGGCCTTGAACTCCCTCTTTCTTGCCTGGATACAGAGGGGTGTGTGAGCGTGGGTACAAACTACCCCCTAAATTCATCATAGATACATCATGTAAGGGGAGGTCTGGTGGCAGTAATCTGAGCATCCTGGACCCTGCCCCGAAAACCTGTTGTTGTTGTTTAGTCGTTTAGTCGTGTCCGACTCTTCGTGACCCCATGGACCATAGCACGCCAGGCACTCCTGTCTTGCACTGCCTCCCGCAGTTTGGTCAAACTCATGTTCGTAGCTTCGAGAACACTGTCCATTGTTATGAAAAATGTACCCCAAAATGCGTTGCCTTTTAAGAAGGACAGACGCGGGTCGGAAGCTCCAAAATTTGCACTAAGTTCAGCTCCGCCGGGAAAATGACAGAGACCACACGATGCTGTCAGGAAAAACAAACTGATCCCTTTATTGCAGAATGCAAAGCTACAGCTGTAGGGTCCCTGCCTCTGGAAAGAAGGAAGGAACCCCGGGAAATGGTGAAGTCCCCCTATATACCCTCCTGTTCATGCATGGAAATCTCTGGACTAGGAGGGAGGGGGAGACAAGGGCGACGGGGTGCGGAGATGACTCTTCCTTTCAGATGGAGAGATGTCAATCTCTCTTCTCCTGTCGTTGATGGTGCTCCCTGTTGTTTGGCAGGAAGGGCAATCAGTCAAGATGGGTGCAGAGGTGGGGCAGTTCCTGGCGATTTCCATGGGGTGGAAGTCCGCCCGGCAGTGTTTTCCTCCAGGCCATGGAAGGGTGGGCTACGTTGAGGATGGCAATTTATTTGAATAAAGTTGTCAAGCTAATCTTTCTATTGTCCGTGTCTTCCTTCGTTGGGTATGGGACGGTGATGGGGAGGTTTCAGGGGGGCTTGGGGTCAGAGAAGGGTTGCACAGAAAATAAGTATGGAAAACATTTCTAATACATCCTGACGTATACAGTTCTAAAATATAAAACAGTGGTTTTCTAATACAAAGAGATACTAACAAACCTATTTTCTAATACAGAGGAACACTAGTCTAATTAATCAAGAGTAATACTGAGGTTGTGGTTAGGTTCTTAGGCATATAGGGAGGGACGCCTTTCAAGGGATATAAGGGGTTTCTCACATTTAAGGCACATAAGGCCAGCAGACATATAATCACAAGAAGCAAGCATATAATCACGAGAAGGTAAAAGTTCATAGCAAGTTTGTATAAGGTTTGTATAAAATGGTAAGGCTGTATAAAAATGGGCTGCGTTACTTGGTGGAGTTTATGATAATTGTCTGTGATAATTGTCTAGGCGAGGGTTGCATATGCTTGTCCTTAGGCGAAGGGGAAATGCAGATGTCTAGGCAAGGGTTGCATATGCTTGTCCTTAGGCGAAGGGGAAATGCAGAGTTTATGTTGGATTTTAGGAGGTGTTTGAATATGTTAATCCCTGCGGAGGGGGTGCGGGTCTGTGGAGGGAAGGAGAGCCAAGCTGTGGCGGCGAAATGGTGGTGCGAAGGACTCTGGGTAGCCGTAGCTGTCAAGCTGTGGTTACCCCTCTCTGTTCATTAATAATGGTGTCCTGCAACCCCCCCAATATGATTTTATAACAGTGTCCCCTCTCTGAGGCAATATTGTTGTGTAACAACCAATCATTGCCTCATATAATCGACAGTGACGCATTCTCCATTTCACTGTATGCAGCAGTATTCTAGCACTTATGGGAAAAACAAGTGGTCTATGCTTTACATTTACCAGAAGATCCACCAATATTGACTGGAAAGCGTAGTTTGTTTGTTTGTTTTTACCTTTTTGTGTGTTGTCAGGTGTCAAAGCTAGCTCTCCTCTGGTCTCACACCTCCATCATGGCACAGCAGCAACAATCCCTGGTGAATCCCCTTAGGGCTTTCATATCGACCATGTCACCTGGCACTCACCATAGCTGCCACAGGTTTGGACATGTCATGAGAGAGATGCCTTTGCCTTGGGCTTTCTATGGGATTTTTTTATTATAGGCTCTGGTCTTGCACTGTAGTAGGGAGTTGCTCAGTTACTCTTAAAGGGAGAAAGCTACTTGCACCTTGGATTCACTTGCCCAATTAGAACTGACCCAATTATAATTTATACAGCCCCATAAAAACCATTCTGAAAAGGGCACATGTCCAAATTGGTCAATTTAATTCTATAAGGAATCATTCCAGGTAAATCAAGGCATATACACCTTCTTGTATCTGCTGGTTTCATGAATCCTGAAACTGCTTCTTGGTAAAAAGAAGGCTGGCACACTACAAAGTGCCAGGTGAGATAAGGAAATGTGGTCATAAATTGATCTAAATCTCAACAATGGACTATGCAATAGCCTGATCTTTTAGAAAACATGAGTCCTCCATTGGGCGAGTCCTCCATTGGGCGTATAAGGAATAATACCACCATTGGGTGCATAAGGAATGTTACACTATACAATAACTAACTATACATAAAACATGAAAGCAATTACACACAAAAATGCCCCCCCCCTTTTGTGGAAATAACATATACTTGTCAGACATAGGTCAAGGTTTCTGCAGAATATCACGTAACATAAAACATAATTATATATCAGTTGCACAATCTTGAGGGCACAGTCTAAAATAAAAAAAGAAATATCCTTGTAACTCATTCCCCCCCCCTTGTCCGTCCCATTTGACACATTTCAGCATTCCTACATAATAACACATAATGCATAAAACCTTCACATTGTTAAGTCTACACCATTTGTATATCTTGAGGCAATTGGGTGAACTTGAGATAATTCTTGCTGCTTTTGCATGTATTTCCAACCTTGGGCACAAGGGCTTTTCTTGTCTGCCTTTGAGTCACTGGGAGGAAGTTAACAGCACTTCTAAACCTTGCTGAAACATTATAGCTAAGAGATAAAATGCCCTTCATAATTCAATTACTTAGTTTCTCAAGTCTTTTATGGGAATAAATTGTTGCGGCCACTGTGATGCATTGGCAGGTTGGTAAGGTGGTGAGGGGATGGTATTAGCATTTGATTTCCTGTAAAACATCCTTTTGAAAATAGGCCTGTAGGGGGTTGGGGCCTGAAGATATAATTAGTTAAATAATAATAATAATAAAGGGGAAAATATTCTATAAAGTTCTTCTTGGGAAGCTGCAAATAATATGTGATCATAGTTAAGCATTTTATTCATTTAAATATTATTATTATCATTCATATTTAATTACTGCTGTTATTGTCTACTCAGTCTGTTTAATTTACTTCACCTAGTTTGGCTGTGGAGGACAACAATTTTGTTAATTAGGACACAATTGATAAGTTATTAACATTTTCCATGTGTGGTTCTGAATTCTCTTGGAGGTTCGCGTATCCTGTTTGAAAGGGATTATTATTACTATTATTATTTACAGGAAAGAATGACTTAGATGCTACATTCGTATGTACAGGAAGAAAAAGTAGAAATAGAAAAAATGCATAAATAAAAACAAAATGATATTTAGATTACCACTCAAACAACAATTTTTTTTTTTTAAGAAGGACTTGACACAAAAATCTCAGATTTAAAAAAAATTATTATCAAATAATATGAAGACATTATAAAGACCATACAGGTTAATATTGGCATTCCACGTGATGGACTGATGGACATGCCCCAAAATATAACAAAACAAAACACTGACATATGAGGAACCAAAATAAATAAATAAATGCTAAAACACACAATTTCTAATAATGAGCATCTCAAATGAAAATAAAGAGTAGCAATCTAAAGTTGTACAAGTATGGTTAGATTAATTTCATAGACATAATGGAAAAACTGATTTAATAAATGGAAGCAGATTATTTGTAAGCTAAAGAGAAGCGTCAAAGCCAAAGAGAAATAATAAAAGAGGAAAAAGGAAATTACTGTTTGTATCACTTCACTCCCCCCCCTTTTTTTTTTGCTGTGGGAGAAAGGAAAAAATAAACACTTGTTACTGGAGTTTAGTCTTCTTAAAGGTTCACATATCCTTTAGAAATGTTCTTCCTGGGAAAGCTGTGAGAATAATTTTTGCATGTTAGGTTGGAACTTTGCAAGGGGGGAGGTTATGCAGGAGTTAATGCTTGGGGTGAAATGCAAATGCGAGATAAGTATCTGAAGGTGCTTCCTGAATACCCATTGGAAAGGGGGAGCAGACCCTTGGTTTGCATAGTCTGGAGTTTTTTTTCTAAGCCCTTGACTAAAATCACAATCAGTATCCTGTTGAAAGGGGAAACAAACAGCAACAAAAAGTACTCAAGCGATGAAAGTACTCAAGCGATGAACTCAAAGTGGGAGTGCTGAGATATTTACCTCTGGAAAGAATTTTGCATATTAGATTTGGAATGATGGTCCAACACTTGACCCTTTTGTTTTCTCAAGTGACCCCCTGGAGTCAAAGACACATAAGGAAATTTAAACAAATTTTCCCCTGCATGGCACAGGCACTTCAGCATTTGGTTGCTGTTTTTGTTTTGTTTTGTTTTTAACCTCCTTTTTCTCTCTATTTTTCTCTTCAAGCTGGCATAGCCTCTGTGCATGTACAAAGTTCATGATTCAGAAATCCATTGTACCACTTGAAAGTGTTGCTGGTGTTGGCTAAATTACCATTTGAATAGAGGAAGGGAAGGGTGAATAGGTTAGATTTTACACAGAAACCCAACAATTTACACTTCCACCAAACCAGCAACAAAAAGTGGTCAAATTAAATTAATTTTGGTCAGTTTAAATCCATTTCTATAGCTTTTGTGTCCTGAGATATTTCTGACACCTCTTACTTCCTGTTCCTTGCTGCTTAGGAAGCAGGCTTATAAATCTTAAACTTTAAATATATAAAACTTCAACATCCAGACAACCCAATGTTTTCACAGACAACCCAACCCAATACTTTCACAAGAAAGCTGCAATAAAAGTTTGGTCAAATTAAACTCCTTAATGAAGTCATGGCACTAATTAGCCATGTTTACTGTACTATATAAACATCTCATACCCCAGGCAAAATAAATCTTGATTTGCCCCCTTTATCTACAGGGTTCGGGGTGAATTCGTGATTGCAAATGTTTTCGTTTGTTTTTAATTAATTTATTACAGCCATGGCAGACTAAATTCTCTGCCCCCTTATCTATGGGTGATATGGCCAGAGCAGACTTAATGATATTCAACATTCTCACTCATCTCAGCCTCACCATCTTCCAGACTAATTCTTCTGGCCTTTATGTACAGGGATGGTCAAGGCTCATTCTGCTTGATTATGAATTTGTATGTGCTTGAACTGTTGGGTGGAGTTTTGCAGTTAAAAAATAGCTGACAATATGGTGGGGGGGGGGAAAAACACCAGACATTCATTTCCAATGTATGATATACCATCTCTACCTCTTTCTAAGTGGCACCTCAAACTCTTCATGCCAAACTTTAAAAATCTGTCTTTCCATCCTTCTCCACCAAAGAGTAAAGCTTGACTGAATTCAGGCCATTTCACTAAGCCACCAGAGTTTAAACTCACTTTTCAGTGCTTGAGTAATCTAGTCCACCCCTTCTGAAATATGGGGATCTCAACACTATCACCGCCCTTAGGATACACATACATTTGAGTACAGATGCCTGACTGGGAAGGAAACACGGGCTATGCCCTATCACGGAAGCACACGTGTGTACTAAGGGAAAAATAAGGAAGGGGAAGATTAAAAGTACCAACGTTATATAGAAGCCTTTAGCAAATCTTAAGATTGGATAAAGATTGGGAAATGTTCAAGACTTTCATATGTGCTTAAACTTTAAACCTTAATAGAGAAAGTGATAAAAACTTATATAATCACTCCATAACAACAATGACACTCTTGTTCCAACTCTGAAAACCAATAATCTTTCCTTGCCAGAAAGCAGAGCTGGGCTGAATTTCAACCCATCACCACATCAGACACATTGCCTTTCACATAGCTCTAAAATGGAAGTTAGAAGGGACCCTGAGGTCATTTAGTCTAACCCTCTAAGATACAGGATTCACAAGATTTGAATGAAAATACCAACTTTATACAGAACCCTTTAGCAGATGAGTTTTTTTCCTTAAGAGACTGATATCAGGAGCCCGACAATAACCCTTCTGTCCAACACAATCAAAGTTAAAACTAGACTCAGATAGACAATTCCTGGCTATGGAAGCTCTACTTTTGACAAACAAATCACCTTTATAGGAATAGCTGTTCAATTTTCCTTTAGTCAATATTCCTCTAGTCACTTGGAGAAAGACTCCCCTTTGTAGCCTCTCTCAATAACAACATTTGCACACCTCATTCTCATATTTATCATGTTTAAGATTGATTGGTTCAACATGGTTTCTTTATACTAGAAATTTAAAACAAGTTGGCAGTTTTAACTATGCACACTTAAGAAGGCAGTCTATGGATGTTGTGGCCAATCTAAACACAACCCCACAACATTTCTAAACATTGAGTACATCTCTTATCCACTTATAGCTGGAGTTTATGAAGTGAATATTTTCAAGTTTCGAAATTTTTTTCAAAGCATTGAGCAAGCATTTTCAAAGTTACAACTCTTTATTTTCTTCCATCCTGCCCCTCTTTTCTGTTGAAAAATGGGTAGGTACACACACACACACCTCTTTATACTTTTGGAGAGAGAAAAAAAACCCTTCTACAGCCTCTTTAAAACAAACCTTTACACACTACTTCCACTCTTTTTAATATTTGCCATGTTTTTGGGTTGATCAAGCCCTTACATAAAAATTATTTAAGCAAGCTTGCATTTTGTTTTGGTTTTTCCTTTTGTTTTTTTTTTTAGACCCTGAAACATTTCTTAAATACAATTGGAGGCGTTTATCAGAGTTCAGACGGGAAGTAAGCTCTCCTTGGGCTTATTTCTCCCCTGAAGCCTGCAGAGTTGTCTCTTTGGACAGGGGTGCACCCATTTTTGCCCTGGTCAGTCTCCGAAGGGGCACTTGCGCAAGTTCTAGCCCTGGGCAGTCTCCGACGGGGCTGTGGGGTCTCTCGGGGTTCTGGGGACTCCTTGGGAACGTGGGGCACGTCTAAGGAAAGTGGACAGACTCCGATAGGAAAGTGGACCGACTCCGATAGGAAAGTGGGCTTGGGAAGGTTTGCTAAAGGGCTCTCTAAGGGAAAAATGGGGTTTGGAAAGTCTCCTTAGGAAAACGTTCTAGGAAAGTGGGCACACTCCGAGGAGGACTCTTATTCCCACCCACAATTTAATAGTGCCACAGCAATCTCCCTGCCTCTTGCTCTCTAGACTCAGGTCCTACTGAACGCTTGCCTACGCAATGCCAGATCGGACCTGAGGAATGAAAAGTAGGAAAAGGGAACGGGCGCACTTGCAATCTCTGGTCATGGGTCATACCTAACAAAAGGTCGCCATGGCAGAGGGGCGTCTTCACCCGGGATAGCTAAGCGAGAGAAGGGAGAGTTGCCAAGGCTCGCTATCTGGGCAAAACTCCGACGGACAACAAGCCTTGGGGAGGAAAAGGGCAGCCGCAAAACCTTCCAGCCTGGGCAGACTCCGACGGGCTTTGGGTTTTTTTGGCTATGAAAAATAGGAAAGAGTTTGATTGCTGTGACAATTCCCACCCCGAAAAGCCAATTTCCCTATTGATACTCACGTCGCAGCGCGCTGCCTTCTTTTCCTGAAGCTTGGTCACCTCGCAACAATCAGGAGAAGAAAAATCTTGTAAAATCAACCCCCACGGCCGTCTGGATCCTGTTTGTTTTCCCTGTGTGGTCCCGCTAAGGATCCCAGTTAGGCCAGAACTCCAGGGACAGTCGGGGAAGGGGATCCCCCCTGCAAATGGCTGGGTGCGCTTGGGCTCCCCAACCACGGCGCCCCAAGAGTACGGCTAAACGGAGTCTCCTGCCCTGGCTCGCCATATTGTTATGAAAAATGTACCCCAAAATGCGTTGCCTTTTAAGAAGGACAGACGCGGGTCGGAAGCTCCAAAATTTGCACTAAGTTCAGCTCCGCCGGGAAAATGACAGAGACCACACGATGCTGTCAGGAAAAACAAACTGATCCCTTTATTGCAGAATGCAAAGCTACAGCTGTAGGGTCCCTGCCTCTGGAAAGAAGGAAGGAACCCCGGGAAATGGTGAAGTCCCCCTATATACCCTCCTGTTCATGCATGGAAATCTCTGGACTAGGAGGGAGGGGGAGACAAGGGCGACGGGGTGCGGAGATGACTCTTCCTTTCAGATGGAGAGATGTCAATCTCTCTTCTCCTGTCGTTGATGGTGCTCCCTGTTGTTTGGCAGGAAGGGCAATCAGTCAAGATGGGTGCAGAGGTGGGGCAGTTCCTGGCGATTTCCATGGGGTGGAAGTCCGCCCGGCAGTGTTTTCCTCCAGGCCATGGAAGGGTGGGCTACGTTGAGGATGGCAATTTATTTGAATAAAGTTGTCAAGCTAATCTTTCTATTGTCCGTGTCTTCCTTCGTTGGGTATGGGACGGTGATGGGGAGGTTTCAGGGGGGCTTGGGGTCAGAGAAGGGTTGCACAGAAAATAAGTATGGAAAACATTTCTAATACATCCTGACGTATACAGTTCTAAAATATAAAACAGTGGTTTTCTAATACAAAGAGATACTAACAAACCTATTTTCTAATACAGAGGAACACTAGTCTAATTAATCAAGAGTAATACTGAGGTTGTGGTTAGGTTCTTAGGCATATAGGGAGGGACGCCTTTCAAGGGATATAAGGGGTTTCTCACATTTAAGGCACATAAGGCCAGCAGACATATAATCACAAGAAGCAAGCATATAATCACGAGAAGGTAAAAGTTCATAGCAAGTTTGTATAAGGTTTGTATAAAATGGTAAGGCTGTATAAAAATGGGCTGCGTTACTTGGTGGAGTTTATGATAATTGTCTGTGATAATTGTCTAGGCGAGGGTTGCATATGCTTGTCCTTAGGCGAAGGGGAAATGCAGATGTCTAGGCAAGGGTTGCATATGCTTGTCCTTAGGCGAAGGGGAAATGCAGAGTTTATGTTGGATTTTAGGAGGTGTTTGAATATGTTAATCCCTGCGGAGGGGGTGCGGGTCTGTGGAGGGAAGGAGAGCCAAGCTGTGGCGGCGAAATGGTGGTGCGAAGGACTCTGGGTAGCCGTAGCTGTCAAGCTGTGGTTACCCCTCTCTGTTCATTAATAATGGTGTCCTGCAACCCCCCCAATATGATTTTATAACACCAACCATCTTGTCCTCTGTCGTCCCCTTCTCCTAGTGCCCTCAATCTTTCCCAACATCAGGGTCTTTTCCAAGGATTCTTCTCTTTTCATGAGGTGGCCAAAGTATTGGAGCCTCAGCTTCACGATCTGTCCTTCCAGGGAGCACTCAGGGCTGATTTCCTTAAGAATGGATAGGTTTGATCTTCTTGCAGTCCATGGGACTCTCAAGAGTCTCCTCCCGAAAACCTAACCAAGTAAAAAAAGAGAGAGAGAGATTTACATTTCCCTGTTTCCCAGCCAAGTTAATCACACCCTTTTGTCTGGCACTCAGGTATCAGGATGCCAGGGATTATCACTTTAATTCCCGAGACAATGAGAAGGTTCCTCCCACCCCCCTTCTTCCTTGCAGAGGAACACCTGGTCAGAGTTAAATTGGTGTCAGTCAGGCCTGTCTTCCTGTGCTGCTTCAGACATGTGCCTGTACATTCATGTGCATGTTTATGAACAATTATTTTATATATATAATTTTAAGGTTATATATATATAAAACCTTAAAATTTACAACATCTTCTAAAAGTCTGGTCGTTGTTTTCCTCTTTGACATCTGCTGGGAGGGCGTTCCACAGGGCAGGCGCCGCTACCAAGAAGACCTTCTGCCTGGTTACCTGTAACCTCACTTCTCGCAGTGGGGGAACTGCCAGAAGGTCCTCGGAGCTGGACCTCAGCGTCCAGGCACAACGATGAGGGTGGAGACGCTCCTTCACGTATACTGGACCGAGGCCATTTAGGGTTTTAAGGTCAGCACCAACACTTTGAATTGTGCTCGGAAAATGTACTGTAAAGAGTTTATTGAGCATAATACGTTCTTGCAAGAGCGGAGTCCAAAGCAGGCACAGTTCAGCGGGCAAAGTATGAGTTTATATTCCCTATGCACACGTTTCTTCCCTCGTCTCCCCATTGGCTGGGTGCTACAAGGTTTTCCTTCCCCCAATTATCAAATAACAGGCGCGGCGTGGGGGGAAACTTCTCCTTCCTCCCCAGAGTTGCCTCCACTTCCGGCTTCACCAGCAGAGATAAAATCGGGGCTTGCAAAGGAGGGAGGGAAGGAGGCGGGGCTGCATCGTGCGGAGGCAGAGGAGGGGGCTGCTTCCCAATTAAGCCTCCTAATTAAGCGCCATCACTCCTTACCCCACACGCGGGGTCTCCCATTCCCGTTCCCCCCTGCCCAGGATTTCAGGTGAGTGCAAAGCCAATGGCGGGGAAGGAGGGAAGGGGCTTTGCAAGGAGGTCCAGGATGAGAAGCCCCGGGACAAGGGGGGGAAGAGGACAAGGGGGGGAAGAGAGAGGAGGAAAGGGAGCTGTTTTTTAAATGGGGGCTTTGAAGGCGGAGTGGGGGGGGGGGGAGAGAAGCTTCCTCCTGCATGGATCTGGTGCAAAGGGAGTTGCAGGGAAGGAGGCGGGAGAGGAGTGGACATTGCTGGCCAGGATCGCCTTAATAATAGTTTTAATTTTAATATCTGTACCCTGGCAGAAGACCCCCTCGGAGGAGGACCTTATCTTTAGGCAACAGGCCAAAGCATTCCTCTTCTCCCAGGCGTTTGGCTCCTTAAACAATCTATGGCCTTCACAACTGCGGTTGGGGGGGGGGGTTGTCGATTTTGTTTCTTACTCTGTTATGCATCTCTGTGTTTTTCTATTGCAAGCTGCCCTGTGATCTTCGGAGGAAGGACAGTAAAAAATGTAAAGAATAGCAGTAAAAACAGGAGACCATGTTGCATTAAAGGGGATGGTTGGAACAGAGTATGATCAGCATGCATAGCAAGACAGGCTTAGCAAGGAGTAATAATAATAATAATAATAATAATAATAATAATAATAAATTCATTACTTGCACCCTGCCCATCTGGGCGGCTTCTAACAAAATAAAACACATTAAAACATCAAAAACTTTCCTGTACAGGGCTGCCATCAGAAGTATTCCAGTTTGTAGAAATGGTCTTCAATTTTAAAGAAATGCCCACTTTAATGAATCACGTGGTATAAACATGTATGTTATCCTCTAGGTCCATACACACACATAATATTGGCAAGCAGTGCTCCAAAGTGCTTATCCTGGGAACTTGCAATCTAAGTTGATTACTTAGGGGGAGCAGAGGAGCAAATGGATGGGTTTGAAGGCTCTTTCCATCAGCCGCCTCTCTCCCCTGAGCAACAAGAGAAAAGGGTGTTTGCAGGGCAGGAGAACAGAGGAGGAGGCAAGGAGGGCAGAGGGAGCAGTGGGTAGATCCACCTCCTCTCCCAGGGGAGTTCAGATGCAAGCAAGGGGGTTCCTCCATCTCCATGCAAGGGCCACTCATGTATTCAGAGCAGTCCATTGCAGGTTAACTCTTAAGTTCCATGGGATCTACTCTCAGGCCACTAATGTGCATACCATGCCAGCCTTGGAAGGGAGGTGGGAAAGGTGGGTGAAAGGAATGGCCAATGTTGTTTGAAAATGGGTGGAGGCTATTGGGAAGGGGTCTTTTTGTATGCAACAATGGCAGCGAGGATGCTGATTGCCAAGGGATAGAAAGGAGATAAAATTCCATCAAAAGAGGAGTGGCAAGTAAAAATGCTTCAATATATAGAAGTAGCATAGATGATGGAAAAGATCAGAGATCGATCAACCCAAAAATTGAAAAGAGAATGGGAGATCTGTAGACAATATTTAAAAGAACAGTGTCCCCATATAAAAACTTTAGAACGCTTCAAATAACTCTCGGAATTGAGTAAGGTTTAAAGAATTCAGACAAGATTTAATCAAGATAAAGTTTATTGAAAAATAGAGGCAAGTAATTAAGAAAACAAATAATCCATATAAAGGAAGTCGGAAGTTGATGGTTGGAACAATTTTGTGCATCTGTGATGCGTTCTATTTTTGTAAGATGTATTGTGCTTTTTTGTTTTGTTTTTTTCCTTTTTATACACTTTCATTGTGTGTGTGTGTGTGTGTTGATTTTAAACCAATAAAGATTGAATATCGAAAATAAAAAAGGGAGGTGATGAAAGGAATTACTAAAGGTGTTTGAATATGGGTGGGGGCTCTTGGGATGGGGGTGCCCAATTGGAGCTTCTCCAGAGGCAGCAGAATGTCTTGGGCAGGAGAATCCCTGCAGGGGCTCTGTGACTCCCTTGACTTCTTCCTCCCTCCCAGGAAGCTGCAACTTGCTGTGATTTCTGCCCTCCTCGGGAAGCTGAACCTGAAAACCTGGCCAGGATGGAAGGAGGATGATGGACTGTTGACCTGGTCAGGCTGTCTCCCGCATCCCTCCCCACAACCTCTGAGCATTCCCTCCCAGGACCCTGGGAGAAATCTGGTGAGTTCCAGGGGAGAGGAGATGGGGACAGGGATGGATGGATGGTGGAGGGAGAAAGAGGAAAAGATGGAGAGGAGACAAAAGGCAGAGAGTTCCTGGCAGGAAGAATGAAGGGGTGAGGCCTTCTCCAAAGTAGCTCTTTGTTTTTTTAATCCTTTTCATAAAGTAGTGGGGACAGATTTTCTTCCTCCAGGCTTTTAGGTGCTATTCCCACTGCAGAATTAATTGACTATAATGATGTTGCACATCAATCCAAAAAATGGGTGAAGGGGGCTATGGAAATGCTTCCCATAATTATTTATACTTCATATATTTAAATTGTATCTGTTACTTGCATTTTTATAGACACGTCAGAAAGAGGCTTTTAATGTTTAATAGAGTACTGCAGGGGTGTCAAAGTCAAATTCATCAGGGCCGCATCATCAGTTTGGTCACCCTCAAAGGGCCGGTTGTATCTGTAGGACTATGTGTCCACTCTTTATTATCATAAATTATTGTCACTGCATTCAATTCTTACTGTTTTTTGTAATAATGTAAGTAATAACTAGCTCTGAAAGCAGAAACATAGTCAGAATAATGGCAAGTAGATATTCAAATGTACAATTATTGTACAATTTATTGAAAAATGATTTTTGGTAACTGCACTGGGTGGTGGAGGCTCGCTAGGGTTTCATGCAGGACCTTTGCAGAGCTACTAGTACCTGGAGATGCTGGGGTCCTTCTGCATGCAGGACAGATGTTCTGCCAGTGAGCCACCACCCTTCACCAAAGGGACTGGCTGAGGTTGACTCACTGGAGCTGCTCTCCTGGTTCCAGGGTTTAAGGGCCAGAAGTATAAAGCAGCATCCTATGTTTCTAAGGAGAGGGAGAGGGAGGGGAGGGAGGAAGGAAGGAAGGAAGAAAAGAGGGAGTGGGAGGGAGAGAGGAAGGAAGGAAAGAGGGGAGAGAAAGAAGAGTAGGAAATAAGGAAGGGAATGAAGAAGGAAAGAAAAAGAAAGAGGGAGAGAAGACGGAAAGGGAGAAAGAAGGAAGGAAGTAGAGGGAAAGAAAGAATAAGAATGAGGGAGAGGAAGAAAGATGGGAAGGAAGGGAGGAAGGAAGGAAGGAAGGAAGGAAGGAAGAAAAGAGGGAGCAGGAGGGAGAGAGGAAGGAAAGAGGTGAGAGAAATAAGAGTAGGAAAGGAGGAATAAAGAAGGAAAGAAAAAGAAAGAGGGAGAGAAGACAGAGATAAAGAAGGAAGGAAGGAGAGGGAAAGAAAGAATAAGAACGAGAGAATGTTCTCCTAGAGTGGACATTCAAGGGAATGTTTGGTCCAGCCAGTTGAAACTTCCTGTTCCTCCTGGCCTGGAGCATCCTTCCTTGCATGTGACTAGTGGGTGGGCGTGACCTTTCCAGACCTGGTAAAAGGCCAAGGCATGCTGCCACTCTATCCTTTCCATCTTCCTTTCATCATGTGAACTTCCTGGACTGCTAACTGCAGTCACTAGGTCAACCCACATATGGGGTAAACCTGTTTGTATATGCTTGTAACTTTAAGCCTTAAGCCTGCCTTCAGGGATCACATTGTGCTCTGTCTGATAATGAGTAAACTTTCTTTTTATTGCTTATGAATAATACTATGGTGTCTTTATCCTTTTAATGAGGGATTTGAAAAGGGGATCTTATCCAGGAACATATAATTCAATCTGAGGTAGATTGAAATGCATAATAGTAAGTGGATCTAACAAGCCTGCAACCAGATTTCTGCTGTGTGTGAGAAGAGGAATGTAAATTGTGCTAAGTAAATGAACATACTAGCGCAAGTTAGGAAGGATATTAATAAACAATATGTCCCCTCCTGCCACCCTGAGCATTCCCACAAAGCCAACAAAGAGACTCACAAGTTTATAGTGGCCCCAGCTTTCCTGGTCAAGAGTCCACTTTGTCAGACTGCAGCCCACAAAAGTTTAGGCCATAATACATTTATCAGCCTGAATCTCGTGACTTCCCCCCATTCCCTTCATGGCATTTTGATGCATTCTCCACAGTTTTCATTTATCTGAATTGTCCATAAACTTCTTTAGAAGTGATTCTTAAAGCCCATCTAACGTTTTGATTTGCTTGCAGCTTGCTCTGGCTTCTGGGCTCCTTGGGAAGCTGAACCTGCAAACCTATCTGAGACGGAACCTGCAAACCTGGCCAGGATGGAAGGAGGAAGATGGACGGTTGATCTTGTCAGGCTGTCTCCTGCATCCCTCCCAGCAACCTCTGAGCATTCCCTCCCAGGACCCTTGGAGAAATTGGGTGAGTTCCAGGGGAGAGGAGATGGGGACAGGGATGGATGGATGGTGGAGGGAGAAAGAGAAAAGATGGAGAGGAGACAAAAGGCAGAGAGATCCTGGCAGGAAGAATGAAGGGGTGAGGCCTCTTAAACAGCTCTTTGTTTTTTTAATCCTTTTCATTAAGTAGTGGGGGCAGATTTTCTTCCTCCAGGCTTCTAAATCTTAGGAGTTACAGTGGTACCTTGGTTCTCAAACTTAATCGGTTCCGGAAGACTTCCAAAACCAAATCGTTTCAAAACCAGGGCGCACTTTCCCATAGAAAGTAATGCAAAATGAGAAAATAAAATATTTTTAATTGGAAAGAATTGGCCACAGGAGGAAATTTAAACAGGACGTTGATTTCCCCCGATTGAGAGAACTGTAACACAGTTAATTTGCCTGTAGCCGGAAAGATTGAAAGGAATCTTCCAATTTACCAAGAATTGGACTTGAACCAGGGGACCCCAAACTAAGGCCCGGGGGCCGGATGCGGCCCAATCGCCTTCTAAATTCGGCCCGCAGACATTTCAGGAATCAGCATGTTTTTACATGAGAATGTATTCTTTTATTTAAAATGCATCTCTAGTTATTTGTGGGACCTGCCTGGTGTTTTTACATGAGTAGAATGTGTCCTTTTGTTTAAAATGCATCTCTGGGTTATTTGTGGGGAGTCCGGCCCCGCACAAGGTCTGAGGGACAGTGGACCGGCCCCCTGCTGAAAAAGTTTGCTGACCCCTGACTTAAACCCTTCTCCCGAGGAAGGGTAAAGGGGAGAAGGCTTAAATTTACTAAAATCCCAGTTTGGACGGGGGAAGGGCCCCCTGGAGTCGGGTCCCTGGAGAGGGATCAACGAGCCACCATTATGACGTTACAATAGAAAGGAATGTGTTTACCTATTTGAGACTGAGAACTGTCAATTGCGAAGAGAGCGTAAAATATGTAAAAAATGCGTATATGAAGTTTAATCAATGCACTTTTCATAAATAGTCACAAGATTTTTAAACCATGAAGAAGATTTTAAAAGGAGACTATAATTAGATCAGATAAAAACTTGATTTTTTGATGCTTTTGGAAATATGAATCACGCCACCTCCTGCTCTGCTCAGTTCCTATGAAATTAGAGATGAACAGGATGTCTGTAGTCTGATGACCTTTTGGGATTGCTTTTGGATGTGAAAGATGAAATATTACAAAATAATATGCAGCTGCGTGAATATCGTGAAAGGAATCAGAATTGTTTGGACAGTCAAAAAGGATTAACACTAACAGAGAATGAAGTTGAGCAAGAGGAACAACCATCAGTCATGAACAGTGTCACTGACATTAAAAAAGATGAGGAAGAAATATGGAATATTGTTCCCCCAGTGAGACCCAAGGAGTCTCCAAACAAGAACCAGCATGGAGTAATGTCCTCCCAGTGAAAGAGGGAGGGCAGGATCCATAATGGAGCCAGAACCCAAAGGGAATAAAATTTGACATCGATTTTTTTTAGGGGGGGGGTCTTAAATTAGCTGTGCAACAGTAAAAATGGACGCTCAGGAGCGGAACACTACTTCTGGGTTTGCAGTGTTTCGGTTCCGAGTTGTTCAGGAACTCAGCTGTTCGAAAACCAAGATACAGCACCACTGTATTTCCACTGCTGGAACAACAAACCAAAAAATGGGTGAAGGGGGCTATGGAAATGCTTCCCATCATAATTTATATATTGAAATAGTTTCTATTTTTTTTATGGACTGGGTCAGAATGATACATTCCACCAGCATCAAAACACAATAAATGCATGCACCTCCCCAGTTTGGTGGGCTTAAAGGACAAAGGGCCCAGTATCAAGATACACAATTCCTGTGGCTGGAGGCTCTACACATAGGATTGAGCACAAAAAGACCAAGGGTGGCCAGAATTAAAGGCCAATTGTGCAAATTTACCAATCTTAAAGACTAGGGTTGGGTGAGTGAATGAGTGGAATAATTTATAGCGCCCCTGTAATTTTGTCCATTCCTTAGCTTCCATGGAGATAATGCGGTTCAACCTTGGTTCAAATTTCAAAATAAGTACATAAAGCCAACAAAGAGACTCACAAGTTTATAGTGGCACCAGCTTTCCTGGTCAAGAGTCCATTTTGTCAGACTGCAGCCCACAAAAGCTTAGGCCAGGGCTCCAAAACTAAGGCCCAATCACCTTCTAAATCCGGCCCACGGACGGTAAAGGAATCAGCATGTGTCCTTTTATTTATAACTAGTTGACCCGACCACGTGTTGCTGTGGTTCTTTCCTGTGATCCCCACCCCACCCTGTCCCGATCCATGACGTATCCTGCCCCTCCTCCCTCCACCCCGGCTCATCCCTGTGTTTCGGTAGGATACCCTTCCCTCTGTTATCCCTGGGGAGTGTTGACCCCTCCCCCATGTATCTCCATACCTTGGCCCCCACCCTTGGAGAAGGAAATGTCAGCTGCTAGGTTCTATTTCTCAGCATGCACTTTTGTCTGAGCCTTCTGTTGTCCCTGGGGAGTGTTGGCCCCTCCCCCTGTATCTCCATACATTGGCCCCTGCGCACGGGCCTGTGCCACCCCCCCTCCGAGGCAGGCCCCTACCTCCACTTGGCAATGTTGGTTATTTGGTGGGGGTTTTTTTTGGGGGGGGTGTAGTGGTGCTAAATGGTAAAGTGAAAACCCCTTACCGTGCAGGGGCCTACATAAATCAAAGGCCGTGCTGCGGTCTGTGCCAAACCCCCCCCCCAGGCAGGCCCCTACATCCACTTAGCAATGTCAAATCACACACCTGGGCAGGTACAGACCTGGTTTTCCACCAAGTCAAACAGCGCCCTCAAGTGGCATTATACCCTCCTCCACCCCCTCCCTTCCTGTGAAATATAAGCCACACCCACAAACCAAGTGACATAGTCAACTCAGCAACTGAAACCACCAAGGCGGCCATTATCAGACCCCTAGGCCCCTGCCAGGCTCCTAGGGAGAGGACAAGCGCATGGATCACAGGCCGCAGCACGGCCTTTGATTTATGTAGGCCCCTGCACAGCAAGGGGTTTTTACTTTACCATTTAGCACCACTACACCCCCCCCCAAAAAAAATCCCCCGCCAAATAACCACCATTGCCAAGTGGAGGTAGGGGCCTGCCTCGGGGTGTGTGTGTGTGGCAGGGGCCAATGTATGGAGATACAGGGGGGAAGTGACAACAGAGGGCTCAGTCAAAAGTAAATACTGGGAAATGAAACCCAGAACCTAACAGTTCCTTCTCCAAGGGTGGGGGCCAAGGTACAGTGGTGCCTTGCTTAAGGATTGCCCTACTTAACGAAATTTCCGCTTAACGAAAGGATTTTTCGAGCAGAGGTTGCCTCGCTAGACGAATTCGTTTTACGAAAAATTCGTCTAGCGAATCGCTGTTTCCCATAGGAATGCTTTGAAATTCAATTAATGGGTTCCTATGGGCAAAAAAAATCCAAAAAAAAAATCCAATGCATTCCTATGGGATTCGCTAGACGAATTTTTCATGTGGAACGAATTAAATTCGTCTAGCGAGGCACCACTGTATGGAGATACATGGGGGAGGGGCCAACACTCCCCAGGGACAACAGCGGTAAGGGTATCCTACTGAAACACAGGGATGAGCCGGGGTGAAGGGAGGAGGGGCAGGATACGTCATGGATCGGGACAGGGTGGGTGGGGGCATCACAGGAAAGAATCACAGCAACGCGTGGTCGAGTCAGCTAGTAGATTATAAAATAATGCAGTTTATTAAGTGTGAGTGGAGTTATTGTGTTGTTCTTGCCATTTTCTCATCAGCATTCCTGAAAATTTGGAACATACAGTGGAGAAAGGAAACAGTGTTAAAATAAGAGAAGGTGCACGTTGGGATTGGTGTGTGTTCAGTTTCTTTCTTGTATTTCTTGTATTTCAAACAGGATTCTCTTTCCATCCAGACTCCCAAACAGGTGAGGAAGATGATAGCCAGAATTCTATGGAGTCATCTGTGAATTCATTGGGAAGAACAAAGGGAAAGTTTAAATGCATGGAATGTGGGATGTGTTTTAGTCACAGTGGAACACTTAGAAGACATCAACAAACTCACACAGGGGAGAAACCATTTGAATGTATTGAATATGGAAAGAGCTTCACTCAATATGGACACCTTAGAATACATCAACGAACTCACACAGGGGAGAAATCATTTAAATGCATTGAATGTGGAAAGAGCTTCAGCAACAGTGGAGCACTTAGAATACACCAACGAATTCACACGGGGGAGAAACCATTTAAATGTATTGAATGTGGAAAGAGCTTCAGTGTAAGTGGAGCACTTAGAAGACATCAACGAACTCACACAGGGGAGAAACCATTTAAATGTATTGAATGTGGAAAGAGCTTCAGTGTAAATGGACACCTTAGAAGACATCAACGAACTCACACAGGGGAGAAACCATTTGAATGTATTGAATGTGGGAAGAGCTTCAGTCAAAATGGACACCTTAGAATACATCAACGAACTCACACAGGGGAGAAACCATTTAAATGTATTGAATGTGGAAAGAGCTTCAGTGAAAATGGACACCTTAGAATACATCAACGAACTCACACCGGAGAGAAACCATATGAATGTATTGAATGTGGAAAGAGCTTCAGTTTAAGTGGAGCACTTAGAATACATCAACGAACTCACACGGGGGAGAAACCATTTAAATGTATTGAATGTGGAAAGAGCTTCAGTGAAAATGGACACCTTAGAATACATCAACGAACTCACACAGGGGAGAAACCATTTGAATGTATTGAATGTGGAAAGAGCTTCAGTGTAAATGGACACCTTAGAATACATCAACGAACTCACACGGGAGAGAAACCATATGAATGTATTGAATGTGGAAAGAGCTTCAGTCGAAATGAACACCTTAGAATACATCAACGAACTCACACGGGAGAGAAACCATATGAATGTATTGAATGTGGAAAGAGCTTCAGTGAAAGTGGAGCACTTAGAATACATCAACGAACTCACACGGGGGAGAAACCATTTAAATGTATTGAATGTGGAAAGAGCTTCAGGGAAAATGGAACTCTTAGAAAACATCAACGAACTCACACGGGGGAGAAACCATTTGAATGTATTGAATGTGGAGCAAGCTTCAGTGAAAGTAAAAGGCTTAGAATACATCAACGAACTCACACGGGGGAGAAACCATTTAAATGTATTGAATGTGGAAAGAGCTTCAGGGAAAATGGAACTCTTAGAAAACATCAACGAACTCACACGGGGGAGAAACCATTTGAATGTATTGAATGTGGAGCAAGCTTCAGTGAAAGTAAAAGGCTTAGAATACATCAACGAACTCACACGGGGTAGAAACCATTTAAATGTATTGAATGTGAAAAGAGCTTCAACAGGAAGGATAAACTTACATTACATTGGCGAACTAACACGGGGGAGAAACCATTTAAATGTATTGAATGTGGAAAGAGCTTTAACAGGAAGGATAAACTTACATTACATTGGCAGACTCACACAGGGAAGATGCTTTAGTCAATATGGAACCTTAGGAAACATCAGCTAACTCCCTCGGGGAAACCACCGATTTATGAAATGTGGAAAGGGCTTCAGAGGGAGTGGAGACCTTTAATAATAATAATAATAATAATAATAATAATAATAATAATAGGTTTCCCCAGCCACTCTGGCTGGCTTCAAACAAAGATTAAAAATACATTAAAATGTCACACATTAAAAACACATACCGTGTTTCTCCTAAAATAAGACACGTCTTATATTTATTTTTCCTCCAAAAAAACCCACCACGGCTTATTTTCAGGGGATGTCTTATTTTTTATTATTGTAAGGTGGGCAAGGCAAGAAAAGAAAGTACCGTACCGGTAGTGTTTTGCAACTGGGCTTCGGGGCTCGGCACGGTGTGCTGCATACTGTGGCTCTTGCCGTCGGGGCTCGGCGCTGTGCACACTGCAGCTGTTGCCGGCTCCCGCTCGGTTGGGGCTCGGCTCTGTGATTGCTGCGCCTCTTGCCGGCTCCCCTCGGTCGGGGCTCGGCTCCGCGAGCGCTGCACCGCTTGCCGGCTCCTGCTCAGTCGGGACGGGCTGTTGCTGGCTCTCCCTCTGGATCGGACTCGGGGAGGCGCGCTGTTGAAGGCTCCCGCTGGGTCGGAGCTCGGCGAGCGCTGCGCCTTTTGCCGGCTCCCGCTCAGTAGGGGCTCGGCACGGCGCGCTGTTGCCTGCTCCCGCTCAGTCAGGGCTCGGTGCGGCGTGTGCAGTGCCTCTCACCGGGTCCTGCTGGGTCGGGGGTCAGCATAGCGCGCTCTTGCGGGCTCCTGCTGAGTCGGGGCTCGGCGAGCGCTGCACCTCTTGCCAGCTCCGGCTCAGTCGGGGCTTTGTGCGGCGCGCGCTACGCCTCTCGCCGGGTCGGGGATCGGCACGACGCGCTGTTGCCGGCTCTCCCGGGTCCTGCTGGTCGGCCCTCGTGGGGTCCTGCTTGGTCGGGGCTCGGCGCGCTGCACTGTCGGGACCTGCGGCTCTCGCGGGGTCCTGCTGGTCGGCTCTCGGGGGGGCCCTGCTGCAGCTCTTGCTGGCTCCTGGTTAGTCGGGGCTCCACGTGGGACACATTGCTGGGCGTTTTGGCGGGGCAGCAACATCTGTTTCCAGGCGCCGACAGGAAACTTCCTTTTCCTCTTCCTTTTCCTCTTCCGGACCTGCTCCCCCCCCCCCGGCTTATTTTCGGGGTATGTCTTATATTTATTCTACTCATGAAAAGCCTGCCATGGCTTATTTTTAAGGCCCGTCTTATTTTAGGAGAAACACGGTATTAAAAACATATCTGAACAGGGCTGCCTTCAGATGACTTCTAAATGTCAGGTAGTTATTTATCTGTTTGACATCTGATGGGAGGGCATTCCACAGGGCAGGTGCCACTAACAAGAAGGAGTTCTGCCTGGTTCCCTGTAGCTTTGCTTCTCGCAGTGAGGGAACAGGCAGAAGGCCCTTGGCACTGGACCACAGTGTCCAGGCAGAATGATGGGGGTGGAGAATTTCATAAGCAAATTAACACAGGGGAAAAACCACATAAATGTATGGAGTTTTCCACTCAGGATTCCAATATTTCCTGGGAAGTAAAGATGACTGTCAAGTCTCTGGGCCATAGCTGCCAAGTTCCGCATTAAAAAATAAGGGAACGGCTGACTCACCCAGCGGCGCGGCACCGGAAGTCGTTTCTGCACATGTCCAGACAGCACCAGAAATCCTGTAAATTCACCGGATTTCCCAGCAGGGAGGGAGAGGAGCTGCTTCCTCGGAAATCCGGTAAATTTACAGGTTTTTACCAATCCGGAGGTGCAGCGGGAAACGGATTTAAATCCGGGGGTTTCCCGCCAAAAACGGGAGACTTGGCAGCTATGCTCTGGATGTGTCCAAAAGAATTTGGTAGTGTTTGTTTTCTGTCTTGGAGGCTACGCTATTTGGCGATCCTCTCTTTTTCAGGAGGTATCTGAAGACTGTTGATCTGGATAACTTGGAATCTGGCATTCTGGAATTTCCCTGCAATGCTGCGTATTGCTCAGAACAGAGAGCTGGATTTGTATTTCCTGTGTCAGTCCTTCATTCCCACCTACAGTTCCTCCGTTTGTGAATATGGCTGGTTTGGGTTCCTTTCGACCAGTTGCTAATAATATACTGTATTCTGCTCTGGTCAGACCTCACCTGGAGTACTGTATCCAGTTCTGGGCACCACAGTTCAAGAAGGATACTGACAAGCTGGAACGTGTCCAGAAGAGGGCAACCAATATGGTCAAAGGACTGGAAACGATGCCTTATGAGGAACGGCTTAGGGAGCTGGGTATGTTTAGCCTGGAGAAGAGAAGGTTAAGAGGTGATATGATAACCATGTTCAAATATATATAAGGATGTCATATAGAGGAGGGTGGAAGGTTGTTTTCTGCTGCTCCAGAGAAGCGGACACGGAGCAATGGATTCAAACTACAAGAAAGAAGCTTCCACCTAAACATTAGGAAGAACTTCTGACAGTAAGAGCTGTTCAACAGTGGAATTTGCTGCCAAGGAGTGTGGTGGAGTCTCCTTCTTTGGAGGTCTTTAAGCGGAGGCTTGACAGCCATATGTCAAGAATGCTTTGATGGTGTTTCCTGCTTGGCAGGGGGTTGGACTGGATGGCCCTTGTGGTCTCTTCCAACTCTATTGTCACAGGTGCCTGGTGTAGGCTACTTCAGAGTAACGACTCTACACAGCTCTGCATTTTATTCTTTTATTGGTGCTGTGTATTTACAGTGCTAATCAATAGGGCTATTTACAGGTAGTTACTACATGTTGTTAGTCTCCCACAGAACCTCTGAATGGCGGTTCGCACGTTTTCCTCCAGCATAATAATCTCGGCATACTGAATCTCCTCCCCCGGCACTTCCTGCGCAATTCCGGCGTCGGTGGGATTGGCCTCTTTTCCACCGTCTCCCTGCTCCCTTGTTCCCTTCCCCGGCGGTGCCTTGGCTCCGCTAGGGTACTCATGCTCTTGTCTCCACTTCCTGACTCACCACTCGAAGTCTCCCCCTCCCCGCTGGGGGAGGAGCTAGTATTCAAGATGGGAGGGGGTTGTCGGTAACTCTTCTCCCTCACATCTATGATTCTATGATTCAACCTTTGTTGTTCTAAATGGGGTTTTGCTGGTAATGGGTTCATAAAACTTTAATAAAGCACAGATCCGTTTCAAAAAGTTCATTCTGACGTATTCTATTATATAGTTTGGTGGACTCCCTCACCCGGTTGTTTTGTTTCTTGCAGTCTTTTGGGGAAGTGTGTTTGTTGTGCAAGAACTCCAATGCAGCTTTAATTATGCAACCTGAATTTGCCTGTGCGTGACTGAATCCCACCCCAAAACAGAGATTGTTTGGAAATGTGCTTTGTCAGATGCATGAAGTATGAAATTAAGGTTGCAGTTACAGTGGACCATCCAGATACAAATGGGTATAAATAATACCCTCCAGATGGGCGGCGTATAAATAAATAAATAAATAAATAAATGATAAAATAATTCGTTCCAGGGGTCCGTGCATAACCCGAAAAGTCCGCAACCAGAGGTGGAGATAACAAGGGGTATGACTGTATGTGTATCTCTAACACACACACACACACACACACGTATGTTCATGGGTGGAAAGAAGAAAAGTGAGAGAGGTCAGTCAGACAGACAATGAAATGCAAGGAATCCAGAAGGGCAGGTTTCTCAAGTTGTTCCAGCTCATTTCCATTTCTATTGTTGTTTTGCAGCAGATTTAGTTAATGTAAAAGCACAAAACAACCACAAAGAATCTTGAGGCAGGTTACACATTTATTCCAGATCATTCTTTCGTTCTTGGCATTTATAGCCCCCAAACCTATTCAGCTAACAGACTGCCTCTCTCCCCTGCCCCTACAGGACCAACAGTAAGATTTTCTGTAGAGACACTGGGGATTGTTCCATGACAGTTGTCACTTGCTGACAATGCAGAAGGAAGCCACCTTGGCACAACCTGAAAATACCAGGTGTTTGGTTGTAGTTGCATCTATACAGAGTGCATTGCCTTTGCCCCTCCATAAAGAAATGGGGAGGAATGATGAGCAGGGATGGGGAAACATACAGGTGAAACTAAAATTCTTACAACACGGGAAATTAGAATATCATCGAAAAGTGCATTTATTTCAGTAACGCAACTTAAAAGTTGCTCATACCAAATTAAAAACTTAGTTGGTCTTTAAGGTGCTACTGAAGGAATTTTTTTTATTTTGCTTCGACTCAGACCAACACGGCTGCCTACCTGTAACTGCAACTTAAAAGGTGAAACCAATATATGAGATAGATGCATGACATGCAAAGCAAGATATATCAAACCTTTATTTGTTGTAATTGTAATTATTTGTCGTTAGGTGGGTAATTATAAATGGAATGTAATTACAATTAAATGTAATAGCGATGTTTATATTTGTATTATTGGAGCTATTTCTTTCATTACTGTGGAATTTGCAAAAGAAAGCATTTGTAAAAATTAAAAGAAAAATTAAAAATAATAAGTTGCGTTACTGAAATAAATGCACTTTTTGACGATATTCTAATTTTCCGAGTTTCACCCATATATGGCCCTCCAGGTCTCTCAATCTGGCCCCTTGAACTCTCCTCAGGCCACCCTTTGTGTTCTCCTTGAGTGCCCTGGCCTGGTTGGGATGTGGCCTTGAACTCCGATAATGTAGTATTATATCCTGGACAATGTATTCCTATGATTCAGTCTGATCAGTTGTGCCGATGATCGGTGAAGCTTGACCAAGGGGTACTTGGTGGGAGTTGTAGCTTAGAGAATTGGCTGGGTCAGACTGAATGATCTTGGGATACCTTTGTCTACAGAGGAGATGTTTCTCCATTCTGTGAAAGTGAAGGGTCATGTAAAGTGATGCAGAAACAATTTGGTTTCCTCTGCCTTTGATGTAGAATTCCAGCCTTAATGCAGGAGTGTTAAGAGTTTATCTCTCATCTTTTGTTCTCTGCAGATCCCAGGAATTACAGATCTGCATACCCTGCCATTCCCCTCTCTTCCTGTTTTCCTGTTTAGAGGAATGCTTTGAGGTGTAGATAAGGGATGACCAGAACTTCTTCAATGCTTGACTGTACACGTGGAAGATGGGTGGAAACTTTGTGGGTTGTCCTGGGATGTGTTGGAGAGATTTCATTGGTTTGTTTGAATTCTACGACGCAAGTTCTTTTCTGTAATAAAGAACCCTGGGAGGATTGAGAGAAGGAACTTCACTCCACTTCTATTCTCTCTTTTTCTCCATCGGGGGCTTTCCTGGCAAGGCTCCTGTGTGTTTCTTTCTTTGCACTCTGTACATGTGGAGACACTACACGATAAGGCCTCTTTCTTGCCTGGATACAGAGGGGTGTGTGAGTGTGTGTACAAACTACCCTTTTTTGATATTCACCTTCTCAAGAGGTCGCTCTAGCTGCGGAGCGGTATCGGATCTCTCAAGCCAGGTGGGCCCTAGCATCCCATCCTCGTTGCCAAAGTTATATAGACAACTTGAAGGGAGACCGAGTCAGCATTGTTCTTTTAAGATCGTTTATTCAACACTGGTCAGTTAACAACAGCAACTCCAACTGTCAAAAACTGCCACCGGAGAAAAACTGCTGAATATAACTACCAGTTCGCACGCTTAGTTCTGATTGGAGCGTTCGCCTGCCCATACACTACAGCGATTGGTTAGGTCACGCCAGGCGGCGGACCCTGATTGGAAGCCGAACTGTCCCTAGTAATTTCAGTCTCAATACATAACAGATTCTGCTTAACCTTTCCCCGTCTGCTCCTTTTCTGGATCAAAATCCCCAGTTGGGCTGCCTGGCGGCAGCTGCTCCAATTACTCCATATCACTGTTCCTGTGTCTCTGTGGTGTGTTTCTGTGAGGAGAATACAGGACACTGTCTGTCCAGGAGATTTCTGTATAAAGGACTCTTTGGTGAGGTGGAAGTGGGGTCTAAGTGAGGTTGGAGTGGAACCATGACATGTTTGCATGAACATGAGAAGGTAAAATATGCTCTTCATTGAAATATTTATTAAAATAATTTATTCAGTTACCCAGAAGAGCTATTAGGCTTTTTTGCCGTAAGTTACTTCATACATTGTAAGTGGGTCCTGACACTTGATCCCGTTCCTTAAAACACCATCTGAACAAAATTGGGGAAGCAGTAAAAAGTTTATTGAGGACAACACGTTCTTGCAAAAGCGGGGATCCAAAGCAAGCACAGTCCGGCGGGCAATGTATGAGCTTATATTCCCTATGCACCCGTTCCTTCCCTCGTCTCCTCATTGACTGCTGCGCTACAAGGTTTTCCTTCCCCCAATTATGAAATAACAGACAAAAGGCTGGGCGTGGAGAGAAACTTCTCCTTCCTCCCCAGAGTTTCCTCCACTTCCGCCTTCACAAGCAGAGATAAAATCGGGGCTTGCAAAGGAGGAAGGGAAGGAGGCAGGAAGCGGGGCTGCATTGTGCGGAGGCAGAGGAGGGGGCTGCTTCCCAATTAAGCCTCCTAATTAAGCGCCGTCGCTCCCTACCTCACACGCGGGGTCTCCCATCCCCCCCCCGCTGCCCAGGATTTCGGGTGAGTGCAAAGCCAATGGCGGGGAAGGAGGGAAGGGGCTTTGCGAGGGGGTCCAGGATGAGAAGCCCCGGGGCGGGGAGAAGAGAAGGGAGGAAAGGGAGCTCTTTTCTTAAAGGGGGCCTTGAAGGCGGAGTGGGGGGGGGGAGAGAAAAGATTCCTCCTTCAGGGATCTGGTGCAAAGGGGGAGAGGACTGGGCATTGCTGGCCAGGATCGCCTTAATAACATTTAATTTTAATTTTAATATCTACCCTGGCAGAAGACCCCTCTTCTCCCAGGCGTTTGGCTCATTAAACCATCTATGGCCTTCACAACTGCGTTTGGGGGGGGGGTTGTTTTTGTTTCTTACTCTGTTATGCATCTCTATGTAAAGAATAGAAGTAAAAATAGGAGGCCCTGTTGCATTAAAGGGGATGGTTGGAAAAGAGTCTGATTAGCATGCATACTAAGAAAGGCTTAGGAAGGAATAATAATAATAATAATAATAATAATAATAAATTCATTACTTGCACCCTGCCCATCTGGGCGGCTTCCAACAAAATAAAACACATTAAAACATCAACATCAAAAACTTAACTGTACAGGGGTTCAATCAGAATTATTCCAGTTTGTAGAAATGGTCTTCAAATGCCCTCTTTAATGAATCACGTGGTATAAACATGTATGTTAACTGCGGGAGGCAGTGCAAGACAGGAGTGCCTGGCGTGCTATGGTCCATAGGGTCACGAAGAGTCGGACACGACTAAACGACTAAACAAACAAAACAAACATGTATGTTATCCTCTCCATACACACATATAATATATAGACCTTTACTCCTGACCAAAGTTCCTGTTTCCCAAAAGGACAGGAGGTGCAGCAGAGCATCAAAGGGATGGGTTTGAAGGCTCTTTCCATCAGCCGCCTCTCTCCCCTGAGCAACAAGAGAAAAGGGTGTTTGCAAGGCAGGAGGACAGAGTAGGAGGCAGGGAGGCCAGAGGGAGCAGTGGGTAGATCCACCTCCTCTCCCAGGGGGTCCAGATGCAAGCAAGGGGCTTCCTTTTTCTCCATGCAAGTGCCACCCATGTATTCAGAGCAGTCCATTGCAGATAAACTCTTAAGGTCCCAGAGATCTACTCTCAGGCCACTAATGTGCATACCATGCTAGCCTTCGAAGGGAGGTGGGACAGGCAGATAAATGGAAAAGATCAGAGATCGATCAACCCAAAAATTTAAAAGAGACTGGGAGATCTATAGATAATATTTAAAAGAACAGTGTCCCCATATAAAAACTTTAAAGGTAAAGGTAAAAGGTAAAGGGACCCCTGACCATTAGGTCTAGTCGTGACCGACTCTGGGGTTGCGCGCTCATCTCGCATTATTGGCCGAGGGAGCCGGCGTATAGCTTCCAGGTCATGTGGCCAGCATGACAAAGCCGCTTCTGGCAAACCAGAGCAGCACATGGAAACGCCGTTTACCTTCCCGCTGTAGCGGTTCCTATTTATCTACTTGTATTTTGATGTGCTTTCGAACTGCTAGGTTGGCAGGAGCTGGGACCAAGCAACGGGAGCTCTCACTTTAGAACGCTTCTCACTTTAGAACGCTTCAAATAACTCTAGGAATTGAGTAAGGTATAAAGAATTCAGACAAGATTTAATCAAGATAAAGTTTATTGAAAAATAGAGGCAAGTAATTAAGAAAACAAATAACCCATATAAAGGAAGACGGAAGTTGATGGTTGGAACAATTTTGTGCATCTGTGATGCGTTGTTCTATTTTTGTAAGAGATGTATTGCACTTTTTTGTTTGTTTTTTCCTTTTTATACACTTTCATTGTGTGTGTGTGTGTGTGTGTGTGTGTGTGTGTGTGTGTGTTGATTTTAAACCAATAAAGATTGAACATCGAAAATAAAAAATAAAAAAGGAAGGGAGGTGATGAATGGAATTACTAAAGGTGTTTGAATATGGGTGGGGGCTCTTGGGATGGGGGTGCCCAGTTGGGGCTTCTCCAGGGGCAGCAGAATGTCTTGGGCAGGAGAATCCCTGCAGGGGCTCTGAGACTCCCTTGGCTTCTTCCTCCCTCCTAGGAAGCTGCAACTTGCTGTGATTTCTGCCCTCCTTGGGAAGCTGAACCTGAAAACCTGGCCAGGATGGAAGGAGGAAGATGGACAGTTGACCTGGTCAGGCTGTCTCCCGCATCCCTCCCCACAACCTCTGAGCATTCCCTCCCAGGACCCTGGGAGAAATCTAGTGAGTTCCAGGGAAGAAGAGATGGGGACAGGGGTGGGTGGTTGGAGAAAGGAAAAGATTGAGAGGAGACAAAAGGCAGGGAGTTCTTGGCAGGAAGAATGAAGGGGTGAGGCCTTCTTCAAAGCAACTCTTTGTTTTTTTTTAACCTTTTTAATAAAGTAGTGGAGGCAGATTTTCTTCCTCCAGGCTTTTAAATCTTAGGTGCTATTTCCACTGCAGAATAATGATGATAATGATGTTGCATATCAATCCAAAAATGGATGAAGGGGGCTATGGAAATGCTTCCCATAATTATTTATACTTCATATATTTTAATTGTATCTATTACTTTTATTTTTTATAGACACGTCAGAATGATACATTCCACCAGCATCAAAACACAATGAATGCATGCACCTCCCCAGTTTGGTGGGCTTAAGGGACAAAGGAGCCATTATCATGATAGAGGACTCCTGTGTCTGGAGGCTCTACACATAGGATTGGGCATATGAAGACCAAGAGTGGCCAGTATTAGAAGCAAATTGTGTAAACTTGCCAATCTTACAGACACAGGTGGTGCTGTGGGTTAAACCACAGAGCCTAGGGCTTGCTGATCAGAAAGTCGGAGGTTCGAATCCCTGCGATGGGGTGAGCTCCCGTTGCTCAGTCCCAGCTCCTGCCAACCTTGCAGTTCGAAAGCATGAGCGCCACAACCCCAGAGTCGGTCACGACTGGACCTAATGGTCAGGGGTCCCTTTACCTTTAAGCTTACATGGAGATACTGTGGTACAAGCTCGGTACAAATTTCAAAGTAAGTACACAAAGCCTGTGGGATGTAATCCACTGGGAGCAGTCAAATACAACATTTCCTGTTTTCCTAGAGTGGACATTCAAGGGAATGTTTGGTCCAGCCAGTTGAAACTTCCTGTTCCTCCTGGCCTGGAGCATCCTTCCTTGCATATGACTAGTGGGTGGGCGTGACCTTTCCAGACGTGGTAAAAGGCCAAGGCATGCTGCCACTCTCTCCTATTCCATCTTCTTTTCATCATGTGAACTTCCCGGACTGCTAACTGCAGTCACTAGGTCAACCCACATATGGGGTAAACCTGTTTGTATATGCTTGTAACTTTAAGCCTTAAGCCTGCCTTCAGGGATCACATTGTGCTCTGCCTGATAATGAGTAAACTTTCTTTTTATTGCTTATGAATAATACTATGGTGTCTTTATCCTTTTAATGAGGGATTTGAAAAGGGGATCTTATCCAGGAACATATAATTCAATATGAGGGAGATTGAATTGCATAATAGTAAGTGGGTCTAACAAGCCTGCAACCAGATTTCTGCTGTATGTGAGAAGAGGAATGTAAATTGTGCTAAGTAAATGAACATACTAGTGCAAGTTAGGAAGGATATTAATAAACAATATGTCCCCTCCTGCCACCCTGAGCATTCCCACAAAGCCAACAAAGAGACTCACAAGTTTATAGTGGCCCCAGCTTTCAAGAGTCCACTTTGTCAGACTGCAGCCCACAAAAGCTTAGGCCTTAATACATTTATCAGCCTGAATCCCGTGATTTCCCCCCATTCCTTTCATGGCATTTTGATGCATTCTCCACAGTTTTCATTTATCTGAATTGTCCATAAACTTCTTTAGAAGTGATTCTTAAAGCCCAGCTAACGTTTTGATTTGCTTGCAGCTTCCTCTGGCTTCTGGGCTCCTGAGGAAGCTGAACCTGAAAACCTAGCTGAGACGGAACCTGAAAACCTGGCCAGGATGGAAGGAGGAAGATGGACGGTTGACCTGGTCAGGCTGTCTCCTGCATCCCTCCCCACAACCTCTGAGCATTCCCTCCCAGGACCCTCAGAGAGATCTGGTGAGTTCCAGGGGAGAGGAGATGGAGACATGGATGGGTGGATGGTGGAGGGAGAAAGAGGAAAAGATGGGGAGGAGACAAATGGCAGGGAGTTCTTGGCAGGAAGAATGAAGGCGTGAGGCCTTCTCCAAAGCAACTTTTTGTTTCTTGAATCCCTTTCATAAAGTAGTGGGGGAAGATTTCAAAACCAGGGCGCACTTTCCCCTAGAAACTAATGCAACATGGATTAATCCATTCCAGACTTTTAAAAACAACCCCTAAAACAGCAATTTAGCATGAATTTTACTATCTAACAAGACCATTGATCCATAAAATGAAAAGCAATAATCAATGTTCTGTACCATAAAATAAATAAGACAGTATTGTAGATAAAAATTAAAATAAATTTTTTTTTGTACCTGCACTGATGATAGTCATTGTTTGGGTGGGGAGCTTTTATCCCTTTCCACAGTCACTCTCACTCACTCACTCACTCACTCAAACAATCAATCATAAAACATAAAAACAAGTCATAGTCAAAAATGGAGAAGCCACACAAACAGAAACGCAAAATAATGGAAGCCCAGGAGCACGTTCGGTTTCCGAGGGAAAGTTCAAATACAGGAACACCTACTTCTGGGTTTGCAGCGTTCGGGTTCTGAGTTGTTCAGGAACTAAGCTGTTTGAAAACTGAGGTACCACTGTATTTCCACTACAGGAACAACAATCCTGCAGTAACAAAACACAATAAATGCATGCACCTCCCCAGTTTGGTGGGCTTAAAGGACAAAGGACCTATTATCATGATACACAATTCCTGTGGCTGGAGGCTCTACACATAGGATTGGGCACATGAAGACCAAGGGTGGCCAGTATTATGAGTCAATTGTGCTAATTTACCAATCTTAAAGACTAGGGTTGGGTGAGAGGGTGAGTGAATGAGTGGAATAATTCATAGCGCCCCTGTAATTTTCTCCATTCCTTAGCTTACATGGAGATACTGTGCTTGCTTCCAATAAGTACACAAAGCCAACAAAGAGACTCACAAGTTTATAGTGGCACCAGCTTTCCTGGTCAAGAGTCCATTTTGTCAGACTGCAGCCCACAAAAGCTTAGGCCATAATACATTTACAAGCCTTTAAGGGCTGCAAATGATGAATCCACAGAAGCATAGTCAATCTATGAACTTCTTTTTTGGGGAAATATTTTTATTGGTTTTACAAATACAAGTTTATATCAAAGACATTTATATAATCATTTCATGAGATTCTCTGAATCACATGACTTCGCTCCATCCCTTTCATGGATCCTTATATTAATTTTTCCAGAACTACATACAGTGGTACCTCCGGTTCTGAACAGGATCCGTTCCGGAGCTCCGGACGGATCCCGAAGTTTTTGCAAACCGGAGGGCCGCTTCTGCACACGCACATGGCGCAATAGAGTGTTTCTACGCATGCGAGCAGCGAAACCCGGAAAAATACCAGAGGGTTACGTAACACGAGGTACCACTGTATTGACACATTCTCCACAGTTTTCATTTATCTTAATTGTCCATAAACCTAAGTCCTTGTTTTCTTCATTCCCGAGTCTCGCCGCTAATTTTGCCATTTTTTTCATCTCCTCTTTCCCAATCTTATAGCCCTCTATCCTTCCGAAGTTCCTCATCCTTTCCACTAGTTGTTCTATAACCATTATAAATAGGAACGGCGAAAGAGGACACCCCTGTCGAACTCCTCTGTATATTGGGAAAGATTGGGAGTATTTACCATTAACTCTCACTGCTGCTGTTCTGTCCTTATATAGTTCTTGTATCACAAACCTCTCCTATTCCATATTTTGTCATTATTTCCCATAAAAATTCTTGTGAGAATGTATCAAATGCTTTAAAGACGTCTAATTTCAGTAGCCCAAACTTTTTCCCTTGTACGTGATATATTAGATTAATAATATTTCTAACCGGGTGCGTGATATTCCTACCCTTAACAAATCCATATTGGTCTTCTTTTATTATTTGAGGGAAGACATTTTTTAGCCTAGTTGCAGGTAGGTAGCCGTGTTGGTCTGAGTCGAAACAAAATAAAAAAATTCCTTCAGTAGCACCTTAAAGACCAACTAAGTTTTTATTTTGGTATGAGCTTTCGTGTGCATGCACACTTCATCAGATACACTGAGACAGAATCCACCAGACCCTTATGTATATTCAGAGGGTGGGGGGTGGGGGTGATGGGAATGGGTGATGGGCTGATAGGAGTGGTAAACCTGTTGATGACTGTTAACAACTGTTAATGACTGCAATTGGTCTTGCGGGGGGGGGAAGCAAGGGCTGAGGTGCTAAGGAAAGCTTGATCATGTATAATGAGATAAGAATCCTATGTCTTTGTTCATTCCAGGTGGCTCCATGGTTTTCAGCTTGCTAATGAGTTGCAATTCAGCAACTTCTCTTTCCAGTCTGTTTCTGAAAATTTTCTGTAATAAAACAGCTGCTTTGAGATCTTGTATAGAATGTCCTGGGAGATTGAAGTGTTCTCCTACTGGTTTCTATGTCTTGTGGTTCCTGATGTCAGATTTGTGTCCATTTATCCTTTGGCGTAGGGTTTGGCCTGTTTGTCCAATATAGAGAGCTGAAGGGCACTGTTGGCATTTGATGGCATACACAATGTTAGAAGATGAGCAGTTAAATAGTCCTGAGATGGTATGTTGGATGTTGTTGGGGCCAGTAATGGTCTTGTCCGGGTGTATGTGGCAGCAAAGTTGGCATCTGGGTTTATTGCAGGCTCTGGTACCAGTGTCCATGTTAAGTCTGGTGGTTGTATTATTGTGGGTGAGGAGTTGTTTAAGATTGGGTGGCTGTCTGTAGGCAATGAAAGGTCTTCCTCCCAGAGCTTGAGAAAGAGAGCTGTCATTGTCCAGGAGAGGTTGTAGATCTCTGATGATGCGTTGTACTGTTTTAACTTGGGAGCTGTATGTGATAACTAGTGGTGTTCTGTTATTTTCTTATTTGGGTCTGTCTTGCAGCAGGTTGTCTCTAGGTATCAGTCTGGCTCTGTTGATCTGTTGTTTAACTTCATCAGGTGGATATTTTAGTTCTAAAAAGGTTTGCTGTAGATCTCTTAGGTGAGATTCTCTGTAGAGTTGGAACAGATTTTCATACCAAAATAAAAACTTAGTTGGTCTTTAAGGTGCTACTGAAGGATTTTTTTTTATTTTTTAGCCTGTTTGCCATAATTTTGGCAAAGATTTTATAATCTTGGTTTAATAGACTTATAGGTCTATATGAGCCTACTTCTTTAGGGTCTTTGTTTGGTTTTAAGATTACCATTATTTCTGCCTTTCTCTCTTAGATCCGTTAATTTATTTTCTATCCTTGGTTTCTTCCCTTTCCAGATAAACCTAGATACCGTATTTTTCGCTCCATAAGACACACCTGACCATTTGACGCGCCCAGTTTTTAGAGGAGGAAAACAAGAAAAAAAATTCTTTCTTGAATTGTCCTAGGCATAGCGGCCAACTCCTAGAGGCCTAGCTCCCTTTGCCCCCCATTAAATATTTGAGGAAGTCGTCGTCGTCCCCATGTTGATGGGCATTGTCATTCATATAGTGTGCATGCACTTTGTCTTGAGATCAATTGCAGATCAATCTCAACCTGTTGGTCCCCAGATGTTGTTGGACTACAACTCCCATCATCCCTCAATTCCCATCATCCCTGAGCTCTGGCCTTGCTAGCTAGGGGCGATGGGACCCAAAGGTTGAGAAAGGCTGATACGGTATGTGAGGTGGGGCTTACCTGTCCGTCCCCCAATATTTTATTCATGCTGGAAGAGGGATGGAGGGAAGGAAGGAGTGAGTGAGAGCGAGAAAGAGACAAGGAAGGAAGGGGTGAGAGAGAGGGGGGGGAAGCAGCCCTCTCCGCTGTCATGGAAGCAGCCCGAGATCCGGTCTCCCGCTGTGTGCAGCTCTAGCTCTGGCTCTGGCTCTTGCATTCGCTCCATAGGACGCACAGACTTTCCGCCTTCCTTTTTGGGAGGGAAAAAGTGTGTCTTATGGAGTGAAAAATATGGTATATCTTCTTGCCATTTTTCAAAGCAACCTGCGTTGCCTATTGCTGGGACTGATTGGAATAAAAAGAACATTTTTGGCAATACATTCACTTTTATTACAGATATTCTTTCACTAAATGATAAATTCATTCTTCCCATATCTAAATCTTTTTTTTTATTTCCGCACATTCTCGTAATTGTCTTTAAAAATATTAATATTCTTAGCTGTCAAACAAATCTCTCAGAATTTGACTTTTTATGTATAACTAACTAAGCCTGTTTTCTGTTGCAATTCCTTTTTGTCTTGCTCCATCATGTTTTTTACCAAAAGCTTAGTCTTATTCTTGTTTAGTTTAAAGCCTGCGACCTGCCCGAAGTCCTGTATCTTTTCTACCAATTTCGGTAGAGTATTTTTGGGATCCGTCACTGTAATTACAAGGTTAACTGCAAAAGCTTTTAATATACAGTGGTGCCTCGCTAGACGAATGCCCTGTAAAAGAAATTTTTTGCTTAACGAATAGGTTTTGTGATGGGAGGTTGCCTCGCAAGACGACGAGGTTTTCTATGGCCGCCGCTTCGTCTTGCGAAACGTGGCCATAAAAACCTCCAATCACAAAACCTTTTGCAAAAGGCATTCCTCTAGCGAAAGGGGAACCAGCTGTAGGAAGGGAAGAAGGCAAAGGAAGATCAGCCGAGAGGCGCTGACAGTTGTTGCTACAGCTGGTTCCCCTTTGTTTTCCGCTGGTCTGTGCCGGTTGCCCCGAGCAGTGAGGGGCAACCGGCAGAGACCAGCAGAACACTAGCGCAGGAAGAAGGCAAAGGTCTTCCCCCGCCTCATCTCCGATCCAGGCGGGAGGCAGCAGCAAGGAGAAGAGCTTTCCCGCCGTCTCTCGCCTCGCACAGCCGGCATGGAGCGCAGTTTTGGAGACCTCCACAGCTGCGCTCCATGTCGGGGGAGGTGGCAGCGGGAGAAGCTCTTCCCCCGCTGCCGCCTCTTGCAGCGCAAAGCTGTATGGAGCGCAACTTCGGAGGTCTCCGAAGCTGCGCTCCATGTCGTGGGAGGCAGGCAAGGCGGTGGCTGGGAGAAGAGAACTTCTCCCCCTGGGCCCCACCACCTCGCACACAGCCGGCATCGGACGGGGCTTCGGAGACCTTCTCCGAAGCCCCGTCGCATGCCCCCGCCAGTCCCCCAGAGCCTATAGGAACACATTGATTAAGTTTCAATGCATTCCTATGGGAAACTGGGACTCGCTAGACGAAAAATTCATTACACGAATTGACCCGTGGAACAAATTAATTTCGTCTAGCGAGGCACCACTGTATATGCTTTATTTCCTACTGTTATTCCTCTAATTAATTTCTCCGCTCTTTCTCTCTCGCCAGGGCCTCTAATACCAAAATAAATAATAATGGTGATAGGGGATATCCTTGTCCTCTTCATTATTTTACAGTTTTCTGTTATAACCTTATTAACAATCAGCATGGCCTGTTGGTAAGAATAAATTGCATCAATTCCTCTCCCACATTCATTTATTTCTATTATCGTTTTCATAAAAGCCCATGAAACGTTATCAAAAGCCTTTTCAGCATCTAAAAGTATTGCCTCTTTTCCCCTCATTTCTTACTTCCAAATATTCAATAATATCTATTATATTCCGTATATTCTCCTTCATCTGATGTCCTGGTAGAAAGCAGGCCTGAGTGTGATGAATTTTTTCCTGCTAAAACACCTTTCATTCTGTTGCCCAAAATATGCCCAAAATATGAGCAATACTCTAAATCAGTGG
Organism: Zootoca vivipara; assembly: GCF_963506605.1. Taxonomy (NCBI): domain Eukaryota; kingdom Metazoa; phylum Chordata; class Lepidosauria; order Squamata; family Lacertidae; genus Zootoca; species Zootoca vivipara. Next base: position 11,185,949 of record NC_083277.1, read on the forward strand.
TCCTCAACCCCCGGGCCGCCCAAGGAATATTTAAAAACAATTAAATTAAAATTATTAACTCAAAACAATCTAAATAAAATATAAACAATCAACGTCGTCCCCCTCCTCAGCGGGCCGCGGTAAAATTATCAAACGTTGACTGGTCCACGGCGATAAAAAGGTTGGGGAGCACTGCTCTAAATGGAATAATTTTCTCACCTTTTAGTACAAGAAATATTGAGTTCTGGTCCGAAAGCGTTCTTCGTTGTATTTCTACTTTTCCAATCTATGGACTTCCATCCTACAGGAGACATTGATGGCCAACAACTGGATAGCTTGAAAAAGAGGATTAGACCAATGTCTGCTCTGCTCTGCCCTCACGGTCCTAGGCAATAATGCTTCTTAATACTAGTTCCTGGAAGGCAGAGGGCTCTTTTGCTCAAATCCTGCTTGTTGGTTTCCCACAGGCATCTGGTTGGCCACTGTGAGAACAGGATGCTGGACTAGGATGCCTAATCGAGCGGGCTCTTCTTATGTTCTAATACAGGCACCCCCAAACTTGGCCCTCCACATGTTTTGGGACTACAACTCCCATCATCCCTAGCTAACAGGACCAGTGGTCAGGGATGATGGGAACTGTAGTCCCAAAACATCTGGAGGGCAGAGTTTGGGGGTGCCTGTTCTAATATATTGCAATATTTTTAGACTTACATTTGGCATACCGGCAGTAACACTAAAGTTTTACTTCTTAGTCATAGGAGAGACTGCTACTCAAGCCTGTGATCACTTCCTAATTCCAATATATATGATAAAATAATGCAGTTTATTAAGTGTGAATGGATTTAGCGTGTTGTTCTTGCCATTATCTCATCTGCATTCCTAAAAATTTGGAACATAGCAAGGACAGTGGAGAATGGAGACGGTGTTAAAATAAGAGAAGGTGCATATTGGGATTGACATGTGTTCAGTTTCTTTCTTGTCTTTCTTGAAAGTCTAATAGGATTTTCTTCTGCTCAATCCGAAACAGGTGAGGAAGATGAGGGCCAGAATTATCTGGAGCCACCTGTGACTTCATTGGGAAGAACAAAGAAACAGTTTAAATGCATGGAATGTGGGATGTGCTTTAGTCACAGTGGAACACTTAGAAGACATCAACGAACTCACACGGGGGAGAAACCATTTGAATGTATTGAATGTGGAAAGAGCTTCAGTGTAAGTGGAGCACTTAAAATACATCAACGAACTCACACAGGGGAGAAACCATTTAAATGTATTGAATGTGGAAAGAGCTTCATGGAAAATGGAGTACTTAGAAGACATCAACGAACTCACACGGGGGAGAAGCCATTTAAATGCATTGAATGTGGAAAGAGCTTCAGTCAATATGGACACCTTAGAATACATCAACAAACTCACACGGGGGAGAAACCATTTAAATGTATTGAATGTGGAAAGTGCTTCAGTCGAAATGAACAACTTAGAATACATCAAAAAAATCACACGGGTGAGAAACCATTTATGTGTACTGAATGTGGAAAGTGCTTCAGTCAAAATGGACACCTTAGAATACATCAAAGAACTCACACGGGGGAGAAACCATTTAAATGTATTGAATGTGGAAAGAGCTTCAGTCAAAATGGAACACTTAGAATACATCAACGAACTCACACGGGGGAGAAACCATTTAAATGTATTGAATGTGGAAAGAGCTTCAGTGTAAGTGGAGCACTTAGAAGACATCAACGAACTCACACAGGGGAGAAACCATTTAAATGTATTGAATGTGGAAAGAGCTTCAGTGTAAATGGACACCTTAGAATACATCAACGAACTCACACGGGAGAGAAACCATTTGAATGTATTGAATGTGGAAAGAGCTTCAGTGAAAGTGGAGCACTTAGAAGACATCAACAAACTCACACGGGGGAGAAACCATTTAAATGTATTGAATGTGGAAAGAGCTTCAGGGAAAATGGAACTCTTAGAAAACATCAACGAACTCACACGGGGGAGAAACCATTTGAATGTATTAAATGTGGAGCAAGCTTCAGTGAAAGTAAAAGGCTTAGAATACATCAACGAACTCACACGGGGTAGAAACCATTTAAATGTATTGAATGTGGAAAGAGCTTTAACAGGAAGGATAAACTTACATTACATTGGCAGACTCACACAGGAGAAGCTTTAGTCAATATGGAACCTTAGGAAACATCAGCTAACTCCCTCGGGGAAACCACCGATTTATGAAATGTGGAAAGGGCTTCAGAGGGAGTGGAGACCTTTAATAATAATAATAATAATAATAATAATAATAATAGGTTTCCCCAGCCACTCTGGCTGGCTTCAAACAAAGATTAAAAATACATTAAAATGTCACACATTAAAAACACATATTAAAAACATATCTGAACAGGGCTGCCTTCAGATGACTTCTAAATGTCAGGTAGTTATTTATCTGTTTGACATCTGATGGGAGGGCATTCCACAGGGCAGGTGCCACTACCAAGAAGGCCCTCTGCCTGGTTCCCTGTAGCTTTGCTTCTCACAGTGAGGGAACAGGCAGAAGGCCCTTGGTGCTGGACCTCAGTGTCTGGGCAGAACAATGGGGGTGGAGAATTTCATAAGCAAATTCACACGGGAAAAACCACATAAATGTATGGAGTTTTCCACTCATGTTTCCCATATTTCCTGGGAAGTGAAGATTACTGTCAAGTCTCTGGATCATAAGTTCCGCATTAAAAAATAAGGATCGGCTGACTCACCCAGTGGCGCGGCACCGAAAGTCGCTTCTGCGCATGTCTGTACATGCGCAGAATTGATTTTCGGTGCCGGCTCTGCCCATGACGGCACCAAAGGAAAATCGCTTCTGGATTTTAATAGACTTGGCTTCATGCCTGGGACAAAGCTGAGCTCCGTGAGTCAACTGATGTTTGTCTTTCGTACACTTGGAAAGATACAAACCATGTCAAAAATGTATGATTTGTTGTTAGAATGGTATACAGAAGATGAATTGACAAAAGATGTGATGATAAAATGGGCAAAAGATTTTGGGTATAATATCGAATACGATGCGTGGTTGAAATTATGGAATCAAACACTGAAGTTTACTGCATGTACTGCCCTGAAAGAGAATGTTTTGAAGATGATGTATAGATGGTATTTAACTCCAGTAAAATTGGCTAAGATGTATAGGATGAGTAGTAAAACATGCTGGAAATGTAAAGAGAAGGGTGGTGAATTTTACCATATGTGGTGGACATGCAAAAAAATTAAAATGAACTGAAAAAGATTTTTAAACACACCTTTCCCAAAAAACCGGAGGCTTTTTTGTTAGGACTTATAGAAGAGATTGCAAAAGGAGATCAAGTATTATTTATGTATGCGACAACCGCGGCTAGGACTTTGTTAGCCCAAAAATGGAAAACTCAGCAGTTACCGACAATTGAAGAGTGGCAGACGAAAATGATGGACTATGTGGAACTAGCAAGACTGACTAGCAGGATCTGAAACCACAGAGAGGCAAAGTTCCAAAAAGACTGGAGTAAATTTGTGGACTATATGGAGATGAACTGTAGGAGTTTAAAGACACTTGCAGGACTCAAATAAATCCTACGAAATGATTTTAAGCAGATGGAGTAAAGGAACTGCGAGAAAGGAGTGGATGAGAAAACCGAATGAACGGAGGGAGGGAAGTCAAAGCTTGGCAGAGGATAGTGAATTTGAGATAATTGAATAGATGTTAAAAGGATAAAATTTTGTGGTTATTGTGTGTTTTTGTGTTGTTGAATGTTTTGTTATTGTTTAATTTAATAAGTTGCTTTTAAAAAAAAAGATACAAACCATTTGACTAGTGGAAACTCGCTGCAACGAAACTTTGAAAATCCTTGCTCATAGCTGAAGTCCAGCCTAATTTGCAGTCCTCTGGTCTCCTAAAACAGTATTTTCCTCTTTGGGCATGGGAAAACAATAAGGAACAGGGCAGAGCAAGTCTCATAGGCCCTAAGGGAGCCTTCATCAACCAGGTGCCCTGCAGATGTGTTGGGCTACATCTGTCCCACCCTACACATCCTGAGGGCAGAGGATGCTCAAATAGTTGTTGTTAGTTTACACTTTGACCAAACTGTGGGAGGCAGTGGAAGACAGGAGTGCCTGGCGTGCTCTGGTCCATGGAGTCATGAAGAGTCGGACACAACTAAATGACTAAACAACAAACAAAAGTTTACACTTGTCTAGGACTAACAGATCAATACTAACCACGTCACTTTAAGTTCTTTTTTTAATAATAAAAAAAAGCAACTGACCAATGCAATTAACAGCACTGCTACTCATAGGTAAGTCATATTGAATTCAATGGAGCTTACACCCAGGTAAGCAGGGTTAGGGCAGCTACCTAAACCAGTTTAAATTTCAAGTGCAGTGTAAATGGGTCACAGCTTATGACTGGGGAGGGGGAGCTGAAAGGGGGTCAGCTGGGAAATTTTGCCTTAAATCTGATGCAAGAGATGGATGGCCAAATTGCTCCTATACCCCAAACTCCATCCACACAAGAGGAACTAATAAAGGAGGAGGTTATACTATAAAAACCAGACAAAACAACAGCTGGTGTTCCTTGCTCTTCATATAATAGCACAAGCTGCACATTTGGTGAGGAAGGAAGCACCAGGTATATGAAAAGGAGAGGGATTTCAAAGCAGGACACAGCCAGTTTGGAGAGCTGGAGGGAAGAAATGTGGGAAGCGTATCAACAAAAGGTCACCACACAGAGAAAAGCTGGCAGGAAAAACCTCTTAGAAGTACAACCTCCCTGGCTGCTGAGGAAACTCGGATTTTCAAAAAAGACAAACGGCAAAGCTGGTCTCAAGGAGCAGCAGCCACGCCAAGAAAGATTCGTACAGAAGTTGAAATGCAGATATAAGAACCAGATGGTTCATCCTTGCCGTCGTCCCTCCACAAAATGTAAACACACACGAGGCATGCTTCAGTTGAGATTCCTGCATCGCAAGGGGGTTGGACTAGACGACCCTCGGGGTCCCCTTCCTATTCTATGGTTCTGTGAGGCAATCTGCCGCCCAAGTTGCAGAGCCACGATCGCCTCCCCTCACAAAACTCCCTGGCTTCCCTTGTCCCAGAAGAGAATTTGAGGGGCAGGTGGGGGGTCTCCACAGAACCCAGAGTTGAGCCAAAGAGCAAAGGTGGGGCGGTGGGCGTCTCAGCTGTACCCACCTCTCTCCTCCTGCTGCTTCTCTCCCTTCTACCACCCGCGCCGCACCCACAGCACCTCTCCTGCAGAAAACGAACTTCCGCCGCTCGCGGCTCCTTTGTGACCCCTCCCCTTTGCCAATACCAGTGTGCTCTGCTTCCCTTTTTCCGGAGGCTACCGCCAATGCTCCTCCCTTGAGGATGTCCACGCTGAAGCGAGCAGCCTCCACCTCGCAGGCGATTTTTCCCTTGCAGCCTCCCCAGCCCGCTCTGCCCACCCCGGATTCCTTTCAGGAGCAGCCGTGGCACACAATGGCTCTCCTGCGCGTTCCTCTTCCCAGGCAGGGGACCGACATGTCTGGGCAGCCGCGCAGCACCAGAAATCCCGTAAATTTACCGGATTTCCCAGCAGGGTGGGAGAGGAGCTGCTTCCTCTGAAATCCGGTAAATTTACGGGTTTTTTACCAATCCAGGGGCGCAGCAGGAAACGGTTTTAAATCCGGGTGTTTCCCGCCAAAAATGGGAGGCTTGACAGCTATGCTCTGGATGTGTCGAAAATATTTTGGTAGTGTTTGTTTTCTATCTTGGGGGCCACGCTATTTGCATAGCTGCCAGGTTATCCCTTTTTTCAGGGATTTTCCATTATGCTGAATAGGCTTCCTCGCGAGAAAAGGGAAAACTTGGCAGCTATGTATTTTCAAGAGGTCTCTGAAGACTGTTGATCTGGATAGCTTGGAATCTGGCATTCTGGACTTTGTCTGCAATGCTGCGTATTGCTCAGAACAGAGAGCTGGATTTGTATTTCCTGTATCAGTCCTTCATTCCCACCTAAAATTCCTCGGTTTGTGAATATGGCTGGTTTGGGTTTCTTTCAACCAGTTGCTAATAATCTACTTTTGTTGTTGTTCTAAATGGGTTTTTGCTGGTAATGGGTTCATAAAACTTTAATAAAGCACAGATCCCTTTCAAAAATCTTTTGGGGAAGTGTGTTTGTTGTGCAAGAACTCCAATGCAGCTTTAATTATACAACCTGAATTTGCCTGTGTGTGACTGAATCCCACCCCAAAACAGAGATTGTTTGGAAATGTGCTTTGTCAAATGCATGGAAATTAAGTTTGCAGTTACAGTGGTGCCTTGCTTTCCGAATGCCTCGCACGACGAAAAACTCGCTAGACGAAAGAGTTTTGTGTTGCGCGAGGCATTTGCAAGACGACACGGTTTTTAATGATCGCCGCTTCATCTTACGAAGCGCGGCCATAGAAAGCGGCAAAGGAAAATCAGCTGACAGCGCGGGAAGCTGACAGCTAATCTTCCTTTGCCATGGGGGATGGAGCCGAAATGTGGCGGTGCGACTGCTGCCCCTGCCTGTCTTCCCCTTGGCTCGGGGAAGACAGGCAGGGGCAAGCAGCACCCGCCGCGATTTGTCTCCGTTCCCCCGGAGCTACCACACCGCCGCGCACATCCGGGGAAGGGAGGCGGCAGGGGGGGAGAAGCGCTTCTCCGCCTCGCCGTGCACCGCTGGCAGCCCGCCTGCTTGCCTTCGCCGAGGAAGCCGAAGTGCAGGCGGGCTGGGGGGGAAGCGCAGACTCTTTCCTCCGCTTCCCCCCCCCCGCTGCCTGTCACACAGCGGGGAGAGAACGAGGCTTCTCAAGCCCCGTCCCATCCCCGCTGTGTTCCTCGCGCTTCGGCTCGGGGACTGGCAGCGGCAGCGCTTGCTCTCTTGGCTCGGGGAAGGCAGGCAGCACTCGGTAAAATAATGAAAGTCTACTACCCTCTCCCCCCCCCTCTCTCCCCACCTCTCTACTCCCCAACCTTATACTGTATACAACATTAAAGTCTGTGTGTGAATTTTGATGATATCCAAAGTAACAAAGTTGCTTACAGCTAGGAAGCTATCTTTTAGGTGTTAAGTTTCTTTTTACCGACTCTACATGTCCATACATGTAACTGAGAATAATATATTTATAATCTCCTGCTTATTCAAACACGGGTACATTCTCACTTGAATTCTCTTACCGTTTCTTATGAAAGGTTTTTCCTTTCACCTCAGCAGTATTCTCTCTGTTCCTGCACAGGTTTCTCCCTATTTACATTTAGAGATCTTCCTCAGTTTCACTTCAGACAGATCACTCTGACACCAGGGATGTAGGAAGGGGGAGCTGTGGGGGTGGGCTGCCCCAGGTGTCATCCCTGACAGGGGGAGACAAAATCCCCCCCAGGCGGATCACTACGCCGCCCCCTTGGACTCCAATCTCTGTGCCAATTGTTCCCCTGGATGCCAATCACCCCACCAAATTGCCCCTAATGGGCGCCATCGCCCCCCTGGGTGGCTCACCCCACTCCCCTGGGCGGCCCACTCCATCACCACCCCGGTGCATGGCATGTGCGCCGGGTGCCTGAGCGAATAGCTCTGCTGCTGCCGGGGGTGAAGCCAAATGGCTGCATCAACAGCACCAAAGTGACCTTTCCCGGGGCACAAGCCTGGGCTGTGCATCTGGAGGTCCTGGGCTGCCCAGACGACAACACCCCCCTCTTGCTGGAAAGAGGCGTACAAGGCACCACCCAACCTTAGGGATTCCAATCTGGATTTCTGTAGGGTTTACTCCTGTGCCTCTTCTCCCGAAAATATCCCCAAAGGAAGGCATCCCCAAACTCGACCCTCCAGCTGTTTTGGGACTACAACTCCCAGCATCCCTAGCTAACAGGACCAGTGATCAGGGATGATGGGGATTGTAGTCCCAAAACAGCTGGAGGACCGAGTTTGGGGATGCCTGCCCAAAGGCAATGGGTATGGATTGTTCCTCAAGGTTTACTCCTCAATGGGTATAGCTGCAAGCCAGTGGAGGTTTAGGACCAGAGTTTACCTTCTCCTAGACTGGCCACCTTCCCAGGTTGATGAGCCCCACCTACCCCTCACTTCCTTGTACAGCACATGCACAAACGGCCTTATTGATCATTGGACCTGCTGCCAGTCTTGTCCACTCCATCCGCCGGAGCCTGTCTTTGCATGCAGGGGAAGTCCCTAATTCATGGACAGTTTGAGTCCTATCTGCTCCCTTCACTTGGTTCAGCCAGCCTGTCAAAGCCATTCCCAGGGTGTGACCTCTGTGGCATGCTGAGAGCTTTTAGGAGCCACAGGAGACAGCTGAGTGCAGGGTGGGGACCAAAGGGGGGACAAACAACCCCCACAAGGATGGTGTATTGAGGAGGGGTCTCCCTATTAACATTTAGAGACAGATCACTCTGACACCAGGGATGTAGGAAGGGGGGGCTGTGGGGGTGGTCTGCCCCAGGTGTCATCCCTGACAGGGGGAGACAACCCCCCAGGCGGATCACTACGCCGCCCCCCTGGATGCCAATCTCTGTGCCAATTGCCCCCCTGGATGCCAGTCACCCACCTATTGCCCCTAATGGGCGCCATCGCCCCCCTGGGTGGCTCACCCCACTCCCCTGGGCGGCCCACTCCATCACCACCCCGGTGCATGGCATGTGCGCCGGGTGCCTGAGCGAATAGCTCTGCTGCTGCCGGGGGTGAAGCCAAATGGCTGCATCAACAGCACCAAAGTGACCTTTCCCGGGGCACAAGCCTGGGCTGTGCATCTGGAGGTCCTGGGCTGCCCAGACGACAACACCCCCCTCTTGCTGGAAAGAGGCGTACAAGGCACCACCCAACCTTAGGGATTCCAATCTGGATTTCTGTAGGGTTTACTCCTGTGCCTCTTCTCCCGAAAATATCCCCAAAGGAAGGCATCCCCAAACTCGACCCAGGGATGACGGGGATTGTAGTCCCAAAACAGCTGGAGGGCCGAGTTTGGGGATGCCTGCCCAAAGGCAATGGATATGGATTGTTTCTCAAGGTTTACTCCTCAATGGGTATAGTTGTAAGCCAGGGGAGGTTTAGGATCAGAGTTTACCTTCTCCTAGACGGGCCACCTTCCCAGGTTGATGAGCCCCACCTCCCCCTCACTTCCTTGTACAGCACATGCACAAACGGCCGCATTGATTGTTGGACCTGCTGCCGGTCTTGTCCACTCCATCCCCCGGAGCCTGTCTTTGCAAAGCCATTCCCAGGGTGTGACCTCTGTGGCATGCTGAGAGCTTGTAGGAGCCACAGGAGACAGCTGAGTGCAGGGTGGGGACCAAAGGGGGACAAACAACCCCCACAAGGATGGTGTATTGAGGAGGGGTCATACCCCTCTTGGGGGACATGCGGTGCTCCTTCTGGGGTAGTTTGTCCACCAACTAAACTACTGTACAAACTTAAAAATTGCATTCATTGCTCCACCCGCTTTTGCCACTGGCCCCACCCACTGCCAGCATGCAGCCCTTGGAAACTTCGCCAGGAGGAAATGCGGCCCTCAGGCTGAGAAAGGTTCCCCATTCCCAAAGCAGAGAAAGCCCAGCACTCTGCATCAACTCACTTCTGCCCCTGATGTTGGGACTCAGCGCCTCTTACCTGCCTCTTCTGCGGGTGGCTCCCAGCAAGGATGGCGCGGAGAGGCTCGAGGCGACCACCCTGTTTGGAGATGTGCTGGGATGTCTCACCCTGTTGGAAGGAGGAATTACAGGGGTTCTCCTGGAAGGAGGGGTTGAGGGGGATCCGTGGATGCCTGACGGGGAACACCACATGGTACCTAGCAAGGAGAACAGCCAGAGACAAGTCATGGTTTTTTCACGCAGCCCATAGTCAAACTGTGGAACTCTCTGCCCCAGGAGGCAGTGACGGCCACCAACTTGGATGGCTTTAAAAAGAGGATAATTCTTTTAAAAAATCAAATAAGAAATATCTACAAAAAAAGTGTATTGGGCAAATTCATTAAATGTAAGGCAGTCAATGGCTATGAGCCACATGGGCTATGCTGTGCCTGCATGCTCAGAAGCAGCAATGCTTCTGAATACCAGTTGCTGGAAACTTCAGTCCAGGAGAGGGCTCTTGTGCTTGGGTGCTGCTTGTGGGTTTCCCAATAGGGCATCTGTTTGGCCACTGTGAGAACAGGATGGTGGACTACACGGGCCACTGGCCTGATCTAGCAGGCTCTCTTTGTGTCTTTGTGGCTCAGTGATCAGGTGGGGATATGTGGATCATAAACAAACAAGCCTATGTAAGAAGTCTGCCCAAACATGCCACAGAGGCCAGCAAGATACAGACATAAGAGCCAAGAACAGGGTTCCCGAAACTTGGGTCTCCAGCTGTTTTTGGTCCTGACCCTTGGTCCTTCTAGCTGAGGATAATGGGAGTTGTAGTCCAAAAAAACAGCTGGAGACCAAAGTTTGGGAGATGGGAAGACAAAGTAAATCTCCCCTGGGAATTGGCTGTGGGTGTGTAACATAACTCTGTATTGGACAAACAGGCCAAACCCTATGCCAAAGGATAAATGGACATAAAACTGACATCAGGAATCACAAGACAGAGAAACCAGTAGGAGAACACTTCAATCTTGCAGGACATTCAATACAAGATCTCAAAGCACCTGTCTGATTACAAAAGAATTTCAACTGACGCGGGTGGCGCTGTGGTCTAAACCACAGAGCCTAGGGCTTGCCGATCAGAAGGTCGGTGGTTTGAATCCCCGTGATGGGGTGAGCTCCTGTTGTTTGGTCGCAGCTTCTGCCAACCTAGCAGTTTGAAAGCACATTAAAGTGCAAGTAGATAAATAGGTACTGCTCCGACGGGAAGGTAAATGGCATTTCTGTGCACTGCTCTGGTTCACCATAAGCGGCTTAGTCATCTTGGCTACATGACCAGGAAGCTGTCTGCAGACAAACGCCAGCTCCCTTGGCCAGTAAAGTGAGATGAGCACCGCAACCCCAGAGTCATCCGTGACTGGACTTAATGGTCAGGGGTCCCCTTACATTTACCTTACGAAACTGAAAACCATGGAAAGACCTGGTCTGAATAGAGATATTGGATTCTTGTCTCATTAAACATGCTAAAGCTATTTTTGGTCACCTGCATACCATCCCTTGTTTCTTCCTGTAGGACTAATCAGTTGTTAACAGTCGTTAACAGGTTTACCATACCCTTTGAGTCAATCACCCATCTCCTACTACCCTTCTGAGAAATACCCCACCCCACCCTCCCACTATATATAAGGGTCTGGTGACTTCTGTTTCAATGGATGTGAAGAAGTGTGCATGCACATGAAAGCTTATACCCAAAACAAACTTAGCTGGTCTCTTAGGTGCTACTGGACAATTTTGTAATTTTCTCCTGACTGTGTCAGACCAACACGGCTACCTACCTGAATAACTCTCAACAGTTTGTCACAACCCAGTTTGCCCATCCCACCCACACAAGTGCCCAATGGAAGAAGCCACCAATTGGTGTCAGCGCCACGAACGATAGGGGCTGTGACGTCCCAATGCCCAATGCTCTTATTGCCGGGGGTGTGTGTGAAAAGAAGCAGCGCTACCAATCGTGGTCTCACCTCCTGCAGCAGCAGTTCTGACACAATCCTCACCTCCTCCAGATGAATTTGCGCCACGTGGCCGGTCTCAAGCCCCCACTCCTCCCCGGGAAGGCTGTCCACCAATCCGCTCCTCAAACGCCACTGTTCGAATCACCAAAACCAATCAGATGGAGCAGGGAGGTGCCTGGGCAGAAAGTAGGAAGCGTGATGCAAACAAGAACAAAATAGTTCATGGAGGGGGGGAAGCGGGCGGGAGGTTTTGTTATGTCATTCCTATATTCCCAGCGGTGATTGGAGAGAAAGGCAGGAAGTTAGTCCAATAGTACCTCCGAGGATGTGGACAGGCTTCTTGGACGAGTGAAACCGACCACCTGTCTCCTTGATCCTTGCCCATCCTGGCTAATAAAAGCGAGCCGGGAAGGGCTGGGCGATGGGCTCTGTGGGGTGGTGAATGCTTCCCTCTGCGAGGGAGCCTTCCCAGACCCGCTGAAAGAGGCAGTCATTGAATCACTTCTTTTAAAAAAACATATTTAGAACCGGCCAATATGGCCAACTATCACCCAGTCTCAAATAAACCATTCTTGGGCAAGGTGATTGAGCAGGTGGTTGCTGAACAACTCCAAGTACGCCTGGAGGATGCAGACCATTTGGATCCCTTCCAAGCGGGATTCAGGCCTCATCATGGCACTGAAACTGCCTTGGTCGCGCTGGTTGATGTTCTCCGGCAGGCTAGGGACAAAGGTGAGAACTGTTTCCTAGTTCTGCTGGATCTCTCTGTGGCCTTTGACAACATTGACCATAACATCCTTCTGGACCGTCTAGAGGGGCTGGGAGCACTCATGGCTCCCCGCAAATAATTTTGGGAAGTGTAGTTTGTTAAGAGTGCTGGGAGTTGGGAGTCCACTAACATGTGGCTTCCTGTCCCTGTTTCAGATAAACAAAGCATCTCCCACAAGCAGAAGGGAAAGCAAGAAGGATGCCAAGGATAGGCCAGGGGCAATTCTGCACCCAGAGGCTGGTGGCCTCCAACTCCCATCATCCCTGGCTGTTGCCAGCTGGAGCTGATGGGAGTTGGAGTCTAGCACCATCAGGGAAGCCACAGGCTCCCGAGCTATTCCTGAAGACAGACTCACCACGTGGGAAAATGGCAGCAAGTTGGTGGTCTTTTAGTACTTCCGAATCTCCAGGATGGCACGCTGGCTAGGTCAGTTCCCTTGCCGACGCTCTGTGTGGGGAGGAGGGGAGATTAACAAGGCTCACAGAGTCCATGGGAAAGTGTTGCCTCGCTCTGGACCTTTTCCCTTAAGCCGGACTTGCTCTAAGCTTGGCATGGGCTGCTGTAGCCTGACCGGCAATGTCTCCCCAGGGTCCCAGTGGTCAGAGATGGTGAGGTTTGTACCCAATAATAGCCGGAGACCCAAGTTTGAGAGACACCACTCTAACCACTACACCACCGCGAGCTCCCCAGTAGCTGGTCATGGTGCTGGGCAGAGAGTCCCCTTGCCGAGGCTTCTGCCAAAAGCAACAAATCTCTTTAATCAAGGTCCGGCAGATATTTCAACAATTGTCAAGGCCAAGGGCAGATCTCTGGGGTTCCTCCCCCATCTATCTAGCCTTGCTTGGAAGGACCAACCCCACCACCACACTATCCAGGATTTCGTAATCCGTGAAAGTTCCATGTTCCCAAAATGTTTTATTCTCATGTATTGATTGATATTTTCATGCTGAGAGATACTATTTATCTGATTTTCAGCTGCCTGTGCAGCAGCATTTCCAGGAAAGTGTCCCCCCCCCCCTGGGTTTGCTTTCAAAGTTTTATTCCTGTTTTATTCCTGTTTTATTTCCAAGTGTATCTGTGTATAAGTTTTATTCCTGTTTTATTTCCAAATGTATCTGTGTATAAGTTTTATTCCTGAATTATCTGTGTATCCGTTTTAACCTTACCTTTGAAAGGTGACTCCCAAATTATGCACCTCTTGTATGATTATATGTAATTCATTCCTGTAAATTTTATACTGTACATCATATTACTAAGCAAGCCCTCATACAAAGGAAAACTAGTACTCACCGATGGTAAATTACAATAAGCCTATCGAAGCTATACTCGGAATCTGTATCATTCTATCACTTAACTGAAAATCATATTTGGAAATCTACTTCTTTAAAGTCTTTCCATCCCCGAACTACAAGGGAACAGCTACCCCTTCTGGGTCTGTAGAACAACAACAAGTAACAGGTAGGTAGACGTGTTAGTCTGAGTCAAAGCAAAATAAAAAAATTCCTTCAGTAGCACCTTAAAGACCAACTAAGTTATTATTTTGGTATGAGCTTTTTATCTGAAGAAGTGTGCATGCACACGAAAGCTCATACCAAAATAATAACTTAGTTGGTCTTTAAGGTGCTACTGAAGGAACAACAAGTAAATTCGACAAATACACAAACACATTAGAACAATAGGGTTTTACTGAATAGATCACATACCAAACAAGATGAACAGGTTTTAAGTAAAAATCTCTTTCACTGATACTGAAATTTACATTGACAAGAAATTCCAAAACCCATCACGGCAAACAAAATGACATTTCCAGGCATTCACAAGAAAAGAAATTCACAAGCATCCTGTAATTTGAAATTGTTAATCTGTTCCAAGTCCTCTGTTTACTCAAGATGTTAATTCTTCCCGCCTTTTCCCTCCATCCACTTACATGTAAGCCAAAAGGTATATAAGTGAAAATGTTCTTTTGTTCGAGTTTCCTCTTTCCATCTATGCTGTTGGGGGGGGGGAACCTCTGATATATTAGAACTCTACAATAAATCACTCTTTGCTTTTTCAACCCTGGTTACAGGTAGGTAGCCGTGTTGGTCTGACGCAGTCAAAACAAAATTTAAGAAATCCTTCCAGTAGCACCTTAGAGACCAACTAGGTTTGTCATAGGTATGAGCTTTCGTGTGCATGCACACTTCTTCAGACAAGAGGCTGGGCGTGGGGAGAATCTTCGCCTTCCTCCCCAGAGTTGCCTCCACTTCCGGCTCCACCGGCAGAGATAAATTCGGGGCATGCAAAGGAGGCGGGAAGCGGGGCTGCATCGTGCGGAGGCAGAGGAGGGGGCTGCTTCCTAATTAAGGCTCCTAATTAAGCGCCATCACTCCCTGCCTCACACGCGGGGTCTCCCATTCCCGCCCCCGCTGCCCAGGATTTCGGGTGAGTGCAAAGCCAATGGCGGGGAAGGAGGGAAGGGGCTTTGCGAGGGGGTCCAGGATGAGAAGCCCCGGGGCGGGGAGAAGAGAAGGGAGAAAGGGGATCTGTTTTCTTAAAGGGGGCCTTGAAGGCGGAGTGGGGGGGGGGAGAAAAGATTCCTCCTTCAGGGATCTGGTGCAAAGGGGGAGAGGACTGGGCATTGCTGGCCAGGATCGCCTTAATAACATTATTAATTTTAATTTTAATATCTGTACCCTGGCAGAAGACCCCCTCAGAGGAGGACCTTATCTTTAGGCAACAGGCGAAAGCATTCCTCTTCTCCCAGGCGTTTGGCTCATTAAACCATCTGTGGCCTTCCCAACTGCGGGTTTTTTTTGGGGGGGGGGTCGTTTTTTGTTTTTGTTTCTTACTCTGTTATGAATCTCTCTGTTTTTCTATTGCAAGTTGCCCTGTGATCTTTGGAGGAAGGACAGTAAAAAATGTAAAGAATAGCAGTAAAAATGGGAGGCCCTGTTGCATTAAAGGGGACGGTTGGAAAAGAGTCTTGATCAGCATGCATAGCAAGACAGGCTTAGCAAGGAATAATAATAATAATAATAATAATAATAATAATAATAATAATAATAATAATAATAATAAATTTATTACTTGCAGCCTGCCCATCTGGGCGGCTTCCAACAAAATAAAACACATTAAAACATCAACATCAAAAACTTTCCTGTACAGGGCTGCCAGCAGAAGTATTCCAGTTTGTAGAAATGGTCTTCAGTTTTGAAGAAATGCCCTCTTTAATGAATACGTGGTATAAACATGTATGTTATCCTCTAGATCCATACACACATAATATTGGCAAAGCAGTGCTCCAAAGTGCTTATCTTGGGAACTGGCCATCTAAGTTGATTATTCCAGACGAAAGTTCCTGCTTCCCAAAATGACAGGAGGGGGAGCAGAGGAGCAAATGGATGGGTTTGAAGGCTCTTTCCATCAGCCGCCTCTCCCCTGAGCAACAAGAGCAAAGGATGTTTGCAGGGCAGGAGGACAGAGGAGGAGGCAGCGAGGGCAGAGGGAGCAGTGGGTAGATCCACCTCCTCTCCCAGGGGGGTTCAGATGCATGCAAGGGGCTTCCTCCTCCTCCATGCAAGGGCCACCCATGTATTCAGAGCAGTCCTTTGCAGATTAACTCTTAAGTTCCATGGGATCTACTCTCAGGCCACTAATGTGCATACCATGCCAGCCTTTGAAGGGAGGTGGGACAGGCGGGTGAAAGGAATGGCCAATGTTTTTTGAAAATGGGCGGGGGTTCTTGGGAAGGGGTCTTTTTGTATGCAACAATGGCAGCGAGGATGCTGATTGCCAAGAGATAGAAAGGTAATAAAATTCCATCAAAAGAGGAGTGGCAAGTAAAAATGCTTCAATATATAGAACTAGCATAGATGATGGAAAAGATCAGAGATCGATCAACCCAAAAATTTAAAAGAGAATGGGAGATCTGTAGACAATATTTAAAAGAACAGTGTCCCCATATAAAAACTTTAGAATGCTTCGAATAACTCTCGGAATTGAATAAGGTATATAGAATTCAGAAAAGATTTAATCAAGATAAAGTTTATTGAAAAATAGAGGCAAGTAATTAAGAAAAGAAATAACCCATATAAAGGAAGTCGGAAGTTGATGGTTGGAACAATTTTGTGCATCTGTGATGCATTGTTCTATTTTTGAAAGAGATGTATTGTGCTTTTTTGTTTTCTTTTCTTTTTCTTTTTTCCTTTTTATACACTTTCATTGTGTGTGTGTGTGTGTTGATTTTAAACCAATAAAGATTGAATATCGAAAATAAAAAAGGAAGGGAGGTGATGAAAGGAATTGCTAAAGGTGTTTGAAAATGGGTGGGGGCTCTTGGGATGGGGGTGTCCAGTTGGGGCTTCTCCAGGGGCAGCAGAATGTATTGGGCAGGAGAATCCCTGCAGGGGCTCTAAGACTCCCTTGGCTTCTTCCTCCCTCCTAGGAAGCTGCAACTTGCTGTGATTTCTGCCCTCCTCAGGAAGCTGAACCTGCAAACCTGGCCAGGATGGAAGGAGGAAGATGGACGGTTGACCTGGTCAGGCTGTCTCCTGCATCCCTCCCCACAACCTCTGAGCATTCCCTCCCAGGACCCTCGGATAAATCTGGTGAGTTCCAGGGGAGAGGAGATGGGGACAGGGATGGATGGATGGATGGATGGTGGAGGTAGAAAGAGGAAAAGATGGAGAGGAGACAAAAGGCAGGGAGTTCTTGGCAGGAAGAATGAAGGGGTGAGGCCTTCTCCAAAGCAACTCTTTGTTTCTTGAATCCCTTTCATAAAGTAGTGGGGGAAGATTTCAAAACCAGGGCGCACTTTCCCCTAGAAAGTAATGCAACATGGATGAATCCATTCCAGACTTTTAAAAACAACCCCTAAAACAGCAATTTAACATGAACTTAACAAGACCATTGATCCATAAAATGAAAAGCAATAATCAATGTTCTGTACCATAAAATAAATAAGACAGTATTGTAGATAAAAATTAAAATTAAATTTTTTTTGTACCTGCACTGATGATAGTCATTGTTTGGGTGGGGAGCTTTTATCCCTTTCCACAGTCACTCTCTCACTCACTCAACCAATCAATCATAAAACATAAAAACAAGCCACAGTCAAAAATGAAGAAGCCACACAAACAAAAACACAAAAAAATCGGAAAAAACTAAAGCACCAAATGTCACCTCATAACACTGCAACCAGAAACGGCTTTAATATCGATTGGGGGGGGGGGCTTGAATTAGCTGTGCAAGGGAACAAATGGGATGAGAAAAGCCTTAATCACAATGGGGGGGGACTTAAATTAGCTGCACAACAGTAAAAATGGAAGCCCAGGAGCACGTTTGGTTTCCGAGGGAAAGTTCATTCTTCCCCATATCTAAATCTCATTTTATTTACATTAACTTTTAATGCGTTCCTATGGGAAAGGGTGCCTCGCAAGACGAATATTTCATTGGATGAATTGACCGTTGGAACGAATTAAATTCGTCTAGCAAGGCACCACTGTATTTCCTCACATTCTCGTAATTGTCTTTAAAAATATTAATATTCTTAGCTGTCAAACAAATCTCTCAAAAATTGACTTTTTATGTATAACTAACTCTGTTTTCTGTTGTAATTCCTTTTTGTCTTGCTCCATCGTGTTTTTTACCAAAAGCTTAGTCTTATTCTTGTTTAGTTTAAAGCCTGCGACTTGCCCGAAGTCCTGTATCTTTTCTACCAACTTCGGTAGAGTATTTTTGGGATCCGTCACTGTAATTACAAGGTTAACTGCAAAAGCTTTTAATATATATGCTTTATTTCCTACTGTTATTCCTCTAATTAATTTCTCTGCTCTTTCTCTCTCGCCAGGGCCTCTAATACCAAAATAAATAATAATGGTGATAGGGGATATCCTTGCCCCCTTCATTATTTTACAGTTTTCTGTTATAACCTTATTAACAATCAGCATGGCCTGTTGGTAAGAATAAATTGCATCAATTCCTCTCCCAAATTCATTTTTTTCTATTATCGTTTTCATAAAAGCCCATGAAACGTTATCAAAAGCCTTTTCAGCATCTAAAAGTATTGCCGCTTTTTTCTCATTTCTTACTTCCAAATATTCAATAATATCTACGGTATTATATTCCTTATATTCTCCTTCATCTGATGTCCTGGTAGAAAGCAGGCCTGAGTGTGATAACAAATTTTCTGCTGAAACACCTTTCATTCGGTTGCCCAAAATATGAACAATACTCTAAATGGAATATTTTTCTCACCTTTTAGTTCAAGAAATATTGAGTTCTGATCCGAAAGCGTTCTTTGTTGTATTTTTACTTTTCCAATATATGGACTAACATCCTACAGGAGACATTGATGGCCAACAACATGTATAGCTTGAAAAAGAGGATTAGTCTGATGTCTGCTCTGCTCTGCCCTCACGGTCCTAGGCAATAATGCTTCTTAATACTAGTTCCTGGAAAGCACAGGAAGGCAGAGGGCTCTTTTGCTCAAATCCTGCTTGCTGGTTTCCCACAGGCATCTGGTTGGCCACTGTGAGAACAGGATGCTGGACTAGGATGCCTAATCGAGCGGGCTCTTCTTATGTTCTAATATAGGCACCCCCAAACTTGGCCCTCCACATGTTTTGGGACTACAACTCCCATCATCCCTAGCTAACAGGACCAGTGGTCAGGGATGATGGGAATGGTAGTCCAAAAACATCTGGAGGGCAGAGTTTGGGGGTGCCTGTTCTAATATATTGCAATATTTTTACACTTACATTTGGCATACCGGTAGTAACACTAAAGTTTTACTTCTTAGTCATAGGAGAGACTGCTACTCGAGCCTGTGATCATTTCCTCCCTGGAAAAAGGGAAATACAGAGATGTGTCTAGGAAGCCAATTCCAACATCGATGATAAAATAATGCAGTTTATTAAGTGTGAATGGAGTTAGCGTGTTGTTCTTGCCATTATCTCATCTGCATTCCTAAAAATTTAGAACATAGCAAGGACAGTGGAGAATGGAGACGGTGTTAAAATAAGAGAAGGTGTGTATTCGGATTGACATGTGTTCAGTTTCTTTCTTGTCTTTCTTGAAAGTCTAATAGGATTTTCTTCCGCCCAATCCGAAACAGGTGAGGAAGATGAGGGCCAGAATTCTATGGAGCCACCTGTGACTTCATTGGGAAGAACCAAGAAACAGTTTAAATGCATGGAATGTGGGATGTGCTTTAGTCACAGTGGAACACTTAGAAGACATCAACAAACTCACACAGGGAAGAAATCATTGAAACGTACAGAGTGTGGAAAAAGCATCAGTCAAAATGGAACACTTAGAATATATCAACGAACTCATATGGGGGAGAAACCATTTCAATGTATTGAATGTGGAAGGAGCTTCACTCAATATGGACAACTTAGAATACATCAACGAACTCACACGGGAGAGAAACCATTTGAATGTATTGAATGTGGAAAGAGCTTCAGTGTAAGTGGAGCACTTAGAATACATCAACGAACTCACACGAGGGAGAAACCATTTCAATGTACTGAATGTGGAAGGAGCTTCACTCAATATGGACAACTTAGAATACATCAACGAACTCACACGGGGGAGAAACCATTTAAATGTATTGAATGTGGAAAGAGCTTCAGTGAAAATGGACACCTTAGAATACATCAACGAACTCACACAGGGGAGAAACCATTTAAATGTATTGAATGTGGAAAGAGCTTCATGGAAAATGGAGTACTTAGAAGACATCAACGAACTCACACAGGGGAGAAACCATTTAAATGTATTGAATGTGGAAAGAGCTTCAACAGGAAGGATAAACTTACATTACATTGGCGAACTCACACGGGGGAGAAACCATTTCAATGTATTGAATGTGGAAGGAGCTTCACTCAATATGGACAACTTAGAATACATCAACGAACTCACACGGGAGAGAAACCATTTGAATGTATTGAATGTGGAAAGAGCTTCAGTGTAAGTGGAGCACTTAGAATACATCAACGAACTCACACGAGGGAGAAACCATTTCAATGTACTGAATGTGGAAGGAGCTTCACTCAATATGGACAACTTAGAATACATCAACGAACTCACACGGGGGAGAAACCATTTAAATGTATTGAATGTGGAAAGAGCTTCAGTGAAAATGGACACCTTAGAATACATCAACGAACTCACACAGGGGAGAAACCATTTAAATGTATTCAATGTGGAAAGAGCTTCATGGAAAATGGAGTACTTAGAAGACATCAACGAACTCACACAGGGGAGAAACCATTTAAATGTATTGAATGTGGAAAGAGCTTCAACAGGAAGGATAAACTTACATTACATTGGCGAACTCACACGGGGGAGAAACCATTTCAATGTATTGAATGTGGAAGGAGCTTCACTCAATATGGACAACTTAGAATACATCAACGAACTCATACAGGAGAGAAACCATTTGAATGTATTGAATGTGGAAAGAGCTTCAACAGGAAGGATAAACTTACATTACATTGGCGAACTCACACGGGGGAGAAACCATTTCAATGTATTGAATGTGGAAGGAGCTTCACTCAATATGGACAACTTAGAATACATCAACGAACTCACGCGGGAGAGAAACCATTTGAACATATTGAATGTGGAAAGAGCTTCAGTGTAAGTGGAGCACTTAGAATACATCAACAAACTCACACGGGGGAGAAACCATTTGAATGTATTGAATGTGGAAAGAGCTTCATGGAAAATGGAGTACTTAGAAGACATCAACGAACTCACACAGGGGACAAACCATTTAAATGTATTGAATGTGGAAAGAGCTTCAACAGGAAGGATAAACTTGCATTACATTGGCGAACTCACACAGGGGAGAAACCATTTAAATGTATTGAATGTGGAAAGAGCTTCAACAGGAAGGATAAACTTACATTACACTGGCAAACTCACACGGGGGAGAAACCATTTAAATGTATTGAATGTGGAAAGAGCTTCACTCAATATGGACAACTTAGAAGACATCAACAAACTCACACAGGGGAGAAACTATTTGAATGTATTGAATGTGGAAAGAGCTTCAACAGGAAGGATAAACTTACATTACATTGGCGAACTCACACGGGGGAGAAACCATTTAAATGTCCTGAATGTGGAAAGTGCTTCAGTCGAAATGAACACCTTAGAAGACATCAACAAACTCACACGGGAGAGAAACCATTTCAATGTATTGAATGTGGAAAGAGCTTCAGTGCAAATGGACACCTTAGAATACATCAACGAACTCACACGGGAGAGAAACCATTTGAATGTATTGAATGTGGAAAGAGCTTCAGGGAAAATGGAACACTTAGAATACATCAACGAACTCACACAGGGGAGAAACCATTTGAATGTATTGAATGTGGAAAGAGATTCAGTGAAAGTAAAACACTTAGAAGACATCAGCGAACTCACACAGGGGAGAAACCATTTGAATGTATTGAATGTGGAAAGAGCTTCAGTGTAAGCGGAGCACTTAGAATACATCAACGAACTCACACGGGAGAGAAACCATTTAAATGTATTGAATGTGGAAAGAGCTTCAGGGAAAATGGAACTCTTAGGAAACATCAACGAACTCACACAGGGGAGAAACCATTTAAATGTATTGAATGTGGAAAGAGCTTCAGGGAAAATGGAACTCTTAGGAAACATCAACGAACTCACACAGGGGAGAAACCATTTGAATGTATTGAATGTCGAAAGAGCTTCAACAGGAAGGATAAACTTACATTACATTGGCAGACACACAGGGAAGATGCTTTAGTCAATATGGAACCTTAGGAAACATCAGCTAACTCCCTCGGGGAAACCACAGATTTATGAAATGTGGAAAGGGCTTCAGAGGGAGTGGAGACCTTTAATAATCATCATCATCATCATAATAATAAATTATTTGTACCCATGGCGACTTCCGGTTTGCCGCGTCTGACTCCAGACGCACCCCGACGGAGCTCCGGAGGACGCGCACTCACCGCCAGAGGCTAAGGTGTTTTTGAGGCTTCAAAGCCCCTCAGAAAGGGACAGGGGGAATCCCTGTACCCGAAGGAGTCACAGAGCGTTGGAAGGGTCTCTGTAAAAGGACAAAAAGGTCCAGAGGAAGACCATAGACGCTGGTAGTAGCGATCTCCTCCCCCGCGGCGAGAAAGCCTGACTTCTGGAATGGACCAGCGGCATAGCCTCCGATAAAATAAGAAGCCAGCTGCCTGCCTGCTCTCTGACTAAAAAGGTTGGTGCAACCCCTTTGAAATCTTTAAAAAAAACGCTACAAAGAAGCAGGAGACCCAGCCCGGGAAAAGCAGAGGTGGAAAAATAGACATAAACTCAGTGAGCTGCAGAGAGCGGGCATATGTACTGAACGCAGGGAAAAGAGGAGGTCAACCCCGTTGTATTGGGAGTATCTGCATCAACTCTAACGCCAAAGAACGAACTACAGTGGAACCTCGGTTTATGAACACCTCGGTTTATGAATTTTCGGTTTATGAACGCCGCGGACCCATCTGGAACGGATTAATTCACTTTCCATTACTTTTAATGGGAAAGTTTGCTTCAGTTTATGAACGCTTCAGTTTATGAACAGACTTCCGGAACCAATTACACCCATGTTTCAGTTTATGAACGCTTCAGTTTAAGTACTTCACGGACCCGTCTGGAACGGATTAATCCACTTTCCATTACTTTCAATGGAAAAGTTCGCTTCAGTTTATGAACGGTTACTCCGCGGACTGTCTGGAACGGATTAATCCACTTTCCATTACTTTCAATGGGAAAGTTCGCTTCAGTTTATGAACGCTTCAGTTTATGAACAGACTTCCAGAACCAATTGTGTTCATAAACCGAGGTACCACTGTATAGGCTTAGAACCTCATAAAACTTGGTAAAAACTTGGTAAAAACTGAATAAGAGGGGCGGAGAGACTAACAATACGATCAAATTGGAGCACGAAGTAACCCAAGTCATTTGAAAAGCTATTAAGGAGCGGGAAGGGGGTTTAAAGAAAAGAAAAGTAAAGCCCTTTGGGGATATTTTCGGGGGCCCAGTAAAGCCCAATTGGGGGGAAAGAAAAAATAAAAGAAAAAGATTTTCGAAGATATAGGTCTTGAAAGACTTGTGACTCTTGAAAAACAATTCCAACTACTTTGCTGAGTCATTGTTGTCATCTGTTACAGTCGAAACAGATATTGGATGTACAGTTACAAAGGAAGGAAGGAATTAAAGGAAGGAGTGGAGGGAGAAGGTAACTGCAAAGCTGCGCTGCCACCTGCAGGACAAAATAAAAAGTCCACATTTGAAGAATAAGAGAATATAGACTTAACTCTATACATTGTGGTTCCTTACCTCTCCCCTCCAAGTGGGAAATTTTATAGGAAAAAAGCCCTCTGAAGCAAAGACATTAAAGACATTAAAAGATAAAGCACTGTACTGAGAAAGACACACTTAAAAATAAACAAAACAAAATAAAACTCAAGCCATTCTACAATTCTACAGAAAGGGAAGAGAACTGGGAGATCTATATATAGAGAGGGGGTCACGAAGAGTCGGACACGACTAAACGACTAAACAACTAAACAACAACAACAACATATATAACTGCACTTGATATGACCAACCCAAGCAAGAAACAGACAACCTTAAGCAACTTGACAACCAACTCCAACCAACTCAGACGGAACTCAACCCAAGACGCTGACATGAACCTGGATATGAAAGAACTGATATTGGGATTAAAAAGAGACCTTTTAGAAATGAGAAAGGAATTGGGGGAGAACGCTAAAAGTACCGATCAAAAATTGGACATGATGGGTAAGAAAATAGAAGATCTGACTGAAAAATCTGAGATTACAGACCAAAAATTAGATGCGATGGGAATAAAAATTGACGAAAATGCAAAGACTGTAACTGACCTAACAGTTAAATTTAATGATTTAGTAACCAAAAATTTAGAAGTTACAAAAACAGTACAAGAACTGAAGGGTAAAACAATAAGTTTGGAGGAGGGGGTTAAGAGGGTACAAAAAGAATGCAGAGAACGGAAAGGAGAAACAGAAAAAGTTAAGAAAGATATGATGGAAATGAGGGACACACATGAGGCAGTCTTGGATGCAGTTGCGATGATTGAGATGCATAGGAGGGAGAAAGAGTTAAGGTTTAGATCCATACCTGAAGAACAGGACGAACAGATACAACAAAAAAATAACTGTAGAATTGGCAAACTGGCTCAATTTAGACCAACAAGAAATGGCCCAACATATTGAGAGAGCCTTTAGAACTAGATCGAGCGTCGCCAGAGCAAACAACTGGCCGGGGGATTGTCTTGTAACATTCAGGAGTATGGAAATTAGAGATCAAATTTTACAAACTTGCAGTAAGAAAAAACTAAATATTCAAGGCGTCGACATTATAATACAAAAAATTATTTCACCCAGGCTATTGAAAAAGAGGGAAAAATATAAATCTTTGGTGTACGCTCTGAGACAGAAATCAATAGTGCACAGATGGCTATTTCCAGAGGGGATATCCTTCTTTTATAAAGGTAAAAGAAGAAGCTTTAATACATGGGGAGACGCAGACAAATTTTGGAGAAAGTATAAAGACCAACTGGGAGGTAAAAAACAACTGGGTGGCGGGGCAGGGGAAGATGAAAAGCAACCAGTAGAAGAAGAAGAAGAGTAAAGAAGGGTGAGAAAGCACTAAAATCCAAAGGATCTAATCATTTGTCTAACCCACTTGTCTACCTGTAAGAGGAATTTTAATTAATATACGAATAATTTTTAATAAATACGAATGATAAAGTAAAGTATGAGTCTTAAAATAATTACTTGGAATGTAAATGGATGAAATGAAAAAGCAAAACGAAATAAGGTGGCACATGTATTGAAGAAACAAAAATTAGATTTGGTTTGCCTCCAGGAAACCCATGTGGCTAAAAGACATATAAGAATCCTGCCCAACAAGAGCTTGGGAATAGATTTTGCATCTTCTGATGAAACTAAAGAAAGGGGAGTGGTTATTTATGCCAAACCCCACTTAGAACCCAAATTGATATACAAAGATACACAAGGTAGGGTCACAGTGATTGAAATGACGATACAGGGTGAAAAAATAACTGCAATTGGAATATATGCGCCTAATGAGAAAAAGAGTGAATTCTATCAAAGCCTGGAAAGCAAATTAATTGAAAATGTGGGAGAAAAAGGGATTTTATTAGGAGACCAAAATGGAGTAGTGGCACCGGAATTGGATAGATCGATGAAAGCTTCCAAAAAACAAACAAATGAAATTACCTGCAACCTTTTTTAGGTTGATAGAAATGTTAAACTTAGAAGATGTGTGGAGGTACAAAAACCCATTTAAAAAGGACTTTACATTTTTCTCCTACCCAAAAAAGTCGGCAGGGAGAATAGACGCCATTTGGCTGTCTAAAGACTTGACCCTAAAAATATTTAAGACAGAAATCCAACCTAAAACAATGTCTGATCACAATGCAGTCACTGTGTGGCTAAAATGGAACAGAAAAACTACAAGATGGAGGTTGAATGAATCACTCTTAAAAGACGAAAAGATTTTAGAAAAAGCAAAAAAGACATTAAAAGAGTACTTTAAACTAAATAATACAGAAGGAATGGATCTAAATACGATTTGGGACGCTAGTAAGGCAGTTCTCAGAGGGTTTTTCATACAACAGAATTCAATCCAAAGGAAAGAGAAGGAAAAGACAATACAAAAAGTGATACAAAAAATCAGGGAAACTAAGAAGGAACTATATAACAAGCCAGATAACCCAGAAATAAAAAGAAACATCAAAATATTACAATCACAATACTCAATGTTAATTTCGGAAGAAATAGAATGGAAGCTAAAACTAATGAAACAAAGAAATTTTGAATTTGCTAACAAGCCAGGGAAAGTCCTGGATTGGCAGTTAAAGAAAAAAGAAAGTGACAAACTAATTAACAGATTGAAACGACAAAATTATATGTGAACAAAAAGAGATTGAAGGTAAATTTGGGGAATTCTACCGAGAACTATAGAAGGAAGGAAGAGAAACCTCAGAAGAGGTAAAAGATTATCTAAAGGAAAATGGCCTCCAGAAGCTCACAAAAGAGCAGAGAGAAACATTAAATGTCCCGATTACAACAAATGAGGTACAGAATGCCATAAAAAAAGCAAAAGTAGGAAAGACACCAGGACCGGACGGCCTGCCGGCACTTTACTATAAAAAGCTTGAAGAGACACTTTTGGAGCCTTTAAAGAAAATTATGAATAATGTACAGATTCAGGGAGTGATGCCTAACTCTTGGAGAGACAGCTATATTACGATCATACCGACACAAGGCAGTGATAAACTAGAGATAACAAATTATAGACCTATAGCTCTTTTGAATAACGATTACAAGTTGTATGCATCTATCTTGGCAGATAGAACAAAGAAGGTCCTCAACGATATTATACACGGTGACCAGGCAACCTTTCTCCCCAGCAGACATATCCAAAATAATACAAGGATATGAATTAATATCCTGGAATATTTAGACTTACGTATTGACAAACCGGCTGCCATTATGGCAGTCGACGCGAAGAAAGCCTTCGACAGGGTCTCGTGGAAGTTTATGAAGGGTGTATTAGACCAAATGGACTTCGGAACAGAATATAAAAATAGCGTACAAGCGATTTACACAGAGCAAAAAGCAAAAATTTTGATTAGCGGCTCCATAACACAAGAATGTGTAATTGAAAAAGGGGTAAGACAGGGATGCCCACTTTCTCCTCTGATTTTTATATTAGTATTAGAAGTTCTGTGTAAAAAGATTAGAGAAGAAAAGAGTATCAAAGGTATACAGTTGGGGAAGAATAGGTACAAGATGAGGTCCTTCGCGGATGACCTCATCATAACAACAGAACAACCAAAGGAAAGCTTTTAACTAGAGCGATAGAAATAATGCAGGAATTTGGGAAAGTCTCCGGCTTTAAATTAAATATAAACAAAACAAAATTATTAGTTAAGAACTTAACAAACGCAGAACAAGAAGAACTGGAGAAAGATATGCAATTAAAAACACATTCAAAAATTAAATACTTAGGGATCTGGATCACCCCCAAAAACATTAATCTCTTCGAGAATAACTACACAAAAGTCTTGGGAGAGATTAAAAGAGATATGGAGATGTGGAACAGGTTACAACTCTCCTTTTTAGGCCGAATATCCACTGTAAAATTAAACATTTTACCTAGGCTCCTCTTTTTGTTCCAAACTATACCGATTTTAAGAAAATTAGACTGCATAGATAGATGGCAAAAAGAAATATCAAAGTTCATATGGGCCGGAAAGAGACCTAGGATAAAACACAGTTTTAATTGACATCAAAGAAAGAGGTGGGTTTGGTCTACCGGACCTCAAGACATACTATGAAGCGGTTTGTCTATCCTGGCTAAAGGAATGGTTTCTTCTGAATAACACGGACTTACTGGATTTGGAGGGGCATGACACCCGATTCGGGTGGCATGCGTACTTAATATACGGTAAAAAAAGTGGCGCATCGGGGCTTCATGAACCACATAATAAGATATCCATTACTCAAAGTTTGGGGAAAATATAAAAGGTTCCTAGAACCTAAGATACCAAAATGGGCATCCCCCACAGAGGCGCTCGCGGTTAAAAAGAAGAACATGAAAGAAGGGTGGGTAACATACAACAACTTATTGACAGAGGAAGAGGCCAAAACAACAATAAAAAAAATAATGATGTGAAAACCTACTTTACAACCTGGTTAGAATACCATCAAACGTACGATCAATACAAAAAAGATAAGGAAATAGGATTTGGGAAAGAGCCATCGAGGTTGGAAAGGGAATTGATAAACAACAAAATAAAAATAATATCAAAAATGTATAGGCTTCTGTTGGAATTTGGAGTAATGGATGAAGCAACTAAAGTCAATATGATTAGATGGGCACAGGACATTGGAAGGCCCATAATGATGGAAGAGTGGGAACACCTTTGGAAATCTGAAATAAATTTTACCACGAGCTATAATATTAAAGAAAACATGCTAAAAGTTCAACACTGATGGTACCTTACTCCCTCCAGACTCTCCAAGATTTATAATAATAATAATAATAATAATAATTTATTATTTATACCCCGCCCATCTGGCCGGGTTCCCCCAGCCACTCTGGGCGGCTTCCAAAAAAAAAAACAGAAATTCTAAAATACAGAAATCCATCAAACATTAAAAGCTTCCCTAAACAGGGCTGCCTTGAGATGCCTTCTAAAGGTCTGGTAATTGTTCTCTTTGACCTCTAGTGGGAGGGCATTCCACAGGGTGGGTGCCACTACCGAGAAGGCCCTCTGCCTGGTTCCCTGTAACTTGGCTTCTCGTACTGAGGGAACCGCCAGAAGGCCCTCGGAGCTGGACCTCAGTGTCCGGGCAGAACGATGGGGGTGGAGACGCTCCTTCAGGTATACCGGACCGAGGCCGTTTAGGGCTTTAAAGGTCAACACCAACACTTTGAATTGTGCTCGGAAACGTACTGGGAGCCAATGTAGGTCTTTTAGGACCGGTGTTATGTGATCTCGGCGGCCGCTCCCAGTCACCAGTCTAGCTGCCGCATTCTGGATTAGTTGTAGTTTCCGGGTCACCTTCAAAGGTAGCCCCACGTAGAGCGCATTGCAGTAGTCCAAGCGAGAGATAACTAGAGCATGCACCACTCTGGAGAGACAGTCAGTGGGCAGGTAGGGACTCAGCCTGCGTACCAGATGGAGCTGATAAACAGCTGCCCTGGACACGGAGTTGACCTGTGCCTCCATGGACAGCTGTGAGTCTAAAATGACTCCCAGGCTGCGCACCTGGTCTTTCAGGGGCACAGTTACCCCATTCAGGACCAGAGAGTCCTCCACACCCGCCCGCCTCCTGTCCCCCACAAACAGTACTTCTGTCTTGTCAGGATTCAATCTCAATCTGTTAGCCGCCATCCATCCTCCAACCGCCTCCAAGCACTCACACAGGACCTTCACCGCCTTCACTGGTTCTGATTTAAAAGAGAGGTAGAGCTGGGTATCATCAGCATACTGATGGACACCCAGCCCAAACCCCCTGATGATCTCTCCCAGTGGCTGCATATAGATGTTAAAAAGCATGGGGGAGAGGACAGAACCCTGAGGCACCCCACAAGTGAGCGCCCAGGGGTCTGAACACTCATCCCCCACCACCACTTTCTGAACACGGCCCAGGAGGAAGGAGCGGAACCACTGCATGACAGTGCCCCCAGCTCCCAAGCCCTCTAGACGGTCCAGAAGGATGTTATGGTCGATGGTGTCAAAAGCCGCTGAGAGATCCAGCAGAACAAGGAAACAGCTCTTACCTTTGTCCCTAGCCCGCCGGAGATCATCGACCAGTGCGACCAAGGCAGTTTCAGTCCCATGATGAGGCCTGAATCCTGACTGGAAGGGATCCAAGAATTTGTCAAATTTGTGCTGGAGGTGTGGAGGGAGTAAGGATGACCTATACCACATGTGGTGGACATGTGAGAAATTTAAAAAGTTTTGGGGACAAATTTATGAAGAAATCAAAAAGCTGCTAGGAATAACATTTCAAAAAAGACCTGAGGCGCTACTATTAAGCATCATAGGGAAAGACATACCGAATCCAAAGAAAGAAATATTTCTTTATGCGACTGCGGCGGCCAGGATTCTGGTCACCAAAAGTTGGAAAGAAACCGAGGTTCCCACAATCTTGGAATGGCAAGCTAAACTACAAGAATTGGTCGAGATGGCCTGTCTAACTAACAGCTTAAGGGGCAAATCAAGACAAAATTTTGCTACAAAGTGGGAAAAATATAAGATATATGTGGAAAAATATAGTAAGGGTACACTGCCTATATTAATACTGGATTGAAATTGAAGACTGGCGGGAAGAAGGAAATGACTGATAGTAAATTATTGGTGCACTGAGTAATAAGAATGCATTTGACATTTGATATAGAGAAATGCATTATGTTACGTACGTTCAATGCTATAATACATGGTATAATACGTTGGGGAATGACAGGAAGTCCGAGGAACAAAACAAGTTGAAATATAGAAGAGCAAACAGGCCCACATCCCCACCCCACTCCCCAATTAATAATAAAACATTTACATATAGAAAGGAAAAATAACAACGTCAATAAAAAACAACAACAGCAAAACGATTTGGAGAAATAATGACTTTATTAAT
Source organism: Zootoca vivipara (assembly GCF_963506605.1). NCBI lineage: Eukaryota > Metazoa > Chordata > Lepidosauria > Squamata > Lacertidae > Zootoca > Zootoca vivipara. The sequence continues at coordinate 11,216,533 of NC_083277.1, forward strand.
ATGGGTGACATACAAATTGTAAGTGTCATCAACAACTGGTAAGACAAGTAAAAATTGATGAGATGGGAGTGGGAGGGGAATGTGTATGGGTGGGGATGGGGATGGGGGGATGAAAGGAGGGGGTGGGGTAATAGTTTATTCAGAACGATGGGGGTGGAGAATTTCATAAGCAAATTCACACAGGGGGGGAAACCACATAAATGTATGGAGTTTTCCACTCAGTTTTCCCATATTTCCTGGGAAGTGAAGATGACTGTCAAGTCTCTGGATCATAGCTGCCAAGTTCCGCATTAAAAAATAAGGGATCGGCTCACTCACACAGCAGCGCGGCACTGGAAGTCGTTTCTGCGCATGACTGAACATGCGCAGAAGTGATTTTCGGTGCCGGCTCTGCCCATGACAGCACCGAAGGGAAATCGCTTCTGGATTTTAATAGACTTGGCTTCATGCCTGGGACAAAGCTGAGCTCCGTGGGTCAACTGATGTTTGTCTTTCTTACACTTGGAAAGATAAAAACCATTTGACTAGTGGAAACTCGCTGCACCGAAACTTTGAAAATCCTTGCTCATAGCCGAGGTCCAGCCTTATTCTGATTTGAAGCTGGAGATAAGCTTTAACTCTTGCAACCCCCAAAGCTTTGCTTTTGCAGTAAGAAATGCATGGCGGTATTTGTTCTGTCAGAAGCACCTGTCTTCCATAATAATATGACAAAACTTCCAAGGGCACACAAGAGCTTGCTTTGAAGCTAAAATGTCACTCAGGGGTCCTTGGAAGCACAGGAAGACACATGGGTTAACCCAGGAAGCTGTCTTATACCGAGTCGTAGCCTTGGACCATCCAGCTCAGTATTGTCTCCGTTTCAGGCAGGGAATATCTCCGAGCCCTACCTGCAGGTGCTTGGAATTGAACTTGGGGCCTTCTGCAATTGAAGCAGATGCTCTGGCACTGAGTGATGGCCCTTTCCCTGATACTTTGGGTTGGGCAGTCTAGAAAAGTAGGTAATTTGCAGTCCTCTGGTCTCCTAAAACAGCATTTTCCTCTTTGGGCATGGGAAAACAATAAGGAACAGGCCCTAAGGGAGCCTTCATCAACCAGGTGCCCTGCCGATGTCTTGGGCTACATCTGTCCCACCCTACACATCCTGAGGGCAGAGGATGCTCAAATAGTTAGCTGTTGTTAGTTTACACTTTGACCAATTGTGGGAGGCAGTGGAAGACAGGAGTGCCTGGCGTGCTCTGGTCCATGGGGTCATGAAGAGTCGGACACAACTAAATGACTAAACAACAAACAAAAGTTTACACTTGTCTAGGACTAACAGATCAATCCTAACCACGTCACTTTAAGTTCTTTTTTTTTTTTTAAGCAACTGACTAATGCAATTAACAACTCATAGGTAAGTCATATTGAATTCAATGGAGCTTACACCCAGGTAAGCAGGGTTAGGGCAGCTACCTAAACCAGTTTAAATTTCAAGTGCAGTGTAAATGGGTCACAGCTGATGACTGGGGAGGGGGAGCTGAAAGGGGGTCAGCTGGGAAATTTTGCCTTAAATTTGATGCAAGAGATGGATGGCCAAATTGCTCCTATACCCCAAACTCCCTCCACACAAGAGGAACTAATAAAGGAGGAGTTTATACTATAAAAACCAGACAAAACAACAGCTGGTGTTCCTTGCAACCTACTTCTCTTTAAAAATGGAGAAGGTGCAGACCTGAGATTTCAAAATAAAGTTTTGGTTGCTTTTAGGACCAGGCTCGTCATATAATAGCACAAGCTGCACATTTGGTGAGGAAGGAAGCACCAGGTACATGAAAAGGAGAGGGATTTCAAAGCAGGACACAGCCAGTTTGGAGAGCTGGAGGGAAGAAATGTGGGAAGAGTATCAACAAAAGGTCAGCACACAGAGAAAAGCTGGCAGGAAAAAGAAGTACAACCTCCCTGGCTGCTGAGGAAACTCGGATTTTCAAAAAAGACAAACTGCAAAGCTGGTCTCAAGGAGCAGCAGCCACGCCAAGAAAGATTCGTACAGAAGTTGAAACGCAGATATACGAACCAGATGGTTTTTCCTTGCCGTCGTCCCTCCACAAAATATCTGAAGTATCTGAAGTATCTGTGTATCTGAAGAAGTGTGCATGCACACGAAAGCTCATACCAAAATATAAACTTAGTTGGTCTTTAAGGTGCTACTGAAGGAATTTTTTTATTTTCCTCCACAAAATGTAAACATTTCTCCACAAGGAGAAATGTAAGGTACTTCACTTGGGCAAAAAAAATGAAAGGCACAAATACAGGATGGGTGACACCTGGCTTGAGAGCAGTACATGTGAAAAGGATCTAGGAGTCTTGGTAGACCACAGACTTGACATGAGTCAGCAGTGTGATGCAGCAGCTAAAAAAGCCAATGCAATTCTGGGCTGCATCAATAGGAGTATAGCATCTAGATCTAGGGAAGTAATAGTACCACTGTATTCTGCTCTGGTCAGACCTCACCTGGAGTACTGTGTCCAGTTCTGGGCACCACAGTTCAAGAAGGATATTGACAAGCTGGAACGTGTCCAGAAGAGGGCAACCAAAATGGTCAAAGGCCTGGAAACGATGCCTTATGAGGAACGGCTTAGGGAGCTTGGTATGTTTAGCCTGGAGAAGAAAAGGTTAAGGGGTGATATGATAGCCATGTTCAAATATATGAAAGGATGTCATATAGAGGATGGAGAAAGGTTGTTTTCTGCTGCTCCAGAGAAGCGGACACGGAGCAATGGATTCAAGCTACAAGAAAGAAGATTCCACCTAAACATTAGAAAGAACTTCATGACAGTAAGAGCTGTTCGACAGTGGAATTTGCTACCAAGGAGTGTGGTGGAGTCTCCTTCTTTGGAGGTCTTTAAGCAGAGGCTTGACAGGCATATGTCAAGAATGCTTTGATGGTGTTTGATGGGTTGGACTAGACGACCCTCGGGGTCCCCTTCCTATTCTATGGTTCTGTGAGGCAATCTGCCGCCCAAGTTGCAGAGCCACGATCGCCTCCCCTCACAAAACTCCCTGGCTTCCCTTGTCCCAGAAGAGAATTTGAGGGGCAGGTGGGGGGTCTCCACAGAAGCCAAAGTTAAGCCAAAGGGCAAAGGTGGGGCGGTGGGCGTCTCAGCTGTACCCACCTCTCTCCTCCTGCCGCTTCTCTCCCTTCTGCCACCCGCGCCGCGACCGCAGCACCTCTCCTGCAGAAAACGAACTTCCGCCGCTCGCAGCCCCTTTGTGTCCCCTCCCATCGGCCAATACCAGTGTGCTCTGCTTCCCTTTCTCCGGAGGCTACCGCCAATGCTCCTCCCTTGAGGATGTCCACGCTGAAGCGAGCAGCCTCCAGCTCGCAGGCGATTTTTCCCTTGCAGCCTCCCTAGCCCGCTCTGCCCACCCCGGATTCCTTTCAGGAGCAGCCGCGGCGCACAATGGCTCTCCTGCGCGTTCCTCTTCCCAGGCAGGGGACCGACGTGTCTGGGCAGCCATGCAGCACCAGAAATCCCGTAAATTTACCGGATTTCCCAGCAGGGAGGGAGAGGAGCAGCTTCCTTGGAAATCCGGTAAATTTACGGGTTTTTTACCAATCCAGGGGCGCAGCAGGAAACGGATTTAAATCCGGGTGTTTCCCGCCAAAAACGGGAGACTTGGCAGCTATGCTCTGGATGTGTCAAAAAGAAGTTGGTAGTGTTTGTTTTCTATCTTGGGAGGCCACGCTATTTGGCGATCATCTCTTTTTCAAGAGGTATCTGAAGACTGTTGATCTGGATAGCTTGGAATCTGGCATTCTGGACTTTGCCTGCAATGTTGTGTATTGCTCAGAACAGAGCTGGATTTGTATTACCTGTATCAGTCCTTCATTCCCACCTACAGTTCCTCGGTTTGTGAATATGGCTGGTTTGGGTTCCTTTTGACCAGTTGCTAATAATCTACTTTTGTTGTTGTTCTAAATGGGTTTTTGCTGGTAATGGGTTCATAAAACTTTAATAAAGCACAGATCCCTTTCAAAAAATTCATTCTCACGTATTCTACTATATAGTTTGGTGGACTCCCTCACCTGGTTGTTTTGTTTCTTTCAGTCTTTTGGCGAAGTGTGTTTGTTGTGCAAGAACTCCAATGCAACTTTAATTATGCAACCTGAATTTGCCTGTGTGTGACTGAATCCCACCCCAAAACAGAGATTGTTTGGAAGTGTGCTTTGTCAGATGCATGGAATACGAAATTAAGCTTGCAGTTACAGTGGTGCCTTGCTTTACGAATGCGTCGCACAACGAAAAACTCGCTAGACGAAAGAGTTTTGCGTTGCGCGAGGCATTCACAAGACGACAAGGTTTTCTATGACCGCCGCTTCGTCTTACGAAGCGCGGCCATAGAAAGCGGCAAAGAAGATCAGCTATCAGTGCGGGAAGCTGACAGCTAATCTTCCTATGCCAGGGGGGACGGAGCCGAAACGCGGCGGTGCAATGGCTGCCCCTGCCTGTCTTTCCCTTGGCTCGGGGAAGACAGGAGGGCAAGCAGCACCCGCGGCGATTCAGCTCTGTCCCCCCGGAGCCGCCGCGCTCAGCCGGGGAAGACAGGCGGGAGGCGGGAGGGGGGAGAAGCGCTTCTCCGCCTCGCCGTGCACCGCTGGCATGAGACGGTGCTTCCTCGGCGAAGGCAAGCAGGCAAGCTGTCTGCCTGCTTGCCTTCGCCGAGGAAGCCGAAGTGCAGGCCAGGTGGGGGGGAAGCGCAGGCTCTTTCCTCCGCTTACCCCCACCCCCCGGCTGCCTGTCACACAGCGGGGAGAGGACGAGGCTTCTCAAGCCCCGTCCCATCCCCGCTGTGTTCCTCGCGCTTCGGCTCGGGGACTGGCAGCGGCAGCGCTTGCTCTCTTGGCTCGGGGAAGGCAGGCAGCACTCGGTAAAATAATGAAAGTTTACTACCCTCTACCCCCCCTCTCTCCCCACCTCTCTACTCCCCAACCTTATACTGTATACAACATTAAAGTCTGTGTGTGAATTTTGATGATATCCAAAGTAACAGAGTTGCTTACAGCTAGGAAGCTATCTTTTAAGTGTTAAGTCTCTTTTTACCGACTCTACAATGTCCATACATGTAACTGAGAATAATATATTTATAATCTCCTGCTTATCCAAACACGGGTACGTTCTCACTTGAATTCTCTTACCGTTTCTTACGAAAGGTTTTTCCTTTCACCTCAGCAGTATTCTCTCTGTTCCTGCACAGGTTTCTCCCTATTAACATTTAGAGACAGATCACTCTGACACCAGGGATGTAGGAAGGGGGGGCTGTGGGGGTGGTCTGCCCCAGGTGTCATCCCTGACAGGGGGAGACAACCCCCCAGGCGGATCACTACGCCGCCCCCCTGGATGCCAATCTCTGTGCCAATTGCCCCCCTGGATGCCAGTCACCCACCTATTGCCCCTAATGGGCGCCATCGCCCCCCTGGGTGGCTCACCCCACTCCCCTGGGCGGCCCACTCCATCACCACCCCGGTGCATGGCATGTGCGCCGGGTGCCTGAGCGAATAGCTCTGCTGCTGCCGGGGGTGAAGCCAAATGGCTGCATCAACAGCACCAAAGTGACCTTTCCCGGGGCACAAGCCTGGGCTGTGCATCTGGAGGTCCTGGGCTGCCCAGACGACAACACCCCCCTCTTGCTGGAAAGAGGCGTACAAGGCACCACCCAACCTTAGGGATTCCAATCTGGATTTCTGTAGGGTTTACTCCTGTGCCTCTTCTCCCGAAAATATCCCCAAAGGAAGGCATCCCCAAACTCGACCCAGGGATGACGGGGATTGTAGTCCCAAAACAGCTGGAGGGCCGAGTTTGGGGATGCCTGCCCAAAGGCAATGGATATGGATTGTTTCTCAAGGTTTACTCCTCAATGGGTATAGTTGTAAGCCAGGGGAGGTTTAGGATCAGAGTTTACCTTCTCCTAGACGGGCCACCTTCCCAGGTTGATGAGCCCCACCTCCCCCTCACTTCCTTGTACAGCACATGCACAAACGGCCGCATTGATTGTTGGACCTGCTGCCGGTCTTGTCCACTCCATCCCCCGGAGCCTGTCTTTGCAAAGCCATTCCCAGGGTGTGACCTCTGTGGCATGCTGAGAGCTTGTAGGAGCCACAGGAGACAGCTGAGTGCAGGGTGGGGACCAAAGGGGGACAAACAACCCCCACAAGGATGGTGTATTGAGGAGGGGTCATACCCCTCTTGGGGGACATGCGGTGCTCCTTCTGGGGTAGTTTGTCCACCAACTAAACTACTGTACAAACTTAAAAATTGCATTCATTGCTCCACCCGCTTTTGCCACTGGCCCCACCCACTGCCAGCATGCAGCCCTTGGAAACTTCGCCAGGAGGAAATGCGGCCCTCAGGCTGAGAAAGGTTCCCCATTCCCAAAGCAGAGAAAGCCCAGCACTCTGCATCAACTCACTTCTGCCCCTGATGTTGGGACTCAGCGCCTCTTACCTGCCTCTTCTGCGGGTGGCTCCCAGCAAGGATGGCGCGGAGAGGCTCGAGGCGACCACCCTGTTTGGAGATGTGCTGGGATGTCTCACCCTGTTGGAAGGAGGAATTACAGGGGTTCTCCTGGAAGGAGGGGTTGAGGGGGATCCGTGGATGCCTGACGGGGAACACCACATGGTACCTAGCAAGGAGAACAGCCAGAGACAAGTCATGGTTTTTTCACGCAGCCCATAGTCAAACTGTGGAACTCTCTGCCCCAGGAGGCAGTGACGGCCACCAACTTGGATGGCTTTAAAAAGAGGATAATTCTTTTAAAAAATCAAATAAGAAATATCTACAAAAAAAGTGTATTGGGCAAATTCATTAAATGTAAGGCAGTCAATGGCTATGAGCCACATGGGCTATGCTGTGCCTGCATGCTCAGAAGCAGCAATGCTTCTGAATACCAGTTGCTGGAAACTTCAGTCCAGGAGAGGGCTCTTGTGCTTGGGTGCTGCTTGTGGGTTTCCCAATAGGGCATCTGTTTGGCCACTGTGAGAACAGGATGGTGGACTACACGGGCCACTGGCCTGATCTAGCAGGCTCTCTTTGTGTCTTTGTGGCTCAGTGATCAGGTGGGGATATGTGGATCATAAACAAACAAGCCTATGTAAGAAGTCTGCCCAAACATGCCACAGAGGCCAGCAAGATACAGACATAAGAGCCAAGAACAGGGTTCCCGAAACTTGGGTCTCCAGCTGTTTTTGGTCCTGACCCTTGGTCCTTCTAGCTGAGGATAATGGGAGTTGTAGTCCAAAAAAACAGCTGGAGACCAAAGTTTGGGAGATGGGAAGACAAAGTAAATCTCCCCTGGGAATTGGCTGTGGGTGTGTAACATAACTCTGTATTGGACAAACAGGCCAAACCCTATGCCAAAAGATAAATGGACATAAAACTGACATCAGGAATCACAAGACAGAGAAACCAGTAGGAGAACACTTCAATCTTGCAGGACATTCAATACAAGATCTCAAAGCACCTGTCTGATTACAAAAGAATTTCAACTGACGCGGGTGGCGCTGTGGTCTAAACCACAGAGCCTAGGGCTTGCCGATCAGAAGGTCGGTGGTTTGAATCCCCGTGATGGGGTGAGCTCCTGTTGTTTGGTCGCAGCTTCTGCCAACCTAGCAGTTTGAAAGCACATTAAAGTGCAAGTAGATAAATAGGTACTGCTCCGACGGGAAGGTAAATGGCATTTCTGTGCACTGCTCTGGTTCACCATAAGCGGCTTAGTCATCTTGGCTACATGACCAGGAAGCTGTCTGCAGACAAACGCCAGCTCCCTTGGCCAGTAAAGTGAGATGAGCACCGCAACCCCAGAGTCATCCGTGACTGGACTTAATGGTCAGGGGTCCCCTTACATTTACCTTACGAAACTGAAAACCATGGAAAGACCTGGTCTGAATAGAAATATTGGATTCTTGTCTCATTAAACATGCTAAAGCTATTTTTGGTCACCTGCATACCATCCCTTGTTTCTTCCTGTAGGACTAATCAGTTGTTAACAGTCGTTAACAGGTTTACCATACCCTTTGAGTCAATCACCCATCTCCTACTACCCTTCTGAGAAATACCCCACCCCACCCTCCCACTATATATAAGGGTCTGGTGACTTCTGTTTCAATGGATGTGAAGAAGTGTGCATGCACATGAAAGCTTATACCCAAAACAAACTTAGCTGGTCTCTTAGGTGCTACTGGACAATTTTGTAATTTTCTCCTGACTGTGTCAGACCAACACGGCTACCTACCTGAATAACTCTCAACAGTTTGTCACAACCCAGTTTGCCCATCCCACCCACACAAGTGCCCAATGGAAGAAGCCACCAATTGGTGTCAGCGCCACGAACGATAGGGGCTGTGACGTCCCAATGCCCAATGCTCTTATTGCCGGGGGTGTGTGTGAAAAGAAGCAGCGCTACCAATCGTGGTCTCACCTCCTGCAGCAGCAGTTCTGACACAATCCTCACCTCCTCCAGATGAATTTGCGCCACGTGGCCGGTCTCAAGCCCCCACTCCTCCCCGGGAAGGCTGTCCACCAATCCGCTCCTCAAACGCCACTGTTCGAATCACCAAAACCAATCAGATGGAGCAGGGAGGTGCCTGGGCAGAAAGTAGGAAGCGTGATGCAAACAAGAACAAAATAGTTCATGGAGGGGGGGAAGCGGGCGGGAGGTTTTGTTATGTCATTCCTATATTCCCAGCGGTGATTGGAGAGAAAGGCAGGAAGTTAGTCCAATAGTACCTCCGAGGATGTGGACAGGCTTCTTGGACGAGTGAAACCGACCACCTGTCTCCTTGATCCTTGCCCATCCTGGCTAATAAAAGCGAGCCGGGAAGGGCTGGGCGATGGGCTCTGTGGGGTGGTGAATGCTTCCCTCTGCGAGGGAGCCTTCCCAGACCCGCTGAAAGAGGCAGTCATTGAATCACTTCTTTTAAAAAAACATATTTAGAACCGGCCAATATGGCCAACTATCACCCAGTCTCAAATAAACCATTCTTGGGCAAGGTGATTGAGCAGGTGGTTGCTGAACAACTCCAAGTACGCCTGGAGGATGCAGACCATTTGGATCCCTTCCAAGCGGGATTCAGGCCTCATCATGGCACTGAAACTGCCTTGGTCGCGCTGGTTGATGTTCTCCGGCAGGCTAGGGACAAAGGTGAGAACTGTTTCCTAGTTCTGCTGGATCTCTCTGTGGCCTTTGACAACATTGACCATAACATCCTTCTGGACCGTCTAGAGGGGCTGGGAGCACTCATGGCTCCCCGCAAATAATTTTGGGAAGTGTAGTTTGTTAAGAGTGCTGGGAGTTGGGAGTCCACTAACATGTGGCTTCCTGTCCCTGTTTCAGATAAACAAAGCATCTCCCACAAGCAGAAGGGAAAGCAAGAAGGATGCCAAGGATAGGCCAGGGGCAATTCTGCACCCAGAGGCTGGTGGCCTCCAACTCCCATCATCCCTGGCTGTTGCCAGCTGGAGCTGATGGGAGTTGGAGTCTAGCACCATCAGGGAAGCCACAGGCTCCCGAGCTATTCCTGAAGACAGACTCACCACGTGGGAAAATGGCAGCAAGTTGGTGGTCTTTTAGTACTTCCGAATCTCCAGGATGGCACGCTGGCTAGGTCAGTTCCCTTGCCGACGCTCTGTGTGGGGAGGAGGGGAGATTAACAAGGCTCACAGAGTCCATGGGAAAGTGTTGCCTCGCTCTGGACCTTTTCCCTTAAGCCGGACTTGCTCTAAGCTTGGCATGGGCTGCTGTAGCCTGACCGGCAATGTCTCCCCAGGGTCCCAGTGGTCAGAGATGGTGAGGTTTGTACCCAATAATAGCCGGAGACCCAAGTTTGAGAGACACCACTCTAACCACTACACCACCGCGAGCTCCCCAGTAGCTGGTCATGGTGCTGGGCAGAGAGTCCCCTTGCCGAGGCTTCTGCCAAAAGCAACAAATCTCTTTAATCAAGGTCCGGCAGATATTTCAACAATTGTCAAGGCCAAGGGCAGATCTCTGGGGTTCCTCCCCCATCTATCTAGCCTTGCTTGGAAGGACCAACCCCACCACCACACTATCCAGGATTTCGTAATCCGTGAAAGTTCCATGTTCCCAAAATGTTTTATTCTCATGTATTGATTGATATTTTCATGCTGAGAGATACTATTTATCTGATTTTCAGCTGCCTGTGCAGCAGCATTTCCAGGAAAGTGTCCCCCCCCCTGGGTTTGCTTTCAAAGTTTTATTCCTGTTTTATTCCTGTTTTATTTCCAAGTGTATCTGTGTATAAGTTTTATTCCTGTTTTATTTCCAAATGTATCTGTGTATAAGTTTTATTCCTGAATTATCTGTGTATCCGTTTTAACCTTACCTTTGAAAGGTGACTCCCAAATTATGCACCTCTTGTATGATTATATGTAATTCATTCCTGTAAATTTTATACTGTACATCATATTACTAAGCAAGCCCTCATACAAAGGAAAACTAGTACTCACCGATGGTAAATTACAATAAGCCTATCGAAGCTATACTCGGAATCTGTATCATTCTATCACTTAACTGAAAATCATATTTGGAAATCTACTTCTTTAAAGTCTTTCCATCCCCGAACTACAAGGGAACAGCTACCCCTTCTGGGTCTGTAGAACAACAACAAGTAACAGGTAGGTAGACGTGTTAGTCTGAGTCAAAGCAAAATAAAAAAATTCCTTCAGTAGCACCTTAAAGACCAACTAAGTTATTATTTTGGTATGAGCTTTTTATCTGAAGAAGTGTGCATGCACACGAAAGCTCATACCAAAATAATAACTTAGTTGGTCTTTAAGGTGCTACTGAAGGAACAACAAGTAAATTCGACAAATACACAAACACATTAGAACAATAGGGTTTTACTGAATAGATCACATACCAAACAAGATGAACAGGTTTTAAGTAAAAATCTCTTTCACTGATACTTAAATTTACATTGACAAGAAATTCCAAAACCCATCACGGCAAACAAAATGACATTTCCAGGCATTCACAAGAAAAGAAATTCACAAGCATCCTGTAATTTGAAATTGTTAATCTGTTCCAAGTACTCTGTTTACTCAAGATGTTAATTCTTCCCGCCTTTTCCCTCCATCCACTTACATGTAAGCCAAAAGGTATATACTGTAAGTGAAAATGTTCTTTTGTTCGAGGTTCCTCTTTCCATCTATGCTGTTGGGGGGTGGGGGAACCTCTGATATATTAGAACTCTACAATAAATCACTCTTTGCTTTTTCAACCCTGGTTACAGGTAGGTAGCCGTGTTGGTCTGACGCAGTCAAAACAAAATTTAAGAAATCCTTCCAGTAGCACCTTAGAGACCAACTAGCTTTCTCATAGGTATGAGCTTTCGTGTGCATGCACACTTCTTCAGACAAGAGGCTGGGCGTGGGGAGAATCTTCTCCTTTCTCCCCAGAGTTGCCTCCACTTCCGGCTCCACCGGCAGTGATAAATTCGGGGCTTGCAAAGGAGGCGGGAAGCGGGGCTGCATTGTGCGGAGGCAGAGGAGGGGGCTGCTTCCCTATTAAGCCTCCTAATTAAGCGCCATCACTCCCTGCTTCACACGCGGGGGCTCCCATTCCCGCCCCTGTTGTCCAGGATTTCGGGTGAGTGCAAAGCCAATGGCGGGGAAGGAGGGAAGGGGCTTTGCGAGGGGGTCCAGGATGAGAAGCCCCGGGACGGGGAGAAGAGAAGGGAGGAAAGGGAGCTGTTTTCTTAAAGGGGGCCTTGAAGGCGGAGTGGGGGGGGGGAGAAAAGATTCCTCCTTCAGGGATCTGGTGCAAAGGGGGAGAGGACTGGGCATTGCTGGCCAGGATCGCCTTAATAACATTATTAATTTTAATTTTACTACCTGTACCCTGGCAGAAGACCCCTCAGAGGAGGACCTTATCTTTAGGCAACAGGCGAAAGCATTCCTCTTCTCCCAGGCGTTTGGCTCATTAAACCATCTGTGGCCGTCCCAACTGCGTTTTTTTGGGGGGGGGGGGTTGTCGTTTTTTGTTTTTGTTTCTTACTCTGTTATGAATCTCTCTGTTTTTCTATTGCAAGTTGCCCTGTGATCTTTGGAGGAAGGACAGTAAAAAATGTAAAGAATAGCAGTAAAAATGGGAGGCCCTGTTGCATTAAAGGGGACGTTTGGAAAAGAGTCTGATCAGCATGCATAGCAAGACAGGCTTAGCAAGGAATAATAATAATAATAATAATAATAATAATAATAATAATAATAATAATAATAATAATAAATTTATTACTTGCAGCCTGCCCATCTGGGCGGCTTCCAACAAAATAAAACACATTAAAACATCAACATCAAAAACTTTCCTGTACAGGGCTGCCAGCAGAAGTCTTCCAGTTTGTAGAAATGGTCTTCAGTTTTGAAGAAATGCCCTCTTTAATGAATACGTGGTATAAACATGTATGTTATCCTCTAGGTCCATACACACATAATATTGGCAAGCAGTGCTCCAAAGTGCTTATCTTGGGAACTGGCCATCTAAGTTGATTATTCCAGACCAAAGTTCCTGTTTCCCAAAAAGACAGGAGGGGGGGCAGAGGAGCAAATGGATGGGTTTGAAGGCTCTTTCCATTAGCCGCCTCTCTCCCCTGAGCAACAAGAGCAAAGGATGTTTGCAGGGCAGGAGGACAGAGGAGGAGGCAGCGAGGGCAGAGGGAGCAGTGGGTAGATCCACCTCCTCTCCCAGGGGGGTTCAGATGCATGCAAGGGGCTTCCTCCTCCTCCATGCAAGGGCCACCCATGTATTCAGAGCAGTCCATTGCAGATTAACTCTTAAGTTCCAAGGGATCTACTCTCAGGCCACTAATGTGCATACTATGCCAGCCTTGGAAGGGAGGTGGGACAGGCGGGTGAAAGGAATGGCCAATGTTATTTGAAAATGGGTGGAGGCTATTGGGAAGGGGTCTTTTTGTATGCAAAAATGGCAGCGAGGATGCTGATTGCCAAGGGATAGAAAGGTGATAAAATTCCATCAAAAGAGGAGTGGCAAGTAAAAATGCTTCAATATATAGAAGTAGCATAGATGATGGAAAAGATCAGAGATCGATCAACCCAAAAATTGAAAAGAGAATGGGAGATCTGTAGACAATATTTAAAAGAACAGTGTCCCCATATAAAAACTTTAGAATGCTTCGAATAACTCTCGGAATTGAATAAGGTATATAGAATTCAGAAAAGATTTAATCAAGATAAAGTTTATTGAAAAATAGAGGCAAGTAATTAAGAAAAGAAATAACCCATATAAAGGAAGTCGGAAGTTGATGGTTGGAACAATTTTGTGTATCTGTGATGCATTGTTCTATTTTTGTAAGAGATGTATTGTGCTTTTTTGTTTTGTTTTCTTTTTCTTTTTTCCTTTTTATACACTTTCATTGTGTGTGTGTGTGTTGATTTTAAACCAATAAAGATTGAATATCGAAAATAAAAAAGGAAGGGAGGTGATGAAAGGAATTGCTAAAGGTGTTTGAAAATGGGTGGGCACTCTTGAGATGGGGGTGCCCAGTTGGGGCTTCTCCAGCGGCAGCAGAATGTCTTGGGCAGGAGAATTCCTGCAGGGTCTCTGAGACTCCCTTGGCTTCTTCCTTCCTCCAGGGAAGCTGCAACTTGCTCTGATTTCTGCCCTTCTCAGGAAGCTGAACCTGCAAACCTGGCCAGGATGGAAGGAGGATGATGGACGGTTGACCTGGTCAGGCTGTCTCCCGCATCCCTCCTCACAACCTCTGAGCATTCCCTCCCAGGACCCTGGGAGAAATCTGGTGAGTTCCAGGGGAGAGGAGATGGGGACAGGGATGGATGGATGGTGGAGGGAGAAAGAGGAAAGGATGGAGAGGAGACAAAAGGCAGCGAGATCCTGGCAGGAAGAATATAGGGGTGAGGCCTTCTCCAAAGTAGCTCTTTGTTTTTTTTAATCCTTTTCATAAAGTAGTGGGGGCAGATTTTCTCCCTCAAGGCTTTTAGGTGCTATTTCCACTGCAGAATTAATTGATGATAATGATGTTGCAGATCAATCCAAAAAATGGGTGAAGGGGACTATGGAAATGCTTCCCATAATTATTTATACTTCATGTATTAGAAGCAAATTGTGTAAACTTGCCAATCTTACAGACTGGGGTTGTGTGTGAGAGTAAGTGGGATAATAATTTATAGTGCCCTTGTAATTTTGTCCGTCCCTAAGCTTACATGGGGGACACAGGTGGCACTGTGGGATAAACCTGATCAGAAGGTCGGCGGTTCGAATCCCTGCGATGGGGTGAACTCCCATTGCTCATTCCCAGCTCTTGCCAACTTAGCAGTTCGAAAGCACGTCAAAAGTGCAAGTAGATAAATAGGTACCACTCCAAACAGGAAGGTAAATGGCGTTTCCATGTGCTGCTCTAGTTCGCCAGAAGCGGCTTTGTCATGCTAGCCACATGACCTGGAAGCTGTACGCTGGCTCCCTCGGCCAATAACACGAGATGAGCACCACAACCCCAGCGTCGGTCACGACTGGACCTAATGGTCAGGGGTCCCTTTACCTTTAAGCTTACATGGAGATACTGTGGTACAAGCTCGGTACAAATTTCAAAGTAAGTACACAAAGCCTGTGGGATGTAATCCACTGGGAGCAGTCAAATACAACATTTCCTGTTTTCCTAGAGTGGACATTCAAGGGAATGTTTGGTCCAGCCAGTTGAAACTTCCTGTTCCTCCTGGCCTGGAGCATCCTTCCTTGCATATGACTAGTGGGTGGGCGTGACCTTTCCAGACGTGGTAAAAGGCCAAGGCATGCTGCCACTCTCTCCTATTCCATCTTCTTTTCATCATGTGAACTTCCCGGACTGCTAACTGCAGTCACTAGGTCAACCCACATATGGGGTAAACCTGTTTGTATATGCTTGTAACTTTAAGCCTTAAGCCTGCCTTCAGGGATTACACTGTGCTCTGCCTGATAATGAGTAAACTTTCTTTTTATTGCTTATGAATAATACTATAGTGTCTTTATCCTTTTAATGAGGGATTTGAAAAGGGGATCTTATCCAGGAACATATAATTCAATATGAGGGAGATTGAATTGCATAATAGTAAGTGGATCTAACAAGCCTGCAACCATCAGCCTGAATCCCGTGATTTCCCCCCATTCCTTTCATGGCATTTTGATGAATTCTCCACAGTTTTCATTTATCTGAATTGTCCATAAACCTCTTTAGAAGTGATTCTTAAAGCCCATCCAATGTTTTGATTTGTTTGCAGCTTCCTCTGGCTTCTGGGCTCCTTAGGAAGCTGAACCTGCAAATCTTTTTTTTATTTTTTATTAATTTTTATTCATTTTATATAACAACACAAAAAGACAGGACATTAAAAAAACATTTTTGCCCACCTTCCCCCCTCCCCCACAAGTTCCCTTCTGCCACAAGTGGATCCTGTGGGTGTTGAGAGTCGAAGGTAGTCCATTTTAAAGCTGGGTTTGTCCCCACCCCCCTCTTCCCAGCTCCTGAGCCCCCCTCTGCCACCAGGGCCCCCCGAGACATAAGGAGAGATTGGGATGGGGAGCCCCCTCAACCATTTATATCTTTCAGCATAATAGACAAACAAACAAACAAATAAAAATTTCAAAGTCTTAATTTGTTAGACATTGTAATTGTGACTTCCTCAGATCCCTTCTTCCTGATTTTCATGATTCTTAAATATAATTATGGCGGGTTCTTATTCTTAATTCCAATTCTAATTCTTAAAACTCAACATTATTTTCCTCCTTCTTCGTGCCACCTCCCCACAGGTCCCCTGCCACAAGAGGCACCCATGAGGTGCGACCATCCAAGGGAGGTCTAATTTGTAATTGGGTTTCCTTCCACCCCTCCCTCCCCCTCCCAAAGCCCCCTCTGCCACCAGAGGCTTCAGGTCGATAGGGAGGAAGATATGTGGCTATCCCCCCAACTACCTGTCTAAACATAACATTGCTACTCCACAAATCTAAAATTTCTTCCCCCAGCCCTTCCTCTACCCCCCACAAGAAATGTCAATTATTACATATTGTTAAAACCTCTAACCAAACATCTTAACATTATTCTTTTAAACACCCTCTTCTTTCCCCCCGGAGTCTTTCCCCCATTTGGTCCAGCATTTCCTTCATCCAGCCAAGATTTCAGAACCATTTTTCAGCCAACCTAATTACCAATTTACCACTTTTTTTCATCCCACACCAAGTCTTCCCCAAATCAAACTTCCAGTCTCTGTCCTCCCCACCCTCTGCTTTTCCCACCCCTCAGTCTCACTTCTCTCTTTTCCATTTTCCTCAGTCTCCCCATTTTCAAAAATCATTATCCATTGGGGGTGATACTTCTCCACAAGGATTGCTTTCTCACTTAAATTCCAAGAACTGCTAGTGTTGGTACTCTTATCTTCATCATCTTCTTTTTCCACCTTTTGTTGAGCGTCATCCTCTTCTTGATTTTTGAGAACCCTTTCCTTTTCAGAAATGTCATCTTGGTCCTGATCATAATCCACTGTACTCATCAGCGGTGAACTAAGTTGTTCCTGTCCCTTTAAGAGATCTCTCATTTCTCCCAGAATTTCCAAGTAGTTTAATACAGTCTTAATCGCAAGCAGAATGAAGATTAGAAGACAGTAGACACTGGAAATTTCCTTCCTTAAGAACGGTTACCTCCATCTTGGCTAACCTTTTTCAAAGTCTTTAACATCTTCCAATCTCAAATAGCGTCCTTAACGAAAATTTCTCCTTCTTTCCCTTTTTGACAGCTGTCAAATTTATTTCTTAATAGCCTTGCTGCGCCTCGTAGGGTGCCAGCTCCAGGGTCAAGAAGGGGTAAAAAAAGCTTGCTTGCTTTGGAGTTATAGAAGCAGTCCTTCTCCCTTTCGGCTTAGGGATATTTTTGCGCCTCTAAAGTCCACAGTAGGAAGAAATCGACTTCCGTTTTTTTGGAATCTCTTCCTATAGTTCCAATTAAATTCCGATAATTCCAATTAGAGATTTCACTTATTTATCCAGATCTTTTCTTTCTTTGGAAGAATCTGGCGCTTGCTGGTAGAAGACTCGGGGCTTCGCTACTCGGAGGTGACGATGGTACCCAAAATGGCTCCCGCGACTCCACTCCGCTGGCTCACAGCTGGCTCTACTGAACCTCCCGGGCAGCGGAGGAATCGCCAAATTTCGGAGCTCTGTGAACCTGCAAATCTAACTGAGACTGAACCTGCAAACCTGGCCAGGATGGAAGGAGGAAGATGGACGGGTGACCTGGTCAGGCTGTCTCCCGCATCCCTCTCCACAACCTCTGAGCATTCCCTCCCAGGACCCTGGGAGAAATCTGGTGAGCACCAGGGGAGAGGAGATGGGGACAGGGATGGGTGGTTGATGGAGGGAGAAAGAAAGAGGAAAAGATGGAGAGGAGACAAAAGGCAGAGAGATTCTGGCAGGAAGAATATAGGGGTGAGGCCTTCTCCAAAGTTGTCCATAAACTTCTTTAGAAGTGATTCTGAAAGCCCATCTAACGTTTTGATTTGCTTGCAGCTTCCTCTGGCTTCTGGGCTCCTCAGGAAGCTGAACCTGAAAACCTAGCTGAGACGGAACCTGCAAACCTGGCCAGGATGGAAGGAGGAAGATGGACGGTTGAGCATTCCCTCCCAGGACCCTCGGATAAAGCTGGTGAGTTCCAGGGGAGAGGAGATGGGGACAGGGATGGATGGATGGATGGATGGTGGAGGTAGAAAGAGGAAAAGATGGAGAGGAGACAAAAGGCAGGGAGTTCTTGGCAGGAAGAATGAAGGGGTGAGGCCTTCTCCAAAGCAACTCTTTGTTTCTTGAATCCCTTTCATAAAGTAGTGGGGGAAGATTTCAAAACCAGGGCGCACTTTCCTCTAGAAAGTAATGCAACATGGATTAATCCATTCCAGACTTTTAAAAACAACCCCTAAAACAGCAATTTAACATGAACTTAACAAGACCATTGATCCATAAAATGAAAAGCAATAATCAATGTTCTGTACCATAAAATAAATAAGACAGTATTGTAGATAAAAATAAAAATTAAATTTTTTTTGTACCTGCACTGATGATAGTCATTGTTTGGGTGGGGAGCTTTTATCCCTTTCCACAGTCACTCTCTGACTCACTCAACCAATCAATCATAAAACATAAAAACAAGCCACAGTCAAAAATGAAGAAGCCACACAAACAAAAACACAAAAAATTGGAAAAAACTAAAGCACCAAATGTCACCTCATAACACTGCAACCAGAAACGGCTTTAATATCGATTAGGGGGGGGGGTTAAATTAGCTGTGCAAGGGAACAAATGGGATGAGAAAAGCCTTAATCACAATGGGGGGGGGGACTTAAATTAGCTGCACAACAGTAAAAATGGAAGCCCATGAGCACGTTTGGTTTCCGAGGGAAAGTTCATTCTTCTCCATATCTAAATCTCATTTTATTTACATTAACTTTTAATGCGTTACTATGGGAAACGGTGCCTCGCAAGACGAATATTTCATTGGACGAATTGAGCGTTGGAACGAATTAAATTCGTCTAGCAAGGCACCACTGTATTTCCGCACATTCTCGTAATTGTCTTTAAAAATATTAATATTCTTAGCTGTCAAACAAATCTCTCAAAAATTGACTTTTTATGTATAACTAACTCTGTTTTCTGTTGTAATTCCTTTTTGTCTTGCTCCATCGTGTTTTTTACCAAAAGCTTAGTCTTATTCTTGTTTAGTTTAAAGCCTGCGACTTGCCCGAAGTCCTGTATCTTTTCTACCAACTTCGGTAGAGTATTTTTGGGATCCGTCACTGTAATTACAAGGTTAACTGCAAAAGCTTTTAATATATATGCTTTATTTCCTACTGTTATTCCTCTAATTAATTTCTCCGCTCTTTCTCTCTCGCCAGGGCCTCTAATACCAAAATAAATAATAATGGTGATAGGGGATATCCTTGTCCCCTTCATTATTTTACAGTTATCTCTTATAACCTTATTAACAATCAGCATGGCCTGTTGGTAAGAATAAATTGCATCAATTCCTCTCCCAAATTCATTTTTTTCTATTATCGTTTTCATAAAAGCCCATGAAACGTTATCAAAAGCCTTTTCAGCATCTAAAAGTATTGCCGCTTTTTTCTCATTTCTTACTTCCAAATCTTCAATAATATCTACGGTATTATTTCCTGGAAAGCACAGGAAGGCAGAGGGCTCTTTTGCTCAAATCCTGCTTGCTGGTTTCCCACAGGCATCTGGTTGGCCACTGTGAGAACAGGATGCTGGACTAGGATGCCTAATCGAGCGGGCTCTAATTATGTTCTAATACAGGCACCCCCAAACTTGGCCCTCCACATGTTTTGGGACTACAACTCCCATCATCCCTAGCTAACAGGACCAGTGGTCAGGGATGATGGGAATGGTAGTCCAAAAACATCTGGAGGGCAGAGTTTGGGGGTGCCTGTTCTAATATATTGCAATATTTTTACACTTACATTTGGCATACCGGTAGTAACACTAAAGTTTTACTTCTTAGTCATAGGAGAGACTGCTACTTGAGCCTGTGATCATTTCCTCCCTGGAAAAAGGGAAATACAGAGATGTGTCTAAGCAGCCAATTCCAACATAGATGATAAAATAATGCAGTTTATTAAGTGTGAATGGAGTTAGCGTGTTGTTCTTGCCATTATCTCATCTGCATTCCTAAAAATTTAGAACATAGCAAGGACAGTGGAGAATGGAGACGGTGTTAAAATAGGAGAAGGTGCGTATTCGGATTGACATGTGTTCAGTTTCTTTCTTGTCTTTCTTGAAAGTCTAATAGGATTTTCTTCCGCCCAATCCAAAACAGGTGAGGAAGATGAGGGCCAGAATTCTATGGCGCCACCTGTGACTTCATTGGGAAGAACCAAGAAACAGTTTAAATGCATGGAATGTGGGATGTGCTTTAGTCACAGTGGAACACTTAGAAGACATCAACAAACTCACACAGGGAAGAAATCATTTAAACGTACAGAGTGTGGAAAAAGCATCAGTCAAAATGGAACACTTAGAATATATCAACGAACTCACATGGAGGAGAAACCATTTCAGTGTATTGAATGTGGAAGGAGCTTCACTCAATATGGACAACTTAGAATACATCAACGAACTCACACGGGGGAGAAACCATTTAAATGTATTGAATGTGGAAAGAGCTTCAGTGAAAATGGACACCTTAGAATACATCAACGAACTCACACAGGGGAGAAACCATTTAAATGTATTGAATGTGGAAAGAGCTTCATGGAAAATGGAGTACTTAGAAGACATCAACGAACTCACACAGGGGAGAAACCATTTAAATGTATTGAATGTGGAAAGAGCTTCAACAGGAAGGATAAACTTACATTACATTGGCGAACTCACACGGGGGAGAAACCATTTGAATGTATTGAATGTGGAAAGAGCTTCAGTGAAAATGGACACCTTAGAATACATCAACGAACTCACACAGGGGAGAAACCATTTAAATGTATTGAATGTGGAAAGAGCTTCAACAGGAAGGATAAACTTACATTACATTGGCGAACTCACACGGGGGAGAAACCATTTGAATGTATTGAATGTGGAAAGAGCTTCAGTGTAAGTGGAGCACTTAGAATACATCAACGAACTCATACAGGAGAGAAACCATTTGAATGTATTGAATGTGGAAAGAGCTTCAGTGTAAGTGTAGCACTTAG
This sequence comes from Zootoca vivipara, assembly GCF_963506605.1. NCBI lineage: Eukaryota > Metazoa > Chordata > Lepidosauria > Squamata > Lacertidae > Zootoca > Zootoca vivipara. Next base: position 11,237,277 of record NC_083277.1, read on the forward strand.
AATACATCAACGAACTCACACGGGGGAGAAACCATTTAAATGTATTGAATGTGGAAAGAGCTTCAGTGTAAGTGGAGTACTTAGAAGACATCAACGAACTCACACAGGGGAGAAACCATTGAAATGTATTGAATGTGGAAAGAGCTTCAACAGGAAGGATAAACTTGCATTACATTGGCGAACTCACACAGGGGAGAAACCATTTAAATGTATTGAATGTGGAAAGAGCTTCAACAGGAAGGATAAACTTACATTACATTGGCGAACTCACACGGGGGAGAAACCATTTCAATGTATTGAATGTGGAAGGAGCTTCACTCAATATGGGCAACTTAGAATACATCAACGAACTCACGCGGGAGAGAAACCATTTGAACATATTGAATGTGGAAAGAGCTTCAACAGGAAGGATAAACTTGCATTACATTGGCGAACTCACACAGGGGAGAAACCATTGAAATGTATTGAATGTGGAAAGAGCTTCAACAGGAAGGATAAACTTACATTACATTGGCAAACTCACACGGGGGAGAAACCATTTAAATGTATTGAATGTGGAAAGAGCTTCACTCAATATGGACAACTTAGAAGACATCAACAAACTCACACAGGGGAGAAACTATTTGAATGTATTGAATGTGGAAAGAGCTTCAACAGGAAGGATAAACTTACATTACATTGGCGAACTCACACGGGGGAGAAACCATTTAAATGTCCTGAATGTGGAAAGTGCTTCAGTCGAAATGAACACCTTAGAAGACATCAACAAACTCACACGGGAGAGAAACCATTTCAATGTATTGAATGTGGAAAGAGCTTCAGTGCAAATGGACACCTTAGAATACATCAACGAACTCACACGGGAGAGAAACCATTTGAATGTATTGAATGTGGAAAGAGCTTCAGTGAAAATGGAACACTTAGAATACATCAACGAACTCATACAGGGGAGAAACCATTTGAATGTATTGAATGTGGAAAGAGCTTCAACAGGAAGGATAAACTTGCATTACATTGGCGAACTCACACAGGGGAGAAACCATTTGAATGTATTGAATGTGGAAAGAGATTCAGTGAAAGTAAAACACTTAGAAGACATCAGCGAACTCACACAGGGGAGAAACCATTTAAATGTATTGAATGTGGAAAGAGCTTCAGTGTAAGCGGAGCACTTAGAATACATCAACAAACTCACACGGGAGAGAAACCATTTAAATGTATTGAATGTGGAAAGAGCTTCAGGGAAAATGGAACTCTTAGGAAACATCAACGAACTCACACGGGGTAGAAACCATTTAAATGTATTGAATGTCGAAAGAGCTTCTACAGGAAGGATAAACTTACATTACATTGGCAGACACACAGGGAAGATGCTTTAGTCAATATGGAACCTTAGGAAACATCAGCTAACTCCCTCGGGGAAACCACAGATTTATGAAATGTGGAAAGGGCTTCAGAGGGAGTGGAGACCTTTAATAATAATAATAATCATCATCATCATCATAAATTATTTGTACCCATGGCGACTTCCGGTTTGCCGCGTCTGACTCCAGACGCACCCCGACGGAGCTCCGGAGGACGCGCACTCACCGCCAGAGGCTAAGGTGTTTTTGAGGCTTCAAAGCCCCTCAGAAAGGGACAGGGGGAATCCCTGTACCCGAAGGAGTCGCAGAGCGTTGGAAGGGTCTATGTAAAAGGACAAAAAGGTCCAGAGGAAGAACATAGACGCTGGTAGTAGCGATCTCCTCCCCCGCGGCGAGAAAGCCTGACTTCTGGAGTGGACCAGCGGCATAGCCTCCGATAAAATAAGAAGCCAGCTGCCTGCCTGCTCTCTGACTAAAAAGGTTGGTGCAACCCCTTTGAAATCTTTAAAAAAAACGCTACAAAGAAGCAGGAGACCCAGCCCGGGAAAAGCAGAGGTGGAAAAATAGACATAAACTCAGTGAGCTGCAGACAGCGGGCATATGTACTGAACGCAGGGGAAAGAGGAGGTCAACCCCGTTGTATTGGGAGTATCTGCATCAACTCTAACGCCAAAGAACGAACTATAGGCTTAGAACCTCATAAAACTTGGTAAAAACTTGGTAAAAACTGAATAAGAGGGGCGGAGAGACTAACAATACGATCAAATTGGAGCACGAAGTAACCCAAGTCATTTGAAAAGCTATTAAGGAGCGGGAAGGGGGTTTAAAGAAAAGAAAAGGGAAGAAATGCTGATGGCTTAAGGTGCTGACCAATGCCCCAACACCCAAGAAAAAGACTGAGAGCCCAGTAAAGCCCAATTGGGGGGAAATAAAAAATAAAAGAAAAAGATTTTCGAAGATAGAGGTCTTGAAAGACTTGTGACTCTTGAAAAACAATTCCAACTACTTTGCTGAGGCATTGTTGCAAAGCTCTGTAACTTTAAGAGGTTACAGTCGAAACAGATATTGGATGTACAGTTGCAAAGGAAGGAAGGAATTAAAGGAAGGAGTGGAGGGAGAAGGTAACTGCAAAGCTGCGCTGCCACCTGCAGGACAAAATAAAAAGTCCACATTTGAAGAATAAGAGAATATAGACTTAACTCTATACATTGTGGTTCCTTACCTCTCCCCTCCAAGTGGGAAATTTTATAGGAAAAAAGCCCTCTGAAGCAAAGACATTAAAGACATTAAAAGATAAAGCACTGTACTGAGAAAGACACACTTAAAAATAAACAAAACAAAATAAAACTCAAGCCATTCTACAATTCTACAGAAAGGGAAGAGAACTGGGAGATCTATATATAGAGAGTCGGACACGACTAAACGACTAAACAACAACAACATATATAACTGCACTTGATATGACCAACCCAAGCAAGAAACAGACAACCTTAAGCAACTTGACAACCAACTCCAACCAACTCAGACGGAACTCAACCCAAGACGCCGACATGAACCTGGATATGAAAGAACTGATATTGGGATTAAAAGGAGACCTTTTGGAAATGAGAAAGGAATTGGGGGAGAACGCTAAAAGTACCAATCAAAAATTGGACATGATGGGTGTTAGGGCAAAATTCTGGGTGCGAGAATGCTCAGCCACCCAGCTCATCAGGCAAGGGCCTGTGGTCGTTGCTGAGTATAAAAGGAAGGAGTCCAGCCATGATCCGGAGCAAACAGCAAGGTTTATTACTGCGCAGCAGGTTCAATGCCAGACTGAACACCGTGAACAGGGCTGCAAGAACTTTTAAAACTTCCCACCACCATCCCACAATGCACATCGAAAGCATCATACATACATCACTTGTGACAGGGTAAAACGTCAGAAAAGGGGAAGGTGCAAGGGGCATTAGCATACAGGTAAACAGGAGGTAAGCAGGATTAGGATAAGGTAACAATGCACGATGTCCCAGGACATTGTTAAGCAAGTACCAGTAAGTATCCGGGAGGGGATCCTTGAGTACCTGGTGGGGAAAAACAATGGGTCAAAGTGTGAGTATTGCCTCTGGCTTCGGAGGGTTGGGAATGGCAGGAGATGGTACTTGAATGGATTATGGATATGCAGAGCACCACCACCCTGGCTACCTGACCTCTTGCTTAAGGGATTATGGCTGTTCCCTGCATTCCTGAGAGCCCTTGGCCAGAGTAGAAAAAGGGGGTTTCATTTAGAAATAAAGATACACTGTATGGTTACATAGATACAATATGGTTACATAGAGTCTCAGGCAACAGAGAAGGGGTAGGAGAGGGAGCCTTTATTACTCAGGGCTTGATCTTGAGGGGGTTCGTGTTGGTGCGATACTAGAGTGGTGTTGTAGGATCAAATGGGGTCCCCTTGAGGGCATTAGTGCCAATCTTGATTCCCAAATGAAGCCTCGTTTGGGTGCCCCCCCCTATAAAATTCCCTAACAATGGGTAAGAAAATAGAAGATCTGACTGAAAAATCTGAGATTACAGACCAAAAATTAGATGCGATGGGAATAAAAATTGACGAAAATGCAAAGACTGTAACTGACCTAACAGTTAAATTTAATGATTTAGTAACCAAAAATTTAGAAGTTACAAAAACAGTACAAGAACTGAAGGGTAAAACAATAAGTTTGGAGGAGGGGGTTAAGAGGGTACAAAAAGAATGCAGAGAACGGAAAGGAGAAACAGAAAAAGTTAAGAAAGATATGATGGAAATGAGGGACACACATGAGGCAGTCTTGGATTCAGTTGCGATGATTGAGATGCATAGGAGGGAGAAAGAGTTAAGGTTTAGATCCATACCTGAAGAACAGGACGAACAGATACAACAAAAAATAACTGTAGAATTGGCAAACTGGCTCAATTTAGACCAACAAGAAATGGCCCAACATATTGAGAGAGCCTTTAGAACTAGATCGAGCGTCGCCAGAGCAAACAACTGGCCGGGGGATTGTCTTGTAACATTCAGGAGTATGGAAATTAGAGATCAAATTTTACAAACTTGCAGTAAGAAAAAACTAAATATTCAAGGCGTCGACATTATAATACAAAAAAATTATTCCACCCAGGCTATTGAAAAAGAGGGAAAAATATAAATCTTTGGTGTACGCTCTGAGACAGAAATCAATAGTGCACAGATGGCTATTTCCAGAGGGGATATCCTTCTTTTATAAAGGTAAAAGAAGAAGCTTTAATACATGGGGAGACGCAGACAAATTTTGGAGAAAGTATAAAGACCAACTGGGAGGTAAAAAACAACTGGGTGGCGGGGCAGGGGAAGATGAAAAACAACCAGTAGGAGAAGAAGAAGAGTAAAGAAGGGTGAGAAAGCACTAAAATCCAAAGGATCTAATCATTTGTCTAACCCACTTGTCTACCTGTAAGAGGAATTTTAATTAATATAAGAATAATTTTCAATAAATACGAATGATAAAGTAAAGTATGAGTCTTAAAATAATTACTTGGAATGTAAATGGATGAAATGAAAAAGCAAAACGAAATAAGGTGGCACATGTATTGAAGAAACAAAAATTAGATTTGGTTTGCCTCCAGGAAACCCATGTGGCTAAAAGACATATAAGAATCCTGCCCAACAAGAGCTTGGGAATAGATTTTGCATCTTCTGATGAAACTAAAGAAAGGGGAGTGGTTATTTATGCCAAACCCCACTTAGAACCCAAATTGATATACAAAGATACACAAGGTAGGGTCACAGTGATTGAAATGACGATACAGGGTGAAAAAATAACTGCAATTGGAATATATGCGCCTAATGAGAAAAAGAGTGAATTCTATCAAAGCCTGGAAAGCAAATTAATTGAAAATGTGGGAGAAAAAGGGATTTTATTAGGAGACCAAAATGGAGTAGTGGCACCGGAATTGGATAGATCGATGAAAGCTTCCAAAAAACAAACAAATGAAATTACCTGCAACCTTTTTTAGGTTGATAGAAATGTTAAACTTAGAAGATGTGTGGAGGTACAAAAACCCATTTAAAAAGGACTTTACATTTTTCTCCTACCCAAAAAAGTCGGCAGGGAGAATAGACGCCATTTGGCTGTCTAAAGACTTGACCCTAAAAATATTTAAGACAGAAATCCAACCTAAAACAATGTCTGATCACAATGCAGTCACTGTGTGGCTAAAATGGAACAGAAAAACTACAAGATGGAGGCTGAATGAATCACTCTTAAAAGACGAAAAGATTTTAGAAAAAGCAAAAAAGACATTAAAAGAGTACTTTAAACTAAATAATACAGAAGGAATGGATCTAAATACGATTTGGGACGCTAGTAAGGCAGTTCTCAGAGGGTTTTTCATACAACAGAATTCAATCCAAAGGAAAGAGAAGGAAAAGACAATACAAAAAGTGATACAAAAAATCAGGGAAACTAAGAAGGAACTATATAACAAGCCAGATAACCCAGAAATAAAAAGAAACATCAAAATATTACAATCACAATACTCAATGTTAATTTCGGAAGAAATAGAATGGAAGCTAAAACTAATGAAACAAAGAAATTTTGAATTTGCTAACAAGCCAGGGAAAGTCCTGGATTGGCAGTTAAAGAAAAAAGAAAGTGACAAACTAATTAACAGATTGAAACGACAAAATTATATGTGAACCAAAAGAGATTGAAGGTAAATTTGGGGAATTCTACCGAGAACTATATAAGGAAGGAAGAGAAACCTCAGAAGAGGTAACAGATTATCTAAAGGAAAATGGCCTCCAGAAGCTCACAAAAGAGCAGAGAGAAACATTAAATGCCCCGATTACAACAAATGAGGTACACAATGCCATAAAAAAAGCAAAAGTAGGAAAGACACCAGGACCGGACGGCCTGCCGGCACTTTACTATAAAAAGCTTGAAGAGACACTTTTGGAGCCTTTAAAGAAAATTATGAATAATGTACAGATTCAGGGAGTGATGCCTAACTCTTGGAGAGACAGCTATATTACGATCATACCGACACAAGGCAGTGATAAACTAGAGATAACAAATTATAGACCTATAGCTCTTTTGAATAACGATTACAAGTTGTATGCATCTATCTTGGCAGATAGAACAAAGAAGGTCCTCAACGATATTATACACGGTGACCAGGCAAGCTTTCTCCCCAGCAGAGATATCCAAAATAATACAAGGATATGAATTAATATCCTGGAATATTTAGACTTACGTATTGACAAACCGGCTGCCATTATGGCAGTCGACGCGAAGAAAGCCTTCGACAGGGTCTCGTGGAAGTTTATGAAGGGTGTATTAGACCAAATGGACTTCGGAACAGAATATAAAAATAGCGTACAAGCGATTTACACAGAGCAAAAAGCAAAAATTTTGATTAGCGGCTCCATAACACAAGAATGTGTAATTGAAAAAGGGGTAAGACAGGGATGCCCACTTTCTCCTCTGATTTTTATATTAGTATTAGAAGTTCTGTGTAAAAAGATTAGAGAAGAAAAGAGTATCAAAGGTATACAGTTGGGGAAGAATAGGTACAAGATGAGGTCCTTCGCGGATGACCTCATCATAACAACAGAACAACCAAAGGAAAGCTTTTAACTAGAGCGATAGAAATAATGCAGGAATTTGGGAAAGTCTCCGGCTTTAAATTAAATATAAACAAAACAAAATTATTAGTTAAGAACTTAACAAACGCAGAACAAGAAGAACTGGAGAAAGATACGCAATTAAAAACACATTCAAAAATTAAATACTTAGGGATCTGGATCACCCCCAAAAACATTAATCTCTTCGAGAATAACTACACAAAAGTCTTGGGAGAGATTAAAAGAGATATGGAGATGTGGAACAGGTTACAACTCTCCTTTTTAGGCCGAATATCCACTGTAAAATTAAACATTTTACCTAGGCTCCTCTTTTTGTTCCAAACTATACCGATTTTAAGAAAATTAGACTGCATAGATAGATGGCAAAAAGAAATATCAAAGTTCATATGGGCCGGAAAGAGACCTAGGATAAAACACAGTTTTAATTGACATCAAAGAAAGAGGTGGGTTTGGTCTACCGGACCTCAAGACATACTATGAAGCGGTTTGTCTATCCTGGCTAAAGGAATGGTTTCTTCTGAATAACACGGACTTACTGGATTTGGAGGGGCATGACACCCGATTCGGGTGGCATGCGTACTTAATATACGGTAAAAAAAGTGGCGCATCGGGGCTTCATGAACCACATAATAAGATATCCATTACTCAAAGTTTGGGGAAAATATAAAAGGTTCCTAGAACCTAAGATACCAAAATGGGCATCCCCCACAGAGGCGCTCGCGGTTAAAAAGAAGAACATGAAAGAAGGGTGGGTAACATACAACAACTTATTGACAGAGGAAGAGGCCAAAACAACAATAAAAAAAATAATGATGTGAAAACCTACTTTACAACCTGGTTAGAATACCATCAAACGTACGATCAATACAAAAAAGATAAGGAAATAGGATTTGGGAAAGAGCCATCGAGGTTGGAAAGGGAATTGATAAACAACAAAATAAAAATAATATCAAAAATGTATAGGCTTCTGTTGGAATTTGGAGTAATGGATGAAGCAACTAAAGTCAATATGATTAGATGGGCACAGGACATTGGAAGGCCCATAATGATGGAAGAGTGGGAACACCTTTGGAAATCTGAAATAAATTTTACCACGAGCTATAATATTAAAGAAAACATGCTAAAAGTTCAACACTGATGGTACCTTACTCCCTCCAGACTCTCCAAGATTTATAATAATAATAATAATAATAATAATTTATTATTTATACCCCGCCCATCTGGCCGGGTTCCCCCAGCCACTCTGGGCGGCTTCCAAAAAAAAAAACAGAAATTCTAAAATACAGAAATCCATCAAACATTAAAAGCTTCCCTAAACAGGGCTGCCTTGAGATGCCTTCTAAAGGTCTGGTAATTGTTCTCTTTGACCTCTAGTGGGAGGGCATTCCACAGGGTGGGTGCCACTACCGAGAAGGCCCTCTGCCTGGTTCCCTGTAACTTGGCTTCTCGTACTGAGGGAACCGCCAGAAGGCCCTCGGAGCTGGACCTCAGTGTCCGGGCAGAACGATGGGGGTGGAGACGCTCCTTCAGGTATACCGGACCGAGGCCGTTTAGGGCTTTAAAGGTCAACACCAACACTTTGAATTGTGCTCGGAAACGTACTGGGAGCCAATGTAGGTCTTTTAGGACCGGTGTTATGTGATCTCGGCGGCCGCTCCCAGTCACCAGTCTAGCTGCCGCATTCTGGATTAGTTGTAGTTTCCGGGTCACCTTCAAAGGTAGCCCCACGTAGAGCGCATTGCAGTAGTCCAAGCGAGAGATAACTAGAGCATGCACCACTCTGGAGAGACAGTCAGTGGGCAGGTAGGGACTCAGCCTGCGTACCAGATGGAGCTGATAAACAGCTGCCCTGGACACGGAGTTGACCTGTGCCTCCATGGACAGCTGTGAGTCTAAAATGACTCCCAGGCTGCGCACCTGGTCTTTCAGGGGCACAGTTACCCCATTCAGGACCAGAGAGTCCTCCACACCCGCCCGCCTCCTGTCCCCCACAAACAGTACTTCTGTCTTGTCAGGATTCAATCTCAATCTGTTAGCCGCCATCCATCCTCCAAGCACTCACACAGGACCTTCACCGCCTTCACTGGTTCTGATTTAAAAGAGAGGTAGAGCTGGGTATCATCAGCATACTGATGGACACCCAGCCCAAACCCCCTGATGATCTCTCCCAGTGGCTGCATATAGATGTTAAAAAGCATGGGGGAGAGGACAGAACCCTGAGGCACCCCACAAGTGAGCGCCCAGGGGTCTGAACACTCATCCCCCACCACCACTTTCTGAACACGGCCCAGGAGGAAGGAGCGGAACCACTGCATGACAGTGCCCCCAGCTCCCAAGCCCTCTAGACGGTCCAGAAGGATGTTATGGTCGATGGTGTCAAAAGCCGCTGAGAGATCCAGCAGAACAAGGAAACAGCTCTTACCTTTGTCCCTAGCCCGCCGGAGATCATCGACCAGTGCGACCAAGGCAGTTTCAGTCCCATGATGAGGCCTGAATCCTGACTGGAAGGGATCCAAGAATTTGTCAAATTTGTGCTGGAGGTGTGGAGGGAGTAAGGATGACCTATACCACATGTGGTGGACATGTGAGAAATTTAAAAAGTTTTGGGGACAAATTTATGAAGAAATCAAAAAGCTGCTAGGAATAACATTTCAAAAAAGACCTGAGGCGCTACTATTAAGCATCATAGGGAAAGACATACCGAATCCAAAGAAAGAAATATTTCTTTATGCGACTGCGGCGGCCAGGATTCTGGTCACCAAAAGTTGGAAAGAAACCGAGGTTCCCACAATCTTGGAATGGCAAGCTAAACTACAAGAATTGGTCGAGATGGCCTGTCTAACTAACAGCTTAAGGGGCAAATCAAGACAAAATTTTGCTACAAAGTGGGAAAAATATAAGATATATGTGGAAAAATATAGTAAGGGTACACTGCCTATATTAATACTGGATTGAAATTGAAGACTGGCGGGAAGAAGGAAATGACTGATAGTAAATTATTGGTGCACTGAGTAATAAGAATGCATTTGACATTTGATATAGAGAAATGCATTATGTTACGTACGTTCAATGCTATAATACATGGTATAATACGTTGGGGAATGACAGGAAGTCCGAGGAACAAAACAAGTTGAAATATAGAAGAGCAAACAGGCCCACATCCCCACCCCACTCCCCAATTAATAATAAAACATTTACATATAGAAAGGAAAAATAACAACGTCAATAAAAAACAACAACAGCAAAACGATTTGGAGAAATAATGACTTTATTAATATGGGTGACATACAAATTGTAAGTGTCATCAACAACTGGTAAGACAAGTAAAAATCGATGAGATGGGAGTGGGAGGGGAATGTGTATGGGTGGGGATGGGGATGGGGGGATGAAAGGAGGGGGTGGGGTAATAGTTTATTCAGAACGATGGGGGTGGAGAATTTCATAAGCAAATTCACACAGGGGGGGAAACCACATAAATGTATGGAGTTTTCCACTCAGTTTTCCCATATTTCCTGGGAAGTGAAGATGACTGTCAAGTCTCTGGATCATAGCTGCCAAGTTCCGCATTAAAAAATAAGGGATCGGCTCACTCACACAGCAGCGCGGCACTGGAAGTCGTTTCTGCGCATGACTGAACATGCGCAGAAGTGATTTTCGGTGCCGGCTCTGCCCATGACAGCACCGAAGGGAAATCGCTTCTGGATTTTAATAGACTTGGCTTCATGCCTGGGACAAAGCTGAGCTCCGTGGGTCAACTGATGTTTGTCTTTCTTACACTTGGAAAGATAAAAACCATTTGACTAGTGGAAACTCGCTGCACCGAAACTTTGAAAATCCTTGCTCATAGCCGAGGTCCAGCCTTATTCTGATTTGAAGCTGGAGATAAGCTTTAACTCTTGCAACCCCCAAAGCTTTGCTTTTGCAGTAAGAAATGCATGGCGGTATTTGTTCTGTCAGAAGCACCTGTCTTCCATAATAATATGACAAAACTTCCAAGGGCACACAAGAGCTTGCTTTGAAGCTAAAATGTCACTCAGGGGTCCTTGGAAGAACAGGAAGACACATGGGTTAACCCAGGAAGCTGTCTTATACCGAGTCGTAGCCTTGGACCATCCAGCTCAGTATTGTCTCCGTTTCAGGCAGGGAATATCTCCGAGCCCTACCTGCAGGTGCTTGGAATTGAACTTGGGGCCTTCTGCAATTGAAGCAGATGCTCTGGCACTGAGTGATGGCCCTTTCCCTGATACTTTGGGTTGGGCAGTCTAGAAAAGTAGGTAATTTGCAGTCCTCTGGTCTCCTAAAACAGCATTTTCCTCTTTGGGCATGGGAAAACAATAAGGAACAGGCCCTAAGGGAGCCTTCATCAACCAGGTGCCCTGCCGATGTGTTGGGTTACATCTGTCCCACCCTACACATCCTGAGGGCAGAGGATGCTCAAATAGTTAGCTGTTGTTAGTTTACACTTTGACCAATTGTGGGAGGCAGTGGAAGACAGGAGTGCCTGGCGTGCTCTGGTCCATGGGGTCATGAAGAGTCGGACACAACTAAATGACTAAACAACAAACAAAAGTTTACACTTGTCTAGGACTAACAGATCAATCCTAACCACGTCACTTTAAGTTCTTTTTTTTAATAAAAAAAGCAACTGACTAATGCAATTAACAACTCATAGGTAAGTCATATTGAATTCAATGGAGCTTACACCCAGGTAAGCAGGGTTAGGGCAGCTACCTAAACCAGTTTAAATTTCAAGTGCAGTGTAAATGGGTCACAGCTGATGACTGGGGAGGGGGAGCTGAAAGGGGGTCAGCTGGGAAATTTTGCCTTAAATTTGATGCAAGAGATGGATGGCCAAATTGCTCCTATACCCCAAACTCCCTCCACACAAGAGGAACTAATAAAGGAGGAGTTTATACTATAAAAACCAGACAAAACAACAGCTGGTGTTCCTTGCAACCTACTTCTCTTTAAAAATGGAGAAGGTGCAGACCTGAGATTTCAAAATAAAGTTTTGGTTGCTTTCAGGACCAGGCTCTTCATATAATAGCACAAGCTGCACATTTGGTGAGGAAGGAAGCACGAGGTATATGAAAAGGAGAGGGATTTCAAAGCAGGACACAGCCAGTTTGGAGAGCTGGAGGGAAGAAATGTGGGAAGCGTATCAACAAAAGGTCACCACACAGAGAAAAGCTGGCAGGAAAAAGAAGTACAACCTCCCTGGCTGCTGAGGAAACTCGGATTTTCAAAAAAGACAAACGGCAAAGCTGGTCTCAAGGAGCAGCAGCCACGCCAAGAAAGATTCGTACAGAAGTTGAAACGCAGATATACGAACCAGATGGTTTTTCCTTGCCGTCATCCCTCCACAAAATGTAAACATTTCTCCACAAGGAGAAATGTAAGGTACTACACTTGGGCAAAAAAAATGAAAGGCACAACTACAGAATGGGTGACACCTGGCTTGAGAGCAGTACATGTGAAAAGGATCTAGGAGACTTGACATGAGTCAGCAGTGTGATGCAGCAGCTAAAAAAGCCAATGCAATTCTGGGCTGCATCAATAGGAGTATAGCATCTAGATCTAGGGAAGTAATAGTACCACTGTATTCTGCTCTGGTCAGACCTCACCTGGAGTACTGTGTCCAGTTCTGGGCACCACAGTTCAAGAAGGATATTGACAAGCTGGAACGTGTCCAGAAGAGGGCAACCAAAATGGTCAAAGGCCTGGAAACGATGCCTTATGAGGAACGGCTTAGGGAGCTTGGTATGTTTAGCCTGGAGAAGAGAAGGTTAAGGGGTGATATGATAGCCATGTTCAAATATATGAAAGGATGTCATATAGAGGAAGAAAGGTTGTTTTCTGCTGCTCCAGAGAAGCGGACACGGAGCAATGGATTCAAGCTACAAGAAAGAAGATTCCACCTAAACATTAGGAAGAACTTCCTGACAGTAAGAGCTATTCGACAGTGGAATTTGCTACCAAGGAGTGTGGTGGAGTCTCCTTCTTTGGAGGTCTTTAAGCAGAGACTTGACAGGCATATGTCAAGAATGCTTTGATGGTGTTTCCTGCTTGGCAGGGGGTTGGACTGGATGGCCCTTGTGATCGCTTCCAACTCTATGATTCTATGATAAACACACACGAGGTGTGCTTCCTGCATCCAAGATTCCTGCATCCAAGGGGGTTGGACTAGACGACCCTCTCGGGGTCCCCTTCCAATTCTATGGTTCTGTGAGGCAATCTGCCGCCCAAGTTGCAGAGCCACGATCGCCTCCCCTCACAAAACTCCCTGGCTTCCCTTGTCCCAGAAGAGAATTTGAGGGGTGGGGGGGGGGTCTCCACAGAAGCCAGAGTTAAGCCAAAGAGCAAAGGTGGGGCGGTGGGCGTCTCAGCTGTACCCACCTCTCTCCTCCTGCCACTTCTCTCCCTTCTACCACCCGCGCCGCGAACGCAGCACCTCTCCTGCAGAAAATGAACTTCCGCCGCTCGCGGCCCCTTTGTATCCCCTCCCCTTGGCCAATACCAGTGTGCTCTGCTTCCCTTTCTCCGGAGGCTACCGCCAATGCTCCTCCCTTGAGGATGCCCACGCTGAAGCGAGCAGCCTCCAGCTCGCAGGCGATTTTTCCCTTGCAGCCTCCCCAGCCCGCTCTGCCCACCCCGGATTCCTTTCAGGAGCAGCCGCAGCGCACAATGGCTCTCCTGCGCGTTCCCCTTCCCAGGCAGGGGACCAACGTGTCTGGGCAGCCGCGCAGCACCAGAAATCCCGTAAATTTACCGGATTTCCCAGCAGGGAGGGAGAGGAGCAGCTTCCTTGGAAATCCAGTAAATTTACGGGTTTTTTACCAATCCAGGGGCGCAGCAGGAAACGGATTTAAATCCGGGTGTTTCCTGCCAAAAACGGGAGACTTGGCAGCTATGCTCTGGATATGTCGAAAAGAATTTGGTAGTGTTTGTTTTCTATCTTGGGGGCCACGCTATTTGGCGATCCTCTCTTTTTCAAGAGGTATCTGAAGACTGTTGATATGGATAGCTTGGAATCTGGCTTTCTGGACTTTGTCTGCAATGCTGCGTATTGCTCAGAACAGAGAGCTGGATTTGTATTTCCTGTATCAGTCCTTCATTCCCACCTACAGTTCCTCAGTTTGTGAATATGGCTGGTTTGGGTTCCTTTTGACCAGTTGCTAATAATCTACTTTTGTTGTTGTTCTAAATGGGTTTTTGCTGGTAATGGGTTCATAAAACTTTAATAAAGCACAGATCCCTTTCAAAAAATTCATTCTCACGTATTCTACTATATAGTTTGGTGGACTCCCTCACCCGATTGTTTTGTTTCTTGCAGTCTTTTGGGGAAGTGTGTTTGTTGTGCAAGAACTCCAATGCAGCTTTAATTATGCAACATGAATTTGCCTGTGTGTGACTGAATCCCACCCCAAAATAGAGATTGTTTGGAAATGTGCTTTGTCAGATGCATGGAGTATGAAATTAAGCTTGCAGTTACAGTGGTGCCTTGCTTTCCGAATGCCTCGCACAACGAAAAACTCACTAGACGACAGAGTTTTGCGTTGCGCGAGGCATTCGCAAGACGACAAGGTTTTCTATGACCGCCGCTTCGTCTTACGAAGCGCGGCCATAGAAAGTGGCAAAGGAAGATCAGCTGTCAGCGCAGGAAGCTGACAGCTAATCTTCCTTTGCCATGGGGGACGGAGCCGAAACGCGGCGGTGCAATGGCTGCCCCTGCCTGTCTTTCCCTTGACTCAGGGAAGACAGGCAGGGGCAAGCAGCGCCCACCGCGATTTGTCTCCATCCCCCGGAGCCACCACACCGCCGCGCACAGCCGGGGAAGACAGGCGGGAGGCGGTGGGGGAGAGAAGCGCTTCTCTGCCTCGCCATGCACCGCTGGCATGAGGCGGCGCTTCCTTGGCCCGCCTGCTTGCCTTCGCCGAGGAAGCCAAAATGCAGGCGGGGTGGGGGGGAAGCGCAGGCACTTTCCTCCGCTTAACCCCCCCCCCCCCCGCTGCCTGTCACACAGCGGGGAGAGAACGAGGCTTCTCAAGCCCCGTCCCATCCCCACTGTGTTCCTCGCGCTTCGGCTCGGGGACTGGCAGCGGCAGCGCTTGCTCTCTTGGCTCGGGGAAGGCAGGCAGCACTCGGTAAAATAATGAAAGTTTACTACCCTCTACCCCCCCTCTCTCCCCACCTCTCTACTCCCCAACCTTATACCGTATACAACATTAAAGTCTGTGTGTGAATTTTGATGATATCTAAAGTAACAAAGTTGCTTACAGCTAGGAAGCTATCTTTTAGGTGTTAAGTTTCTTTTTACCGACTCTACAATGTCCATACATGTAACTGAGAATAATATATTTATAATCTCCTGCTTATTCAAACACGGGTACGTTCTCACTTGAATTCTCTTACCGTTTCTTATGAAAGGTTTTTCCTTTCACCTCAGCAGTATTCTTTCTGTTCCTGCACAGGTTTCTCCCTATTAACATTTAGAGATCTTCCTCAGTTTCACTTCAGACAGATCACTCTGACACCAGGGATGTAGGAAGGGGGGGGCTGTGGGGGTGGTCTGCCCCAGGTGTCATCTCTGAAAGGGGGAGACAACCCCCCCAGGCGGATCACTACGCCGCCCCCCTGCTCGCCAATCTCTGTGCCAATTGCCCCCCTGGATGCCAGTCACCCCACCAATTGCCCCTAATGGGCGCCAATCTCCCTCCTGGGTGGCTCACCCCACTCCCCTGGGCGGCCCACTCCACCCCCCGGTGCATGGCATGTGCGCTGGATGCCTGAGCGAATAGCTCTGCTGCTGCCGGGGGTGAAGCCAAATGGCTGCGTCAGCAGCACCAAACTGACCTCCCGAAAATATCACCAAAGGCAGGCATCCCCAAACTCGGCCCTCCAGCTGTTTTGGGACTACAACTCCCAGCATCCCTAGCTAACAGGACCAGTGGTCAGGGATGACTGGGATTGTAGTCCCAAAACATCTGGAGGGCCGAGTTTGGGGATGCCTGCCCAAAGGCAATGGGTATGGATTGTTCCTCAAGGTTTACTCCTCAATGGGTATAGTTGTAAACCAGTGGAGGTTTAGGATCAGAGTTTACCTTCTCCTAGACGGGCCACCTTCCCAGGTTGATGAGCCCCACCTCCCCCTCATTTCCTTGTACAGCACATGCAGAAACGGCCGCCTTGATCATTGGACCTGCTGCCGGTCTTGTCCACTCCATCCGCCGGAGCCTGTCTTTGCATGCAGGGGAAGTCCCTAATTCATGGACAGTTTGAGTCCTCTCTGCTCCCTTCACTTGGTTCAGCCAGCCAGTCAAAGCCATTTCCAGGTTGTGACCTCTGTGGCATGCTGAGAGCTTTTAGGAGCCACAGGAGACAGCTGAGTGCAGGGTGGGGACCAAAGGGGGACAAACAACCCCCACAAGGATGGTGTATTGAGGAGGGGTCATACCCCTCTTGGGGGACATGCGGCGCTCCTTCTGGGATAGTTTGTCCACCAACTAAACTACTGTACAAACTTTGAATTTGCATTCATTGCAGAGAAAGCCCAGCACTCTGCATCAACTCACTTCTGCCCCTGGTGTTGGGACTCAGCGCCTCTTACCTGCCTCTTCTGCGGGTGGCTCCCAGCAAGGATGGCGCAGAAAGGCTCGAGGCGACAACCCCGTTTGGAGATGTGCTGGGATGTCTCACCCTGTTGGAAGGAGGAATTACGGGGGTTCTCCTGGAAGGAGGGGTTGAGGGGGAACCGTGGACGCCTGACGGGGAACACCACATGGTACCTAGCAAGGAGAACAGCCACACACAAGTCATGGCTTTTTCACGCAGCCCATAGACAAACTGTGGAACTCTCTGCCCCAGGAGGCAGTGACGGCCACCAACTTGGATGGCTTTAAAAAGAGGATAATTCTTTTTTAAAAATCAAATAAAAAATATCTACACAAAAAAGTGTATTGGGCAAATTCATTAAATGCAAGGCAGTCAATGGCTATGAGCCACATGGACTATGCTGTGCCTGCATGCTCAGAAGCAGCAATGCTTCTGAATACCAGTTGCTGGAAACTTCAGTCGAGGAGAGGGCTCTTGTGCTTGGGTCCCGCTTGTGGGTTTCCCAATAGGGCATCTGTTTGGCCACTGTGAGAACAGGATGGTGGACTAGACGGGCCACTGGCCTGATCTAGCAGGCTCTCTTTGTGTCTTTGTGGCTCAGTGATAAGGTGGGGATATGTGGATCATAAACAAACAAGCCTATGTAAGTCTGCCCAAACATGCCACAGAGGCCAGCAAGATACAGACATAAGAGCCAAGAACAGGGTTCCCGAAACTTGGGTCTCCAGCTGTTTTTGGTCCTGACCCTTGGTCCTTCTAGCTGAGGATGATGGGAGTTGTAGTCCAAAAAAACAGCTGGAGACCAAAGTTTGGGAGATGGGAAGACAAAGTAAATCTCCCCTGGGAATTGGCTGTGGGTGTGTAACATAACTCTGTATTGGACAAACAGGCCAAACCCTATGCCAAAGGATAAATGGACATAAATCTGACATCAGGAATCACAAGACAGAGAAACCAGTAGGAGAACACTTCAATCTTGCAGGACATTCAATACAAGATCTCAAAGCACCTGTCTGATTACAAAAGAATTTCAACTGACGCGGGTGGCGCTGTGGTGTAAACCACAGAGCCTAGGGCTTGCCGATCAGAAGGTCGGTGGTTTGAATCCCCGTGATGGGGTGAGCTCCTGTTGTTTGGTCGCAGCTTCTGCCAACCTAGCAGTTTGAAAGCACATTAAAGTGCAAGTAGATAAATAGGAACTGCTCCGATGGGAAGGTAAATGGCATTTCTGTGCACTGCTCTGGTTCACCATAAGCGGCTTAGTCATCTTGGCTACATGACCAGGAAGCTGTCTGCAGACAAACGCCGGCTCCCTTGGCCAGTAAAGTGAGATGAGCACCGCAACCCCAGAGTCATCCGCGACTGGACTTAACGGTCAGGGGTCCCCTTACATTTACCTTACGAAACTGAAAACCATGGAAAGACCTGGTCTGAATAGAGATATTGGATTCTTGTCTCATTAAACATGCTAAAGCTATTTTTGGTCACCTGCATACCATCCCTTGTTTCTTCCTGTAGGACTAATCAGTTGTTAACAGTCGTCAACAGGTTTACAATACCCTTTGAGTCAATCACCCATCTCCTACTACCCTTCTGAGAAATACCCCACCCCACCCTCCCACTATATATAAGGGTCTGGTGACTTCTGTTTCAATGGATGTGAAGAAGTGTGCATGCACATGAAAGCTTATACCCAAAACAAACTTACCCTGTTTCCCCTTTTTTAATACGTAGTCAGAAAGTAAGCCATGG
Source organism: Zootoca vivipara (assembly GCF_963506605.1). Taxonomy (NCBI): domain Eukaryota; kingdom Metazoa; phylum Chordata; class Lepidosauria; order Squamata; family Lacertidae; genus Zootoca; species Zootoca vivipara. The sequence continues at coordinate 11,255,646 of NC_083277.1, forward strand.
CAGGGTTTTTAAGCATTTGAGAAATATAAGACATACCCCCAAAATAAGCCATACTTCCGCTCCGCGGAAACCAACCCCCACAGGCACCTCCACTCACAGAGTCACTCCATGCAGCTGGCACTGCAGGAGCGCGATCAGCTCTGAAGTGGCGCTCCAAGAGCTCCGCTTAACAGCTGATCGCGCTCCCGCCTTGCTGGCTGCATCCCCGCGCTCCGCCTTCTCGTCCATCGCCGCCCTGCCGCTTCTGTGCTTGTCGCCACCGCTGGGCTCACTGCTTCTTCCTTGCCTGGCTTGGCCAAGGAGCTTGGAGTGCCCTGCAGCGGCAGGCGGAGCGCCTGAGCCAGCGGCCTCTGCCTGGCCCGGCCTAGGATGCCTGCTGCCCTGCCACCCGGAACCAGTGGCTGCTGCAGCGCCGAGCACTCAAGAGAACCGAGCAGCGCCCTGAGCCAGCGCCCTGAGCTGTAAAAACTGTACCGGTAATAAAAAAAATAAGACATCCCACCGAAAGTAAGCCACCCTGTGTTTTTTTGAGGAAAAAAAGTTATAAGACGGTGTCTTAAAAAAGGGGAAAGACGGTAGTTGGTCTCTTAGGTGCTACTGGACAATTTTGTAATGTTCTCCTGGCTGTGTCAGACCAACACGGCTACCTACCTGAATAACTCTCGACAGTTTGTCACAACCCAGTTTGCCCATCCCACCCACACAAGTGCCCAATGGAAGAAGCCACCACTTGGTGTCAGCGCCACGAACGATAGGGGCTGTGACGTCCCAATGCCCAATGCTCTTATTGCCGGGGGTGTGTGTGAAAAGAAGCAGCGCTACCAATCGTGGTCTCACCTCCTGCAGCAGCAGTTCTGACACAATCCTCACCTCCTCCAGATGAATTTGCGCCACGTGGCCGGTCTCAAGCCCCCACTCCTCCCCGGGAAGGCTGTCCACCAATCCGCTCCTCAAACGCCACTGTTCGAATCACCAAAACCAATCAGACGGAGCAGGGAGGTGCCTGGGCAGAAAGTAGGAAGCTTGATGCAAACAAGAACAAAATAGTTCATGGAGGGGGGGAAGCGGGCAGGAGGTTTTGTTATGTCATTCCTATATTCCCAGCGGTGATTGGAGAGAAAGGCAGGAAGTTAGTCCAATAGTACCTCCGAGGATGTGGACAGGCTTCTTGGACGAGTGAAACCGACCACCTGTCTCCTTGATCCTTGCCCATCCTGGCTAATAAAAGCGAGCCGGGAAGGGCTGGGCGATGGGCTCTGCGGGGTGGTGAATGCTTCCCTCTGCGAGGGAGCCTTCCCAGACCTGCTGAAAGAGGCAGTCATTGAATCACTTCTTTAAAAAAAACATATTTAGAACCGGCCAATATGGCCAACTATCACCCAGTCTCAAATAAACCATTCTTGGGCAAGGTGATTGAGCAGGTGGTTGCTGAACAACTCCAAGTACGCCTGGAGGATGCAGACCATTTGGATCCCTTCCAAGCGGGATTCAGGCCTCATCATGGCACTGAAACTGCCTTGGTCGCGCTGGTCGATGTTCTCCGGCAGGCTAGGGACAAAGGTGAGAGCTGTTTCCTAGTTCTGCTGGTTCTCTCTGTGGCCTTTGACACCATTGACCATAACATTCTTCTGGACCGTCTAGAGGGGCTGGGAGCACTCATGGCTCCCCGCAAATAATTTTGGGAAGTGTAATTTGTTAAGAGTGCTGGGAGTTGGGAGTCCACTAACATGTGGCTTCCTGTCCCTGTTTCAGATAAACAAAGCATCTCCCACAAGCAGAAGGGGAAGCAAGAAGGATGCCAAGGATAGGCCAGGGGCAATTCTGCACCCAGAGGCTGGTGGCCTCCAACTCCCATCATCCCTGGCTGTTGCCGGCTGGAGCTGATGGGAGTTGGAGTCTAGCACCATTAGGGAAGCCACAGGCTCCCGAGCTATGCCTGAAGACAGACTCACCATGTGGGAAAATGGCAGCAAGTTGGTGGTATTTTAGTACTTCCGAATCTCCAGGATGGCACGCTGGCTAGGTCAGTTCCCTTCCCGACGCTCTGTGTGGGGAGGAGGGGAGATTAACAAGGCTCACAGAGTCCATGGGAAAGTGTTGCCTCGCTCTGGACCTTTTCCCTTAAGCCGGACTTGCTCTAAGCTTGGCATGGGCTGCTGTAGCCTGACCGGCAATGTCTCCCCAGGGTCCCAGTGGTCAGAGATGGTGAGGTTTGTACCCAATAATAGCCGGAGACCCAAGTTTGAGAGACACCACTCTAACCACTACACCACCGCGAGCTCCCCAGTAGCTGGTCACGGTGCTGGGCAGAGAGTCCCCTTTCCTAGGACCTCAAAAAGCCACCGGGAGCTGATGTGAGTCAAAACCAGCTGCTAATTACTCCCAGATCCATTCCAATCAAGATTATCTGGCTGCAGCCCCAAGTGTGCATCAACTTTGAAGCCAACCCCACTGAAAGCACAAATGCATCACCAGCCTGTGATCCTTCTCCAACTCTCACCCCCCCCCCAAATCCACATTTTAGGCTTCTTCCAAATGAAGCCGAGGCTTCTGCCAAAAGCAACAAATCCCTTTAATCAAGGTCCGGCAGATATTTCAACAATTGTCAAGGCCAAGGGCAGATCTCTGGGGTTCCCCCCCCCCATCTTATCTAGCCTTGCTTGGAAGGACCAAGCATGCTGGGAGATACGATTTAGCTGATTTTTCAGCTGCCTGTCCAGCAGCATTTCCAGGAAAGTGTTTTTCCCCCCTGGGTTTGCTTTCAAAGAAAAGCAGAGTTGTACCAAATATCACATTTAAAAATAGAGAAAGGACATGGGAAGTGTTATAAGAGAAATATTGTATAAAAATAAGGCGATTATCAGGGAGGGGAAAACCACATAAATCAACCCCCTGTCACCCCCCCCAAAAGGTCTTGACCTAATTCGGCCATAATCAACCCATCAAGTCTCTCTTTCCCTTGCAGAAAGCCACTCAGACTCTCTTTATTTTGCAAAACAGTTCTCCTGACCTTGTCCACCCATTCCCATTGCCCTGAGGCACGGGTGTCAGAGTCAAGGCCCGGGGGCCTAATCCGGCCCGGCAGACCTCGTGATGTGGCCCGCCGCCCGCCCAGGGCCGGAACGTTCACTTAGGCACGCCTGTGGTGGCTTTCTTTCCCCTGAGCTTACGGCGTGCTTTTGTTTTCTTTCTGAGGCTGCCGGGCTCGGGGCTGGGGAGGAGGGGAGAGGGGCGGGCTAGGCTAGCAAGGCGCCGCGTTATTGGCTGGCTGGCATGACGCTGACGTCCCTCCCTCCTAACTGGCCCGCCCCTCGCCTCCCTGCTCCTAGAAGGCGGAGCATGGCGCTGCACCTCTCAGCTGTTTTTTTGCTTCTAGGGGGGCAGCTGCGGGGGGGGGAGGAGGAGAGGTTTGACAGGGAGCAGGGAAGGCACGGGGGCTGCCCTTCCTCCTCCCAAGCCACCGCCAGCGTGCCACTGCAGCTGCCCCCCTAGAAGCAAAAAACAGCTGAGAGGCGCAGCAGCCGGAGGAGGAGCAGGAGAAGGTGGACAAGGTCGGGGCCTCTGCAGCGGCGGCTCCGCGTCCGTCCGTCCGGGCTCCCGGCCGGCCTCCTCGCCTTGCTCCTGGCCAAGACGTGCCCCTCCCTCCCTTGCCGCCTCCTCGTCCCTCCTTCCTCCGCAGGCTCCTCCTCACGCCCTGCGCGCGGGCAACTCAGCGGCAGCTGCAGACGCCGCTCCTGCTGCGCTTGCAATTGCAAGCCGAGAGGGCTGCTAGCAACGCCTCTGCTTTTTTTCTCCACTGCCTCCTCCCTTCCAGGAGCCCGGGTCAGGATCCAAGCGCCACCCAAGACTTTTCTCCCTCTTTGCTGCTTTCGGGTGAGCACGGAGGATGGCTCCACCTCCTTCCCTCCAAAGCAGCTCCGCTCCGGGAAAAGCGAGCCTGCCCCTCCTCCGCTGCTCCGTGAAGCATCTCTGCCGCTTGCAAAAGCCTGCTTTTACAAGCTGCGGGGGGGAGGGGGAGAAGTTTGACAGGGAGCAGGGAAGGCACAGGGGCTGCCTTCACGAAGAGGAGGGGGGCAGCCCTTAACGATGCTGCTCTTCTTCCTCCCAAGCCACTGCCAGCATGCTCCGCTTTTGCGGTGGGGGGGGAGGAACGAGCAGCCCACCCGCGTTAGCAGCCGTGGCGACAGGAAGAAAGTCGCTTCCCTCAGCTGCTCTTTGTTGAACGGGGCGAGGGGCAGAGAGGGCTGCTCCAACCCCAACATACACACAGAGAGCCCTTAAGCTTCTCTTCGACACCTCTTTACTTGCCCACACACAAATACACACCCTCTGGCTTGCTTCAACACACACACACACACACACACACACACACACACACACACAGCACTTGAGTTTGTTCAACACCCCCACACCTTTATTTGATTCAACACCCCCCTACAAATGCACGCACACACACCTTGATATGGAAGATGGAGCAAGTTTGTTTTATCCTGCTCTGGAGGGCAGGACTCAAATGAATGGCTTCAAGTTAAAAGAAAGGAGATTCCAAACTAAACATCAGGAATAACCTTCTGGTTGAAAGAGCTGTTTGTCAGTGGAGTGGTCTCCCTTGGGAGGTGGTGGACTCTCCTTGGAGGTTTCTAAGCAGAGGTTGCATGACCATCTGTCATGGATGCTTTTGTTGAGGTTCCTGCATTGCAGGGGGTTGGATTGGATGACCCTCAGGGTCCCTCCCAACTCTACAAATCTATGATAAAGTGTTAGTCAGCAGCTGCCGCCGATCCTGCTGCTGAACTGTGTTCAGAGGAGGGGAAAAGAAAAAAGGAGAGTGCTTCTGGGCATGCAGGTCACCTTAAAAGACCACCACATTAGTGCCGCGTGGCGGAGCGGGCGCTAAGAAGCTTGTACAGATACAACCGGCCCTTTGAGGGTGACCAAACTGCTGATGCGGCCCCCGATGAATTTGAGTTTGACACCCCTGCCCTGAGGAGTCACTTCCTTATGTATATGTAAAACCCATGTTCACCCAGGTCAAGCTCTCCACCCATTCCCATTGCCCTGAGGAGTCACTTCCTTATGTATACGTTAAACCAGGGGTACGCAAACTAAGGCCGGGGGCCAGATGTGGCCCAATCGCTTTCTAAATCCGGCCTGCGGATGGTCCAGGAATCAGCATGTTTTTACATGAGTAGAATGTGTTCTTTTTATTTAAAATGCATCTCTGGGTTGTTTGTGGGGCATAGGAATTCATTCATATTTTTTTTTCAAAATATAGTCCGGCCCCCCACAAGGTCTGACAGATAGTGGACCGGCCCCCTGCTGAAAAAGTTTGCTGACCCCTGTGTTAAACCCATGTTTGCCCAGGTCAAGCTCTCCACCCGTTCTCATTGCCCTGAGGAATCACCCTATGTACAGTATGTGTTAAATCAATGCTTGCTCAAGTGAATTTAAATGCATATGCTTAGCTTAGGTGGTTGGCAAGTGATCTTTTGAAATTGTATCTGCTTTAAAATGTATCTACTAATACTGACTTCCAATGTATCTGTTGTATAATTGTATCCGTTTAAAATTGTTTTACTTTAAATTACCTTCTTGTATCTAGTTACAGGTAGGTAGCCGTGTTGGTCTGAGTCGAAGCAAAATAAAAAAAATCCTTCAGTAGCGCCTTAAAGACCAACTAAGTTTTTATTTTGGTATGAGCTTTCGTGCACACTTTCTAAAGAAGTGTGCATGCACACGAAAGCTCATACCAAAATAAAAACTTAGTTGGTCTTTAAGGTGCTACTGAAGGGATTTTTTAAATTTTGCTTCTTGTATCTGTTTAAGTTTCAATTCATGTGCCTACTTAGGAAAATGAATCTCCTTAAGTTTTATTCCTGTTTTATTTCCAAGTGTATCTGTGTATAAGTTTTATTCCTGTTTTATTTCCAAATGTATCTGTGCATAAGTTTTATTCCTGAATTATCTGTGTATCCGTTTTAACCTTACCTTTGAAAGGTGACTCCCAAATTATGCACCTCTTGTATGATTATATGTAATTCATTCCTGTAAATTTTATACTGTACATCATATTACTAAGCAAGCCCTCATACAAAGGAAAACTAGTACTCACCAATGCTAAATTACAATAAGCCTATCGAAGCTATACTCAGAATCTGTATCATTCTATCACATAACCGAGAATTATATTTGGAAATCTACTTCTTTAAAGTCTTTCCATTCCCGAACTACAAGGGAATAGCTACCCCTTCTGGGTCTGTAGAAGAACAGCAAGTAAATTCGACAAATACACAAAAACATTAGAACAATAGGGTTTTACTGAATAGATCATATACCAAACAAGATGAACAGGTTTTATCTCTTTATCTCCTTATCACTGATACTGAAATTTACATTGACAAGAAATTCCAAAACCCATCACGGCAAACAAAATGACATTTCCAGGCATTCACAAGAAAAGAAATTCACAAGTATCCTGTAATTTGAAATTGTTAATCTGTTCCAAGTACTCTGTTTACTCAAGATGTTAATTCTTCCCGCCTTTTCCCTCCATCCACTTACATGTAAGCCAAAAGGTATATACTGTAAGTGAAAATGTTCTTTTGTTCGAGGTTCCTCTTTCCATCTATGCTGTTGGGGGGGGGGAACCTCTGATATATCAGAACTCTACAATAAATCACTCTTTGCTTTTTCAACCCTGGTTACAGGTAGGTAGCCGTGTTGGTCTGACGCAGTCAAAACAAAATTTAAAAAATCCTTCCAGTAGCACCTTAGAGACCAACTAGGTTTGTCATAGGTATGAGCTTTCGTGTGCATGCACACTTCTTCAGACAAGAGGCTGGGCGTGGGGAGAATCTTCTCCTTTCTCCCCAGAGTTGCCTCCACTTCCGGCTCCACCGGCAGTGATAAATTCGGGGCTTGCAAAGGAGGCGGGAAGCGGGGCTGCATTGTGCGGAGGCAGAGGAGGGGGCTGCTTCCCTATTAAGCCTCCTAATTAAGCGCCATCACTCCCTGCTTCACACGCGGGGGCTCCCATTCCCGCCCCTGTTGTCCAGGATTTCGGGTGAGTGCAAAGCCAATGGCGGGGAAGGAGAGAAGGGGCTTTGCAAGGGGGTCCAGGATGAGAAGCCCCGGGACGGGGAGAAGAGAAGGGAGGAAAGGGAGCTGTTTTCTTAAAGGGGGCCTTGAAGGCGGAGTGGGGGGGGGGGAGAAAAGATTCCTCCTTCAGGGATCTGGTGCAAAGGGGGAGAGGACTGGGCATTGCTGGCCAGGATCGCCTTAATAACATTATTAATTTTAATTTTACTATCTGTACCCTGGCAGAAGACCCCTCAGAGGAGGACCTTATCTTTAGGCAACAGGCGAAAGCATTCCTCTTCTCCCAGGCGTTTGGCTCATTAAACCATCTGTGGCCTTCCCAACTGCGGTTTTTTTTTGGGGGGGGGTGTCGTTTTTTGTTTTTGTTTCTTACTCTGTTATGCATCTCTCTGTTTTTCTATTGCAAGTTGCTCTGTGATCTTTGGAGGAAGGACAGTAAAAAATGTAAAGAATAGCAGTAAAAATTGGAGGCCCTGTTGCAGTAAAGGGGATGGTTGGAAAAGAGTCTGATCAGCATGCACAGCAAGAAAGGCTTAGGAAGGAATAATAATAATAATAATTTATTACTTGCACCCTGCTCATCTGGGCAGTTTCCAACAAAATAAAACACATTAAAACATCAACATCAAAAACTTTCCTGTACAGAGCTGCCAGCAGAAGTATTCCAGTTTGTAGAAATGGTCTTCAATTTTAAAGAAATGCCCACTTTAATGAATCACATGGTATAAACATGTATGTTATCCTCTAGGTCCATACACACACATAATATTGGCAAGCAGTGCTCCAAAGTGCTTATCCTGGGAACTTGCAATCTAAGTTGGTTACTCCTGACCAAAGTTCCCGTTTCCCAAAAGGACAGAAGGGGGAGCAGAGGAGCAAATGGATGGGTTTGAAGGCTCTTTCCATCAGCCGCCTCTCTCCCCTGAGCAACAAGAGAAAAGGGTGTTTGCAGGGCAGGAGGACAGAGGAGGAGGCAGTGAGGGCAGAGGGAGAAGTGGGTAGATCCACCTCCTCTCCCAGGGGGTTCAGATGCAAGCAAGGGGCTTCCTCCTTCTCCTTGCAAGGGCCACCCATGTATTCAGAGCAGTCCATTGCAGATTAACTCTTAAGTTCCAAGGGATCTACTCTCAGGCCACTAATGTGCATACCATGCCAGCCTTTGAAGGGAGGTGGGACAGGCAGGTGAAAGGAATGGCCAAAGGTGTTTGAAAATGGGTGGAGGCTATTGGGAAGGGGTCTTTTTGTATGCAAAAATGGCAGCGAGGATGCTGATTGCCAAGGAATAGAAAGGAGATAAAATTCCATCAAAAGAGGAGTGGCTTCTTCCTCCCTCCCAGGAAGCTGCAACTTGCTCTGATTTCTGCCCTCCTCAGGAAGCTGAACCTGCAAACCTAGCTGAGACAGAACCTGAAAACCTGGCCAGGATGGAAGGAGGAGGATGGACGGGTGACCTGGTCAGGCTGTCTCCTGCATCCCTCCCCATAACCTCTGAGCATTCCCTCCCAGGACCCTGGGAGAAATCTGGTGAGTTCCAGGGGAGAGGAGATGGGGACATGGATGGATAGATGCATGGTGGAGGGAGAAAGAAAGAGGAAAGATGGAGAGGAGACAAAAGGCAGAGAGTTCCTGGCAGGAAGAATGAAGGGGTGAGGCCTTCTCCAAAGTAGCTCTTTGTTTTTTTAATCATTTTCATAAAGTAGTGGGGGCAGATTTTCTTCCTCCAGGCATTTAGGTGCTATTTCTACTGCAGAATTAATTGATGATAATGATGTTGCACATCAATCCAAAAAATGGGTGAAGTGGGCTATGGAAATGCTTCCCATAATTATTTATACTTCATATATTAGTATTAGTATTAGAAGCAAATTGTGTAAACTTGCCAATCTTACAGACTGGGGTTGTGTGTGAGACTAAGTGGGATAATAATTTATAGTGCCCTTGTAATTTTGTCCGTCCCTAAGCTTACATGGGGGACACAGGTGGCGCTGTGGGATAAACCTGATCAGAAGGTCCGCGGTTCGAATCCCTGTGACAGGGTGAGCTCCCGTTGCTCAGTCCCAACTCCTACCAACCTAGCAGTTCGAAAGCACGTCAAAAGTGCAAGTAGATAAATGGGTACCACTCCAAATGGGAAGGTAAACGGCATTTCCATGTGCTGCTCTGGTTCACCAGAAGCAGATTTGTCATGCTAGCCACATGACCTGGAAGCTGTACGCTGGCTCCCTCGGCCAATAACACGAGATGAGCGCCACAACCCCAGAGTCGGTCACGACTGGACCTAATGGTCAGGGGTCCCTTTACCTTTAAGCTTACATGGAGATACTGTGGTACAAGCTCGGTACAAATTTCAAAGTAAGTACACAAAGCCTGTGGGATGTAATCCACTGGGAGCAGTCAAATACAACATTTCCTGTTTTCCTAGAGTGGACATTCAAGGGAATGTTTGGTCCAGCGAGTTGAAACTTCCTGTTCCTCCTGGCCTGGAGCATCCTTCCTTGCATGTGACCTTTACAGACCTGGTAAAAGGCCAAGGCATGCTGCCACTCTCCTTTTCCATTTTCCTTTCATCATGTGAACTTCCCAGACTGCTAACTGCTGTCACTAGGTCAACCCACATATGGGGTAAACCTGTTTGTATATGCTTGTAACTTTAAGCCTTAAGCCTGCCTTCAGGGATTACACTGTGCTCTGCCTGATAATGAGTAAACTTTCTTTTTATTGCTTATGAATAATACTATGGTGTCTTTATCCTTTTAATGAGGGATTTGAAAAGGGGATCTTATCCAGGAACATATAATTCAATATGAGGGAGAATGAAATGCATAATAGTTTTGTTGTTGTTGTTTAGTGTCGTTTAGTCGTGTCCGACTCTTCGTGACCCCATGGACCAGAGCACGCCAGGCACTCCTGTCTTCCACTGCCTCCTGCAGTTTGGTCAAACTCATGTTCATAGCTTCGAGAACACTGTCCAACCATCTCATCCTCTGTCCTCCCTTTCTCCTAGTGCCCTCAATAATAGTAAGAGGATATAACAAGCCTGCAACCAGATTTCTGCTGTGTGTGAGAAAAGAAATGTAAATTGTGCTAAGTAAATGAACATACTAGCGCAAGTTAGGAAGGATATTAATAAACAATATGTCCTCTCCTGCCACCCTGAACAATCCCACAAAGCCAACAAAGGGACTCACAAGTTTATAGTGGCACCAGCTTTCCTGGTCAAGAGTCCACTTTGTCAGACTGCAGCCCACAAAAGCTTAGGCCTTAATACATTTATCAGCCTGAATCTTGTGACTTCCCCCCATTCCTTTCATGGCATTTTGATGCATTCTCCAAGTTTTCATTTATCTAAATTGTCCATAAACTTCTTTAGAAGTGATTCTTAAAGCCCATCTAACGTTTTGATTTGTTTGCAGCTTGCTCTGGCTTCTGGGCTCCTCAGGAAGCTGAACCTGAAAACCTAGCTGAGACGGAACCTGCAAACCTGGCCAGGATGGAAGGAGGAAGATCAACAGTTGACCTGGTCAGGCTGTCTCCTGCATCCCTCCCCACAACCTCTGAACATTGCCTGCCAGGACCCTCGGAGAAATCTGGTGAGTTCCAGGGGAGAGGAGATGGAGACATTGATGGGTGGATGGTGGAGGGAGAAAGAGGAAAAGATGGAGAGGAGACAAAAGGCAGGGAGTTCTTGGCAGGAAGAATGAAGGGGTGAGGCCTTCTCTAAAGCAGCTCTTTGTTTTTTTAATCCTTTTCATAAAATAGTGGGGGAAGATTTTCTTCCTCCGGGCTTCTAAATCTTAGGAGTTACAGTGGTACCTTGGTTCTCAAACTTAATCGGTTCCGGAAGACTTCTATAACCAAATCGTTTCAAAACCAGGGCGCACTTTCCCATAGAAAGTAATGCAAAATGAGAGAAAAAAATTAATTGGAAAGAATTGGCCACGGGAGGAAATTTAAACAGGACGTCGATTTCCCCCCATTGAGAGAATTGTAACACAGTTAATTTGCCTGTAGCCGGTAAGATTGAAAGGAATCTTCCAATTTACCAAGGATTGGACTTAAACCCTCCCCCTGAGGCAGGGTAAAGGCGAGAAGGCTTAATATTATGATTACAATAATATCGTCTGCAAACAAATTGATTTTCATCTCCTCTTTCCCAGTCTTATAGCCCTCTATCCTTCCACAGTTCCTCATCCTTTCCGCTAGTTGTTCTATAGCCATTAAAAATAGGAACTGCGAAAGAGGACACCCCTGTCGAACTCCTCTGTATATTGGGAAAGGTTGGGAGTATTCACCGTTAACTCTCACTGCTGCTGTTCCTTCCTTATATAGTTCTTGAATCGCAAACTGAAAAACCTCTTCTATTCCATATTTTGTCATTATTTCCCATAAAAATTCCTGTGAGAGTATATCAAATGTTTTAAAGACGTCTAATTTCAGTAGCCCAAACTTATTCCCTTGTCTGTGATATATTGGATTAATAATATTTATAATTGGGTGTGTGACATTCCTACCCTCAACAAATCCATATTGGTCTTCGATTATTATTTGAGGGATGACATTTTTTAGCCTGTTTGTCATAATTTTGGCAAAGATTTTATAATCTTAGTTTAATAGACTTAATAGGTCTATATGAGCCTACTTCTTTAGGGTCTTTCTTTGGTTTTAAGATTACCATTATTTCTGCCTTTCTCTCTTACATCTGTTAATAATTTTCTACTCTTGGTTTCTTCCCTTTCCAGATAAACCTAGATACCTATCTTCTTGCCATTTTTCAAAGCATCCTGCGTTGCCTATTGCCGGGACTGATTGGAATAAAAAGAACATTTTTGGCAATACATTCATTTTTATTGCTGATATTCTTTCCAAAATGATAAATTCATTCTTCCCCATATCTCTAAATCTCTTTTTATTTCTTTCTGCACATTCTCATAATTTTTTTAAAAAATATTACGGTAATATTCTTAGCTGTCAAACAAATCTCTCAGTATTTGACTTTTTTATGTAAAACTAACTTTGTTTTCTGTTGTAATTCCTTTTTGTCTTGCTCCATCGTGTTTTTTTACCAAAAGCTTAGTCTTATTCTTGTTTAGTTTAAAGTCTGCAACCTGCCCGAAGTCCTGTATCTTTTCTACCAACTTCGGTAGAGTATTTTTGGGATCCTTCACTGTAATAACAAGGTTAACTGCAAAAGCTTTTAATTTATATGCTTTATTTCCTACTGTTATTCCTCTGATTAATTTCTCTGCTCTTTCTCTCTCGCCAGGGCCTCTAATACCAAAATAAAAAATAATGGTGATAGGGGATATCCTTGTCCCCTTCATTATTTTACACAGGGGTGTCAAACTCAAATTCATCGGGGGCCGCATCAGCAGTTTGGGCACCCTCAAATGGCCGGTTGTATCTGTAGGACTATGTGTCCACTCTTTATTATCATAAATTATTGCCACTGCATTCAATTATTACTTTTTTTTGTAATAATGTAAGTAATAACTAGCTCTGAAAGCAGAAACATAGTCAGAATAATGGCGAGTAGATATTCAAATGTACAATTATTGTACAATTTATTGAAAAATGATTTTTGGTAACTGCACTGGGTGGTGGAGGCTCGCTAGGGTTTCATGCAGGACCTTTGCAGAGCTACTAGTACCTGGAGATGCTGGGGTCCTTCTGCTTGCAGGACGGATGTTCTGCCAGTGAGCCACCACCCTTCACCAAAGGGACTGGCTGAGGTTGACTCACTGGAGCTGCTCTCCTGATTCCAGGGTTTAAGGGCCAGAAGTATAAAGCAGCATCCTATGTTTCTGAGGAGAGGGAGAGGGAGGGGAGGGGAGGAAGGAAGGAAGGGAGAAAAGAGGGAGTGGGAGGGGAGAGAAAGAAGGGGAGAGAGAAAGAAGAGTAGGAAATAAGGAAGGGAATGAAGAAGGAAAGAAAAAGAAAGAGGCAGAGAAGACGGAAAGGGAGAAAGAAGGAAGTAGAGGAAAAGAAAGAATAAGGGAGGGACGGAAGGAAGAAAGGAAGGAAGTAAGGAAGAAAGAAAAGAGGGAGCAGGAGGGAGAGAGGAAGGAAAGAGGTGAGAGAAAGAAGAGAAGGAAAGAAGGAATAAAGAAGGAAAGAAAGAGGGAGAGAAGACAGAGATAAAGAAGGAAGGAAGGAGAGGGAAAGAAAGAATAAGAACGAGAGAGGAAGGAAGAAAGGGGGGGGTCGCCGCCTTGATTCGGTGCCAGAAAAGAGGTCGAAGGGACCCAGGGGCAAAAAACACTTCCCGTGCAGCGTGAGGCAGCGGGTGTCTGTTGTAGGAGAAGTGCGTAAAGCCTCAGAGTTGCACGTTCGTGAGGCTGAGCCGCTGCTGAGCTCACGTTCATGAGGCTGAGCCGCGGCAGGAGGAGGAGGAGGCGGCTTGCCGGGTCGGTGCCCGGCAGCGCCGTGCGGAGAGTCCCGAGCAGCAGTGCTCTGTAGCACTTTGAATCCTCCTCCTCCTCCACGCGGCGCTGCTGGGTGCTTTGTCTGTGCTGCTGCAGCAGCAGCCGTTTCCAGGCGCCGAGCCATGGCAGGAGGAGGAGGATTCAAAGTGCTACAGAGCACTCTCTGTGCGGCGCTGCCGGGCGCTGACCCAGCAAGCTGCCTCCTCCTTCAGCTGTGGCTCGGGGCGCTCCACGCAGCGCTGCTCCGGCTGCCTTTCTACCCCCCCCCGGCCCCAACTGTTTGTCAGCGCTTTGTCGGCGCGGCGCTTCAGCAGCAAGGTCCCGCTGCTGGGTCCCGCTGGCTGGGGCGCTCGGCGGGCCACATGACGAGGTCTGGCGGGCCGGATTTGGCCCGCAGACCTTGTGTTTGACACCCGTGATTTTACACTTTTCTGTTCTAACCTTATTAACAATCAACATGGCCTGTTGGTAATAGTAAATTGCATCAATTCCTCTCCCAAATGCTTCCCCAAAATTCTTTTTTTCCCCATTATCTTTTTCATAAAAGCCCATGAAACGTTATCAAAAGCCTTTTCAGCATCAAAAAATATTAAAGCCTTTTTTTCCTCATTTCTTACTTCCAAATATTCAATAATATCTATTATATTCCTTATATTCTCCTTCATCTGATGTCCTGGTAGAAAGCAGGCCTGAGTGTGATAACAAATTTTCTGCTGAAACACCTTTCATCCGGTTGCCCAAAATATGAACAATACTCTAAATGGAGTATTTTTCTCACCTTTTAGTTCAAGAAATATTGAGTTCTGATCCGAAAGCGTTCTTTGTTGTATTTCTACTTTTCCAATATATGGACTTACATCCTACAGGAGACATTGATGGCCAACAACATGGATAGCTTGAAAAAGAGGATTAGACTGATGTCTGCTCTGCTCTGCCCTCACGGTCCTAGGCAATAATGCTTCTTAATACTAGTTCCTGGAAAGCACAGGAAGGCAGAGGGCTCTTTTGCTCAAATACTGCTTGCTGGTTTCCCACAGGTATTTGGTTGGCCACTGTGAGAACAAGATGCTGGACTAGGATGCCTAATCGAGCCGGCTCTTCTTATGTTCTAATACAGGCACCCCCAAACTTGGCCCTCCACATGTTTTGGGACTAAAACTCCCATCATCCCTAGCTAACAGGACCAGTGGTCAGGGATGATGGGAATGGTAGTCCCAAAACATCTGGAGGGCTGAGTTTGGGGATGCCTGTTCTAATATATTGCAATATTTTTACAGTTACATGTGGCATAGTAAAACTAAAGTTTTTCTTAGTCCTAGGAGAGACTGCTACTCGAGCCTATGATCATTTCTTCCCTGGAAAAAGAGAAATACAGAGATGTGTCTAAGAAGCCAATTCCACCATAGATGATAAAATAATGCAGTTTATTAAGTGTGAGTGGAGTTACCAATGTTAAAATAAGAGAAGGTATACTTTGGGATTGATGTGTGTTCAGTTCCTTTCTTGTCTTTCTTGAAAGTCTTAACAGGATTCTCTTTCCTCCCAGACTCCCAAACAGGTGAGGAAGATGATGGCCAGAATTCTATGGAGCCGTCTGTGAATTCATTGGGAAGAACAAAGGAAAAGTTTAAATGCATGGAATGTGGGGTGTGCTTTAGTCACAGTGGAACACTTAGAAGACACCAACAAACTCACACAGGGGAGAAACCATTTGGATGTATTGAATGTGGAAAGAGCTTCACTCAATATGAATACCTTAGAATACATCAACGAACTCACACAGGGGAGAAACCATTTGAATGTTTTGAATGTGGAAAGAGCTTCAGCAATAGTGGAGCACTTAGAATACACCAACGAATTCACATGGGGGAGAAACCATTTAAATGCATTGAATGTGGAAAGAGCTTCAGCAATAGTGGAGCACTTAGAATACACCAACGAATTCACACAGGGGAGAAACCATTTGAATGTATTGATTGTGGAAAGAGCTTCAGCAATAGTGAAGCACTTAGAATACATCAACGAACTCACACGGGGGAGAAACCATTTAACTGTATTGAATGTGGAAAGAGCTTCAGTGGAAGTAGAGTACTTAGAAGACATCAGCGAACTCACACAGGGGAGAAACCATTTAAATGTATTGAATGTGGAAAGAGCTTCCGTGTAAGTGGAGTACTTAGAATACATCAACGAACTCACACGGGGGAGAAACCATTTGAATGTATTGAATGTGGAAAGAGCTTCCGTGGAAGTGAATTACTTAGAAGACATCAACTAACTCACACAGGGGAGAAACCATTTAAATGTATTGAATGTGGAAAGAGCTTCAGTGGAAGTAAAACATTTAGGATACATCAGCGAACTCACACAGGGGAGAAACCATTTGAATGTATTGAATGTGGAAAGAGCTTCAGTGAAAGTGGAACACTTAGAAGACATCAACGAACTCACACAGGGGAGAAACCATTTGAATGTATTGAATGTGGAAAGAGCTTCCGTGTAAGTGGAACACTTAGAATACATCAGCGAACTCACACAGGGGAGAAACCATTTGAATGTATTGAATGTGGAAAGAGCTTCAGCAATAGTGGAGCACTGAGAATACACCAGCGAACACACACAGGGGAGAAACCATATGAATGTATTGAATGTGGGATGAGGTTCAGTGAAAGTAAAACACTTAGATCACACCACCAAACTCACACGGGGGAGAAACCATTTAAATGTATTGAATGTGGAAAGAGCTTCAGTAGAAGTGGACACCTTAGAATGCATCAGCGAACTCACACAGGGGAGAAACCATTTAAATGTATTGTATGTGGAAAGAGCTTCAATGGAAGTGGAAACCTTAGAATGCATCAACGAACTCACACGGGGGAGAAACCATTTAAATGTATTGAATGTGGAAAGAGCTTCAGTGGAAGTGGAAAACTTAGAAGACATCAGCAAACTCACACAGGGGAGAAACCATTTAAATGTACTGAATGTGGAAGGAGCTTCAACAGGAACGATAAACTTACATTACATTGGCGAACTCACACAGGGGGGAAGCTTTAGTCCAGGGGTCCCCAGACTACGGCCCGGGGGCCGGATGCGGCCCAATTGGCCTGCCAATCCGGCCTGCGATGACCCCCGCCGCCCGCCACCGCCGCCCTCTGGCAGACTGCAGCGAATAGCCTTTAGCAATTCTCAAGCTTGTGGAACGACAACACAAACAGACTCTCCCCCTTCATGTTGTTGAACAAAGGATCACTTTCTCCCTGGGGTTTAAATAGACAGGGCTGCAGATGGTTCTTTTGCTGTACATCAAACTGCAAAAATAAGAGATTTAATAGAAGTGCTAAATTTGGAGAACGCGAAAGGAAAAGAAACCCCATTAACATGCGGATTCACTTTTACTGATGAGGATACACCTTTTCATGACAAAACACTTTACCAGTCGATATTAGGAAAGCTGAACTTTATTCAGCACGTGTCCAGACCAGACATATCTTTCAGTTTTAATTTTCTTTCCACATTTGTGGAGAATCCAACCAAGCAGTGTTTTCGAGCGTTAAAAAAAGTGGTGCTTTATCTTAAACACACACTGCATTACAGATTACATTTTAAGGCGCATAATGATACAGGGTTTGATATTTTTTGTGACGCATCTCATGCATCTGAACATTTCAAATATAAAGGTGTGTCCGGTTTTGTTTACAGATACAATGAATGTCCATTTGAATGGACAACGTGCAGACAGCACATAATTTGTCTGTCAACCACAGAAAGTGAACTTTGTGCATGTTCTGAAGCCATCAGAGACATTGAATGGTTTTTGCAGTTGTTTGCAGACTTAAAAATAAAAGTAAAATTACCAATACCCATGCAAATTGATTCCCAAAGTGGAATAGCCATTTTGACATCAGAAGGCAATACCCAACGTACCAGAACGTTATGGTTACGTTTGGAGTTTGCAAAACAAATGATTAATGAAAAAATGATTACTTTTGAATATGTAGCTGGACTAGAGCAAATAGCAGATATTTTCACAAAAGCTTTGCCAACAGCTACGCATCTTAAACATACACAGAAGATGCTGAATGTTACTGCTATGCATCATTGACCAGCAGGGGGTTGTTAGGTTTTTCCTTTAAGACTACACAGTGGGGCTACACAGAGATGTGTGTTTGTAACCTTGTTCTGAATGTTAACACACCTGTGAGCTTTTGCTAATTTGAATAATTGAAGGTAAAGTTTGCTCACTATAATGTGATTGGGTAATTGACTATTTTGAATTCTGTATTTAAGCTACCCAAATGGTTCATGGGTGTGGTGGTGGTGTATTGTGAGATATAGAGGAATGGAGTAGAGGAGTGTGTTGTATATAATTGTAAATAAAAGCAAGCAAAGATACTGAAGATGACTTTGTTATTTCGTCGACCCTGCCGCTGTTGCCACTCGGTTGGTGCGTCTTGACCAACAATATATTCATGGGTGGAAAGAGAAAAAGTGAGGCCAGTCAGACAGACAATGAAATGCAAGGAATGCAGAAGGGCAGGTTTCTCAAGTTCATTATTATTATTATTATTATTATTATTATTATTATTTATACCCCGCCCATCTGGCTGGGTTTCCCCCGCCACTCTGGGCGGCTTCCAACAAATACAAAAATACATTAAAATATCATAGGTAAAAACTTCCCTAAACAGGGCTGCCTTTATGTGTTTTCTAAATGTCAGGTAGTTGTTTAACTCCCTGATCTCCGTTGGAAGGGCGTTCCACAGGGCGGGCGCCACTACCGAGAAGGCCCTCTGCCTGGTTCCCTGTAGCTTTGCTTCTCGCAGTGAGGGAACTGCCAGAAGGCCCTCAGCGCTGGATCTCTGTGTCCGGGCTGAACGATGGGGGTGGAGATGCTCCTTCAGGTATATATTCCAGCTAATTTCCATTTCTATTGTTGTTTTGCAGCAGATTTAGATAATGTAAAAGCACAAAACAACCACAAAGAATCTTGAGGCAGGTTACACATTTATTCCAGTACAGTCTTTGGTTCTTGGCATTTATAGCCCCCAAATCTATTCAGCTAGCAGACTACCTCTCTCTCCTGCCCCTACAAGCCCATCAGTAAGATTTTCTGTAGAGACACTGGGGATTGTTCCATGACAGTTGTCACTTGCTGACAATGCAGAAGGAAGCCACCTTGGCACACCCAGAAGATACCAGGTGTTGGCTGTAGTTACATCTATACAAAGTGTCTTGCCTTTGACCTTCCATAAAGAAATGGGGAGGAATGATGAGCCAGAATAGCTGTCTAGAAGGAAAGGTAACCTGGGAACTTCATGTTGATTGACCACCCGAACTCCCTGACCCCAAGAAGAGACTCATCCAGGGAGGCATGTGAGCATTACGGCTAAACCCCATGTTATGCTCTCCAGTAGCTATTCACTAGGAAAGGCCTATTTTCATTCAGTTTTTAGTGTGTCCATGTGGTTTTGTGTTTTTTTACCTTTTCCCGTTCCTTGCAGTTGTTGTAAGAATTTTAAGGTTATATATAAAATAATTGTTCATAAACATGTACATGATTGTATAGGCACATGTCTGAAGCAGCAGAGGAAGACAGGCCTGACTGACACCATTTTGACTCTTTCTGACCAGGTGTTTCTCTGCAAGGAGAGAAGGAACTTTCTCATTGTCTCAAGGATTAAAGTGATTTCCATCTCAAAGGAATGGCCAGGCTACCCAGGAAAAGGCAAACTAAGAACTTTGTTAAATGAATAAGTTACATAGCAAACAGGATAGACAGGATTTCATGTTAATGCCTCTTCACACCCAACCGCTTACCAACAATACTTTGCATTTACATATTTTTAAATTCAGGGACACCTCCAGAATAATCAGAGTAATTTTTATAACATTTTTGGCGAGCTAGGCAGGAAGATGTTATAAAAACTAATAAGTTCCCTTAAAGGGAGATCAGCCTCATAAGGAGGACTGAAATCCTCTAAGGAGCAGATAGACCTAGGCTCCTTTTGGTCGGGATAAAATGACAAAGACCAAAACCCAGGGCTTGTAAAGCAAAGTGTGATCTTTATTAAAAAATGACAGTGGTCTGTTATAACAGGTTTCCTCCCCACCCCACCCCAAAAGCAGGGATGGCAAGAGGAACTCTGAACAAAAGAACATTTTCCCTTACTGTATATATACATGGCTGTACATGTAAGTGGATGGAGGGACAAAAGGCGGGAAGGGGAGATTAACATTTCCAGTATACAGAGTACTTGTGAGCTTTATCTGTGAATCTTCTGGAAATGGCACCCTGATTATTATGGAGATGTTCCTGAATTTAAGAATATGTAAATGCAAGTATTGTTGGTAACACTGATCCTGAGAGATCTGCTTTGGCTCCCAGTACGTTTCCGAGCACAATTCAAAGTTGGTGCTGAGCTTTAAAGCCCTAAACGGCCTCTCATGTATACCTGAAGGAGCGTCTCCACCCCATTCATTCAGCCCTGGCGGATATTGAGGTCCTTCTCCGAGGGCCTTCTGGCGGTTCCCTCACTGCGAGAATTGATGTTGCAGGGAACCAGACAGAGGGCCTTCTCGGTAGTGGTGCCCACCCTGTGGAACGCCCTCCCATCAGATGTCAAGGAAATAAGCAGCTATCCTATTTTTAAAAGACATCTGAAGGCAGCCCTGTTTAGGGAAGTTTTTAACTTTTAATGTTTTAATATATAATGCTATATTGTTTTAAACACTCAATTGGGAGCCACCCAGAGTGGCTGGGGAAACACAGCCAGATGGGCGGGGTATAAATAATAAATTATTATTATATAATAGGAGATATAATGCAAGGGGTTGGGACGATCTCTACAAAGTCAACGGCTATGATTGGCCCCCTGGTAGCTAATCGGAACGTGGCGAAGGGAGAGGTAACGGAATTTTCAGAATGGTGAAAGGCGTATCAATAGAAAAAAACGTGTCTTATTCTTTGTGCGTTCACTTTCCCGTTAGCTACATTTATATAGCCAAACCATGGCAGACGTTCTGTGGGCAGCTCGTTACGAGTAAATAGGGCATCTGAATGCTACAGCGTGGCTTTTTAAGTGTTGGCTACAGGCAGGAACCTATGTTCCCTGACCTTAAAAGATAGACTGCCTCCAGTCCTGGAGGTTCAACAGAGCCATCTCAATCTGCAGTCCTGCCTTTGATGTATGTGCGCCTAAGATTAGATTTTCCTTCTCAGTATTTTGCAGTCAAACAGGGGCTGCTGATTGGTCCAGTGGTGACCTGAGGCCCCAGAGGCACAGAGCACCTTCCAGTAGCACAGAGCCTCTTCCATCTTCTCTCCCGTCATCTGAGGGCTAGGTTTGACAGGTGGGTGAGGACCCCCAACACTTCAAGGAGGGCAGGGGATCAGTTTCTGCCAAGTCCTGTGGAGGACCCTGCAAGTCCCGGTAATCAGTTAACACAGCTGTTTGGCTCTGCCCCTGGAAGCGCACTCCATTGTCTCTTGAGACAGACAAATCAGGTCCTCCCTGCAAGTGAGGGCATGCGTTGTGGTGGGACCCAGCAACCAGGTCTAGGTGTTGGGGTGGGTACAATTGGAGCAGCCACAACACCCTATTGGTGGTCCAGTGTACGGGGTGCAATTGGGCTGAGGGCTTGCCAATCAAAATATGTCCGATGGACCACTATTTAAGCAGATGAGCGTGTCGTAGAGATCCTCTTCTCCGGCATAGCGCATCGGAACACCCGCCCACGGCT
The DNA here is from genome assembly GCF_963506605.1 of Zootoca vivipara. Classification (NCBI taxonomy): domain Eukaryota; kingdom Metazoa; phylum Chordata; class Lepidosauria; order Squamata; family Lacertidae; genus Zootoca; species Zootoca vivipara. Next base: position 11,276,909 of record NC_083277.1, read on the forward strand.
CCCTAATTTTAGGGTTTTTTTTTTGCTAGCTTGACCTTGCTATGCCATTGTGTGTCATCTGCCGTTGATGCAGGGGCACGGCAGGAATTTCCCCCACTTGGCTGATTGGCTGTTGCCACTCGGGTTTCGCCTGCCACATAGCAATTTGTCACAACTTGTTAGGGTTGGCGGATAGGCTCTGGTCCACGCTGATAGGGTGGAATGGTCCCTTACCACCCTCTCTCCAGGTATTCCTCTTAAAGGAATCTATTAGACTTCTGGTTGGTATTCCCCCAAGCAGGGTTGTGCCCTCTCCAGAGTTCAGGGCACACATTGGGGAAAACAGGGGCCTGGCACACGTCAGTGTCCCTGCCCAGGTGTGGACCTGGTTACTGACTCATGGTGCGCCCAGGGTCAGTGCTACCTAGGTAGCGTTTGGAACCAGAGCCTATGCAACCACTCACTTGATTTGTGATCAGTAAAGTTGTGGCCTAAATTCTGCCAAAAACCAAACCAAAATTTGAGTCATGTCTGAATTTATTTCTAGGCCTAGTGTCACAGTGGCCGGAGTGGACTACTTCAGAGTAACGACGCTACGCAGCTCTGCATTTTATTCTTTTATTGGTGCTGAGTATTTACAGTGCTCAAGTCATTGCTATTTACACGGAGCGATGTTGTCAGTCGGTTTCAGAACCTCCTAATGGCTTTTGGCGCGTCTTTCTCCAACACAAAAGCTTTGGCAGACCCATCCTCTTGCCCCTCCTCTTCCTGCGTAATTCTGGAGTTGGGGGGATGGGTCTTCCCCCCTTACTTGCCCCTTCCTGTCCCACCTGGGACCCTGGCTCCTCTACCCTGCCTGAGCCTCGGACACGACTTCCTGCTTCCCCACTGGAATCGGAACTCTCCCTGCTTTCCCCTTTGCTCGGGGACGGGCTTGAACTCAGGAGGGGAGGGACTTCGCGATATCCCCTGTCCCTCACATCCACCCCCCTCCCAAGCTCTCCTTCACCCCTCCCCAGGCCCCCCCCATGTGTCGGTGACGACTGGAAGCCTAAAAACTCGGTGCTCTCCGATCCCGGTGGTGTGAACACCTCCCCCCAGTCCTGCGAGCCCCCCCCTTCCGCCTGGGAGGACGGGAATCCCAAAAAGTCCGTGGCGTCTGAGCTGGTGGGGGTAAAAATGTTTTGCCAATCTGCTCCTTCCTCTGACTGGGTGGATCTTGGCGACACCCATACCTCATCCTCTGGTTCCTCAAACTCCGCTTCCCAGCGCCATGGTGAGCTGTTCTCCCGTGCCTCCTCCTCCTCCCCCTCCCTTTCCATGTGCCAGGGCTTGGGTCTGTGGGGAAAGAGGGCGTGAAATTCTTCCACCAAGAATTCCTCCTGTATCTGAGTGGCGGGAACCCATTCATTCTGGGACGGTGGAGCATCCTCCCATGCCATGAGGTACTCCAGGCCCCCCACCCCCCACCTTGAATCCAGGATGGCCGTGGCCTCATTGAGTTGCTCCCTGTTTTCCCTCTCCCCCCCTCCCTCGGGGGTTTGTTCGCTGTCCCTGAGCCTGCTGCTTTCCCTGTACGGCGACAGCAGCGATCTATGAAACACTGGATGCACCCTCATGTCCTCTGGCAGTGCCAGCCTGTATGCCACCGGGTTGACCTGTTGCGTGACCGTGAAGGGGCCCAGCCATTTGGGTGCCAGCTTCTTGCACCTCCCTCTGGTGGGAAGGCCCTCCGAGGACAACCACACCTTGTCCCCCACCCTGATGACCTCCCCTTGTCGCCTGTGGCGATCTGCCCCCTTTTTGTACGCTTCCTTGGCCCTCTCCAAGTGTTCTCTGAGCTGCTGGTGCACCGTCTCCAGTTCCTCTGCCCAATCCTCAGCCTGTGGGCCCTCCTCCTCCTCCTCCTCCCTCTCCCTCTCTGGGAAAGATCTGAGGTCGCGCCCGTAATTGGCCTTAAAGGGCGACACCCCTGTGGAGACGTGCACTGCATTGTTGTAGGCAAATTCTGCTAGTGGCAAGCGATCCACCCAGTCCGTTTGCCGCTGGCTGACGTAGCATCTCAGGTACTGCTGCAGAATGGCGTTGACCCTCTCCGCTTGTCCGTTGGTCTGCGGGTGTCTAGCCGTCGACAAGCTGACCTCCACCTGCAGGAGGTTCATGAGCCGCCGCCAGAACCTGGAAACAAATTGGCGGCCACGATCCGAAATAACCCTTAAAGGTAATCCATGCAGTCTGAAAATGTGATCAACAAACAGTTTGGCTGTCTCTTCTGCCGAGACTGCCCTGGCACACGGTATAAAGTGACACATTTTGGACATGAGGTCCACCACCACCAACACTGCAGTCTTACCCCTGGACGAAGGCAGATCTGTGATGAAGTCCATGGACACCACTTCCCACGGCCTGTGTGGTGTGGCTAAGGGCTCCAGCAACCCTGGTGGCGCTGCTCTGACCACCTTCGCCCGCTGGCAGGTGGTACAGCCCCTTACATAGTCTCGAACATCTTCCCGCACCCCTGGCCACCAGAAGTGTCTCATGACTAGGTGAGCGGTTTTGTCCCTTCCAAAATGCCCCGCTGTAGGGTTGTCGTGCATCTGCTTGAGGACCGTACGTCGAAGCTGGGTGGTGGGTAGGTACAGCGCACCCTTGTAGAAAAGCAGCCCTCTGCGTTCTGCAAAGTCTTTTGCCTGCTCCCTCCCCCCTCTCAGTTCTCTGAAGATGCGGTTGGCAAATTCATCCGCTGCCGTCAGTGCTGTGAGTTCTGCTTCGCTCACCACAGCTGCTCCGCAGGACCATGCCGACGGGGGGAAAATGTGCCTTGGGGCTGGTGGCGCCTCCTCCTCCATGTACTCTGGCTTGCGGGAGAGGGCATCCGCCCTGACATTCTGCTCCCCCGGGATGTAGTGGATGGAGAAGTTGAAGTTCGAGAAGAACTCTGCCCACCGTATCTGCCGCTGGTTGAGCACCCTGGCAGTTCTCCAGAACTCCAGGTTCTTGTGGTCTGTGCACACCTGGATGGGGTGCTTTGCGCCCACCAGGAAGTGTCGCCAGTGCTGGAACGCAGCGTAGATCGCAAGAAGTTCCCTATCAAACACTGTGTAGTTGCGTTCAGGCTGTGTCAGCTTCCTGGAGAAGAAGGCACAGGGTCTCCACTCCCTGTTGGCGTCCAGTTGCAACAAAATTGCGCCCACAGCTTTCTCAGAAGCATCTGTCTCAATGCGTAGGGGCGCGTCCTGCACCACATGGAACAGGTTTTGGTCTGAGGCGAACACTCTCTTGAGGCTTTCGAACGCTGCTTGCGCCTCTGGTGTCCACTTGAACTTCTGCTTGCCTCTCAGGCAGTCCGTGATGGGAGCCGTAACGCGAGAGAAGTTCTTGATGAACTTCCTGTAGAAGTTAGCGAAGCCTAGTAGGCGTTGGGCATCTTTGCGCGTCCTGGGGCTGTGCCAGTCCAGGATGGCCTGCACCTTGTCCTTGTCCATCGCCAGCCCCTTGTCTGACAGCTTGTAGCCCAGGAAGTCCACCTCTTTGGTGTGAAACTTGCACTTCTCCAGCTTCACATACAGGTGGTTCTCCTTCAGGCGTTGCAACACCTCTCTGACATCTTTCACGTGCTGCACTGGGTCATTCGAGTAGATAAGGATGTCATCTAGGAAGACCAAGCATTTCCTGAAGAGGAGGGACCCCAGGACGTGGTGCATGAAGGCCTGGAAGCATGCTGAGCCCCCTTGCAAACCGAAGGGCATCACCAGATATTCAAAAGAGCCCAGAGGCGTGAACATCGTGGTTTTCCATTCATCTCCTTCCCGGATCCTGATCAAGTTGTACGCCCCCCTTAGGTCCAGCTTGGTGAAAATCTTGCCCCTGCGTGCCGCTGTCAGGAGATCATCCACTCTGGGCATGGGGAAAGCCACTGGCTCTGTCACCGAATTCAGCCGTCTAAAGTCCACCACAAGACGGCGCTGTTGCGTGTCTTTCTTGTCCACCCAGAAGACCGGGCTGCCCCCTGCTGCCTTGCTTTCCCTTATGAACCCCCGCTTGAGGTTCTTGTCGATGAAAGCGCGCAGATCCTCCAGCTCCTGGTCTGACATGGCGTACAGCTTGGCTGGGGGTATCGTCGCCCCTGGCACCAGGTTGATCTGGCAGTCAAAAGGCCTGTGCGGGGGTAGGTGGTCGGACTCCGCTTCGCTGAAGACCTCCTGCAGGTCCCAGTACTGCTTGGGTATTGCCTCACCCCCTTTGATATGCATGGTGGCCACCGTGGCTATCGGAGGCCCCTCCCCTGGTTGGCGCTGCATGCAATGTTCCAGACAAAAGTCCGACCCAAACGTGATGCACCTCTGGTGCCAACTGATGGAGGGGTCGTGGCGCGCCAGCCAGCTCATGCCCAAGACGATGGGGGGGTCTGAGATGGTGGTGACGTTGAACGCCAGTGTCTCTGAGTGCCTTCCCACCGTCATTCTCATGGGGGGGGTTTGATGTGTGATGGCCCCTCCCAGCAGCTCCCTGCCGTCAATGGTTGCCACGTGCAGAGGAAAATCCAACTGCAAAAGCTGGATTTGGTGCTCTTCTGCCAAGCTTCTCGAGAAGAAGTTGGCGGACGCCCCACTGTCAATTAAGGCGAGGACCGTCAGGGGATAGCCATTTGGGAGCGTCAGCGTCACTTCTAGAACCACTCCTGCTCTGGGAGGGGTGGGCTGGCTCTGCACCTCTCTGTGCGGGTGGGCGGGCTGGGGCTGTTGTCTGCTGACTGTGCCTGGCTGCTGCCCCTTGTCTCCTGCAGCCAGGCTTTCCCGTTTCCCTGCTGTGGTGCTGCGTCAGTGGGGGAGGGCACCACCGTTCCCGCCTTTCCTTGCCACTCCCTGCGATGTGGGCAGTCTCTGACGAGATGCTGGGGTGAGTTGCAGAGAAAGCAATTCCCGCCCCTTCCCTCCTTGCGTCTTGGCGCCGCTGGGGTTTGAAAAGCCCGCGCGCGCGCGCTATCAATCTGCATGGGCTCCTGGTCCTGGCTGGCTCCAGGCGTGGCTTGAAAGGGTTGTTGAGGGAGTGGCTTCTCCTGCGACCGTGGGAACCAAGCCCGCTTTGCGCGCGTCGCTTGCTTGTCGTTCCACCGGGATTCCTGCCTCACCCCCACCGCCAGAGCTGCTTTGCTCAGCTGATCCATAGTACTGGGCTTTGGACCTCTCGAGAGTTCATCCTTCACCTCCTCGCTCAAACCCAAGTAAAACGCAGCTTGCATGGGAGGCGAATCCAAAACCCACCCCAGTCTGTGCACCAGCATGGTGAATTTCGCCCAATATGCGCGAACTGTCATATTTCCTTGGCGTAAATTATGCAGTTCCTCCTTAGTCTGGTCCAAATGACTATCGGACGAATACATCGTCCTCAAACCTTCTAGAAATTGTTGGACATTTTTCATGCAAGGATTCTTGGTTGCGATTAATGGTCTTAGCCACTCCCTGGCTGCTCCGGTGAGATGTTCCACAATAAACGCTACTCTGTGCTCATCATCGGGGAACTCATTCTGGTGCAGCTCAAGAGCATACACGATCTCAGTCTCAAAGCCCTGAAACTCCTTCGGGTCTCCATTGAACTTGCTTACAAGGGTCCCTGCTCTCCTTCCTGGCAGCACTTGGACTTGGGGAGCCCCTCCCGCCTTGTTTTTCTCTGCATCCAGCTTGTTTTGGAGGTCTACCGCCACCGCCCTTAAATGCTGCTCTTTTTCCTGGAGCTCTCTCACCTGTTCCGCAAGTTGTAGCCGGTCGTCCTGGACCTTCTTAGTCTCCTCTTTAGCTGCCTTCAATTCTCCCTGCGCCTGCAGCGACAGCTGTTGCAGTTCTAGCTGGGCTTGCTCAGCGATCTGCCGCCACTTCTCCGCCTCGGACACGCTCATCCCGGCAACTCCGAAGTAGCCCAAAAATGATTAGGAGGTTGCTGTCACAGTGGCCGGAGTGGACTACTTCAGAGTAACGACGCTACGCAGCTCTGCATTTTATTCTTTTATTGGTGCTGAGTATTTACAGTGCTCAAGTCATTGCTATTTACACGGAGCGATGTTGTCAGTCGGTTTCAGAACCTCCTAATGGCTTTTGGCGCGTCTTTCTCCAACACAAAAGCTTTGGCAGACCCATCCTCTTGCCCCTCCTCTTCCTGCGTAATTCTGGAGTTGGGGGGATGGGTCTTCCCCCCTTACTTGCCCCTTCCTGTCCCACCTGGGACCCTGGCTCCTCTACCCTGCCTGAGCCTCGGACACGACTTCCTGCTTCCCCACTGGAATCGGAACTCTCCCTGCTTTCCCCTTTGCTCGGGGACGGGCTTGAACTCAGGAGGGGAGGGACTTCGCGATATCCCCTGTCCCTCACACCTAGGTTAAAGGGTCTCCACACGCAAATGCCAACATCAACATATGTTCTGAATTTCAAATTGTTGTAACCCGCTCCGGACCTGCTAGTAAAATCATGACGATGATCTTCTCTTGCACTGAGGCCATGATCCAGGGGCCTAATCATCCGAGTTAAGGCAAGTGAAAAATGGGGTAAGGAACTTGCATGGCGAATAAGGCTATGAACCATGCTGGCTATGTTCCCTCTCCGCTGCGGGAGAAAGTGCTTCCGAAAACCAGGAATTACTGGGAACCACAGGAGGGGAGAGTGATCCTGTGCTGAAGTCCTGCTTGTGAGCTTCCCACAGGCATCTGTGAAAGTAAGAGGCTGTGCTAGACAGGCCCTTGATCTGATCTAGCTGGGCTCTTCCTGTGTTATGTTATGCTCTCTATGCTATGGCTCTGTGGTGTGTACACCGCAACCCCACAGTCTCCTTTGACTGCACTTCACCGCCCAGGGTCATTTACCTTTACCTTACGTAGCCTTACCTCATCATCTGTTTAGCTTATTTTGGTGGGTTTCCGTCTGAGAAAAACTGACTTATCTGGCATGCAGAATTCTGGCAAAAGCACCCCAGGAGAACAGAGTCTAGGGCTTGCTGATCAGAAGGTTGGCGGTTCGAATCCCTGTGAGCTCCCGTTGCTTGGTCCCAGCTCCTGCCCACCTAGCAGTTCGAAAGCACATCAAAGTGCAAGTAGATAAATAGGGACTGCTCTGGCGGGAAGGTAAACGGCGTTTCCGTGCGCTGCTCTGGTTCGCCAGAAGCAGCTTTGTCATGCTGGCCACATGACCCAGAAGCTGTCTGCGGACAAACGCTGGCTCCCCTGGAGATGAGCGCCGCAACCCCAGAGTCGGACACGGCTGGACCTGACTCTGGGGCCCCTTTACCTTTACCAGGTTGTTACAGGATGTTGGGGTTGGGCAGGAAACGGTGGAAACCCCCTTGAGCTCCTTGGAGGTAAAGGGCAAGATTTTTTATTTTATTTTTTATGCAATGCATGTTCCACTCCACAAGAGATACAGCAGCTAGAATTTAATGAGGATCTGGAGTTAGTTTTAATACAATAATTACAATCAGTACAGTTGCTAAAATCTAAACTGCTGTGACTTTGTACATATTGCCTCCTAGCCTCCTTCTGCCCCGGGTGGATCGCAGCGGCCGAGAAACAAATGTGCCCATAACGTAGGTACGCACAAATGGCAAATTGATAAAGACCCCTCTTTCATACAATGGAATGGAATATTCTCTCTTCTCCAGTGCCTAAAAGCAGTTGTGTACATTCATCAAGAGAGCTGTTAAAAACCAACAAGCCCATCATGTTCTTTGCCAACAAGGTTTACTTTTTAAAATCCAGCACCAACCTTTATAAGACACCAGCCCTGCAGAAGCAGCGATCCCAACTCAACTCACCTGGGAGTAAGCCCCAATGAATTCAGTGGGACTTCCTTCCAAGTGGGCAGGGCTGGGGTGGCAGCCTAAATATTTCAATTCCCTTTCCATCTGAATTTTATTCCAATCTGCTCGGGCTACGGTGTTGCGTTTGAACTCGTTTTCTGGCTGACTCTTTTTTTTTTACACAGCATTTCAATTAAGCTCAAAGCTGGCCTATGACGCTACTTCTTCTTTGGCGATCACTTGTAGATTGTCTTCCATAAACACGGCTTTAACAATGGGTCTGTAAGTGACTGGAGGCCAATTCTGGATCCACACATCCTTCCACAGTGGGGACATTGGTTTCCAGGCGGGTGTGGATTTGCCAAGCGTGCCTTCCTCTTAGCACGTTTCTCCCTTGCGTCCTGAGATCGAGTTTCTTCAAAGCCCATGACACACTTGAACCATGAAACCTCATCCTTGCATATTCAGAGTCTACTCAGGTTCACCAGGGCTTACTTCCAGGTCACCCCAAAGCAGGAATGGCAGAACCCAAAGCTCTCCAGGTGTTGCTGAACCGCAGATTCCTTCATTCCTGGCCATTGCCCGCATCGGCTGGGGATGATGGGAACTGGAGTCTTGCATCCAGAGGGCCACAGGTTCCCCAAACCTGGCATACAAAAAAAAGGCAGCCAGCAGTCCTTGTTCCACTTGCTGGTTCTGAGAGCCAGAGTGCCCCTCCCTTGCAGTTCCTGGGCAGCTGGCAGCTGGAGCAGAGTGTCTCTTTTGGCAGGGAGAAGAGAAACAAAGCGGGTTTTCACTGCAGGAGCACCAGGGGCCATGTCAGGGTGAGGTGTCAGAGAGGTGAGAGTACAGCTTGTCAGTGTGCTGAACCAAAGGTGGCATGTTCTGGAAGGCTTGCAGTCACCATCTTGGTAGTCAAGATAACCCCACAATTAGTTCTAGTTACAGGTAGGTAGCCGTGTTGGTCTGAGTCGAAACAAAATAAAAAAATTCCTTCAGTAGCACCTTAAAGACCAAATAAGTTTTTATTTTGGTATGAGCTTTCGTATCTGACGAAGTGTGCATGCACACAAAAGCTCATACCAAAATAAAAACTTAGTTGGTCTTTAAGGTGCTACTGAAGGAATTTTCCCACAATTAGTTGTTGTAGCAAAGAGCTCAGATATGTTGATATTGACTTGCTTTGGTGGAACTCTGCACCTTTCTTTGAAGAAAGCACCAGAACTGAACCCTTGGGAGTTCTGGACGTCCTTCTTTGGTATTCCGACCACACCCGCGATCCCACCGTTGGATCCGGACATGAAGCCGCCATTACGGCTTCTCCCTGGTGTGGATCTTCTGGTGGCGGGACAGGTTGGAGGAGCTGGAGAAGGTTTTCTCGCACCTCGGGCACTGGTAGGGCTTCTCTCCCGTGTGCGTCCGCATGTGTTTCTTGAGGCCTTGGCTCCAGCGGAAGTTCTGCCCACACTCGGAGCAGGCGTAGGGCTTCTCCCCCGTGTGGGACCTCTCGTGCTTGGCCAGCTGCGACCTCTGAATGTAGCCGTTCCCGCAGTGCGCGCAGCGGAAGGGCTTCTCCCCTGTGTGCGTCCGCTTGTGGGCGGTGAAGTGCGAGCTGGAGATGAAGCACTTGCCGCAGTCGGCGCACTGGTAGGGCTTCTCCCCCGTGTGTGTGCGCTTGTGCGTCGTCAGGTGCGAGCTGTAGGTGAAGCGCTTCCCGCACTCGGCGCACTGGTAGGGCTTCTCCCCCGTGTGGATCCGCTCGTGCTTCCTTAGCTGGCAGCTGGAGATGAAGCTCTTCCCACACTCGGAGCAGGCGTACGGCTTCTCGCCCGTGTGGGTCCGGGTGTGCGTGACGAGGTCCGATTTCTGGTTGAAGCTCTTGCCGCAGACAGCACACTTGTGGGGCCTCTCCCCTGTGTGGGTCCACTTGTGGATGACCAGGTGCCGCGTCTGGCTGAAGCTCTCCCCGCACTCGGGGCACTTGTAGGGCTTCTCCCCCTTGTGGCTGCCCTCGTGGATCACCAGCTGCGGCCGGTAGCGGAAGCTCTGGCCGCACTCGACGCACCGGTAAGGCTTCTCCCCCGTGTGCACCCTCCGGTGGCGCAGGAGGTTGCAGCGCGTGCCGAAGCTCTTCCCGCACTCGGGGCACTTGTAGGGCCGCTCGCCCGTGTGGGTCCGCTCGTGGATCAGCCGTCCGATCTTGTCGCTGAAGGTCTTGCCGCAGGCCGAGCACTTGTACGGCTTCTCGCCCGTGTGGAAGCGCTCGTGGATGATGAGAGACTCCTTCCGCGTGAAGCACTTGCCGCAGGCCGAGCACTTGTGCGGCTTCTCGCCCGTGTGCGTCCGCTCGTGGATGATCAGGTGGGCACGGCAGTCAGAGATCTTCCCGCAGTACTGGCACTTGTGGGGCTTCTCCTTGGGTGGCACCTTTGGGGTCTTCGGACGGGGGCCCAGGACCGCCTTCTTCCTCATCCCCTCCTCCAAGCCAGCCGCTCCCCCAAGGATATATGGCTGCTGGTCACTGATTCCTGGAATAACGGAAATAAGGGTTAAGAGGAGCCTGCTGGATCAGGCCTATGTCCCATCTAGCTTAGGGTCCCCTTCTCACAGTGGCCAACCAGAGGCCAGTGAGAAACCAGTAAGCAGGATTGGAGCACAAGTAGGGCTGGATGCTATCTGCTTTTCAACTATGTGATATATCAGCAGCTAAACATTGCAATATACTGAGCTAATTGGAGGCTTTGGCTGGCTTCATGGTTTTTCCTGCAACATTATTTTTGCCGGCACCTGCTCTTGTGATCCGCTGCCCCCCTGCATGAGTTGGGGGAGAGCTGAGCCGGCAAACAGGGGCTGCAGATGTATGCGGCCACGGCTGCACGGATGTTATTGGCCCAGAGATGGAAAGAAGATAAAGCCCCTACTAGAGAAGAATGGCGGATGAAGTTGATGGTTTATGCTGAAATGGCTAAACTGACCGGAAGAATCAGAAATCAGGAAGACCAAGATTTTAATAAGGAATGGGGAAAATTTATAACTTATCTTAAAGACTATCGTAAGCTGTTAAAAGTAGGGTTGGAATATCACTTGCAGTCCAAGGGTGAATCCTGGACACAATGGAGAGGTAAAAGATTTGGATCATCATAAAAGATGCGGGAGGAAATGATTAATAATAGGACCCACAAAGGGAAGGATGGAAGTCCAGGAGATTTTTATGATTATTATTATTTTGATATATATATCTCTGTAAAAAATTCAATTTGAAAAACCAAATAAATAAATTAAAATAAATAAAATAACAGGGGCTGCAGGAATCGAGAGAAGCATTGTCTGGCTTCATGGTTTTTTCCATATTGTAATTTTTGCAGAACACACACAAACATTATGATTCACGAGCCAGTGTGGTGTAGTGGTTAAGAGCGGTAGACTCGTAATCTGGGGAACAGGGTTCGCATCTCTGCTCCTCCACATGCAGCTGCTGGGTGACCTTGAGCTAGTCAAAATTCTCTGAAGTTTCTCAGCCGCCCTCACCTCACAGAGTGTTTGTTGTGGGGGAGGAAGGGAAAGGAGACTGTTAGCCGCTTTGAGACTCCTTAGGGTAGTGATAAAGCGGGATATCAAACCCAAACTCTTCTTCTATATTGCAAGGTCAAAAATTATGAAACCGATATCATGATATGGACTTTGAACCTGTTTTGGATTGCATATCGATATATTGCTCAGCCCTAAGCATAAGAACAGTGTCCCTTCCTGTGGTTTCCAGCAACTGATGTTCAGAGGCATCCCTGCCTCTGACCAGCAGCTTCAATCTTCCGTCAAAGGGCTCTGTCCTCACCTGTACCCCACCTCCCCCCCCCAAACCCCACTTTGGGTCTCCTCACCATCACCATCCATGGGCAGCTCAATCTTCACAATGTCCGACGGATCCAGCTCTGACTTGGGGGAACCGGCAGCAGAACTGTCCAAATCCTCTACTGTCTGGGGGAGAAAATAAGGACAATATGCAATATGTTTTTTTTAAATGAGTTTGGAAATGCATGTGAATATGCACATGCATGTTGGTGTGTATCAGGGTGGACAAAAATCAATGATATTTTTAAGAGATAAAAACAGATTTATTTATTTTTATTTAAGTCGGAATTTTTAAAATTTATATCAGATTTTTAAAATAAAATGCTTTCGGAGGAAAAATCTTTCTTTCTTTCTTTCTTTTTTAACCTTTATTGAGATTAAAACAATACTATACATAAAATACATACAAATAAAAACTACAACCAAAACATGAATCAAATCAGCCGTTATCCAAATCTTACATTTTCTTCTTATAAGTTGACTTCCACTCATCTTCATCCCGTGCTACAGATATACTTATTTGTACTGCTTTAAATCAATTTCATTTTGGAATCTCTACAGAATATTTGTTGCAAACCCAAGTCTTTTCAGATATTCTCCAAATTTTTCCCAATTATGATTAAATTTCTTATAGGTACCCCCTCTTATTGCATTTGTCAGTCTGGCCAAATCAATGTAACTGATTACTCAAATACAACATAAAAAAAACTCCAGAATCATTTCTATTGGGCATGGTAGATGAGGGAATTGATAAACAGGACGAAAAAGTATTCCTGTACTCAGTGACAGCAGCAAGGATTTTAATCGCTAAATTATGGAAATCACAGGAGACGCCTACAATTAGAGATTGGCAGGAAAAAGTAATCAGTTACGGAGGAAAAATCTTTCTAAAGATAGTTTTCTATTTAAGTAAGGTACATTATAGTCCAAAGGCTACTCATCAGGAAATAGGGATTTATTTAAGTTTTTCATGTGTGCTAAAACTCAGGCCAAGTATTTTTTTTTAATTGTTTATCCACACCAGTTAACAAACATGGATACATATGCTATAATGTTATTGTTCCAGTTAAATAAATTGTCTAAATTGTTACTAAGGAAATTATTATTTTTCACCTTCCAATAAAGTACAGCAGAAAAGTTCTCCAAATATAAACAGTTAACTTATTAAACCTCACAATAATTCAATAACAAAATTTAAAAATATATCCTTCCAGTAGCACCTTAGAGACCAACTAAGTTTGTTACTGGTATGAGCTTTTCATGTGCATGCACACAATTCTTGGTCTACTGTATGTATTTCTAATAGTATAACCAAATCAGTGATTTTTGATATAGCTGTAAAAACTACTCTGAAAATCTATTATTCCAAAAAGGAAACCTTCATCTGGTTGGTTGTAAATATTAAGATTATACCAGTAAGAATGAGTCTTTCTGTAAAAAATAAAATAAAAATTAAGTCAAACCTTACTGACTAGTGATTTAGATTGTAATTTAAATCGAGTTGATTTAAATCAAATCCCCTCTGGTGTGTATTCAGTAGCGCAGTGGCGAATTCAGATCTGCAGTGTCCCTTGAGCTCCTTGAACAAAAGGTGGGATACAGACACTTAATAAATAAACTTCAGACCCTGCAGACTGAGCAGGGGGTTGGGCTGGATGACCTCCTGGGATCCCTTACACTCCACTCCCTCCATGGAGGCGCAGGTCAATTCTGTATCCAGGGCAGCTGTCTACCAGCTCCATCTGGTACGCAGGCTGAGACCCTATCTGTCTGCAGACTGTCTCGCAAGAATGGTGCATGCTCTAGTTATCTCCAGCTTGGACTACTGCAATGCGCTCTACATGGGGCTACCTTTGAAGGTGACCTGGAAACGACAACTAATCCAGAATGCGGAAGCTAGACTGGTGGCTGGGAGCAGCCACCGAGACCACATAACACCGGTCCTGAAAGACCTACATTGGCTCCCAGTACGTTTCCGAGCACAATTCCAAGTGTTGGTGCTGACATTTAAAGCCCTAAATGGCCTCGGACCAGTATACCTGAAGGAGTATCTCCACCTCCATCGTTCTGCCCGGACACTGAGGTCCAGCTCTGAGGGCCTTCTGGCCTTTCCCTCACTGCAAGAAGTGAAGTTACAGGGAACCAGACAGAGGGCCTTCTTGGTGGTGGCGCCTGCCCTGTGGAACGCCCTCCCATCAGATGTCAAAGAGATAAATAACTACCGTATATACTGGCGTATTAGACGGCTTTTGAACCCAGGAAATTTTTTTCAAAAGTTGGGGGCCCGTCTTATACACCGGGTCCAAGAATCTGCAGTCACCGCATACGGTGGGGGGAGCTCAAAAACGGCCGCATCCCCACTGTATGCAGTGACCATATGAACGCAAAGAAGCGCGCTCGGGAGGGGGCTGCTCCCCGCCAGGGAGAATGGCTCCCTCATGGCTTTGTGACCTGGATCAGCGCAGAGATACAGTTTTGTGTATTTCATTGGTGTCAAGCTGCTGCCTCTTCTTTTTTTGTCAGCGCAAAGCAAAGGGATCTCTCCGTCTCTCTCTCTCTCCGCTCTCTCTTTCACTGCTGCTCAGCGTCTTTCGCTGGCTGTGTGAGCCTCCGATGTCTCTGCCCCTCTATCGCTATCCTCTCTATGGTTTCTCTCCCTCTCCCTGGCTTCTATTCCCCTTTTGCTCACTGAGCCAGCCTCGTTGTCTCTCTCTCCGCTCTCTGGCTTCTTTCCCCCTCTCAATAACTAAGCAAGCAAGCAAACAAACAAACCACCATTTCCCCGGCTGCAGACTTGAGTGCTGGAGAAGACAGCCTCCCCTCCCCGCCAAAAAAGGGCTGGAGTACATCCCAAATTCTATATTTTAACTTGAAAAGTAAGGGGTCGTCTTATATGCCCAGTCGCCTTATACGCCAGCATATACGGTATCTTACATTTAGAAGACATCTGAAGGCAGCCCTGTTCAGGGAAGTTTTTAATGTGTGACATTTTAATGTATTTTTAATCTCTGTTGGCTGGGGAACCCAGCCAGATGGGCGGGGTACAAATAAATTATTATTATTATTATTATTATTATTATTATTATTATTATCATTATCATTATAATTATTATTACAAGCAACCTGCCCTCACCTTCTGCTCCGACCTCTCCGTCCTTGGCGGCATCCACAGGAAATCCTCCGCCAGGGCCACGGCCTGGTTGCCAGTCTCCGGGCCCCTCTCCCTCACCCAGCACTGCATCTCCAAGGGCAGGACAGCCAGAAACTGCTCCAGGATCACCAGCTCCAAGATCTGCTCCTTGGTGTGTCTCTCCGGCTTCAGCCACTGGCGACAAAGCTCCCAGAGCTGGCAGAAGGCCTCGCGGGGACCCTCAGCCTCCCGGTAACTGAACTGCCGGAAGCGCTGGCAGCGCATCTCCATGTTGAGGGCACCTGTGTCCGGGATCTCCTCCTTCACTCCCACAAAGGCTTCTGCGTTTTCCTCCTTGCCACTCAGGCCTAGCAGGGTCAGATCCGCACCCTCTTCTCTGGACCGCTGCTTAGTGCCTGACGCTCCTTCAAAGGAGGCCTTTGTCCCTGCGGAGCTCTTCTCCGTCGGAGGCGATTGTGCGTCTCCCCACCCGGGATACGAGGACGGTGCCACCGTCTTCAGAAATTCCTGCTTTCTGGCTTCCCAGAACTCCTGCACCCGCTCCTTTGGTTCTTGCTTGACCCGAGGCGGAATCGATTCCGCGATGGTCCCAACTTGGACAATGTGAAGTTCTTTCCCAGGCATGCCCTCCGCCGACTTGGGTCCTGGCGAGGCCCACTCCTCCATTTTGACTCCTGGCACGCGGCACCTAGACAGGAAAGAAATTCAATCAGTTTATGTGGGAAAAAGGAAAGCGGTGCAAACGTGGACCAAATAAATATCTCCCTTGAACGCACCACATCCTTGTCGCTTCCCAGTTGGGGAACTTAAGGCCGCAATGTGAAGACAAATGGACTTTCAGCAATTAATGTTATTTCTTCGTTTGTATGCCAAAAAGTCTTTTTAATTGGTTTGCAAATATGAAATCAAGTTATGAAATCCACACAGTTAAAATGCAGAAAGAAAACAATTCCATAGCAATCGAAACAGTTTTTAAAAAGCAAAGCAATTGAATCTTCCAGGACAAAGTTGCTGTGCGTGGCACTTCACTGAGTGGAAGAGTTCCCTGCCCCAAGGAGCTTACAATCTTAAACTCAACACAGGGAACATCAGAAAAAGAGGGAAAGAGTAAAAAGAGAAGCAATGTGATTTCCGTTACATGCAGCGCTCCAGACCTCTGTACATGGCCCTCAGGTGTCTCCCAAGAAAGCCACATCCCTCACTTGCCCTGCTTCACACCCCAAGGCTGGAAAGCATCCTTGAACTCTGATCATTTGCTTGTCGGGAGATGATCAAGGATGTGGGAAAGTGTGTAGAACCTGGCCCACTGCCCAAATTTACATTTGTTGCTCCACCCACTTTTACCTCTAGCCATGCCTACCACTGGCTTGTGGCCCTTGGAAGGTTGCTCAGCTGGGAACAGGTTTCCCATCCCAAACTTAATGGGTTGTGCCAAAGGCTTTGTGGAAAGGGGGGTTTCAAGGGAGAGAGGTGGCACCACTTGCATGTCTTGAAAGGCTCCAACCTCAGGGGTCTGCAAGAGAGAAAGGGGGAGCGTTTTGGGGAGCAGGAGACCTTTCAATCTCCAAAAATGTGAGCGCAATGGGTGATACCTTTCCGGGAGCACCAACAACAAGCAAAACCTGCAACAAAATGTTGCAGTGTAAAGTCCTCCTGTTCTGTATCCCAGTCACTTAGCTATCCCCCTTTCCCCTTATATTCCACTCTATCTTGCCAGTCCCTTTCCCCCACTTTTGTTCCCCAACAGTCGCTCAGCATTTCAAGAAGGGACTTCTGCAAACTTTGTCCCCTCGCATTACTGATCCCACCCTCATGCATGTGATGTGGGAGCTGCCGTTTTTATTTTATTTTTACATGGCTTAAAATATCTAAGCTGTCCACAGCAAAACGATAAAAACACAACTGCAGTGTTCAGTAACATTTCAGTAAAAGCTAAATAGAAGGGGGAAATGTTTATCACTAATAAAACTGGACAGTGTACACGAGACCAACCTAATAAAAATAAGAGAGGTCAGGAATGCGTAAACATCAAAGGCTCCAATCTTAACCCCTCTTCTCCGAAAGTAAGCCCCATTGCATGCAACAGGACTTACTTCGGATTAGACACAGATTAGACACTGCTATTTATTACTATTATTATTTACAACATTTAAATACCTCCTTTATCTTCCAAGGAACTCAAGGTGGTGGCCAAGGTCCCCATGTCATCTTCACAACAACCCTGTGAGGTAGGTTTGGTTAAGAGCTGGTGATGGTCACCCAGTGAGCGTCATGGCTGAGTGGGAATTTGAACCCTGCTCTCCCAGGTTCAACACTCCAACCATGACATCACCTCGGCTCACAAGCATGCAATGTATGCTTGTTAAGAGGCGTTTCAACCTTATGATAATCTCCACTTTGCCTATTTTACAGGGAAGACATCAAGATCTTCACACAACTAGGCAGCAATCCCCACTGGACACGGTGGGAATGTCTACTGGGAACATGGGAGGCTGCCTTAAACCAAGCCAAAGCCACTGGTCCATCTAGCCCAGAATTGCCTACACTGACTGGCAGAGGCTCTCCAGGGTTTGAGGCCGTGGTCTCTACCTGCAACATCTAAAGATGCTGGAGGTTGGACGAGGGACATTCTGAATGCAAGGGAGCGGTTCTACCTGTGAGCCTGCTCCCTCAAGCAGAGGCTGACTAAGAGCAGTACATCAGGCAGAGAAGCAACAGGTGCCCTCTTTTGCAGGGTTTGCTTCCTGTTCTGCAGAACGGAACATAAAGAGAGCTGCCTTACACCACCCATCCATCTTAGCTTAGTGCTGTCAAAACACTGACCGGCAGCGCTTCTCCAGGGTTTCAGGCTGAACCTGTAGATGCCGCTGGGGACTGAACCGAGGCCTTCTACATGCAAGGCAGGTGCACCAACCGCAGGTGCTGCTCGATCCTGGAAGGGCTTGCATGTGCTTGGCTGTGGTGCTGATCACAGATTCTTGGGCTACGAGCGTGTCCTGGATCTGGGAGGGCGGGGGCACTTTGTGCCTTCACTCCGCGTCTGAACCGGGGAAACTTCTGCATGCAAAGCAGCTGCATGCAAAGCACCTGGGAGACTGGGAAAACGCCTGGATCCCCCCGCCACATCTCTGGCTCTGGCTCTCCAGATTCCCACCTCCCACCCCTCTTCTCCCTCCCAGGAATCCTGACTCCTATTATTAATTAATAATCATCATCAACATCAATCACTCGCCTGTTGCTTCCGCTGCCTTTGCAAACCGTCCACACTTCGGGCTCCTGCCGCCCCCAGCAGAAGGAAATGAGGGGGAGGGGGGAGGGAGGGAGGGCTGGCGGTGCAAAAGGGAAGCTTCGCACCAGGAAGGGGAGAAGGTGGGGCAGGAAAGTGACCTCACTGCTTTTCTATCTCTTTGCGCACTCTTTCCCTTCCCTTCCTCGCCATGTGGTTCTCGTTTCCCTCCTCTCTAGGCGCGCGAAGCTCGCTGCACTTAACCCCTTGAGGAAGAGAGAGAAAGAAAAAAAATTGAGAGAGAGAGAGAGAGAGAGAAGGGAAGACTCCTATAATTGTAGCGTCCGAAGGGATCCCGAGGGTCATCCAGTCCAACCCCTTGCAATGCAAGAGATCTCAACTACAGGGGGATCTGTCTGTTTGTCTGTCTGTTTCGGGAAGCGATGGGAATCACTTGCAGACGACTGCAGTGCCTGGAGACTATGTTGCTTCGAGGTTTTTTTGTGGGCAGTGGCTGGAGGAAGCGGGGGGTGTGTGGACTAGGACCCGGGTGGAGCAAGATTAAAATGCCTTGCTCAGCCCAACCTACCTCGCAGGGTTGTTGTGAGGTTAAAATGTAGGGCGGGGAAGATGGAGAGAGAACCATGTAAACTACCTGGATTGCCTGAAGAGCACAGGAAATAATCTATTCGGAATATGATTTATGGGAGATTGAGAAAAATGAAAAACTGCTCTCTGTTGAGTTCAGCGATCTCCAGATATTTATTAATGCATATTGGCAAAGGATATATTTCAGGTTGCCTGGATTGTGTGTTGAAGAATGCCTTAGTTTTCCCTTTCGATATCTCTTGGGTCTTTTAAAATTCCTTCTTCTTCAAATGAAGTATGCGGGAAAATCCAAACACTGACTCCTCTTGTTTTGGAATTTCCAGCAGCAGAGTTCCATGTTCCCTTGGATTGATTTATTAAAGGCTTTCTTCCGAACTTAACTTGATACAGATGTTTCCTTCAGACACCCAAAGTGAAAAATAAGACATCAGACTTGGTGAGACGTTGCACTTTATAGCTCAGAACGCGTTGCACTTTAAGCCCAGGTATTTACTTGCAATTTGTAGCTGCTCCATGGTTCTGGCGATGAAGGAGAACTCAGCACTTCCTCAGAGTTTATTTATACCAAATCTGAACCCCACCCCGTGTAGCAGAAGCAAATTCCCAAACTAACGCCTTGTGATCCATGGATCAGATTAAAGCATTCCTCTTGAAAACAAGAGGAAACTAACTCCAGGATGGCAGATGCACTCAAATTTATTTTGTTCTGAAGGCCGTGGCAAGTGCTTTTGGGGGGCCGCAAACTTTGTGCGGCGCCCCAAACACTTTTGCTTTTTTCAGGAGGGCGGGGTGGGAATTGCAATGCAAAGTTCCATGAGATCACAGGACCCAAAATGGCCACTGTCCTCTTGCAAGAAAAAATAGAAAGAAGAATCCTGCTGGATCAGGTCATTGTCCCATCTAGAGTTTGGATTTGGATTTGATATCCCGCTTTATCACTACCCTAAGGAGTCTCAAAGCGGCTAACAATCTCCTTTCCCTTCCTCCCCCACAACAAACACTCTGTGAGGTGAGTGAGGCTGAGAGACTTCAGAGAAGTGTGACTAGCCCAAGGTCACCCAGCAGCTGCATGTGGAGGAGCGGAGACACGAACCCGGTTCACCAGATTACGAGTTTACCACTCTTAACCACTACACCACACTGGCTCTCATCTAGTCCAGCATCCTGTTCTCACAATGGCCAAACAGGTGCCTCTGGGAAACCCTCCAGCAAGACCTAAGCACAAGAGCATTCTCCCCTCCCCCCTGTAGTCTACAGGATTCAGAAGCATTCCTGCCTCCAACCATGGAGGCAGAGGATAGCCATCATGGCTGATAACCATTGATAGCCTTACCCTTCATGAATTTGCCCAGTCCTCTTTTAAAGACATCCAAGTTCATCATTACCTCCTGCAGGAGTGAGTTCCACAGTTTAACTATGCTCTGTATGAAGTATTGTTTTCTTTTATCTGCCCTGGAGCTTGTGGACAGAAGCTCCAAGACGTCCGCAGGGGATTCTCTAGCTAAGGGATATGCTGCCATCTCAGCTTCAGTTTGGGATGCAGTTGGGTTTCATCCAGTGCCATTGAATCTAAGATAAACGGAAGACTTAGATAAACAGGATGAGTTTTGGAAGAGACCCGCTATATCCTTGTGCTTTGAGGAAAAGCTGGAACTGTTGCAGTTAATACATCAAAGGTTGTGTGGATAGCATTGCAGACAAGTGCCTTTGTTATTGAACTTCACAAAGCAGTTAAGCAGAGGGATGTATCACAAAGCATCCAAACTAGGGGGGGAAATTCACCACCGAGGTTTAATGGTTTGCAACTGGGGCGGTCCTGGAGTCCTTCCTAAAATGGCAGGTAAAGGTAAAGGGACCCCTGACCATTAGGTCCAGTCATGACCGACTCTGGGGTTGCGCGCTCATCTCGCATTATTGGCCGAGGAAGCCGGCGTATAGCTTCCAGGTCATGTGGCCAGCATGACAAAGCCGCTTCTGGCAAACCAGAGCAGCACATGGAAACGCTGTTTACCTTCCCGCTGTAGCGGTTCCTATTTATCTACTTGCATTTTGACGTGCTTTCGAACTGCTAGGTTGGCAGAGCTTCTCTAATTTGACAGTTCTCAAGAGATCCCTGGAAAAAGGGATTGAGTGTTAAACCAGTCTTGGAATTGTGAAGAGAATAGGGGTCTCACTGGACAATTCTGTGCACAGAGCTACAATTTTAGGAGCGGTTTAACCATTGTCATAAGAAAAATCACCATCAACCCCTCTTCCCAGGGAACTCTGGGAACTGTAGCTCTCTGAGGGGAACGAGGGCCTCCTAACAATTCTCAACACCCGTAATACACTTCCTTAGATTGGGGGGGGGAGCTGTGACTGTTTAAAGTGGTGTGATACTGCTTTAAATGTACGATGTGGATGGGGCCTAACCCAGCATTAGACATAGGCAAGCTGCGAACTCGGCTCTTGAATACCAAGTGACTCTTAAGTCCCTCTTAGAATTGAAGCTCTGGGAGGGGAATACTATAGTGCAGGCATCCCCAAACTGCGGCCCTCCAGATGTTTTGGCCTACAACTCCCATGATCCCTAGCTAACAGGACCAGTGGTCAGGGATGATGGGAATTGTAGTCCAAAACATCTGGAGGGCCGAAGTTTGGGGATGCCTGCTATAGTGGCACCCTTCTAAAAAACCAAAAAAACTACAGCTCCCAGAATCCTTTGGGGAAGCCACCGCTGCTTAAAGAGATACTGCTTTATAGGTATGGTGCAGATAGGGCCTGAGTCAGAGCACTAGTTCATTTAGCTCAGTATTGTAAGCACTGACTGGCAGCAGCTCTCTAGGATTTCCGCCCAAGGCCCCTTCTAGGCCTCGCTCTATTCTTCCTCTATACAAGTTCAGGGAAATAGCCTAGACCGGCAAAAGGCACATATGGAGGGTAGGAAGGAGGCACGGGGAGGGGTGTGGCCTGGGGAGGGTATATATATTAGGAGAAATTAGCCCCCTACCCATAGCACTAGAGGACTGGGATTCGAACTGGGGCCTCTTACATCAAAACCAAACTGCTTCAGCTTTTCTGCAACGTTTTCCCATAATGGGAAGAGTTTTCTTGCGTGGCAGTGAGGTGCAGTCGTGTTGGCCTCCCTTACTTCTCAGAACAGGGTTGCAGCACTGTATTCTGTACCACTGTATTCTGCTCTGGTCAGACCTCACCTGGAATACTGTGTCCAGTTCTGGGCACCACAGTTCAAGAAGGATACTGACAAGCTGGAACATGTCCAGAGGAGGGCAACCTAAATGGTCAAAGGCCTGGAAACGATGCCTTATGAGGAATGGCTTAGGGAGCTGGGTATGTTTAGCCTGGAGAAGAGAAGGTTAAGGGGTGATATGATAGCCATGTTCAAATATATAAAAGGATGTCATATAGAGGAGGAAGAAAGGTTGTTTTCTGCTGCTCCAGAGAAGCGGACACGGAGCAATGGATTCAAACTACAAGAAAGAAGATTCCACCTAAACATTAGGAAGAACTTCCTGACAGTAAGAGCTGTTCGACAGTGGAATTTGCTGCCAAGAAGTGTGGTGGAGTCTCCTTCTTTGGAGGTCTTTAAGCAGAGGCTTGACAGCCATATGTCAAGAATGCTTTGATGGTGTTTCCTGCCTGGCAGGGGTTGGACTGGATGGCCCTTGTGGTCTCTTCCAACTCTATGATTCTATGATTCTAAGTCCTTTAATGTCCTAATCTGCCATGCCATGTTCTTTTGGGTGCATTGCCCCCTCCAGGGTTGTCCCTCTCCCCCCCCCCCCGTCCCATATTCTCCCCACCCTGTTTGCATGTTGACGAGAGTTCCCTGGGTAACAGGAAACCTCTCTCCTCCCATGTATTGTGTGGGGCAGGAAACCTTTGACAATGGAGTACAGAGACGGCAGGATGTCCCTCGTTCTTTAAGCAGGGCGGGGGTGGGGGGTGACAGGGAGAAATCCGTTGCACAGCCCACAGCCCATCTGCAGATATGGGGGGCTCCGTGGGTGGGGGGCACCCAAGGGATACCTCTTGATCTGGTTCTGTCCAACAATCTTGGCTTCGCTTTTTGACACCCTCCCCGGACGCCTGGGTTCTGCCTTCTGAGCTCACTCCTGGACGGATAGGAAGGGAAGTTTTTTTGGGGGGGTGGAATCTGGAGGGTGGTCTTCAAACAGGATGGATCGTTTGCTGCTGCTGGCCTTGATTCCACTCGCTCGAGGTGAGTATTAAGCAAGCCGACCTGTGGCAGGTGGAAGGGGATCGATCCTTAATCCTCGCTGGATTTCAGCAGGGGAAAGTTACCAACTTCTCAGCCCATCTAATAATGCAACTGTGCCTTTGCCAGCAATTTGATCTGACCACAGCAATGCTCAGTGTTCGTCTTGGTACAGAGAGTGATGCTATCAACTGCTGAATTGCTTCAGATCCAGCTGCCATAAGAGGCACACAGCTGCAGAGAATGGCTGAAACGTTGGCAACCGGAGGCACCGTTTATTCATACATTTTTGTATGCAGTTAATGTGGCTCTTCAGGGCAGCATGTGGCTTATTTGTGTACGCATAACTGTTTCCATTTGCATGTTTGTATGTGTGGACACACTGCACACATATATGTGCAAAACCACACTTTGTTGTTGTTTAGTCGTTTAGTCGTGTCCGACTCTTCGTGACCCCATGGACCATAGCACGCCAGGCACTCCTGTCTTGCACTGCCTCCCGCAGTTTGGTCAAACTCATGTTCGTAGCTTCGAGAACACTGTCCAACCATCTCGTCCTCTGTCGTCCCCTTCTCCTGGTGCCCTCAATCTTTCCCAACATCAGGGTCTTTTCCAGGGAGTCTTCTCATGAGGTGGCCAAAGTATTGGAGCCTCAGCTTCACGATCTGTCCTTCCAGTGAGCACTCAGGGCTGATTTCCTTCAGAATGGAGAGGTTTGATCTTCTTGCAGTCCATGGGACTCTCAAGAGTCTCCTCCAGCACCATAATTCAAAAGCATCAATTCTTCGGCGATCAACCTTCTTTATGGTCCAGCTCTCACTTCCATACATCACTACTGGGAAAACCAGAGCTTTAACTATACGGACCTTTGTAGGCAAGGTGATGTCTCTGCTTTTTAAGATGTTGTCTAGGTTTGTCATTGCTTTTCTCCCAAGAAGCAGACGTCTTTTAATTTCGTGACTGCTGTCACCATCTGCAGTGATCAAGGAGCCCAAGAAAGTAAAATCTCTCACTGCCACACTTAGGTTTGCTCATTGGCTAGGTATATGTAAAACAAACTGGGAGGGGGACTTGTAGCCCCTTGGATATTGCTGGATTGCAAATCGCCATCATCTCTGACCACTGGCCATGCTGGCTGAGGCTGATGGGAGCTGGAGTCCAGCAACATGCTCTGGAATACCACAGGTTCTCCCTCCCTGATGTAAAAGGCATGAATTGAAGAACTGGAATTGTGGCGAAGGAGCTGTGAATCAGGTTACTGTGTAACCAGTGACAGCTCCTGCTGTTTCATATCCTTGGAGCTACTAACAGCTGAACCCAGGGCCATCTACCCTCAAGCCATGTGCTCTATCCCACAGCTGTGCTCTCTCCCTTTGTGTGAGTTTTCACGCAAAGCAGCAAAAGAAGCGGTTAGCCTGTTTCTGGGCTGGACTGCTTTAAACTACAGGTAGAGGCAATTGATGTAACTGAATGTTGCACCATACCAATAAAACTAAATAAAAATACCTGGATGTAGAAATCCAGCATCTCAGGGAGAAATGCTGGGCTTGAAACTGCCCCCCTGGCATGCTAGTTTTCTAAGTGCAGGAATATTTTAAAATTCTGGGAGGGTATTTGAGCCTAAAATGGCACAGCCCAGAAACAGATTCACCAAAAACTCTGTTGTTTATTTGAATTAATCCCATGGACTTGAACCATCTCATTGTTCTGTTTTCTCTCCTGTCCAGGTCTGTCTTGCAACCAGGTTCCCTGCAAGAATGGAGGCATCTGTTTGAGTCACACCAATGGGACTTTCTCCTGCCTGTAAGTTTTCAGGATTCACAATAAGGAAATAAATAATGTATCTGGGATAAAGGGGCAAGGAGTTGAAACTATCCTGAGAGAGAGTAAATTTTCCAGGATGATGTTCTGTTTCTTAGAATCGAGCTATCAAAGGATGACTCAGCCTTCGTTACTCTTTTATTCCCCTCCCACCTGCCCTTCCTCTAATTAGTCCAGGGTGATGTAACACACCATTTCCCACGCCACCTCCTTTTGCCATCATGACTGAGCCCTGATATTGAAAGCAAGTCCTGAACCGACATTGAGCATATTATGACCTCCAAGGTCCCTTTTTTGACTATGTGGCTGCATCCACACCATACATTTAAAGCAGTCATGGGTTCCCTCAAGGAATGCTGGGAACTGTAGTTTGTTAAACATGCAGAAACGTTGGGCAAAGATATTCCTGCATTGCAGGGGGTTGGACTCGATGATCCTCCTGGTCCCTTCCAGCTCTACAGTTCTGTGATTTTATCAAGAGGCCACCTTTCGCCCTAAGAGAACAATAGAAACACAGAATTGTAGAGCTTGCAGGGACCCTGAGAGTCATCTAGTTCAACTTCCTGCAACGCAGGAATCTCAACTGAAGCATCCACGACAGATGGCCACCCAAACTCTGCTTTAAAACCTCCGGTGAAGCAGGGCCCACCAATTCTCCACCAGTTCTTCCTGATGTTTAGTCGGAATCTCATTTCTTGAAGCTTGAATCGATTGATTCAAGTCCTACCCTCCTGAGCAAGAGAAATCAAGCTTCCCTGTGACAGGGCTTTAGATATTTAAAGATGGCTATCATATTTCTTCTCAGGGCTTGTCTATACTTCAGCTTTTGCTGTGCCTAGAAAACTCAGCTCCAAGCAGTTTTCCTTTTCCTTTCTCTTCCCAGAGCTACAGTTCCCAGAGTGGTTTAACAGTCATCTCCTCGGGAAATTGTAACTCTGTGGAGGGAATAGCAGTCTCCTAACCTAGCAGTTTGGAAGCACGTCAAGTGCAAGTAGATAAATAGGTACCGCTCCGGTGGGAAGGTCAACGCCGTTTCCGTGCGCTGCTCTGGTTCGCCAGAAGCAGCTTTGTCATGCTGGCCATATGACCCGGAGGCTGTCTGCAGACAAACGCCGGCTCCCTCGGCCTATAGAGCGAGATGATCACCACAACCCCCGAGTCGTCCATGACTGGACCTAACGCTCAGGGGTACCTTTACCTTTAACAACTCTCAGCACCCATAACAAATGACTGTCTTTGGCAACTGTATAGCTCAGACTCAGGCTACCCTAGAGCTTTTTGTGCTATAGGGAAGTTTATCCTTTCTCTAACTTTTCTTCTTCTTCTTGTCTTGTCAGGTGCCTTGCTGGCTACGTGGGAGAGACATGCCAGTTTGCGGACCCCTGCACACCTGGGCGCTGCCAGAACAGGGGCACCTGCTCCCTCACGGCCCTTCTTCCCCCAAATGCCCCTGCCTACACCTGCCTGTGCCCTCCGGGTTTCACTGGGGAGGAATGCCAGGGAGTGGTTGGAGACCCCTGCTTCCCTTCCCCCTGCCAACATGGGGGGACGTGCCACTGGCTCTCCGGGAAAGGGTATCGATGCCAGTGCTTGCCAGGGTGGACAGGTATGGCAAAGGAAGACACACACACACACACACACACACACACACACACACACACTTGTGGCTACCGTTTGGGAAATCAACTTAGGGTAGGCCCACTGCAATCAACAGACGTGATTAGCTTAGGTCCATTAATTCCAATGCTCTTGAGCAGAATTTAGCTTGGTCCAGTATGCGCTATAAGGGCAAATGCATCAATTTTGGTTTCTCTCATTTTATCATTTCTCCAGTCTTAAAGTCATCTATCCACAATTCCACATCGGCTTGCGATTCTTTCTTTCTTTTTAAGTTCCTTCTAAAAGTTCATTAGTATTTTAAATGCTAATTTCTCTTAGCTTCACACATTTTTGTACACAATTTCCCCCCTGAAATAACGTCAAACCTCGGCTCCTGAACACCGAAAACCCGGAAGTAACTGCTCCTGTTTTCAAATGATTTTCAGAAGCCAAACATCTTCCAGGGAGTTTCTCCCCCTTTTTTACTCCATTGACTTTGCTGACTGCCCTCTGATCCTCGGCTGTCGAACGGATTAAATTCGACAACCGAGGTTTGACTGTACGAAATTTTGCAAGGCGGTTCTGCCTAACAGAATGCCTTTTCACAGGTTGTTTTCACTAATAGATGCATGTTTAAGTACATGCATTCTTGTACTTTGACCCGACTGTATATGCATTCTTGTACACATTACTTGGATGGAGAATGGCATTGTAAAATGTAGGCAAGTGGGAATTTCAAAGGATGGCTGTACAGGGGTGCCTCGCTAGACGAATTTAATTCGTTCCACGGGTCTTGTCTTATAACGAAAAATTCGTCTAGCGAATCCCATAGGAATGCATTGAATTTTTTTGAATTTTTTTTTGCCCATAGGAACGCATTAATTGAATTTCAATGCATTCCTATGGGAAACCGCAATTCGCTAGACAAACTTTTCATAAAACGAATTCGTCTAGCGAGGCAACCTCCGCTCGAAAAATCCTTTCGTGAAGCGGAAATTTCGTTAAGCAGGGCATTCATTAAGCGAGGCACCACTGTATCTCAGTGTTGGGAAAGTATTGTCACAGTGTTTAAAGGGATTTTTCCCAGCCCTCCCTGAAGATGCCGGGGATTAAACCTGAGACAAAGCATTAAGCTGTGGCTCTTCTCCCAGAAGAAAACGACAGTAGGAAGGACGGACATAATTATGTAGCATAGGACTATCAAAGTAACATGGTTAATGATAACATGAAGAGAGACTCCCTATTCAGTTAGTCTATCATGGAACGCCAGTTGCTGCATGGGCAACAGCTAGGGAAAACTGTTGCCCTGCTTCTGAGAGTTAGCAAAGTCACTTAAATAACACAGTCCAGAGAGAAAAGAAATCCTAACACAAACAGTGTATAATCCAGGCATCTCCAGACTCGGCCCTCCAGCTGTTTTGGGACTATAATTCCCATCACCCCTGACTACTGTTCCTGTTAGCTAGGGATGATGGGAGTTGTAGTCCCAAAACAGCTGGAGGGCTGAGTTTGGGGGTGTCTGGTATAATCTGAGGAGAAAGGAACAGAGGTTTTGTTATCTTTAATTCAGGCCTTGCACATCACAGGGAGACATTCAATCAAATATACAGAGGAAAACTCCTGTAAAACTACACAGCTAATCAAAGCACACATTGCTTCAGGGAAGATCATGCCACTTTACCTGGCGGCTAAGCAGCACCTTCACCCTCTGTCTACATGGGCACTGGCTGGGGGTGGGGGTGGGGCATGCCAACCTTCTCCACCCTAACACTTCCCAGGGCAGCAGCTTCCTTCTCCTCTCCCTCTCTTGGCCTGTTGACTGTAACAAAGAACAGAGTTAACCCTTTAGCTGCTCAAGACATGATCTCTGCTGTGGCACTTCCAACGCCGTGCTTCCTTTGAAAGCCATATGGGTGACTACTGTCGGAAACAGGATGCTGAATTGCATTGACCTTTAACCTTACATGCTTGTGAGAGCCAGAGGGGAGGAAAAAGCTGGGAAACAAGGTTGGCTTACGCGTTTGGCTTTGCTTCCAGGGAAGAACTGCCAGCTGATGGACTTCTGCCCAGCGAATCCCTGCGCCAACGGGGGGACTTGCGTCATCACCTACCCGGTCATCGTTTGCCAGTGCCAGCCAGGCTTCGAAGGGCACACCTGCCAGCACGATGTCAACGAGTGCTTTGGGGACCCTCACCCCTGCCTCAACGGAGGCAGCTGTATTAATAACATTGGCTCATTCCGCTGCATCTGCCCACCCAGTTCTACTGGTCCGCTCTGCCAGTACCGTTTGGGACCCTGTTCCCCGGAGATCTGCCTCCACGGCAGCACCTGCCACCCCGTTGATGAAAGATACCATGGCTGCCTGTGTCCCCCAGGTAAGCAAACAGGCGAAGTTGATAAACCCAATCCATGGATTCTGCCTGGATTTGGGGTAGAAGGATCTTTACATTTCAGTGCTTACGGTTTCTCATTTGTCCAAGCTTTGATTCAATTCTCCATGTTTTTGCAGTAAATTGGGGAGCGGTTGGTTTTTATTAAAAAAAGAAATGCCCGTGAAAATTCATTAGTGTGAATTGCACTCAACTCTGCAAGCGGTTTTACACTAAAATAATGTGTTTTGTGTGTGCTGTTTTCACCAATATGTTCATTTTCACTCACACTCTCCCCTAATGTTGGGGGACAGAATGTGAAGTATGAAGCAGCAATAATAATAATTTATTATTTGTACCCCGCCCATCTGACTGGGTTGCCCCAGCCACTCTGGGCAGCTACCAGCATATATACTATTGGCTTTAAAGTAGCTCCTCCTTGCAGAGAAATATTTGAGGTCAATTTGGGAGAGTCAAAATGGCTTCAGGATTGTTCTCTTGTACTATTTCAGACACGTGGTTTATATTCAGACACCTGGTTTTTAAACTTATGTGTGTGTTTGCATTGTACATTTATGAACATTTATTTTATATTTGAGACCTTAGACTTCTTAGGGCAATACTTAGTAGAGATAAGGCATTCAGCTGGCCTTACTGCCTAGTTGTTCTGTTGGGATTTTTAATATACTTCAACTAAGAAAATGAACGCTCAGCTGAGAAATTTAATGTTCAAAATCCAGAAATGGAAAACTCCCTAAGCATGGGCTTATTTCGCTTAATGGTTCGTGCAGCCCTGCAGGTAACCATAGTTACCATTTAATATGGCCGCCAAGAGCAAATGGTGGCTGGAGGCCTGCTTCCGCACAAGTACCTGAGGAGGGCCCTGTTGCATCAGAACCAAGGCCTGTCCACCTTCCGAACGAATCCTCCATGAATTTGTTTTCTCCCCGCTCTAGGCTACACAGGTCAATACTGTGAAGTGAACCCAGACGACTGCATTGGGCATCAGTGCCGCAACGGGGGAACCTGCCAGGATGGGGTGGCATCATATACTTGCCACTGCCTGCCAGGTTGGACAGGTGAGGTGCCAGCATGTTCCCGCCACCATCTTTGGCAGCTTTCCAAGGTTTCAAGGCAGGGGACATTCCCAGCCCTCCCTGGAGATGCCAAGAATTGAGCCTTTCTCTGCATGCAAAGCAGATGCTCTACCCCTGAGCTGTGGTCCTTCCCACATTAAAAACAAACCAACAAACCATAGGTTGCCTTATATACTAAGTCAGACTTCCAGCCCCATGCTGTCTACTCTGATTGGCAGTAGCTCTCCAGGATTACACAAAAGGAACGTTCCAAATCCCCCCTGGAGATGATAGCAATTGAACCGGGACCTTCTGCATTCAAAGATTGGCACTTTCCCTGGCACTTGAGTCGCAGTGCTCAAGCAGTTTTGTAAAACGGTTTGAAGGGTTTTCTTTCTTGCAATGTATCAGTTTTATGAAATAATTGTTTATGAAGTAAGGGGAGGGAGCAGTGGTATTCTGTGATGGGTTCTGAAATGACCAAGGAAAGATCTCAGAGGAGCAGCTGAATGCTCAAGGGACACACCGTCTTGGTGAGTTGGTGGCAACAGCCAAGGGAAAAAAAAAAGCAAATGCAATGTTAGGAAAGGGATCAGAAATAAAACGGATAGCATCATAATCTCATTAAAGAGCTACCGATCCTGCCCCGCCAGCCTCTAACGGGTAAACAAGGAAACCAGGAAGCTCCCGGCTTCCTGAATTAGCTGTAAAAGGAGCTGCCTGGCTATCGTAGGAAAGCGACTTGCCTAGTGGTCACTTGAGAAGCAGAATCCGCAGAGACACCCTAGGATGGGTGGCGAGAGCCTTCTGAGCTGAGAAACAGCAAGCGCACGTGTTAGCGTTAAGTAGGGATGTTCCCCAGCCACATTGACCTCTCACTTCCCTGACAGAGGTTGCACTGTTTGTCAACATCCTGTTGCTGACGTGGCTGAGAATATTGTTTGCAAACACTGCAGGACACTAGGGCAGCCCAGACATCCACAGAAGCCGCTGTGTGTTGACCGCATCAGACCACTGGCGTCTCTGTTATCTGACCAGGTGAAGCACCACAAGCTAGCGATGTAAGAACTGAGCCTGGGGTCTTGTGCATGTGCTGCACCACTGAGCTATGAGCCCTACTGTAGGTGGTTGGAGAGAGGGGCTGCTCATGGGAAGGAAGGTGACAAACAGATGACTGGCTCCTTATCTGATGGGTAGTATTCAATTCAGCTTTAATCAGAGTAGACCCCCTGAAATAAATGTGCACGGCAAAGTTAGTTCTGTTAAGTTCAGCAGGTCTACTCTGAGTAAGACTTAATTGATTCTGACCTATTGTATGCAGTTTGAGCTCCCTCCGCCCCTTTCAGAATCTGGACTGTTTATTAACATTCTGTGAAATCACCACAGTGCTGTCAACACAGACAGAGGGAACCAATATAACCTGGAAACCAAGGCCTATGAGGAACGGTTGAGGAAATTGGGTATGTTTAGCTTGGGAAAGAGGAGACTGAGAGGAAATATGATAGCCATCTTCAAATATGTCACATCGAAGACAGAGCTGTTTTTTCCTGTTCTGAAGGGTAGGATAAAAACAAAAGCTTCAAGCTCTAAGAAAGGAGGTTCTTACTAAACATAGGGAAGAATATTCTGACACTAAGAGCTGTTCCGCACTGGAACCATCTCCCTGGGGAGGTGGTGGGCTCTCCTTCCTTGGAGGTTTTTATTCCTGCATTGCAGGGGGTTGGATTAGAGGACCCTCAGAGTCCCTTCCAGTTCCACAATTTTGTGGTTCTATGAAATGCTGCAGGCTGAGGTTACCATAGGGAGGCATGTAGGGCTGGTGTTAGTTTGAGGGCGTTCCAGCTTCCGTCAAGGACTGTTCCGATATCCGCCTATATCTCCTCCCATAGGGCTCCTTTGCCACCTGCATGATGCCTGTCTGAGCAATCCATGCCACCCCGATGCATTCTGTGATACTGACCTCCGGACCGGCAATGCCGTCTGCACCTGCCAGCAAGGCTATGCTGGGCCCACATGCTACGAAGACATCAACGAGTGCCTGATGGGTAAAGTGGGTGGCATGGGTGGCGGGGGGGGGGAGAAAAAAATGCCCACCATCATAAGTAGAATCTGATTGGGAACGAATGCTGAATAAGAGGACCATACAGAAGCACTCTGCGTGAGCAGATACCCACGTCCCTTACCTGCGTCTGTGTCAGGGTTGGAGTCAGGCGCATAGCTGCCAAGTCTCCCGCTGAAAAATGTGGGATCAGCAGCAGTGCGGCACCGGAAGTCGCTTCTACGCATGTCTGGACATGCGTAGAAGCAACTTCCGGTGCTGGCGCCGCCCGATTTCCGGTGCCCAGGGGCGTAGGAAGATAGGGGTGGGGGGGCAGCACACCCCGAGTGACGCGATCCCAGGGGTGCCATCGCCGCTGCCCGCCCCGCCCCAAAATACCTGCCCTGCCCCTGCACATGGCACGCCCCGCCTCCAGAACGTGCACCACATCACTGGGGGCAGCGCGCCTGCTCTCCGCCCCCGGTGGCGGAGCATGAAGCTCCGCCGCTGATAGCGCAGCACCGGAAGTCGCTTCTACGCATGTCCGGACATGCGTAGAAGTGACTTCCGGTGCCGCTCTGCCCAATTTTCGGTGCCCAGGCATGGGCGGAGCAGCACCGGAAGTCGCTTCTATGCACATGCGTAGAAGCGACTTCTGGTGCCGCGCTACCCATGTATGGGCACTGGAAATCGGGCGGCACCAGGACCCAAAATGGGGCCTCCCTGGTGGGTAGGAAATCCAGGGGATTTATGGGATTATTTCCCAATCCGGGCTGCCAGCAGGAAACGGTTTAAAATACGGGGGTTTCCTGTGAAAAATGGGAGACTTGGCAGCTATGGTCAGGCGCAGGTCAGCAATGAAACAACGAATCACCTGAGGCCAGTGAAACAAAGGAAACAAACCGCAAGCTCTGGCCTGGTGGTCTCAGCCACCATCCTGGAGGTCTTGCCTCAAGGAGACAGACAGTTCTGAAGGTCCCTGCCTTCCCTCCGTTCTCTAAGACTACTTCCCTAGCAGCCTAATGTTTCTCCTTCTTGCCTCTCATCGCTCTGCCCTCTTCATTTCTTTGCATGTTCTGGGAGACCAGGAAGAGGGGAGCTGGTTGCAGCAGGAGGGAGATTCCCCATCTTCTTCCACAACCGGCCTTCACTCAGCCTCTTGACCACACTCCCCATCTCTTCCAGCCTCGGAGTCTGAACTGCTGTCTGCCACAGCCTCTTCCTGCTCACTAAACCCTGTGTCCCCTCCTGCTCCTGATACAGTACCTCCTCCTCCCAGTCTGCTCCTTCTCCCTCTCACCACTCGCCATCCCACCACCAATCCCCTGGCTCTGAGCCTTCTTCCCTGGGGGGTTCCCTGGCTGGTGCCTCCCACCAGCCTCCTCTGCATCCAGCCAGTCCATGACAGTCTGTTCCTCTCGGCCTGTCCAGGTGCAGAGCCCTGCGAACATGGAGGAAGCTGTCACAACACACCTGGATCTTTTACCTGCCGCTGCCCCGAGGGCTACACAGGCTCCCGCTGTGAAGCGAACCTCAACGAGTGCCTCAGCCAGCCCTGCCACAACGGAGCCTCTT
Organism: Zootoca vivipara; assembly: GCF_963506605.1. Classification (NCBI taxonomy): domain Eukaryota; kingdom Metazoa; phylum Chordata; class Lepidosauria; order Squamata; family Lacertidae; genus Zootoca; species Zootoca vivipara. Next base: position 11,310,203 of record NC_083277.1, read on the forward strand.
GCCTGGATTTGCTGGGCCGCTTCCAATGCCTCTGCCCCTCAGGTAAGGAGCAGGGCTGGGAAGAGAAAAGGTGGTATAGCAGTCGGGCTGTCAAGAGTCGAGTCAGCCGGGAGTCCTGGGTTCAAATCCTGAAACTCAGCCCTCCAGTTTCTTTGGGTTTCCCCTTGGGCCAGTCACGTAAGAGCGTAAGCAGAGCCTGTGGCTCTTCTGGCCCAGCATTCTGTTCCCACAGTGGCTGGACAGTTGCATGTGGGAAACCAGCAAGCAGGATTTGAGCACAGGAGTCCTCTCCCCTCTTGTGGTTTCCAGCAACTAGTATTCAGCAGCTATCAGTAGCCCTCTCCTCTGTGAATCTGTCTGATCCTCTTTTAAAGCCATCCAAGATAAGGGCCATCCCTGCCTCCTGTGAGAGCAAGTTCCATAGTTTAATTAGGCACTTTATTTTATCCATCATCACCATCTCCTTCAGCCAAGTGTCCTTCAATATATTGTCCCCAGATGTTGCTGGACTACAACTCCCATCATCCCCAGCCAACTTAGCTTTTGGGGCTCCACAGGTCAGACTGTCCTGATCAGATCAGCCTCGCAGGCCAAGTTCGGCAGGTGGGTCTTGCTGCCCACCTCTCCGTCACCTGATGTCACAGTGAGATCAGCTGCAAGGTGCTTCGAAGTCCCGTTGTCAGGACTTCAAAGCACCATACAAAGCATTGCTTTTAAAAAAACCAAAACCCTGGTTTTAGCAGGGGTTTGCGTGGAATCCCCTACTAAAATGGAGTAAAAAAACAAACACCCAAACATATTTGTTTTAGCATGCACAGCCCTGCCAGATTCAGGATGTGGTTTGCATGAATTCCTGCTGAACCGGGCAGGATTTAACAGCCCCACCAGCCCCCACTCTTCAGCTAGCAAGTGCGGGAACCTTGCTGTTTTGAATTTGTACCTCTGTTCCCTACTGGGAAGAGGCATGCATAGCCAACGGATTTATAAACTCCTTCCTACTTCCTATCAGCTGGTGTCACGGATGAGTACGGTTTGGGGAAAACAGCCTCGTGGGCCAACTTGAACCCTCTTGATAAACCGACTGGATGCAGGCTGGAGATTGCCCACCCCTGCTCTGACCAGTATACTACACTGCCTTCTCACCCCTAATAATATCTTTCTTATGTTGATTCCTCTCCAATGTAGGCTTCAGTGGGCCATTGTGTGAAGTGGGACAATGCTCCAGAGATAGCTGCCTCAACGGAGGAACCTGCCTGCAACAGACCCATGGAGTTGCCTGCCAGTGTCCTCTTGGTAAGTGAGGAAGGCAAAACGAGGAGCCAGATCTCAAGCCAGGAGGGGATTTATGAAGTGGCTGATTCTTCCTCCCTCTCATCCAACTGCTTGCTCCTAGTCATGTATTCATCCCCATCCAGGGATGAGTCAATCTTTCCATTTCTCTATATTTCTTCTTTTTTCATTCTTCTGTTTCACCCTCCACGTTTCTGCATTTGTTTGTGAATTTGTTTATCTTCTGCTTTACATATTTCTGTGCTGCAGTGGCCCTAATATAACATATTTAGTTCAAAAATCTCTCACCTGCGTCTGAAAGGAGTTCCCACAATCGCTATGTGAACTCTAACGTAAAGGTAAAGGACCCCTGAACATTAGGTCCAGTCGTGACCGACTCTGGGGTTGCACGCTCATCTCACATTATTGGCCGAGGGAGCCGGCGTATAGCTTCCAGGTCATGTGACCAGCATGTCAAAGCCACTTCTGACGAACCAGAGCAGCACACGGAAACGCCGTTTACCTTCCCGCTGCAGCGGTTCCTATTTATCTATTTATCTACTTGCATTTTGACGTGCATTTTGGCAGAAGCTGGGACCCAGCAACGGGAGCTCACCCCGTCACAGGGATTCGAACCGCCGACCTTCTGATCAGCAAGCCCTAGGCTCAGTGGTTTAACCCACAGCGCCACCTGGGTCCCTATGTGAACTCTACATTGATTAAATTAAATTGTGGGTAAAGCTTTGAACGGATTCTAGTTCATCTTCAAGTTCATTCTCCTAAATGTGCGCGTGTGTTTAAACTCTTAAGACTCTTTGGACCTTTAAGCTTAAATATTGTCATTGGTGGAGGGAATATATTTTTAAAATGCACATTCCCACGTGTCACAGTGGCCGGAGTGGGCTACTTCAGAGTAACGACGCTACGCAGCTCTGCATTTTATTCTTTTATTGGTGCTGCGTATTTACAGTGCTGAAGTCATTGCTATTTACACGGAGTGATGTGGTCAGTCGGTTCCAGAACCTCCGAATGGCTTTTGGCGCGTCTTTCTCCAACACAAAAGCTTTGGCAGACCCATCCTCTTTCCCCTCCTCTTTCTGCGTAATTCCGGAGTTGGGGGGATGGGTCTCCCCCCCTTATTCGCCCCTTCCTGTCCCACCTGGGACCCTGGCTCCTCTACCTTGCCTGAGCCTCGGACACGACTTCCTGCTTCCCCATTGGAATCGGAACTCTCTCTGCTTTCCCCTGTGCTCGGGGATGGGCTTGAACTCAGGAGGGGAGGGACTTCGCGATATCCCCTGTCCCTCACATCCACCCCCCTCCCAAGCTCTCCTTCACCCCTCCCCAGGTCCCCCCCAGGTGTCGGTGACGACTGGAAGCCTAAGAACTCAGTGCTTTCCGAGCCCGTTGGTGTGAACACCTCCCCCCAGTCCTGCGAGCCCCCCCCTTCCGCCTGGGAGGACGGGAATCCCAAAAAGTCCGTGGCGTCAGAGCTGGTAGGGGTGAAAATGTTCTGCCAATCTGTTCCTTCCTCTGACTGGGTGGATCTCGGTGACACCCATACCTCATCCTCTGGTTCCTCAAACTCCGCTTCCCAGCGCCATGGTGAACTGCTCTCCCGTGCTTCCTCCCCCTCCCCCTCCCTTTCCATGTGCCAGGGCTTGGGTCTATGGGGAAAGAGGGCGTGAAATTCTTCTACCAGGAATTCCTCCTGTATCTGAGTGGCTGGGACCCATTCATTCTGTGACGGTGGAGCATCCTCCCATGCCATGAGGTACTCCAGGCCCCCCACCCCTCTCCGTGAATCAAGGATGGCCGTGGCCTCATTGAGTTGCTCCCTGCCTTCCCTCTCCCCCCCTCCCTCGGGGGTTTGTTCGCTGCCTCGGAGCCTGCTGCTTTCCCTGTATGGCGACAGCAGCGATCTATGAAACACTGGGTGCACCCTCATGTCCTCTGGCAGTGCCAGCCTGTATGCCACCGGGTTGACCTGTTGCGTGACCGTGAAGGGGCCCAACCTTCTGGGCGCCAGCTTTTTGCACCTCCCTCTGATGGGAAGGCCCTCCGAGGACAACCAAACTTTGTCCCCCACCCTAATGACCTCCCCCGGTCGCCTGTGGCGATCTGCCCCCTTCTTGTACGCTTCCTTGGCTCTCTCCAAGTGTTCTCTGAGCTGCTGGTGCACCGTCTCCAGTTCCTCTGCCCAATCCTCAGCCTGTGGGCCCTCCTCTTCCTCCTCCCCCTCCCTCTCTGGGAAAGATCTGAGGTCGCGCCCGTAATTGGCCTTAAAGGGCGACACTCCTGTGGAGACGTGCACCGCATTGTTGTAGGCAAATTCTGCCAGTGGCAGGCGATCCACCCAGTCCGTTTGCCGCTGGCTGACGTAGCATCTCAGGTACTGCTGCAGAATGGCGTTGACCCTCTCCGCCTGTCCATTGGTCTGCGGGTGTCTAGCCGTCGACAAGCTGACCTCCACCTGCAGGAGGTTCATGAGCCGCCGCCAGAACCTGGAAACAAATTGGCGGCCACGATCCGAAATAACCCTTAAAGGTAATCCATGCAGTCTGAATACGTGGTCCACAAACAGTTTGGCTGTCTCTTCTGCAGAGACCGCCCTGGCACACGGTATAAAGTGGCACATTTTGGACATGAGGTCCACCACCACCAACACTGCGGTCTTGCCCCTGGAAGAAGGCAGATCTGTGATGAAGTCCATGGACACCACTTCCCACGGCCTGTGTGGCGTGGCTAAGGGCTCCAGCAATCCCGGTGGCGCTGCTCTGACCACCTTTGCCCGCTGGCAGGTGTCACAGCCCCGTACATAGTCTCGAACATCTTCCCGCACCCCTGGCCACCAGAAGTGTCTCATGACTAGGCGAGCGGTTTTGTCCCTCCCAAAATGACCCGCCGTTGGGTTGTCGTGCATCTGCTTGAGGACCGTACGTCGAAGCTGGGTGGTGGGCAGGTACAGTGCACCCTTGTAGAAAAGCAGCCCCCTGCGTTCTGCAAAGTCTTTTGCGTGCTCCCCCCCCCTTTCAGTTCTCTGAAGATGCGGGTGGCAAACTCATCCGCTGCCGTCAGTGCTGTGACTTCTGCCTCGCTCACCACTGCTGCTCCGCAGGACCATGCTGACGGGGGGAAAATGTGCCTGGGTGCCGGTGGCGCCTCCTCCTCCATGTACTCTGGCTTGCGGGAGAGGGCATCCGCCCTGACATTCTGCTCTCCCGGGATGTAGTGTATGGAGAAGTTGAAGTTCGAGAAGAACTCTGCCCACCGTATCTGCCGCTGGTTGAGCACCCTGGCAGTTCTCCAGAACTCCAGGTTCTTGTGGTCTGTGCACACCTGGATGGGGTGCTTGGCGCCCACCAGGAAGTGTCTCCAGTGCTGGAACGCAGCGTGGATCGCAAGAAGTTCCCGATCAAACACCGTGTAGTTTCGCTCTGGCTGGGTCAACTTCCTGGAGAAGAAGGCACAGGGTCTCCACTCTCTGTTGGCGTCCAGTTGCAACAGAATGGCGCCCACAGCTTTATCAGAAGCATCTGTCTCCACGCGTAGGGGCGCATCCTGCACCACGTGGAACAGGTTCTGGTCTGAGGCGAACACCCTCTTGAGGCTTTCGAACGCTGCTTGCGCCTCTGGTGTCCACCTGAACTTCTGCTTGCCTCTCAGGCAGTCGGTGATGGGAGCCGTAACGCGAGAGAAGTTCTTGATGAACTTCCTGTAGAAGTTGGCGAAGCCTAGTAGGCGTTGGGCATCTTTGCGCGTCCTGGGGCTGTGCCAGTCCAGGATGGCCTGCACCTTGTCCTTGTCCATCGCCAGCCCCTTGTCTGACAGCTTGTAGCCCAGGAAGTCCACCTCCTTGGTGTGAAACTTGCACTTCTCCAGCTTCACATACAGGTGGTTCTCCTTCAGGCGCTGCAACACCTCCCTGACATCTTTCACATGCTGCACTGGGTCATCGGAATAGATAAGGATGTCATCCAGGAAGACCAAGCATTTCCTGAAGAGGAGGGACCCCAGGACGTGGTGCATGAAGGCCTGGAAGCATGCTGAGCCCCCTTGCAACCCGAAGGGCATCACCAGATATTCAAAAGAGCCCAGAGGCGTGAACATCGTGGTTTTCCATTCATCGCCTTCCCGGATCCTGATCAAGTTGTACGCCCCCCTCAGGTCTAGCTTGGTGAAAATCTTGCCCCTGCGTGCCGCTGTCAGGAGATCATCCACTCTGGGCATGGGGAAAGCCACTGGCTCTGTCACTGAATTCAGCCGTCTAAAATCCACCACAAGACGGCGCTGTTGCGTGTCTTTCTTGTCCACCCAGAAGACCGGGCTGCCCCCTGCTGCCTTGCTTTCTCTGATGAACCCCCGCTTGAGGTTCTTGTCGATGAAAGCGCGCAGATCCTCCAGTTCCTGGTCTGACATGGCGTACAGCTTGGCTGGGGGTATAGTTGCCCCTGGCACCAGGTTGATCTGGCAGTCAAAAGGCCTGTGTGGGGGTAGGTGGTCGGACTCCGCTTCGCTGAAGACCTCCTGCAGGTCCCAGTACGGCTTGGGTATCGCCTCACCCCCTTTGATGTGCATGGTGGCCACCGTGGCTATCGGAGGCCCCTCCCCTGGTTGGTGCTGCATGCAATGTTCCAGGCAAAAGTCCGATCCAAAAGTGATGCATCTCTGGTGCCAACTTATGGAGGGGTCGTGGCGCGCCAGCCAGCTCATGCCCAAGACGATGGGGGGGTCTGAGATGGTGGTGACGTTGAATGCCAGTGTCTCTGAGTGCCGTCCCACCGTCATTCTCATGGGGGGGGTTTGATGGGTGATGGCCCCTCCCAGCAACTCTCTGCCGTCAATGGTTGCCACGTGCAGAGGAAAATCCAGCTGCAGAAGCTGGATCTGGTGCTGTTCTGCAAAGTTCCTCGAGAAGAAGTTCGCTGACGCCCCACTGTCAATTAGGGCGAGGACCGTCAGGGGATAGCCATTTGGGAGCGTGAGCGTCACTTCTAGAACCACTCCTGCTCTGGGAGGGGTGGGCTGGCTCTGCTCCTCTCTGTGCGGGTGGGTGGGCTGGGGCTGTTGTCTGCTGACTGTGCCTGGCAGCTGCCCCTTGTCTCCTGCAGCCAGGCTTTCCCGTTTCCCTGCTGTGGTGCAGCGTCAGTGGGGGAGGGCACAACCGTTCCCGCCTTTCCTTGCCACTCCCTGCGATGTGGGCAGTCTCTGACGAGATGCTGGGGGGAGTTGCAGAGAAAGCAATTCCCACCCCTTCCCTCCTTGCGTCTTGGCGCCGCTGGGGTTTGAAAAGCCCGCGCGCGCGCGCTATCAATCTGCATGGGTTCCTGGTCCTGGCTGGCCCCAGGCGTGGCTTGAAAGGGTTGTTGGGGGAGTGGCTTCTCCTGCGACCGTGGGAACCAAGCCCGCTTTGCGCGCGTTGCTTGCTTGTCGCTCCACCGGGATTCCTGTCTCACCCCCACCGCCAGAGCCGCTTTGCTCAGCTGATCCATATTACTGGGCTTTGGACCTCTCGAGAGCTCATCCTTCACCTCCTCATGCAACCCCAAGTAGAACGCCGCTTGCATTGGGGGTGACTCTAGTTCCCACCCCAATCTGTGCACCAGCATGGTGAATTTCGCCCAATACGCGCGAACTGTCATATTTCCTTGGCGTAAATTATGAAGTTCCTCCTTAGTCTGGTCCATATGACTATCGGACGAATACATCGTTTTCAAACCTTCTAGAAATAGTTTGACATTCTTCATGCAAGGATTCTTTGTTGCGATTAACGCTCTTAGCCACTCCCTGGCTGCCCCGGTAAGGTGCTCCACAATAAACGCTACCCTGTGCTCATCATCAGGGAACTCATCGTGGTGCAGCTCAAGAGCATACACAATCTCAGTCTCAAAGCCCGGATATTCCCTCGGGTCTCCATTGAACTTGCTTACTAGGGTCCCGGCTCTCCTTCCTGGCAGCACTTGGACTTGGGGTGCCCCTCCCGCCTTGTTTTTCTCTGCATCCAGCTTGTTTTGGAGGTCTACCGCCACCGCCCTTAATTCCTGCTCTCTTTCCTGTAGCGCTCTCACCTGTTCCGCAAGTTGTAGCCGGTCGTCCTGGACCTTCTTAGTCTCTTCTTTAGCTGCCTTCAATTCCCCCTGCGCCTGCAGCGACAGCTGCTGCAGTTCTTGCTGGGCTTGCTCCGCGATCTGCCGCCATCTCTCCGCCTCTGACACGCTCATCCCGGCAACTCCAAAGTAGCCCAAAAAAGGATTCGGAGGTTGCTGTCACAGTGGCCGGAGTGGGCTACTTCAGAGTAACGACGCTACGCAGCTCTGCATTTTATTCTTTTATTGGTGCTGCGTATTTACAGTGCTGAAGTCATTGCTATTTACACGGAGTGATGTGGTCAGTCGGTTCCAGAACCTCCGAATGGCTTTTGGCGCGTCTTTCTCCAACACAAAAGCTTTGGCAGACCCATCCTCTTTCCCCTCCTCTTTCTGCGTAATTCCGGAGTTGGGGGGATGGGTCTCCCCCCCTTATTCGCCCCTTCCTGTCCCACGTGGGACCCTGGCTCCTCTACCTTGCCTGAGCCTCGGACACGACTTCCTGCTTCCCCATTGGAATCGGAACTCTCTCTGCTTTCCCCTGTGCTCGGGGATGGGCTTGAACTCAGGAGGGGAGGGACTTCGCGATATCCCCTGTCCCTCACACCACGTGTATGTTTCTTGATGCTCTCTCGGCATTCTTAAGTGTATTTTGTACATGGAACAGCATTTCCTGGTTATTGCTTTTCTGGCTGGTATGCACTGACCTTTGACCTTCTGCCCTGCTCTTATTAGGTTTTGAGGGACCCCGGTGCAAGATGGAGGTGGACAGCTGTGCCAGCTCCCCCTGCAAGAATGGGGGCCAGTGCCAGAACTCTGCAGGGATTTTCCAATGCTCCTGCCCTCAAGGTAACTGTGTGAGAGGGGTAGGTGGGGGGGGGGCTCATCCACACTTTTTCTGTGCAGTTTTCAGCTTCCCCCATGATTTCTAGATACGGGTCCGAGCGGATTTACCCCACCGCTTTCCCCCAGAAAACCCACTCTTTAGCGATAAATCAGAGCAAACATTAATCTGTGGAAAACCTGACTGCTGTTTGCTCCAATCCAGGGGTAAACTGTGGGTTTTCCCAGGGGAAACTGGTGTAGCATACAGAAGTGCGATGAATCATAGAATCATAGAGTTGGAAGAGACCACAAGGGCCATCCAGTCCAACCCCCTGCCAAGCAGGAAACACCATCAAAACATTCCTGAGAGATGGCTGTCAAGCCTCTGCTTAAAGACCTCGAAAGAAGGAGACTCCACCACACTCCTTGGCAGCAAATTCCACTGTCGAACAGCTCTTACTGTCAGGAAGTTCTTCCTAATGTTTAGGTGGAATCTTCTTTCTTGTAGCTTGAATCCATTGCTCCATGTCCGCTTCTCTGGAGCAGCAGAAAACAACCTTTCTCCCTCCTCTATATGGCATCCTTTAATATGATGAGCCTGGATTGAGAGAGAACGGTGGTGTTTAACAGGTAGAATATGAAATCAGGAAGAATTAAGTCCTTAAGGTGGAAAAAAATTGTAGAATATTTCATAGGATCATAGAATTACAGAATCGTACAGTTGGAAGAGGGCCATCTAGTCCAACCCTCTGCAATGCAGGAATTTGAAAATTTATTGTAAACAAATCAAAACGTTAGCAGGATTAGCAGTTTAAAATAAACTTGGGGGGGATAGAACAGAAATAGTAAAGAATAATAACAATATGCAGCAGCAAAGGAAAACTGAAATGAACCATAGAGGGGGGGCAGTTGGTGTCTAATGGACGGTTTGTATTTTGATAAATAAAAATGTGCGAATTTGGTAAAACTGGAATATGATAAATAAATCTTATTAAAATAGAGTGAGAGAGAAAGAGAGAGAAGGGTAGTGGGGAGGAAACAAGGCCCCGAAGAAAGAGCTTTCTTCGAGGGGAAATCGTGTCAAAATGGCCGCCGTTCTCTCACGACAAAAAAAATGGGATGTCCCAGTTTGGCCAGGACACTTGTGGGGTATGCCAGTTGCCTACTGCAGCTCCAAGTGTTGGACCTGGTTTTTGTGTTGTTGTTTTTTTAATGGAGGTCTCAAGGCAGGAAATAGCACTGACTCCCACTGAGACTGTTAGGGCCTGGCAGCTCACCCGGTTTGCCAGACGATGAAGCCGGCCTTGATCAAGTCACATGACCTGTAGCAAGCACACTAAAGTTTCTGTTTGTTCAGGTGTTTGTTCCTCAGAGCCTTCTGACTTGCATGACATCACATGAGGGCAGAGTGGAATTGTGGGGAAGAGAGAGCGCGTGCTATGTGAGGGCAGGGAACGCGTGGCTCGAGGCCAATGACGGTGTTGAGGCTCCCCCTTCTTGCAGGTTTCGAGGGACACCAGTGCGAGAGAGATGCAGACCTCTGCCGGGCTGCCCACTGCGGTCATGGAACCTGCTTGAACACACCGGGCTCCTTTACCTGCGTTTGCTCTTTGGGCTTCACGGGACCCCACTGCACAGAGCTCAGCGACCCCTGCCAGAACTGGCAGTGCCTCAATGGGGGCAGCTGCCAAGGGGCAGAGTTTGGGTATGGATGGGGAAGCAGGGGGAAGGGTGCATGATTCCCAAACCATGATTCCCAGATGTTGTTTACGCTATCTCTCAGCACTGGTTTTAAGCCCCGTTCCCAAGGGCTTGTTTTGAAACAGGGCTACTCAGCAGGATGAATTTCAGATTCATCCTGAATTACATGCACGCACCAAAAAAGCCTTCTCTCTTTTAGGGATTTTCTCTCAGAATTGAAACTGATTATACCAGAAGGTGCTGAGATATGGGGTCACTCAATTTCACGACTCTGTATTGCCCTGTGGCATCCTTCCCCAACTGGGTGCCCTCCCCGTGTTTTGGACTGGAACTCTTTATCACCCCCAGCTGGAGAGGATTTTGTCTTAAGAATGAAATGGACTGGACCAGAAAGCGCTTGGGATCTGGCCTGATCAATTTCAGTGCTCTATTAACCTGCCTTGGGCTAGGATGTCCTTTTCCTGACCTTCTCTCCCAGTTATTTTGGCCTGTGGTTCTCACCCCACGTGTCAGAGAGCGTGGGCTGCACTGTCTGGGGCTGATGGGAACGGCACAATCCATAACCTCTGACAGGCACTGGATTGGGGAAGGCTGGACCAGGGCATAGCTGCCAAGTCTCCCGTTTTCCCCGGGAAACCCCTGTTTTCCCAGCTGTCCCCAGCCGAAAAAACGGATTTTTTTGTTTTTTCCCGGTTTATTCTGCCGCGGTGGCCATTTTGGAACTGGGCGGAGCATGCTCAGAGCGACTTTTGATGCTGCTCTGTCCAGTTCCAAAATGGCTGCAGCGCGACTTCTGGTGCGGCGGCCATTTTGGAACTGGGCACAGCAGCATCAAAAGCCGCTCTGAGCATGCTCCGCCCAGTTCTGAAATGGCCGTCGCGCTACTTCCGGTATGCTACTTCCGGTCCGGTCCCTTATTTTTCAGAGAGAAACTTGGCAGGTATGGACCACGGGAAGCTCTCATTTTCTTCTTCCTCCAGCCCCACCCATTTATTATTATCATTTATTAAATAAGTATACCGCCCTTCATCTCAGGGCAGTTCTCAAGATAAATTTACAATATAGAA